>NW_022436970.1:11591943-12159231 GCF_009761245.1 Sapajus apella | reverse complement strand
ATTTGTATATATTCAAATTGCAGACAATATAGAACAGATCTCTTCGATCCCTGTGTATGTGCAAGTTCTCAATATCAATGATCATGCTCCTGAGTTCTCTCAACACTATGAGACTTACGTTTGTGAAAACGCAGGCTCTGGTGAGGTAAGAACTCATTATAAATTACAAAATCTAAACAATATATCGTTGCTTCATAATATGTAATTACTTCATATATTTTATAATATTTTATATATTATATATCATTAACATATTTAATATTTATAATTTATATACTTATTATAATTATTATATTCAATAAGTACTAATTATATATATTAAACTTCATAATATATAATAATTTTTGTCATGCAGTCATCTTATTTTGAAACATCAAGAAAAGTAACTTTAGTCTATTTATATTAATTACATGCTTTTATGCTGTGAGCTCCATATGATAATATTTTGTTTTAATTTTTAAAAACATGCAAATTTCAAGTTTTCTACTTTACAATTCTTCATATGTTTTAAAAAATCTGCTAACAATAGTGATTCAGTTGTTTGCCTTTATAGTAGATTTATTATTCAGTAGTTCATTTATACTTTGCCAATATAATAAAGAAAAAACTTTTGATTGTGTAGTTTAAATAATCACATTTAAGTTTCTTTTTTTTTTTTTTCTTACTCCTCTTTCAGGTACAGGTAAAATGAGATATAAACATAAATATATGGAGGGAAAATATGCTACAATGTTTTTTTGTAGTCTTTAATCATTACATCAAATATAGCAACACATATAAAACTCAGTTTTATATGAATTACTAGATATGTACACACGAGAACATACTCATTTTGAAATATGTTATCATTACTTCACAATTTACTTCACACACTTTCTTATCTGCTGCTCACTTTTTTATTTGTAAAATATGATATTTAAATTAGAATGTTATTTATGTACTTCTCAGCTCCAGTACATAATAAACTAACATAATTATCAGGTTTCTTAGAGTACATAAAAGATTATTAATACCATTGGTTTTCTTTTAAAAAATGGCGACTAATGTCAAAAATTTTACAGTCTAGTGTTCATAGTGCTAAATAAGTATACAGACACTATCAACTCAATTATTCTAAGTAGCCTTGAATTTATCAACAAAGCTACTCAGGGAACATTTGGATTTTACAAAAGCAGAAATTACATTTTTCTATAAATAAATGGTAGTAGCCAAAATTATATTTGATCTTCAATTTCCTGCTATGCTAGCGAATAGGCATATCTTAAGAAATAGGTATATCTTAACTGTTGCTGATTATTAAACTGCAACGTAGTGAAAATCGTCAATAGTTCTTGAAATGATTGTGAATTTCATTAAGCTATGTCTATTTTTTAAAATGTTTTCACTGGAAATAATGATCAAATCTTGCCTATAAATATTTCCTAAAATGTTTTGAAAACAGTAATAGAATTGTTATAAACATGCAAATGACTTTAAAAAATTAAAGCACTCATTTCTAATGGGTTAGAACCCAAGGATTTGGGGAAAGTAAAAGGTAGATATAAAAATTTCTCTACTGTGTTGCACTTTCCCTAGAACCAAAATTGAACTATTTTAGAATTGTATGGACATACAGTATAGGGTAGAAGAGATCACAAAAGCAGAATGCACATAAACTGGGACCCATGGCTCCTGCAGAAATTAGGCTTAGATATTTTTCTTCAAACTTGATACTATAAGTCTATTATGTACTTAGAAATTGGATATCTGATGTTTCCAAGCATTTCAAAGACACCTGATTACTTAGACATACTGACAAAGATAACAAGCAAATTTAAACAATAACATGTAAATCTAACAAACGATACTTTAAATGTGGCACATCAGCTTTCTTAAAATACAAATAATTTTTGAAATGATGTATCTTATAATTTTCTAATGAATGTTAAATTTACATATTGGATGAAACATTTCTAGAATTATAAGTAAAATTATGGTTTATATTTATTATTATATTTTATATTTTGAGTATGATTCGCATATGATTATATTTTATATTTTGAGGACAACTAGTAAATTATTTCACTCATTTCGTGTATATATGAAGCGTACATATAAATACAATATAAATGTAGTTAGATTATCCATTGATTAGATAGCCTATTTTTAAACTTTTTTAAAAATTGGCATAAATTATTTCATCTTCTATGCACCTATTTCTATAAATGTCCCATGTGGTAACTATTTTACCTGAACAAAGTTCTGTTTAATATTTTTGCATTTTCCTAAATAAATTACTAGATTTATGACAGCAGGGATTCTTAGTGATTTGATTCCATAGTTACATATGTATGTACATATAGTGATTATAATATAGAAAGTACTCAATTCATATGCTTTCAGAAAAAATATATTTCACATACAACCTAGAAAATAAATTTTTCATTTTTTGTAAATATAAAAAAGTAAAAAATGTGACAACACTAATCATATGGATATTGTTCAAAACAGTAAGTAGTATTTTTTATTTATACCAAAATAGATGAATAGTGAAGATTTATTTAATTATTGTCATTATTCACACAAACTTTCGTCATGTAAACTTTTAAGTTACATGTGTTTTAAATATATATTTCAAAAAAACTTATGAGCAGTGATAAAATAATTCCTGGGATGATGAAATATCATGAAAATGTTTAAGACAAGTATCTTGACAATACCCCAGGCATTCAAAACCACCATGTCACTAAGTTACCATAATATATCCTAGATTTATAGAAGTGTCTACAGACCCATATAGTCATTGAAGATAGAATTTTTGAAATGTAAACTAAGTTAATAATTGGCTGGGCGCGGTGGCTCACGCCGGTAATCCAACACTTTGCGAGGCCAAGGTGGGTGGATCACGAGGTCAGGAGATGGAGACAATCCTCGTCAACATGGTGAAACCCCATCTCTACTAAAAATACAAAAAAAATTAGCTAGGCATGGTGGCGTATGACTGTAGTCCCAGCTACTCGAGACGCTGAGGCAGGAGAATTTCTTGAACCCAGGAGGTGGACATTGCAGTGAGCCAAGATCGTGCCACTGCATGCCAGCCTGGGTAACCGTGCAAGATTCTGTCTCATAAATAAATAAATAGTAAGCTAATAGTTGTTTGTTCTTTGAAGGGCCTCTATAACAACCTCAAAAATGAAATATCAGTGTCTACAGATAGGTACAACTGATCAAAAGGAAACTCAAATGCTAATGTTTACTGCAATGTGCTGTAAAAGCATTCTCAGTCTTAAACTCCACTGAGGAAGAGAAATGTCTATTGGATGTAATGGCATAGTATTTTCTTGTGCCCTGCTTAAAGTATAAATGTAAAGCTTTATGGAAAAATGTGTGAAATAAAATACATATATGTATACTATGCTTCAAAAGTTTAAGTAACTTAGGTAACTTTCTCAGCATTATGTAGTATGTAAATATCTAAGCCAGAATTAAAATTTATGTTTGTCTCCAAGAATGATAGTGCTTTTAACCACATATTCCAGGCTAATCATAAAGACTAGCTCTCTTTAGATTATACACACAATTAAAAATATGAAAAACAGGTTTTTCTGTTTATTTAGAAAGAATGTTATTTACGATTTTAAGGGCAAAAATAAAAGGAAGGTCAATTTGACTAGTCCCAAACCCTTTCCTGGGATATGCACTGCTCAAACTCATAATAAGTCACATTGGTGAGCCCTGTTTTATAATGTCCCTTAAGGATAAATGTCACACATTGTGAAATAATTCTTTCGGAGACTTGCAGATGTCACTATCTGGAAGTCTGTCTCAGTCCTATAAGCATCTGAAAGAATGATAGAGTTCCTCCACTTAAATTCCAAGGAGAAGCCAACAATTTCTTCTCACCCTGCTACATACATTACAGTTTACAAATTGAAATCAGTGGACACATGGTTTGAGTGCTGTCAATGTATATAACATTATGGTAGATACTTTCTTGTATATTGAAATGCCTTGTTTTAAAAATTCAGGAATTATGGCTATTACAAGCACAAGACTGTCATCTTTCCTCCAATGTTGATCACAGAGTTAGACTGACTTGGGTTCAGATTTCTGATTTGAAATTCACTGGGTAGGTTTTTGCTAATACAATTAAAACCAAGCCCCTAACATTAATATGTGCCTCCCAAAGTGCTACTAAAAAGTTTTTAAAGTGCTGTCAATTTCTTACTCATTCCTAAAAGTGAAATATTAATATGTGAACACTAAAACCAATGAAGCAATCTCTAAGAAAATGTTTGCTTTCAAAGGTAATAAAGCATAACTCATGTAACTGAAATGGTTTACATGTGAACCATAAGTATTTTAATTTGATATACCTATATAAGTAGTTTTTAGAAATTATTACAAAGGGTAGCAAAATTTATTTGATTAGGTTCCCCATAATCTTAACAAGAATATTAAATGGTGTTGATAAGGAAACTCCTAAGAACATTCTATTTAGAAGTAAATAGAGGAAGTGTTTAAACATAAGGAACAGTTAATAACCAAAATGAAGAAATGTCTACACTATTTGTACACAAATTGTGAAATTTGTGTCGGATAAATTAAATAATGTAAATTCTGGATTAAGCCAAGAGAAAATCAAGCAGGCAACTTGGTGGCACAATCAAACTACAAAACCACTTTGACATCTCTCCACCTTTGAATGAGGAAACGATAGTAAACTGAAACGTGGCACCTTCTTTTAATACAACCTCAGCCTGAAATCCCAGAAAACAAATTGCTTAAAATAAAATTGGGGCAGAATAAAACATGAATGACACACAATTAAGAGAATGGTGGTAAGAAATAAAAAGCTTCTTAATACCAAAATCTGTAAGGAGAGTATGTGCTTAGGATGATAAGGATGATAGACTTGGTGTGGATTTGTTTCTATTAAGAAACCCAAAATGAAGTTCACTCTTTCCACTTCCCTAGGGTATTCTTTATTTATTTTTTCAACATTTTTAAATTAACAAATACAAATAGTACATATTTATGGTGCATGATGATGTTTATAAACATGTACACACACACATACATTGTGAAATGGCTAAATCAAGTTAATTAACATATGCATTACCTACATACTTGTTTTTTTGTGTGTGTGAAGAGAACACATAAAATCCATTCTGAGCAATTTTGAAGAATACAATATGTTGTTATTAACCACAGTTAACTAACTATATACAATCGATCTTTTAAACTTGCTTTTCTTGTCTAAGTGAAACTTTGTATTCTTTATACACACTACTCTTTACAAAGGATCAGGCTTCTTCAATGTTCCAAAGCAGCAGCACAATAATTGTCTTGAAAAATATTTATATGTGCCCATGCATGAGTGCACACACACACACACACACGCACAAGTTAAAAAAAAAAAAGAAAAAGAAAAAAGCAAGCTATCTACATCACGAAATGAATTACAAAAAGGACAAAGAATGTTTAGAAAAATAGATCCTGACACATTCATGTCAGTTTCTGTGTACTTTACGCAACATATTAGTCTTTGATTGCTTACATGGTTTCCGGTACAGCAATATGTTCTGGGCTCTGCCACTGATCAATTTATTGCTTCTTGGTGCACATTCATGCCTCAGTACCTGCTTAGCAAGGTCCTGCGCTGTGCACAGGGATTGCCCACCTTCTCGCTCCCCCTCCCCCTTCCTCCCCGTTCCCCCCACCACCTCATCTTTTCTCCTTTCCAGTGAGTGCAAGGTTGAGCCTTGTCAGTAGAGGGCGGTGGATAAACGTTGCAGGAGGAAGTCTTCTCTTCCTGGTTCCAGTGTGTGGAATCTTTGCTTTTCCCTTTGTCATGCTGCACGGTCAGCTGTCTGGATGTTTGAGGATTTGCACGGTGCTTTTGCCAGACACACATACAGACCCTAAAGTACCAAATGTACAGGCACTTGGCAATCCAACCACTCCAGCCTGGGCTCATGACAACTGCCTTGAGACTCCCCAGTGTAAACGCAGTGTGTTCCAGGCCTAGCAACGCAGTGCGCGCCACATCCTGCAATTTTATCCTCTAGCCCATTGGTATCCTGGAGGGTTGTTTATGCTTTCCTGAGGAGTGTGGACTAGAATGTGAATCCAGGCAATCTGTGAACGTCTTTGCCATAGGGAATGCTGCAGCTGCACCTCCTCCAGGGAGGGCTGAAGCTGGTCCCAGGGAGAAGGCTTCCCTCTCACGTTTGTCTGTCTTCCGATATTTTCTCAGAGTCTCAGGATACCCTTTAGAGGTATCCTTACATCTTTACGGTAGCTGTGATTTAGTAGCTTACAATTCTATTAGAATCCCTCCTTTCAAATGATCATGTGATTTTGCCTCTGTTGGACCCAGGCTGATAGGGAGGCAGATCTTTCACATTTCCTGTTCTAGATATGGAATCAGTCATTTTCTGTGATTTGTCAGTGAGGAATTGCAGAAAACACAGATGGAATTGTCAGTAAATAAAGTTGGAAAACCTGTCCAAGAAAATCCTACACTTTCTCTTCTGTTTTTAATAATGATAAAGCCCACACTAAAGAAAATTTCATTTTGTCTTTTTGTGATTTTTCATTTTTTTCAATTATTTTTAATAAGTATAAATATTTATAAGTAAATTTGTTAGAAAAAGGTATCATACAGGATTTTTCAGAGGGCTTCTTTTAATTGTAACTATTGCAAATGTTTATAGGTAAATACTTTTTTTCTCTCAAATTACAACAATCTTACATATAGTTCAGCACTAGTTTCCAGATGTCCTTATGGAAAGTTATTAAGTAATTTACTTTTTTAAGGCCAAAATATTTTATATTTCTAATAAGTACATAAATCCTAGGAACTGTACAGAACTTTTTAAGCTTACATGTGTTAGAATTAGTATTAAACATTAAAAAGTAACAATACCAAAAAGAAGAAAAAAAAAAAAATATATATATATATGTGATAAAATATATACTTAAAAGACAAAGGATAAAGAAGCAAATTATATTAAAAAATGTTTGAAAGCTGTGGAGGACATTAACACTTTTTTCTGTTACAAATAACTACATGAACTTTGTAACTTTTTGGCAGACAAATACATTTTAATTAAAAATAAAGTCAGGCAGGGCATGATGGCTCACACCTGTTATACCAGCAATTTGGGAGGCTGAGGCAAGAGGATGGCTCAAGCCCAAGAGTTCAAGACCAGCCTGGGCCACACAGTGAAATCCCATCTCCACAATTTTTTTTTTTTTTTTAAATTAGTTGAGTGCAGTGATGCATGCCTGTAGTCACAGCTACCAAGGAGGCTGAGGCAGGAAGAGCACTTGAGCCCAGGAGTTCAAAGCTACAATGAGCTATGATTGCATCACTGCACTCTAGCCCTAGTGGCAAAATAAGAACATGTCTCAAACAAACATAAATGAAGACAAGAGATAAGTGAAAAGATAATTATTTGCAAAATCCTGAACAAGTCATTCTGTCCTCAATATGCAAGAGTATTTGCTGGTTGATAAGAAATAATCTTTATAAAAGTTAGTTCCTCAGTGTTGATGTTGTAAATGATATAATGCAAACCCCATGGGTAACTTTGCCAATGAAGAAATTTTCAAGCACTCTGTATCCATTACAGGTAATGTATTTATCAATCTGAATATTTTCAACAAGGTAAGAGTACTATGGAAGCTTTCCCAAATTATTATCTATAATATGCATTCATAGAAATCAACATTTAAAAATTTATCAAATTCAGAAACCACATTATATTTATTACTAACATTCATAGGAAGTGAACATTTTTAGTAAATGGGTTCATAGATTGGTTTGATGAATTACTTATGTGTATAGCAATTCCAGCTAGTATGTAAAAATGTATATACAATGAAGGCATATATTTTGAGTAAAAGGTCATTTTTATTAAAAATAATAACCAAAGTAATGGATGTTTTGCGACACCATTTATCTAATAAAGCAGCCTACATCGAATAAAAAGAAAATCGGTCTTTCAAAGTAATACCTCCTAGATTAATAAAACAACCAGATTAATATCTTGAAATAACACAATTTAAGGCAGTAAGATTACATAACAATCAATAAATAATCTGCAAGAGCAACCTTTTCTCATATTACCTTTATTTTAATTTCAAGGTTATCAGATTATCAGGCTTTAAGACTTCTACTGACAAAGTAAAAAATTATTAAAACTTCTTAAAGTTTGTGGTGTGATTATGAGGTTGTCCATGAAATTTGCTGCTTCGTTTTTTTTTTTTTTTTTTTTGTAATGCAAATCTATAAATAGGTAGAGTTGGCAAAATACGAATTTTAAAACAATATAAAATTTTCCAAATGTGTTCAATGAGGATATGTCGATCTTAAAACTATGTTGTACTATATACAATATTTTCTTTACTCTCTTGAAAACAAATTGCTTATCTCCAAGAATAATTGGGAACTTGTTCATGGTGGATTTGTTTGGATATTTTGAAGATTGCTTAGCTGTGCTCCAGTGTCAGAAAACTAAAAAATAAGCTATTTTCTTCCATCTAATTATCATTTTTGGTCCCAGTATGGCTGTAGTTTTAAAAAAGACAAGTGTTCAATAACTCAGGCTGCTCTATTTCTCTTTTGATTGGAATTATGCACCACATTTCTCATTTACTTTTAAGCAGTACATAGCACACAGCTTTCCAATGATAGCTGAGTGCATCGTTGTGAATTTGCCTCTTTTACCCTTTGAGAAAAATGAGTAGGATAGCAAAATAATCTTTGTTCTTTTTATCTATTCTGTATATGTCCTTTGTTTTTCATTTCTTTGTTAGGCTTTGTTTTGTCCCATGTTTTTGAAAGGCAGAGTTGTTCTTTAGAGAGGATTGCAATAAACATTTGTTTTCTAGTGTTAAGATTCTGGCATTGTATGGGCTGATTGGTATTCTTGATTATTGTCTAAAAATCACATGTATAGGAATCATGAGGATTAATATGAATATATTTCCCCTTATTGAGAAAGAAACATCAAACACAATAAGCAACAAATACCAAAAATTATGTAGTGCAATAGCAAACGATCTCTGTCACTCATCCACACTTCTGCAATTAGATGATAATAACCTAACCATGCTGAATACCAATCTCCTCATTTCAAAAATAATAATACAACTTCTGCTCTACAATCTCTATGTGCTAAGGCAAAGATAAAAAAACAAAAGAAAGTAGCTACAGAGGATTATGTTACAAGTATTTTGTTAATATTAACAATGATAATTAAGGGTCATGTCAAACAAGTTCTTAACATGGGGTTCATTCTCTTCTAAAGAGATTTGAATGAGCTATAAGGTGTCTATGTACACTTGATACTGCAGAGAAACAACATTGTCAAAGTCTGTTGGCAATGAAGGTGGAGCAGGCTAATAATGTCATTCATCAGATGTTTAAGGGAGTCAAATTATAAACAAAGTAAAAAACAAACATTAAGAATTCCAATTTAAACATATTATAGAAGTTGATTTTTTTGTGTTGTCATCATATGCATGTGATATTAATAATGTACTACAGATACATAAAATGTAACCATTGGTTTAGCTGAAAGAGTATTTGAGAAACTCTGTAGAAGTTTTATATTTTCTTGTGGATCTATAATCATTTCAAAATACAAGGTTGTTTTAAAGTCATTAGACTGGAATTAAAGAAAATAAAATAATGTAAGAAAAATAGAAATGAAGATTAAACAAGTATAATTAATATTACTGTGAATATGTCAGAGACGCTTCTAAGAAATATTTTAGGTCAAGAGACTTGTAACTTTGAGTTTCAAAATTACAATTAATTTTCATGTTATTTAAACTTTTCTAAAAATAATATTTTAGAAATTTAACAAGATAAAATGCTTTGAAATCTATAAATATTTTACATATCAAGTCAAAGGAACTAAATGATACACATAAAAATTATATGCACAAACTTTTCATTTGATACTAAGAAGCCCTTAGATAAATTTAAACCTAAATTCTGGGTAATAAATATAAAAAGTCAAAAGGCACACATAATACATATAATAATGAGAAAATATTACAGTCCTCAATCAATAATCAAAACTTTATGTAATATTGAAGCTGATGGGTTATTAAATTTAAAACAATAATTAGAAATCAATGCCCTCTCTTACACTATTACTTCTTGGAGTTCTGAAGCTGAATTTCATACAACATATAAAGTACGCATAAAGTTACTTAAAAGAAGAACAATTATTTGAAAATATAAGATTATGTAATGCAATGCTTCTAAATAAATGATACAATTTTAAATTTTCTTGTAGCTTCATTTAAAAACATAAAAAGCACCCAGATAAAGTTAATTTTAATAATGTTTATTGGATAAAATATATCCAAAATATCATTTTCACATATAATTAAAATCATTAACAGAATATTTAACATTTTATACATATTTTTATTTTATGAAGATGATTCTCCACAGGCTTAAACAGCTAGAGAAAATTACAGGTTAAAACATGTTTTATATCTATCTTCTTTGGATAGATAATAAATTAATCATAGAAAATAAAAATTCCAGATTAGTCACACCCTACTCTGGAGGAAATCAAATGTTAACTCAAAGACCTATGTGGGTAAACAGACTTTTGGGTTTTGTTCTTAATGTGTAAGTGGCTGAGGTGGGGAAGAGAAGAAGGAGAGAACTTTCAGCAATTTGCAAAATATTAATATAATAAATGAGCTGACATCAGGGTAATTTGCCTTTCCTATTTGGTGCAAATAGTTATCATTTTTCAAATCAATGAGTGCCATTATCTTGACTGATATTAAATGTCTTTTTTGGAGGTAAAGTATAATATTGATAATTTTCAGATTTGCTCATACTAATATTTTGTCTAATTAAAGACATTTACCTTGTCTTCATGTAAAAATTTTAATATATATAATGGCATTTTAAGATATATAATGCAACTTTGTGAAAAGTCCTTTTAGAAAACTTAGAGTATCCCAGTTCTATTCAGGTCTAAGATATTATGCTATAATGAGCTTTTCAAATTTTTCTTCTAATATTTTGCTAAAGAAAGAAAGAAAACAAGCATACTACAATCTAGATTTTCTTGTTGGTTCTAATCCTATTAGTTTATTATTTTGCACTTTGTCTCTGAACAGATGTTCAACAATATTTTTAGTTTTATGGATTTATTTTGGCAAAATTTGTAATTTAAAATCATTTATTCACTAGAGTAGTATAAAAAGTGATGGTCTTACACATATTTTTGGATAATAATTTCTTGGCAATGGGAGACAATTTGCATCTTTAGCATGATACCACATATACCTAACCAGAATAACTAAATAAGCAACTCAAATAAGATCTTTAAGAAAAGCTTTCCAGGTATTCATTTATTGCAACTGTAACTTTTTGTTTAACATTTTTATATTGAGATGCATTCTTTATTAAGTGCATTTCAAGGAATTGATAATGTATATAAATTAATACTCGGTATTTGCATACTGATTTAAAGCTCTTGATGCAATTTATAGTTTATCTTCTTATTCAACAATTTATTAATTGACTAATTCTGGAAGTGGGTTTCATTGTGACCTACCATGAAGGTAAGGAAACAGACAAATGTATTGCTTGCTGCAAATCATTGTGTATGAGAGCTGCAACTTAAACTACCTGTCCATCAATTGCATGTTTAATAAGGATCATATTTTTGGTTTGACAAATGTCAATGTGAGTGTTGGGCTTAATTTTGACTCAGGATAATTAATGTGGAATGATATTTTAGTAAGCTGGCCCATGTGCAATTTCTTTTACTTAAAAAGATACAGTGCATAATGATTAATAGCAGGCAAATTGCTATCTTTATTCTCCTGATTATCTTTCAAGTCAAATCATGATTATAGTCTCATAAAATAACTAAATTGGAACTTATGAAACTTCCAATAGTTGACTATCTTTGACTTACAAAATATTAATTTCATATATTTCTACCTAATGTATGCTCTCTTTTCCTTCATGAAGTTTTCATAGTATTCTTTGCTTAGGATCACACTTTTTTCACCGATTCATATTTTTATTCAAGTATTAGCTCATTGGCTGTACTCTTACCTAGAAAATCTTCCCTTTCTCCCATATCAAAACATATTATTTTCTTCTATTTTTAACCATTATTTTGGTCTTTATAAAATTATATTACTTACTTCCCTGTCATTATCTTTCATGAGATATGTTTTTACTTGCTTTTGAAATTCCATACTTTTTACAAAACCATTTTGTATGCAAATCTGGTAGGACAAGAACAGGTCTAGGGCAGGAACAAAATGTTCTAGAAGATTACACTTACTACTCATATTTCACATTGCCTATGACATCAGCTTACATTCTAATTCTGGTCCAGCCAATTTACGTACCTAAGACACTTAGCATATATGAAACTTAATATGAACATTTATAACATGGGAACAATAAGAGGGTTTATTTTAAAGGACCATTGTGAAGATTATCTAAGGTAATGCATAGAACAGAACCTGGTCCATAGGTAAGTTCTTGTTAAATTGTAGTTAGTTTTCGATTCTTGGCACTTACACAATATATTTCTATTATACCTTTCAATGCACTGTATATAGAGAACTGAATGTATCATGTAAGAAATAAATTGGACAAAATTTTACCAAGAGAACAAAAAGATAATTAAAAATCTGAGCTTTCAGAATTTGTCGTAATTTGGAGTTATTTTCATTTCCTCTTTTCCCAATCTCTAAAGCCATGGCTGTTCTTGGTATATACTTTTAATTTATCTTTATCCCTTTCATAAATTTGTAAGGCCAGCGATAGGTCCCAGATAAAGACGTGTAAGTAAACAGCAACCAATGCAACAAATAAATGTTTTTCTTAGAATTTTAATTTAAAATTAAAATTAAAATCTTTTCATTGTTATATTTAAAGAAAAAAATGAATATCCTCCATCAAGATTTATGAGTACATTAATGTAGTCCCTTTATTAGAAATATGCATTTATTTTTAAGTGTATCTGTTTAAGATAAATTCAACAAAATTCATAGTATTTGATATATGACTGATACTATGTAAGTGGCTTCCTATTTTTATAAAACAATTATAAAAGCTGGTGAAACATATCTTATTGGAAGCCCAACTTACAGAGCAAATATAAGTGGAGACATGTTCATTAAAAAGGGGGCAGACTGTTGAAGCCCTGCTCATTCAGTTTCCTGTACATACTTATGTATAAGGTATTTTGATTCGTTAAAAGTCTTTTGAAATACATACAGTGTACCTCTAGTCTTCTTAAGCCTTCATTCCCCAAAAGGAGACATTTGCAACATTTAGTCAGATGTGCATGTTTGATACAGAACATCAAGCAGTAAAATAAAATATTCCTTATCCGAACACTGTAACCACATATGCCAGCAAGATAAACAGAAATTCTACACTTTGATATCAATCTTACTTCAGCAAATATGCTTATAAAGATATTCATACGCATATTACTAACAATATTCAGGACACCATGGTGTGCAAAAACTCAATAAGAGAATTTTTTCATGAAGAATACATAATAGACATAGAAACACATAATAGTTTGTCATGTGACAAACTCTTTGAGAACCTGAGGCCTATAATCCTGAAAATAAGCCCTGCAGATTAAGTATTAATATATTTTTTTCAAGGTTAAAAGCATGTAAGTGGCAAAGCCCGGATTCAGAATATTAGGTTTCCAAGCCCCCGCCCTTTATCCAGCCTTTATAAAATTCTATGATATTCTAAAATAAAGGCTTTACCTTAATACAAATCAATATCCACATGTATAATTATAAGCATGGATTGAATAAAATATATTTTGTTAGATTACTTAACACTAAATGAATATTATTTTATTAGTAATGTGTTGTGAGTTAAAAATAAATCAATCTAAAAAAGTAATATACAGATCATATTAGTTTCCTAATGTTCTTTATGCTCCTGTAGACATAATCTATTTTTTTGAAGTATAACATAAATCTGGGTTTGTCATCTTGCATCTGAGTCTATTTTTGTTTGACATATTGTTAAAAGCACTTTAATTCTGGAAAATTCAAAACAATAACTTCTACAATCAATTTACTTTAATTTCCAGAATTAATCACAATCTCACTATGTGATCTTGACAGCATATCTTTTTCAACAATAATAAACTATTTGACTGACACATTCATGTCTTGAAAGAAGAAAATTGAGAATGGATTTGTTCATATCTGCATTACTTCACTGTTTTATTATCTGAGATATAGAGATGAGCTTATTTGATGTGAAACACTTTCCTATAATCATTATGGGTCAAAGGAAATTATGTATTCTGCCCCTACATTTTAAATGTGTTATTTCCTCAAATCAATTAAAAATCTCATTACTTTAGCAAAGAGTTTAGTAAGCTGATAACTCTACCACAGTTTTGCTCTCAGTAAAAAGAGGAAATACACAACTTTAGCAAATCATAATGTCTGACATTCAGTTAAAGAAAAAGTAAAGGAGGAAGAAAGAAATGTAAGCAGGGAGGATGTGAATAATACAGAAGCAATGCTTTGACAACTTCTAACAAATGTACTTTTTGGAAATCAGCTGATCCATCAACAAGAATTTGTTTATTATGTAATATTATAACACCCTAAGAGGCAAGTGAACATACTTTTAGCCTGAGAAAATATTTTAATGTTCTCCAATATTTGGCAGTAATTTTCTGCAGTGTCCCTATTGATTGAGATAAAGCAATGCAAATAAAAGCTAATAATAATAAAGGCGGTTACCTTCTTCCTGAATCCGAACAACAACAAAAATCTATCCTTTTTTTTTTTTTTTTTTTTTTTTTTTTAGGTAATTCAGACTATCAGTGCAGTGGATAGAGATGAATCCATAGAAGAGCACCATTTTTACTATACTCTATCGGTAGAAGACACTAACAATTCAAGTTTTACAATCATAGATAATCAAGGTAATGTCATTTGCTCATAATGAGTTTTGATATAGTTTTTTGACTCATGTTTGACTTCAGAGGAACTTATTGCATTGATTTTTATACTGTTCTTGCAACATAATAATGTTTTGAAATCAAGCAAAAGAGTAACAATGAAAATGGAAAACAAAATCCAATATTAAGTTCTAAAATATTGGCTCCATTTCTCACTGCATTTCTTCAAAGTAGAAGGAGCTTTTAAAATTTTCAATGGCTGTAAGCTCTTGTAAAGTCAGAATGACCCTGCAAATATAATTGCAGTTTTGACACCACGGCTCCTTTCATATTCTCCTCTAACTGAGACCTCAATCTATGACTGAGAAAGAAAATGATATTTATCTTAGTTGCAGCCATGTTAGCGTGATTCATTCAAAAATATGTAGGGTTATTAATTAGGAGATTAGAATATATGAAATTGGATTAAGACAGTTCTTATTCCTTCAAAACTAAATAATTTTTATCAATCTAAGAATAAAATATTCCAAAGAATATTATGTAAGAGCAGAGTTTATCTTTTTGTAGAGATGGATTAACTTTATATGAAGCCACTCTGTTTTGTTTTGTTTTTTCATTAGCTTCAGTAAGAAACATTTTTGTCATAATAAGGACTTCTTTTTTTTTTTTTTTTTTTTTTTTTTGACAGAGTTTCACTCTTGTTACCCAGGCTGGAGTGCAATGGCGCGATCTCGGTTCACCGCACTCTCCGCCTCCTGGGTTCAGGCAATTCTCCTGCCTCAGCCTCCTGAGTAGCTGGGATTACAGGCATGCGCCACCATGCCCAGCTGATTTTTTGTATTTTTAGTAGAGACGGGGTTTCACTGCGTTGACCAGGATGGTCTCGATCTCTTGACCTCGTGATCCACCCCTCTTGGCCTCCCAAAGTGCTGGGATTACAGGCGTGAGCCACCGCGCCCGGCCAGGACTTCTATTTTAATTTATTTATACCTCAAAGTTATGAAACACAGTTGGATATTACTCAAGTATCAGTAACCAAATACCTGCAGTTCTCCTTACAACTGAGGTTAAGGTTTGTTCCAGAAGAGATCTTTCATGTGAGAGTAAATGCAACACATTTCTGTCTGTTTTCCCCTTGTCAAATACCCCTGGGAAGAAAACTCAAAAATATTTCAGACAAAAGTCACAATTATCTGTTTCAAGCTCTTTGAGAAATTTCCAAGCTGCTTTTCACAAAATTTAGCCATGTAAAAATGCTCAGATTCAGGGGTTACATGTATTTTTTTAAATATATATATATGTATTTTTTGAAAAAAATATATTTTTAAAAATTATATTTTTAAATACATATATTAATATAAATAAATCTAAACTGGAGTTTTTAAAAACATATATGTAAACATACATACATATGTAAAACATATATACCATATTTTAAAACTCCAGCTAAGATTCATTTATATTAATATAAAATAAATTACTGAGGCAAAATAAATACATTGAAGCATACAAAATTGATTTGGTTTAATGTTTGTGGTCACAAGTAATTTAATAAAATACATATTTAAAAAGCGTCAACTGTCTCTCACCTCTTAGATCTGCCTAGCAAATAAAATCACATGGGCTTTATAGACTTTCAGAGCTTGATAGTGAAATGTCTTTAAAAAAATGATTTGGGAAATGTCCTACTTAATGCATTTCAAAAGGCTTTTATTTATTTTTCTTTTATTGCCATTGTCTTCTAAAGTTTGTCTGATCATGACAGAAAATATTTTGAGGCATGGCAAAAAAAAAAAAGTAAAGAGAAAGTACAGTTCTGAGGCACACAAAATTACAACAAAAAAAGTCATTTATGATATTCTGGGATTCACAGAAGAGTAATTGTACATGTGTTGAAGTGTTTATTGTTTGTTTTCATGAATCTTTTGAATAGACTCTCTAGGTAAATGAATCAGTCTGACTAAGTGTAATGATTTCAGAATTTTAAATACAAAATAGATTAATAACATCAAAATGATATGAAATATTCTAACAGGATATTGTCTACCAAGTGAAATTATTGTGTTTAACTAGAAAATGTATTATTTCAGATCATGTACTTTGATAGATAACTTTAAATATCTTGTATATTTCCTGGATTTGTATAAATAATGGGTCCCAAGTATTAGAAAATAAGCTGTGTCATGTGTAATTAATACAAATGAAGTCAGCCCTATCAGCATATATTTAATATTGGTAGTCCCTATAAATTATAGATATCTGATTAAAAAGCTGTTTTCTGTGTTACACATAGGTTTTATATATTTGTCAAAGACATTTTAGAACTGATTTAAGTAATTCAATAATAATATAAATACTTTAAATAATTAAACAAGTAATATTAATTAAATATTTAACATTTAATAGTAATTTTACTACATAATTTGGATGATTCATCTGATTACATAGTTAGGGTTTAGGTAATGTCAAAACACTAATAATTTAGTGTGGATGTTTTAGTTGTCTTCTCATTAGAAATTTCCCATCCTTTTCTTTGAACTTACTCGATCATATCTCTATACTATTGTCTTGACTATATGTGACAATTACATACAAATTTCCCTTATGTAGTTGAAAAAATTACGCACATGGATTTTTGTTTTAGATAACACAGCTGTCATTTTGACTAATAGAACTGGTTTTAACCTACAAGGAGAGCCTGTCTTCTACATCTCCATCTTAATTGCCGACAATGGAACCCCGTCACTTACAAGTACAAACACCCTTACTGTCCATGTCTGTGACTGTGATGACACTGGGAGCACACAGACCTGCCAGTACCAGGAACTTATGCTTTCCATGGGATTCAAGACAGAAGTCATAATTGCTGTTCTCATTTGCATTATGATAATATTTGGTAGGTAGTGCTGAGCTGAACATATACTCATTTGTTTAAAATAACCTGATGAATATATAAAATAGTAAATTCTATTACAGCATTAGAATGTGGGTTTGTATGTATGTTTATTGCTTCTCTGAATGTAGTACAATTCCTAAACCAACTGTAGTAAATAGTGGATAAATATACATAAGCTGCAAATCAGTGATCTTTGAATTGTATGAGGATGTGAGTGTGTGTGTGTACACATCTGTTTATGCATGTTCTTGACACATATACAATGTAACAATATAAAATAATAAAAATTAGTAATAATAATGGAGAGCTTATCTTGAGTCTTATTATACTCCAGGAGACGCTCTTCAGTGTTTTATATGCACTATGCAATTTGATCCTCACAATAACCTTAAAGTAGTAACTATTATCACCTACATTTTATAGATTAAGAAACAGAAACTCAAGAAGCTATGTGCTTTATGAAAGGTCATGAAGCTGGCAAATTATGTGCTAAGATTCCATGACCACAACACACTGTTATGCAACATTGTACTGCAACTGATTGCGCCCAAGGTGCATTAAAAAAATATAAAGCACAGTAAAATCTACTATCTTAGCAATTTTCAAATATAAAATACATTATTATTAACTATAGTTACCATGCCGTAAAATAGATATCTTGAATTTATTTTTAATGTCTAACTGAAATTTTGTGTCCTTTGACCAACGTCTCTTCATTCTCTTACCCTCTATCCTGCTGGTACTGTTCTACTCTCTACTTGTACGCAGTTTTGTTGTTGTTGTTTTAGATTTCACAACCTGAGGTCTTGCAGTGTTTGTCTTTCTGTGCCTGGCTTCTTTCACTTAGTATAATGTTATCTAGTTTTATCTATGTTGCTGCAAATGTCAGAACTTCTTTCTTGCTTAAGGCTAAATAGCATTCATTGTGTCTATATGCTACATTTTCCTTATCCATTCATTCACTGATGGAAACTTAGGTTCCATCCATTCCATATCTTGGCTATTGTGAATAATGTTGTAAAGGACATGGAAGTGTGGATATCTCTTCAACAATTTTATTTATCAGTATGTAAGGTGATGAATATATTAAATTGATTTAATCATTTCACAATGTTTACATATATCAAATACCACATTGTATACTATCAATATATGTTTTTGTCAATTAAAACTAAAAATAATTCTAAATCTTTTTGTGAATAGAAAGAACAGTAAATGTTAGACATGAGGCAGGTAAAAGAGAATGCCTTTTTAAGTCAAAGTACTAAACAGAAAGAAATCCCAGTAAAAGAGCTCTATTAATTTTTGTTTGCTTGTTTTATTCCACTGCTATAATTGTTTTTATAAGCAGATAATTTATATTCATTTCAAAGATGAGGCAGCTGAACTCTAAAAGGTTTTAATCGGGCTTTCAGGACTATAAATATTTATCTAGCATAAACTTTTCCTTTTTTTAACACCAAAATATATAATCTAAACTCTGCTCTTGCCTCCCTCAAAACTTCAAACCAAAAGCCAGTGAAACTACATTGAATAGTGAGAGCAAATGTATCAGCCACTGTTTCTGAAATGCCAAACTGACCACTCAAACTAGCATGGGATATGTTTCAGGACCTGCCTTGTCTTCACTCAACTTTTCTTTCTCAAGGCTTCAAACCCCATCCATTCCTCACTTACCTCCTACCATTATGCTTGTTTTGGACCTAGATTCAGTTTTTAAAATTACTTTTAATGATCTTTGATTATAAAACTGAATTCATAGCTTCATAGCTAGATGCCAGAAGCAAAGATCAGTAGTAAAAACATAATTTGGGGGAACTACAAATACTGAGCTACCTATAGTTACAGACTTAAACCAAGCCCGGAAAACCCACAAACAAGGGACAGCTTTCCAGTTAAAAATGTGGGTAAAATTTAACAGGTGGGAGTTATGGGTCAACTATTATAATAATGATTTCCTTTGCAATTCTGTAAATATTTATCTCTAATTCAGATAGAAAAGTATTTATTAGACTCCTTTGTATTTCAACCATATATATCATGCAAATTCTAAAGCACAATGCCTGAATGCAAACATGGCGACCTTATTCACTTAAAGAACACTGTTTTGGATATTTTAAATGCAAGTTTTATATAAATATTTTATGACTGACATATTTCTCTTTGTGATACTATTCATAACATGACTTCATGCTTGTTTCAAATCCTGCATGTAAAACTCTGAACAGCTACATAAGATCCTAGATTGGGTCTTGGTTGTCCTTGAAACCCACATACAAAGACACACACGCATATACACACACACTCCCACGGCCCACACAGAGATTTTTATTTAAAATTAAAACAAAGTGTTCTGAATTTTTTCTGTTTCTACATGATGTTAAAATTATCTTATATAATAAATATTAATTCTAGACAAATGTGTTAGGATTCAAATGCATGGTAGTTTGGAATTTCTGAAATTGATGTGATATCATAGAGCACAGGCTCTAAACCAACTTTCTAATTTTGCCTATTTTTGTATTGTCTTTATAATTGATACAAATTGAACATATTTATGGGGTACAGTGTGTTGTTTCAATACCTGTACATATCGTATAATGCTTGTCAGCATAATTAGCATATTAATCACTTAAAACATTTAGCTTTACTTTGTGGTGATAACATTCAAATTTATCTCTTCTACCTATTTTGAAATAAATTATTATTAGCTATAGTCACCCTACGGTGTATTAGAACACCAGAACTTACTCCTCCTCTCCCACTGTACTTCGTAACAACTGAATAATCTCTTTTCACCTCCACTCCCCGTCCCCTATCCAAGCCTTGGTACCTACCAGTGTATCCTCTACTTGTATGAAATCAACTTTTTTAGATTCCACATATAAGTGAGATCATGCAGTGCTTGTCTTTCTGTGCCTAGCTTATTTTACTTAATATGATGTCTGGCAGGTTCATCCATGTTTCTGTCAATGACAGGACTTCACTGTTGGTGGCTGAGAAGTATCTCATTGTATCTCTTAACTGTGTCTTTCTAGGGATGTCATTTAACATTTGTGTGCTTCAGTTTTCTCATCTATAATCGGAAATAATAACATAATGGCCTTCACAAGAAAAAAATCAACCAATAAATATAAAGCTTTTAGAACAATGCCAGATCTATACGTTGTAGGTAATACATATTAACTTAGAAAATAATTATGCCATGGAATTTTGCTTCAGTAAGGAATATCAAACTTATGTTGTTCTGAGCTACTATTAATATGAAACATTGGCCACTAAAGTTGACAAATGCATTCAGGTTGCAAACTTTTATCATTGTACTTTATTCTATTTTAATATGTGAGAAAAATAGATTTTGAATGTTAAATTGTTCATCATTTAAAATAGTTCACTATAGTTTTGTGGTTTTCTTTGTCTCTAAGTCGTCAGGCAGAAAAATCGTGCTACTTTCTTTTGTCATTTTGCAAGTCCCTTTGGCAAATTTTCAATAACAAATGTATCCTTTTGCCTTATAATCATGAAGTTTAAGCACTCATCTTGAGCTTGAAATGAGAGCAAAGACTGTAAAGTTTATAATATTCTTTACTGTTTATTGATATTCTGATATGCTTTCTTCATCAGGGTTTATTTTTTTGACTTTGGGCTTAAAACAACGAAGGAAACAGATTCTATTTCCTGAGAAAAGTGAAGATTTCAGAGAGAATATATTCCGATATGATGATGAAGGGGGTGGAGAAGAAGATACAGAGGCCTTCGATATAGCAGAGCTGAGGAGTGGCACCATAATGCGGGAACGCAAGACTAGGAAAAGCACCAGCGCGGAGATCAGGAGCCTGTACCGACAGTCTCTGCAAGTTGGCCCCGACAGTGCCATATTCAGGAAGTTCATTCTGGAAAAGCTCGAAGAAGCCAATACTGATCCGTGCGCTCCTCCTTTTGATTCCCTCCAGACTTACGCTTTTGAGGGAACAGGGTCATTAGCTGGATCCCTGAGCTCCTTAGAATCAGCAGTCTCTGATCAGGATGAAAGCTATGATTACCTTAACGAGTTGGGACCTCGCTTTAAAAGATTAGCATGCATGTTTGGTTCTGCAGTGCAGTCAAATAATTAGGGCTTTTTAACATCAACATTTTTTTAAGTGCTAATGTGTATTCAAACCAAATGGTAGTCTTGGTAAAGAGTTTTGTGTCCTGGCTTTTTGGCCAGGAAAGCCCTAGTCTACAGAGGTTTGTGATTTCCCTGGAGTAAATACCCAGTGGTTATTTTAAGCTACCTACATGCTGTCATCGAACAGAGATGTGGGAAGAGATGTAAACAACCAACTCACAGGCATCAGTACAAGCCAGCTCTAGCATATGACCAAAATATTCCTCTATTATTTTTCAATGTCATCTAATGCAAATGTTCAAAATTTTTAAATGGTAAATGTGAGAAAGGCACTGAATTATCTTAGTGTTGTTTTATTTACCCAATTTTCTTCCTTCACAGTGTAAGAGTAACATGTTTATGTGGCTAAGTTCCTGATACTATATGGAGATGAACTTTAACACCTAGGATAATGTGGGTGATTACATGTTTGAAAACATTTAACTTACATGAAAAGCAGGTTTCTGGCTAACATTCCATGGTTCATTCTAGTTTGATATTTTAAAACCTTTACCAAGAACACTCTGGAAAACTGATTTCAGATTTAAACAGATACTTGGTATATATTAATTAATCAGAGTTATATAGTATAAATTTGTATTTTTTTATATTACAACTTTGTATAAAAAGGGAAAATATATTTAGGAGTTTGTCATAGATTATCTTCATATGCAACTCAGAACACATTCTTATCATGACAAAATAAAATAGCACAATACAAGTCAATATTTACTCATAATTAAATGCAAAATTTATGAAATTGGTGGAAAGTGTGGAAAAAATGAGGTGACTTTTTATACCTACTAAAAATGATTTAGACAAGTTAAAGGAATACTGGATTCATACTTCAATTACTATTAACTCTATTATGATCAACTGAATTGACTGTTACAAGTAAAAGAATAAAACATCACTCAATTCTCAGTATTTCCTTTTCTGTTAAGAGCTCAGAAAATGACTGATGCTTCAGTGTCATTTTTATATTTCTGAATATAAAATTAGGTGCAATAGTTGTGTTTATTGTAGCCTTAAGAAGGAAATCAATGCTAAGCTGTTGGGCATACAGCTTTATGGTAACATTAGATAACAAGATAATAAAACACTTTAATTTTAATCGACCTTTTAAGAATGATCTTTATTATTATATCCAAATCAAGGTGGACTTCAAAATTTATAGTTTGAACAAGAAGAGAGTAGTGAATACAAAGTTCTTAAAATTGATTCATATGATCAATTTTTTATTAATAGCATGTGAAACTGAGCTGAACCAAATTGGCCATATGTGTTTAAATCAAATAATTTGAGTAATTTTGAACTATGGATGGAGTAGTTACATGGTTATATTTTTTCTTGGTACTTTGAAATTTAAACATCTATATCACATGATAAAGAAAGTTTTTCATCAATCTGAAACAGGCATCATTAGGTTGGTGACACAAATATGATCACTTCACAAAAGCATGGCAAAATCAGATTTCAAGTAAAATAATTTAGGAAGATTTTAAAAGTAGATGAGAACACATAAGATGTAGTTAACCCTTATGCATTGATATCATTATTTACTTTGAAAAGAGTAAAAATACCAAACAAGAGAAAATTTAAAAGAGCAAAAATTTGCAAGTCAAATAGAAATGTACAAATTGAAAGAACATTTATATTTCTATCATATTGACATGAAAATTGAAAATGTAAAAAAGAATGCTGAGTGTTCTTGGTAGAAAACTAGAAATTATGATACACAACAGATGGAGTAATCCATGGAATATAGACTATTAAAAGGAAATAAGACTTTCTGGGGATCACAGAACTTTTATATGAATAAAAGTCTTATAAACAATGAATAAATTTGGATGAACAACTCATTAAAATGCATATTAATGGAATACCTATACAAATAGTTTTAACATTTGTGTCCAGTGACAGGAAAAAGATATATTAATCTAGATCCTGGTTGAGTTGATGATAAGATTGCCAATCATAAGATACACAGGAAAAGCACAGACACAATTTCACATCTGTTTGGTAGTCTAAAATATGTTCCTTTTAACCACATCAAAAGATACTGATTTTAGTAGAGAAGTTGCAACTTTCTAGAAATTATACCTTGTAATATTTTCAAGAACTATTTTATGTTTTTTCCAGTCACATGAGTGTTGCAAGAACACACCTCTTAAGCTAACAGCATTACATTAAGAATTTACTTTTGTAAACTTTAATAAAGTCTAAATTAATGCAAAATATTTATGAAAATAGCACAGCTTCCCAGTAATACCCACAGTACTTAATTATCCCCCTCAGTTTGACTCACAGCTTTGTATGTAAGCTTTAAATTGTTAATGTTAAATATAAGAAAATTAAGACCAGTGCTTGTGCGTGAGCCTAACAGACCTGTGTTTAAATTAGTTGCTTTCAATTAAACGAACATATAATATTTGCTAAACTTATTAATCTTTCCAGACCTCACTTTGTAATCTGTAAAATGAGGTTCAATCAACCTATTTCACATGGTTGTTATGAGGAATTAATAATAAGATAACGTAAAACCAGCAGCACCAACAGTGCCTGACAAAATGTAACTGCTCAATAAACAACAATGGACTATTATAACAACACCTGATGTTATTCTGTTTGAACACATGGTCTGTTTCTTTCCCAACTCTGGGTGATCTCCACAGCACAATGACAATAAAAATTAACTTCCTCACATTCCCCATAAGTCATGAACTTTCCCATCCCTACTTACTTCTGTAGTTTCTCCCCTTTCCTCTCTCCACCTCAGTTACTAAAGCAGTCTTCCTTTAGACACTTCTATTTTCTGTTACCTCACTTCATTCAGGTCTGTGATCAGCTGCAACTTCCTTAGAAAGACCACTGCTGCTTCCAGCGACTCTGGCTTTGTCTTGCTTTGTATTAAGTTACTCAGCTACCTGGTATTATTGTTGTCTTTATTCCTTATTCAATTATAACCTTCAGTGGGCAGGAAATTGTCAGTTTTGTTACTTTCTCATTTTCCAAAATGTTTATACCACATAGAAAGTGACCAATAAATATTTCTGGAATGAATGTAGTAATGAATCCAATCTATTTTACTTAGTCATTTGTAGAAGTTCTTTTGGTTTCCATTGATTATTTTTACAGGTTATTAACGTGGAATTAATGTGTTTTTCAAAATGGGTTAGTGCTGAGTAGTTACTGGATACAGTAAAGATTTTTCAAAATCTTTCTAAAAATTACATGATTTTGGCATTTATCTTTGATATACCTGGAGGAAAAAACAGTTGATGAAGTTATACTGTTCAACCAAAACAGGTTATTTAATGATGGCCATAGAAAGTCTCATTTGAATAAATTTTCACAAAGTGTAAGAAATATGAAATTATGCCTCATGCGTAAGAATCCTACTTCATATTTTAAAGTAGAACTTGGTAACAGATGCATAACAGAGCTCTCAGGGCTACTCAAAACCTGCAAGGTGGCTTTAAGACTTTGTATATTCTTTGGTATTTGATAGCAAAAGAAAGACAGGGAGACTAAGTAGACAGATAAATGGAGGAAAGGAATATGTGACTTTCTACATATTCAAATCTGTCTACCTATGGAAATTGTGATTTCCTGGAAGAACAGAAACTAGCATCTCAATCGCAAGTAGTTCCTTGAGACCTATTAGAAATTTTTGCTGCCCTTTTATTCCTAGAGAGTTCTGAAGCTGGCTGGCCAATCCATCTGAAATACCAGAAACAGAAGAAGGTAATAACTAGGAACTGCTGTTCCCAGCCTTTGACAGAGTGAAGCTGAACGAGTTTTTCATAGTTTAAGGGACTACAGCTGTAAAAATTGTGCACAGATGGAGGTGAGAGGGAGCTTAAGATAGTCATCCAAATAATACATCACACAGGTGAGGGAAGAATGGAGATCTCACATCTTTGAGCTGTGTCTGAATCGTTCATGCATGTGCCCCATGACAGAGGACCAGCCTTCAGATGCCTGTGGTCACAGTGGTCACTGGCTGTGAGGTTATGATGGCACCAGAATATTTACTGTCCCCTTCTTTCATCTACCTTCCTGCCCAACCTCAGAGGATCAGAAGCAGCAGAGGTCTGTCTGCTCCTCTGGGAAAAGTTAGGAGATAGATCAGATAGATCATATACTAGATGTGAGAAAGGTCATTGGTAAATAGAATAGATTTTAAAAGGTATTTTAAAGTGACAAGAAGCTGTGGAAACTGTCTGATATTTGGCCAAGGTGGGCATCAGTAAAACCAATGCAAATATGTCTCCAACTGAATAAAAGAATCAATTTTCATGATGATTCCCACCAAATTACATACTAATAGGCTGGAAACATAGTAAATCAATTTGGTATTTCATGTAGTTTAAATAATTTGAAATTCACTTTTTAAAATATAAACCATAAGCAAAATAGAAAAAGTAAATATAATTTATAGTGTCCTTACAACAGCTGAATGCATATTAAAATAATTTACACGGCTCTATTTCATGCAGTTCCCTTGTATTTATTCATTTTAATATTTAAAATCTATTTCCTATTGATTTCCACAGTGCTAAGTGATTTATCTCAGCTACGAATAAGGCTGGACATTAAAACTACAATATTTTTATGATTATATGGAGGTAGAAATAGTACAATGTTTTGCTTGTAAAAGGGAGAAAAGTTGATGTATAGTATTCACATGTGGTAAAGTTAAACATTTCCTAATATTACCTAGTTGGTACGCTAGTGAAAGTAAGCAAGTAGCCTATGCAGTTCATTTTGATTAATTTTTTGTTGCTGACATTATTTGCTGTGTAACCCTGAATAAGTTATTTAGAATCATTTCCCTTGCTTCATCTGTGCAGTGGGGATATTAACACTACATAAGTCATAGGATTCTTGTAGAAAGTAACTTAAATAATATTAAAGAATACAGAATTTTACCAAATGTATAGCAAATACTTAACATTTTTACCAGTTGTCATTATTGTAAAAACAAGAATCATTATATTATTAATTTTTACTTTAGTAAGGTTTATAGACCTATCCCTTTTTTTCAGAGCCTCATTTTTATTATTATAATTGTACTTTAAGTTCTGGGGTACATGTGCAGAACACATACGAGGCCTCTTTTACTCAAGTACCAGAATTAATATGGAGAAGAAGAGAGAAGAAAGTGAATTAATTCAGGGCAATAATTATCTTTGTGTTACTTACTGCCTCCTCACCCTGACCCTCCCAGGGTAATTTTCTACTACCAAAGGAAGAAATTAATTGTTCAACTTATATATTATGTATGAAGTGCTTTGACGAAAATTCATTCTACGGTATTTATTTGGGGGAAAATTGCTGGAAAGTTAAGTAGTAACCAACTTTTTTTGTGGCAATGTTCCCTAGGTGTAGATATTTCAAGAGAAAACCTGTTGAAAAAAAGGAGTTGGTTTTGTTCATTTTGTAAGTAATCGAGAAAAAAATCCTATATTATTTTAGAATTACACAGAAGAAAAAAAGAAACATACTAACAGCACTAACAGATAGTTTTTCAAACACATTGTTAATATCTAAAATTTGATGTCCATAGTTGTGATTTTATAGTGCTAAGAAATAAAAATTAAATTACAAGCAGATTGTCACCTCTGACAATACAAGATGAAAAGTTTCACCCTTGACATGGCTGTCAGCTTTCCCCTGTCCTCGTGCTTTTGGAAAATAAAAATTAAGGTCACATTGCCATATGTTCTCTGATGAGTACGATTTTGTCAACTAGCCTTTGCATATCTGAGCCGATCTTAGGTCTCAGGAAAATTCTAGGCAATTGTCCAGCTAAAACTGACACCTCAATTTTCAGAAATGTTTTTCTTATCCCAGATGACCTCTATGTTACTCTAGAAGCTTTCTTTGTAGAACTGATTATCTATTTTCAACACTATGTAAAACATGTATATAAACACTTGACATATTCAATTTATATAGACAGAATTTCACCAATAATTTAAAAATATTTTAAATTTTACTAATTATAAAAATAAAATTAAAATTTGATATATGGTATGTTTATTCATAATATATTTATACATTATCAAACACTGTTCATTTGTCCCATTAATACAATTTTTAGCAGCAAAAATCTCCCTCTTTTTATAATGTATTAACTATACCCATGCTTGTTACTTATTTGCTTTTTTGCATAAAGACCAGAAAAGGAAATTTGTGCAAAAGGACATACTAGGAAAATGTGTGAACGGGGAAAATTATAAGTTTTCCTCATGTTTGTGTTGTCAACCCAGATATTAAGTAAATAACAAGCAGCAAACTTTTTATGCTAAGAGCATCTATTTTACTAGCAGCATCTACTGAGTCTCTCTAATTTGAATGCTATGTAATAAACCTCGAATAGAATATTAAATTAATTACCTGTGTCCTGACTGAAAAAGTAATGAGGAGAAACACTTGGAGGTGGAGTCAGTAAACGGGGCCAAGGCAAGAGGCTGGTGCTGAGGTGAGACGGGTGCTGAGTTCAGTTCCCAGTCACACCTTGCAAACGTACAGCTGCTACTAACTGGTCTTCATGGAGTTGCACTACAAATCAAAAAGAATGAAACGTTTATAACAGGAAGACTTATTTCTTTCAGTTTTTAATGAATATACCAAACATATCTGGTCTAAATCTCTCCTGCTCTTCGTGTCTTTAAGCAGTTATAACTCCTGGTCTTATTCTAAGTGTTTTTTAAGGTATTATTTCATTTAATGAGGTAGGTATGGTTATTATCTCCAAGATACTAATAAGGAAACCAACACACAGCGAGTCTTTGCATTGTGCCTGAGGTCATACACCTAATAGTGGCAGAGTTGAAGCTTAAATCCAGGCAAACAAGGGCTAGATTCCAGGCTTTTGTCCATTACAACATACTGGCTGTCCATTTACAGCATACTGGCTGTCCTGCCCTTGACACATGGAGATTCTGGGCATTACATTTCAAGTGAGGGGGGACACAGCCAAACCAATCATGGCTCAAAATTAACATGCTGAAAATCATATCAATCACTCACTTTTAAAAGAGTGAGTATGGTTGCAACCTATCAGACTTAAATGCTGAATTTCTTAAATTCATAGCTTTTAGAAAATATTTGCACATAGACAAGCAAGAAATCATGACTCGTTCTCAGAATCAGTGAAAAAAATATGTTTTTCAGTATGTCTTGCTAAAGCAGTCCTATTGAAGCCCAAATAAACCAGAGTTCCCCCAGAAGTACGCTGGTCTTATTACTTTGGAAATACTGTAATACACTATATATGCAATTGTATAAGAATTACATGTATATATTTGAATAAACCTTATTTATATATTTTTTTATTTATAAAGCTTAAATCCAGGCAAACAAGTTCTAGATTCCAGGGTTTTGTCCATTACAGCATAACGGCTGTCCATTTACACCACCTCATTCAGTTAGTAACAAAGGTTGCTTTGATTTGGTATATATATATGGCTGCTGATAATTTTTTTTCCCATTACTTTAGAGGTTAGTACTGTATAAATATTATATATCACATAGATGGGTTAAGGCAGTGAATAGCATTCTTTTTAAAAAAAATAAATCCATCTGTCCATTTTTATGTTATTACTACTAAGTCTGAGTTTCTATTATTAGGTTACATGCCAAATATTGTATTTTATTATTATTATATATTATTCATTGTTAGTACCAATCAACCATATAAATAACACACTCAGAACATCCAACGGTACAGAAAAACATTGTGTGTGTGTGTGTATATATATATATATATATATGTATATTCTGTAAGTATAAGCAGTACGGATTTCTAAACTGCGTAGGCGAAGGTGTTAGTCTGTTAGGCTGCTATAACCAAATTCCATAAACTGGGTGGCTTTTAAACAACAGACATTTATTTCTCACAGTCTGAAGGTTGGGAATTTCAAGATCAACGCATTGGCAGATTCAATGTATTGTGAGGGCTCACTTCCTGGCTCATGGATGGTCCTTTCTAGCTGTGTTCTCATATGGTATAAGGAGCAAAGCAGCTCTCTTGGGCCTGTTTTATAAGGGAACTAATCCCATTGATGAGAACTTCACCTTTGTGATCTAATCACTTCTGAAAGAAGCTCACCTCTTAATAACATCACATTGGTGGTTGGGTTTCAACAGATGAATTTTGTGAGGACAAAAATATTCAAACCACAGGAGAAAGCAAATATATCAGTAGCAAAGATGGAAATACATATTTCAAAATATTCCTAATACAGGCTTCAATTTTACATAATATGCTCCCAATATAATGCACACTTGGACAATTTTCTTGTCCTAATAGATGAAGACGTTTTGTTAGCATCCTACCTGTTATTTTCATTTTCAGTGTTTGAAACACATAATTATTCAAACAATTTGTTTGGTGTAGTATTTAAAACCTATTAAATTTCTGTTTTTAATATTTATAAATTTACAATAACACTGGCTGAAAGTCCTAGACAGAGCCAGTGGATTTTAAAGACATGATGGATGAATATAAGATTTACATTATTTTATTATGAGTAACATAATGTTCTTTATAAAAGCAACACTTGAACTTTTAATGTAATTTCAATATTTATACACTGTAATAAATGAACTTATGTCTCCTTTTCAAGGTAAATAAAAAATGTATGCATTTATTTTGGGCAGAGGAAGCAAGATTTGTTCTTGCTGTTGTTTCAAGCTACTGTGTGGTGTTAAAAGTTATATTTATTTTATATATCACCTTCATTCTTTCATTTTTCAAAGGCTTTTGTTTGTTTACATTACCATGCTGATAATGCTTGGAAAATATAAGAATGGTTCTTATGATATTAAAAAACTAAATTACAAAGAAACAGTTTGCCCAGTTATTTGTCTGAATAGTAAATACCTAGAAAAGTATATATAAAGTAAAATGCAAACCACACTGTAGTCTGGTTAAGACCACATGAAAATAATATTCGTCAGCTCAATACTATTCAACTGGTGGCCAAGAAAATATTTTTACTAATGGTGAAAATTGCAAAAGTAATGCATAGATTCGGAAATATTATTACTCTTAATGATTCCAAGTATAGGATAATAGGATCAAAAAATCTTGGTGTCTCTGAAAATGTTTTCTTATCTTCTTAAATGTAAAAATTTTAAATGTTACTGTATTGCATGAAAACGAATGTGGCATACTCATGGTAATGTGCATTACTCATTTGCCTTCCATGATATGGCTTTAGGTTGGCTATTTAGTCTTGTTGCTAACAAGTTTTCCACAAATCACCTTGTATACTCATAATACCAAATATATTGCAATTGCAGAAATATATTATGATTACATAGTTTTAAGGTGTTCTCTTATGAAAGAACACTATTCATTCCTTAATCAACCTGACTGTCATTTACTTGTTCTTGATAATGGGAAAAAATATTAAATACTTTGGGCAGTTATTTACAATTTACACATTGAAAGTGAATGGAACTTCCACCCATGTTCAGTAGGGTTTGTGCATATCCAAGTTATCAGATTTATTATGTACTCTCTTATTCTAAATTTACCGTTTTCTTATGTCTCTCACCTTTAGACTATGAGAGATTTGACTACATGGACATTTTAAAATTCATTTTTTACTTACATTTCTGCGAAAACACCTGTAATCTAGTAGATTCTCTCTCTCTCTCTCTCTCTCTTTCTCATATAAGTGTATGTATAATATATATTACATAAAAATATATTATTTATATAAATATATGTGTATGCAAATGTATGTATTTATGTATGTTTATATAATATATACTATATATTATATATAAGTCATATATTAGACAGTGATATATTACATAAAATATAGTGTTTGTTATATATAACATATATATACCGATTAATATATATAATATACACTATATATAATATACATTATATATAATACATGTATGTATTTTATATATAAATATATACACACATAAATAAGGAGACTTCAAAATGTTTATGGAAAATGGAATTAAGATATACAAATAAAAATATAAACCTTATTTCTCAGTATAATCTACATCAAGTTCAAGACATTTTTAAGCAATAATATCATTTAGTCCCTTCCTAAAGAAGTGAGAGTCCTGGCAATTTATGTCAATGTAATATTTTTCATATTATTAACTGGAGAAAAATCAGTGCCTTTTAAGGACCTTTTTTAAACATAGGGAAAGGAAATAAACTACAAGGAGCTAAACTGGGGTTGTATGGTGGATGCTTAAGGATTTCCCATCAAAATACTTGCAGAATTGCCCTTGTTCAATGAGAGGAATGGGCAAGAGTATTGTCATAGTGGAGGAATTTGGGTGAAACTTCCCCAAGAATGCAAAATCTGTGGCTAAATTTCTCAAAACACTCTCATAACAAGGAGATGTTATTGTTTGAACCAGCAGAATGTCAACAGCAAAATGCCTTGGGCATCCCCAAAAACCTGTTGTCATGACCTTTGCTTTTGACCAGTCTGTTTTTGCTTTGACTGGACCACTTCCACCTCTTCATAGCTTCTGCTTTAATTGTGCTTTGTGTTAAGGATCATACGGGTAAAGCCACGTTTCATTCTCTTGTTACAACTCTTTGAAGACATGCTTCAGAATCTGGATGCCACTTGTTTAAAATTTCCTTTGAAGCTCTGCTCTTTCAGTCTGCAGCTGATTTGGGTGCAGCATTTGGTATCCACAGAGTCTCTTAATTTTTAATGTTCACTTTTAATTTTTCAGCCAAAGTTGTGTAAGTTGAACTAATTGAGATGCCTATGGTGTTGGTAATTGTTAATGTTAATTGTCTGTCCTATTCAACTAGACCATGAACAAGATTAACAATTTCCTCCCAAATCGATGTGGATGGTTTTCTAGTGTGGGCTTCATCTCCAGCATTAACTGATCTCTTCTTGAAATGGTTTATCAATTTACAAACTGCTTATCCATTTACAAACTGTTTATCCATTACATACTGTTTATCCATTTACAAACTTCTTTGGGGCATTATCCCCATAAACTTTTTATAAAGTGGATTAGTTCATTTTCATGCTGCTGATAAAGGCACAACTGAGACTGGGCAATTTACAAAAGAAAGAGGTTTATTAGATTTACAGTTCTACGTGGCTGGGGAGGCCTCACAATCATGACGGAAACTGAAAGTCATGTCTCACACGGCAACAGACAAAAGAAGAGAGCTTGTACCTGAAAACTTCTCCTTAAAATAACCATCACATGTTGTGAGACATACTATTACAAGAACAGCATGAAAAGGACCTGCCCCCACCCCCATGATTCAATTACCTCCCACTTAGTCCCTCCCACAACACATGGGAATTCAAGAGGAGGTATGGGTGGGAACACAGCCAAACCATATCATAAAGCATCAGTGATTTCATCATTCTTCCACTCAAGCTTCACCATAATGTTGGTTTGCTCTTACTTTAATTTTAGCAGCATTCATGTTGCTCGGATATGTGCTCTTCTCAAACTGATTCCTATCCTTCCTAGTGCCTCAAACTAGATCCTTAGACCTGTTTCCATAAGCTATTGTGAGTTCATTTTGGTGCAAAAATGTTTAAATTCATCCATAGTTGTTCTATTATAGGCATTTTCCATGAATTTTGTAAAGACTCTTTTGTGTGTATTTATGTATACATAATACACACATACACACACACATATATACATACATATATATTCATGTTCTGTGTTTTATGTGTATATATGTGTGTGTATATCTATATACACACATAAAAGATATATACATATATGTATATGTACACACATAAATGCTTTTATGTATACATATAACAGAAATGTTCTTTATGTATATATACACATAAAAGCACATAGCACACATGTGTATGTACACATATATAGTCACTAACATTTTCAAAATAATGGATAAAACAAGAATGTGTGTGCGCGCGTATTTCTATTCTTTGGAATATAAAAATGTATTTTTTGGATAATTCTCTGTATATGACAATCAGCTTAGTTGATCAGAGAAATAGTCAACTGATATAAAATAAAAGTTGAAAGAAATTTTGGCTATAGTAATAAAAATGCAGATAAAGAATTGGCTTACCAAAATAGAATTCTTGAGCCCTTTGGAAGATGGTGGATTTAAGATTCTTGTATAAAACTGGAGAAGCAGCCGGGTGTGATGGCTAATGCCTGTAATCCCAGCACTTTCAGAGGTGTAAATGGGAGGATCACCCTCAGACATGGGAAGTTCTGGCTCTGGGCCTTTCAACACCAGGACTTACTCCAATGCTTTCTCTCCTGGCCCCAGGATCAAGCCTTCAAACTGAGACTGAATCACACCACTGGCTTTACTGGTGTTTCAGTTTGTAGATGGTAATCTTGGAACTTCTTGGCTTCCAAAATTACATAAGCCAATTCCCATCACACACACACACACACACACACACACACACACACACACTCACACACAATTGGTTCTATTTCTCTGGAGAACACTAACACAAATGGCCTCAGTGAGTATGTGGTATGCTGGCTAGTGCCCAAGTAGACTCCTGCTGCAATATTAGAACACGCTCAGTGTCAGTGGGAGCTGAAGTGAAACTGATTCGCCTTCAGATACCGGCCAGCACATACCCCGTGACCAGGAAATCTGGAGACAGTACAGAAAAGGGGAGGTATAAATAAAATGTGATCTCCTATCGCTACAACAGAGATTGAGTTACTGGAAAACTGCCGAGGTGATATTTAAGAAAAATAGCTAAACTAAAAGAAAAAATGAGGCTCTAATTCTTTGTTTATTTTCGCACATCTAAATTATAACCAATTTATTTTGGACCTTCAAAAATATGTTTTCAAATATGGCATTGACTTTAAGGTGACTAACTTTTAACAATGCCAGTCAACTTAATTGGTGTTTTTCACTTGAAATTCCATATTTTAAAATGTCTTCTGATTCAATTTAGGGCCCATGCAAATCTCTGAAATAATAAACATGCAAAAGGCAAAAACAAGAAAAAAACACATCAGAAGTTGCATATCTAGAGACATCTTCAAAGGAGAAAACATTACAGCATGGTGACAGTTATTAGCATTGTATCATTAATGTGATACTAAGTAATTAAAATGTCTTGTTCGTACTGCTGAAATGCAGCTTGACCCTGGTCTGGCAAAGGCAGAGTAGAAAAATCATGGTGGCTTATGCCTGTAATCCAAGCACTTTGGAGGCCAAGGCGGGCGGGTGTTCAAGATCAGCCTGACCAGCGTGGTGAAACCCCATCTTAAAAAAAAAAGAAAAAAGAAAAAAGAAAAATCACCCTCATGATATCCCCCAGCAGGGGGCGCATTCTACCTATTTTTGCTTAGGTGACACATATGGGCCCTCCTGTGGTTTGTGCTGAGGAAGCATTACTATTACCAGCTCAGATGAGGAGAGTGTGATTCAATAGGTATAGAGAAGTCGCATCATTCCACACAGAATTTTATATCATATTAATTTAAATGCTAGTTTTCCTATGGCTTTCATTTTTCATGTTGTTTGCAATATTAGTAAAAAAAGGATTGATAGTTTCATTAAAATGTATAGTGATAACTAGCAATGAGAGTCATAGGCTTTTATGAGTGAATCATGTTAACCTATTTAGTGAATATTTCAGATTGCAGAAGAGTGGCTGCCCTTGTAAATCATGTGCTACTTATTATGTGCTCTTTCCTGACAAAATTGGTTGCACAAAGCCTGTGGAAACTTGGGGTTTGAACTCAAAGATCATTTTGGGAGCAGAGCTACTCACTCCATGATGGCTCTTGTTTTGCCACATGCTGCAATATTCTAAAAGCCAAATGCTGCTTTCTATGGCATGTACACTCATCTCTGAGGCAGATTGCAGTCCCAATTTTCCCTTCCTTAATCACTTCTACTTATTTTTATACTCTACATAGCATTAAGTAAATCAGAATATTCCATTATGAGTTCCAATTGCTTTTCTGAAAGGTGAAATGCTTAAACGTATTAAGTGTGTTAAACATGGCAGCAGTCCCACTGAGAGACATAGGAATCGCAACATCATCATCACCTTTATAAAGCAATTCCATATGCTTCTCTTCTTCTAGGCAGTTCCTTAATTCAAGTAGAAATGTTCTGCTATGTGGCTTTTACAATTAGCCTTTGCTTAAGACATTGCTCCAGATTGGAGAAGATCAGAATAATAATGAAATTTTATATAAAATACCTATGCTGTTTTGCATTAATAATAAAAGAGTCAAGAGATATTGGTTACTCAAATAATAGGTAGTTATCTCTGGAGTACAACTGTGTATAGTTGGTTGGGTTAATACTTTCAAAAGTTAAGTCTTATATAGTTAAATGACTATTAAAACACTTTGTAAGACAATATGTCCCCACAGTGTCCCTCAACTACTAAAAGTAATATGATGAAAATGCAAATTTTAGAAAATCTGTTGTTACTCAAGCTTCAAAATTCCTTTTTAATACCATGAAATAGCTTTAAAATGTAATATCAACCTAATTCCTATATGGTTTCATATTTTAGGATGATTTGGCTCTAATATAGGAAGTTGTGAGATAAACACACAAATACATAAATGCACAAATGCACAGCAGACATTTTAACAGTATTTCCCATTTTCTCAGCATAACTCTATGAAGTAATTAGAGGAAATTTCGGTATGTGTGTATGTGTATACCATATGGGAAGAAATCACACCATAAAATGGAGACTTCACTCTGACAGATTCTCATCCCAGCCTCTTTCTAATTCACATTAGGCCAGTCCTTGTATTCAAGTTGCATATATTCATCCAATTTTTCATTGCCAAAAAATTATATTCAAAAGATGGGTGTGCACCAAAATATTTTTCACAATTGGAATGCTTTTAGAGGTAAATGTAAAGTGGTTTAGGAAAATGGAGGAACAATCCTTGCAATGGTTACTCATTCCTAGTGGGGGAACCAACAGAACTGTGTGGTGAGAAAAAGCATTATGAGGAGCTTAGGAGTTGAACACTGACATAATCTTTGCAGATATGGTACTGCGCCTCATGCATATTTACCTAATCTACGGTGGAATTTCTATGGATGTTAGAAATTTGTTCAGCTTGCAGGTACATGAGAATTACCTCAAAGGTAGGCCAAACCTACAGGTAGTGAAGCTCATTTATGTAACTAAAAGATGACAGCCAAGAAAATGGAAAAACGAATGGCCAGAAGCTTGGTTACAGGATAGAGAGAGGACACTGTGCTATACCACTCTAGGGGTACCATTCACTTTGCAGTGAAGGTTGTATAGTATTTCACGTGAAACAACTCCAACCACAAATGTTTACCTCCCAAGAAAATTTTGTTTGTTTTTAAAAGCAATTTTAGATTTCAGAAAAAATTTTAATAATACCTAATTCCCATACCCACATATGGTACACTTAGTTTCCCTAATTTTAGTATTTTACATTAGTATAATACATTTATTATAATTAATGAACCACTATTGATAAATTAATATTAAATAAAGTCCATACTTTATTCAGACTTCTTTAGATCTTACCTAGTTTTTTGTTCTTTTTTTGTTTCAATTCATCTGTATCTAATGTTTTTATTGTTCCAGGATAGCCTGTTACTTTCAGTGTTTAAGTCTCATTGAGATCCACTTGGCTGTGACAGCTTCTCGGGGTTTTATCGTTTTTGATGACTTTGACAATTTTGAATAGTCCTGATTAGGTATTTTGGAGAAATATTGATATTTGACTAATGATTTTCTAAAGATTAGAACAGGGTAATAGATGTCTGAGAGGAAGAACACAGAGGTAGAGTGCCATTTTCATGATATGACATGAAAAGTGCATACTCTCATTATGGTTTATCACTGCTAATGTTGACCTTGATTACCTGGCTAAGATAGTGGTTGCTATATTGCTCCACTGTCAAATTACTCTTTTTTTTTTTTTTTTTTTCCTTTTTTTCCCTATGATAGTCTTTGGAAGGAAGTAACTATGTGCAGCCCCCAATAAAGTTGTGGAGAATTGTACTTCCTCTCATTGAGAGCAAAGTACTCACAGATTTTTTAGATTTCTTTTGCAAGGTATGTTCATCTGTTTTCCTCATTTGCTTACTTATTCAATCATTTATTTACATTAGTATGAATTCATTAATATTTACTTTATATTTTGGGGTTATAACCCAAAGTAGTTTATTCCTTGCTCAAATTGTTCCAGCTTTGGCCATTGAAACTCCTGTGTCCCAATGGCATGGCCTCATGATTGTGTATGAGGTATGTGTCAACATTAAGTGTACAGAATTAATATTGATATTTCTAACTCCAGTTCACTAGTTCATGGATTATTCTAGCCTTCTACACTTGTTTATCTTTAGGCTTCACTCCAACAATGAGAAATCTGATTTCTAATATTCTATCATCTATCATACCAGTACCCTTGTTAGACAAAACCTTATCACCTAGATAACAGGACTTACGGTTTTCTTTCACCTTTATTTTTATAGAAACCATGAATTTGCAAAATGATTTAGTCAGCAAATTTCCCCCTCAGTGATATTTTTCATTCATTTCTAAGAAGTTGCATTGTTTTGTCACATTTTTATTATAAAAATAAATATTTTTATTTACATATATCAAATTTCATGTTGTCATATAAAAGTCAATGATATTTGACAAATGCCTAGTGTCTGGTATTCTCTATTACAGTATCATATTTAGTAGCTTTATTTTCCTGAAACATTCCCTGTACTTTACCTATTCAACCTTCTTTCCCCTCCAACAAAAACTTGAAAGGCATTGATCATTTTACTTTCTCTATACTTTTGTCTTTTCTAGAATGTCATATAATTTGAATCAGACAATATGTAGCTTTTGTAGTTGATAACGTTTGGCTGTGTCCCCACCCAAATCATGTATCAAGAGCAGGGCCAGGTGGAGCTAATTGAATAGTGGGGGTAGTTTTCCCCATAATGTTTTCGTAGTAGTGAATACGTGTCACGAGATCTGATAGTTTTATGAATGGGAGTTCCCCTGCACAAGTTCTCTTGCCTGCTACCATGTAAGACATGACTTTTCTCCTCCTTTGCCTTCTGCCATGATTGTGAGGCCTCCCCAGTTATGTGGAACTGTGAGTCCACTAAACCTCTTTTTCTTTATAGATTACCCAGTCTTGGGCAGCATGAGAACAGAATAATAGAGTAGTCTAGCTTCTTTAACTTAACAATGCACATTTAAGGTGCCTCCAACCTTTCATGGCTTTAATGCTCATTTCTTTAATTGCCACGCTTTGTGGATCCTTTCACCTACTGAAAGACATTTTGGTTGCTTTCCTTTTTGGCAATGATTAATAAAACTGCTATCAATATTTCTGTGTGAATTTTTGTGTAAATATACATTTTCAAATCAGTCAGATAAATACCTAGGAGCACAATTGCTTGATCATATGGTAAAATTATATTTAGCTTACTAAGAAATTTCCAAATGGTCTTCCAGAATGGATATACCATTTTGTTTTTTCTTATTTTTTTTAAACTAGTCAAGTGAAACAGTATGGGTAGATAAGAAACAAAGAGAAAGTCGCATTTTAAATTCACGTCAACTGTGAATGAGTGTTCCCCTTACTGTACATTTTCATAAGCACTTGGTATTAAGTATTTTTGGATTTTAGCCATTCTAATTAGGTGTATAGTTATATCTCATTATGATTTCAGTTTGTGTTTCCCAATAATGAATGATGACATTTTTGTCCATCTGTTTATTTTGTTAGGTGAGATGTTTTCTCATATTTTAATTGGGTTGTTTTTCATATTATGGAGTTTTAAGAGCTTTTGTATATTTTGTATAAAAGAATTGTATTAAATTTAATTGTAAATATTTTTTCCTGGCTTGTGGTTTTCTTTTAATTCTCTTAGCAGTGACTTTTACAGAGAGAAATATTTTATTTTTGTAAAAGACAATTTTTATTTATTTATTTTTCCTTCATAGCTAATGGTTTCAGTGTCACATCTAGAAATCATTGAAAACCAAAATATATAGATTTTTTAAATTTTTTTCAAAGTTTTTTCATTTTAGGTTTTACATTTGGGTGTATCATCCATTTTGTAATAACTGTTGTGACTGGTGTAGTATCTGTCTAGGTTTATATTATTATTTTTGCCTGCATACATCAAATTGTTTCAACACCATTTGTGAAAAGAATATTATTTCTTCATTGAATTCACTTTGACACTTACTCAAATATTAGTGACTATATGTGTATGGATATGCTTCTGGGCTGGCAATTCTCTTCCATTTTTTCATGACAGTATCATGATTTCTTGATAACCATAGCTTTAAAACAAGACTTGACACTTGATAGAATCCTTCACAGTTTATTTTTCTTCAGTATGTGTGGGCTATTCTAGATTTTTGCTTTCCGTAGAAAATTTAGAATAGTTTAGAAAATGTGGCTTATATGCACCATGGAAACCTATGCAGTCATAAAGAAGGATGAATTCATGTCTTTTGCAAGGACATGGATAAAGCTGGAAACCATCATTCTCAGAAAATTGACACAATAACAGAAAACCAAACACCACATGTTCTCACTCATAAGTGGGTATTGAACAATGAGAACACATGGACATGTGGGGGAACATCACACACTGGGACTTATGAGGGAGTGAGGGTCTAGGGGAGGGCTAGCAGGGGGTTTTGGAGTAGGGGAGAGATAACATTAGGAGAAATACCTAATGTAGATGATGGGGTGATGGATGCAGCAAACCACCATGGCCCATGTATACCTATGTAACCAATCTGCACATTCTACAAATGTACCCCAGAGCTTGAAGTATAAATTTTAAAAATTAGAATAATTTGTCCGTATCTACCAAGTGGTTTTCTTGGGTTTACATTGAAATTGCATTAAATCTAAAGATCAAGTTGTAGAGAATTGACTTCTTAACAAGGTTATCTTCCATTTCTTGAACAAACAATATCTCTCTACCTATTTACTTATTTAGATAGTCTTGGATTTATTTTATCAGAATTTTGTAGATTTACACAGATTTTTTATTTTCTAAAGTTTCTAACTGGTTTCAATTTTTTGGTAGCTAGTATAAGTATAAAGGCATTTCAGTCATTGATTATTTTCTGTTCTGAATTACCTTTTCAAAGATTTGTTATACCACACTCTTGGAAGATAGAGATTGTGTTTCAGTCAAGAGCAAAAGTTGAGTTTGTAGTCTTAGAAGGCAAGATAGTATCTCACATTGGAGGAAAAAACAGTCATGCATACTGTCTAATATAAAAGATTCAAATTTCCTAAAGTAAAACTGAGTTCTTAAACTCAGATTTTCTTTTCTGAGATGCAATCCAGTGAATGTGTAGGTGTCATCCAGAGCCTTATGTCACTTAGAAATTACAGTGGGAAACAGGCACAAATTCTGACACTGTCGTTACTACTCTTATGATGAGTAACAAAGTCTATTGTTTCTGACCTTGGATTCTTGTGTTTTCTGCTAGTGTTTATAAAACTGTGACAGACTAATTTGTTGACTAGCAAGAGAGTAATATCACAGAATAATAATGTAATAAAGAATTTTGTAAGATCAATTCGTTTTTAAAATGCTAAACTATGTGATATATTTTAACTTGTGCCAAAAACATTTAATACTATATTAGTATGGTTGAACTGTGTCCCCATCCAAATCTCAACTTGAATTGTAACTCCCAATCGTTGTGGGAAGGACCCAGTGCGACATCATAATTGATTCATGGAATAGTCTTTCCTGTGCTGTTCTTGTGATAGTCAATAAGTCTCATGAGATCTGATGGTTTTATGAAGGGTAGTTTTTCTGTGCATGCTCTATTCTTTTGTCTGCCACCTTCTACCATGTGAGACGTGTCTTTCACCTTCCACCATGATTGTGAGGCCTCCCCAGCCATGTAGAACTGTGAGTACAATAAAGCTCTTTATTTTGTAAATTGCCCAGTCTTGAGTATGTCTTTATCAACAGTGTGAAGCAGACTTATACACACACGCACACACACACACACACAAACATACACACATATATGTATGTATGTATACACACACACACATACACATATATATTTATATTTATATATCAATGTATATACACGTACTAGTACAACCTAGATTCTATGGAATTAACTAAGAAAACAACAGAATTCTTAACTTTTTATTATTTTTTCATTACAATTTTTCTTTTCCTATTTTTTTTAGAATTAATGAGTGGCTCAGATAAGGCTCCCAAATTTTTCATAGGATACACTCTAAAATTTAAATCACTATGGCCATCATCCTAAGTGATATGTTATCTCTAAGACACATGACCATTATAAGTATGGTTATATATAAATTTGTTTAAAATAATTACACTATTAGTAATGAACACCACAAAACATGTATAATTCTTAGAATAATGTACACATTTTTAGCCTGACTTTTATAGGGTTCCCATCACCGTCATGTGTAATTTAAAGTTGCTTGTGGCCCTTGTGAATTCTAGGGCAGTGGTCAGCAAGCTTCTTTTTAAAAGAGTCAGGTGGTACTATTTAAGGCTTGCTGTGTATGCAGTCTCTATGGAAACCATAAAACTCTGTTTTATAGTATAACAGAACCATAGATGATACGTAAATTAATAGGCATGGCTACAGTCCAGTAAATCCTTATTCATAAAATCAGACAGCTGGCCCATAGCCATAGTTCTCTAACCCCTGTGATATTGTTTGGAAATACAATATACCTACATATGTAGTTTGGTGTTCTAGTCCTTTAAATAATGGTTTATTTTAAATGTCCTTAGAGTTAATATGACATAGAATTTGCCTTGATTATGCTTTGGAGGATGGGTTCTGGTACTGACTCTATCAGTTACAGGCAGGTAATTTAAATCCCCTACTTCAGATTTTTCATGTGCAAAATCAATTACAGGAAGATCTATCTGAAAGAGGAGGTTAGAATGGAGAGAAACCAATTAGGTTTTCATAATCTGCTTATTCATATTTTAATATCTTTCTAGGAATTCATTAAAAACATCTGCTTAATATACCTGGGATGTTTTTGAAGGTTAAATTAGAAAATATACCTGAAAGTATATTACAAATGATAAGATACTTAATATGTAAAATTTTATTATAACTAGTAAGTATATTATGTTCCTTTTATCTACCTAAGTACTATTTGACCCTCTGATTAGGTATATTCTCATAACTCAATGAACAATCAATAAACTGATCAATTGATCAACAATGACATTTTTATCCTTGGTTCTCTGGTATTTTCACTTCTTAAAGAAGATGTTTTTTACTACTGGTTTTTCAGTCTGCTCTGCTTTAACTTGGCTTGGTTAAAAGAACACTACATGACTTTGAAATAACCTAGATTTTTAGCACATAACTCCACATTTCATCCATAATTTCTCCCAGTGCAGCCATTTCTATGAAGGGACACTTTCAATAGAGTGATTATCATATACAGTATTACTCACAAGATACAGATCCTCTTTAAGTAGTGGCCATCCCTGTCATTTCTTTAAAGCAAAAGCCTACAGATCATTTTCCTTATATAATTTAACAGTGTGGTAAGTTTAATGCTTTACTGAAAAATTATGGAAAATTTTCTAAAACATGAATTTGTCAGGATATAACTATAGTGTCTTTATGGGCAATTTTATTTTGAAACATAGTCCAGTGTGAATCAGCCTATTTGACTTTAAAATTAAACTAAGAAATAATACTCTGAAATAATTTTAAAGCACTGTCTTTATCCACATGCACTTTTTCTGAAACTAGTAAATGCATCAAGAGGTACATTTAGAAACAGGATTAAATGGAAGTCACTTCATTCGCAGAGTCCCACAGTGACACTCTGCAGTACATATGAAGATACAGTGGTTATTTATCTTTTTTATCACTAGTTGGCTTAGAATTTTTATTCATATCTGTTACTTCTTTCTGAGTTGATCCTAATTGATCATGCCAAAAAGTTATCTCTTTAATAATCACAGAGCATAATGCAGAGCTGTGTGCTTAATAAGTGATCAATGAAATCATAAATTAGGCTCTTACGATAGGTATAAATTATCCTTACTAAATTCTCTTATCCAAAAAGAGGAATGGTTAAAACTGTACTAAGAGAGACCATTGCTCTTTCGGGGTCATAGACGCCTTCTATTTCAAGATAATAAGAATTAAATGAACTGCAACAGCCTGAATGTTATCACGCATTCATGGTGCATGAATTTATACCAACATTATTTTTACAGAGCCTATGTCAAATTTAGGAAAATGTCCCAAGCAGGTGAAAGTTTCTCTATGACTTCTTATATACTAAAGATTTTGATTTTACAAGTGTCAAAAAATATTAACTAATAAACTGGCCCCAAAAATCACAAGATGAAGAGAATTTTTCACTGCATACAAGATATTCTTTCAATTTCTCAGGTTTATTACATTTGATAATATGATGACATATTTTCTACAGTTTAATTGAAATCATGGACAATTTGAAAACATAAAATTTTACATTAGTCTTATATCAAAAATCATTAGTATCACACCTTATCAACTGGAAAATTCCATTTAGGTACTTCCATTAACATGAAATACACTTTCTAAGAACACTATCATAGAACCCATATTTCTTAGCTGTAGCTACAAAAATATTATAAGAAATATCATAAAGGTTTTTATTGTTCTTAAAATCCAGGTGCATTATTTCCTTACTCTATTTTCTAATCCAAAATTTGCTAAACATAAATGACAGGGCACAGTGATGTACACATTGAAGTTCGATTTTTATCACTCTTGGTAAGTCAAATGAGATGAAATTTAAGTTAGAAAATTAAGAATATAAAAATTATTAGAAGATTCAACTTTTTAAATTCTAGAGGAGAGTTTACTACATAGTTTCCATTTGGTTATCAGGGATCAGAAATTTATCAGATTTGCAGGAAAATCTATGATCACAGCTGTCTACAGCACTTGTCAGAAAATTTGCTGAAAGAAATAATAAAGCCTCAAAGGGTAGAATATTGCTTCCTTCAATGCCCATGGTCAGCTTACCATTACTAGAATAATCAGCTTTGTTTTCAATCTTTCACCTTCCAGAACTCACAGAACTTCCTCTTTTTGCAGAGTTAAAATTAAAACAATGAGAATGGAAGGGAAGTTCAGCTCATTTCTGACATCAAGCAGTCAGCAAGAAAAATAGAAACCGCTCTTTCCTGAAGGTAAGTATTTAATATAGGAAATAATACACCAAAAAAATCCTTTAGAATGCTGGAGATGTCCTGGTCAAAAAATATATATTGCTTGCTCTCAAATTCATTCTTTGTTTTTTAAAAAGTTATTAATTTGCAAAAATACAAGAAAACTTCTGACACTAATCTCAATTGCCCATGTCACCAAACAGGAAAATTTTCAGGGAAATATCAAAGAATTGCACAACTTAATATCTGCCAAAAACCTGAGGCTATTCAGGAAAATTAATGCGTTTTTCTTCTCTCCTGCCTTCCAAATTGGCTTTATTTCTCTGTCTTTCAAACTTTTCACTGGAAAACTTAACCAGAAACTTGTTGGCAATGCTTCCTGCCCCCAAGATATCTGGAAGTGCTAAGAGATGATGGGCAAGATTGTTGGTTGAAATATATCCTTTTCTGTTTGTTGTCACCCACATTCGATCCATTATCAAGTTCTGTTGAGTCTACTTCTTAAACAGACCTCAAATTTATTCAGTTGTCTCCATGTCTACCATTATTATCCAATTACAAGCCAACATTCTTTCTTACATAGGCTATTGGAATGACTCTTAACTGGTCTCTAAATACTTCTAATACTAGATTTGTCTCCCTCACATTTGTTCAGCTGCCAGGGTCATTGTTCTAAAGTGCTCATTGCAATATGTCATGCCACTACTTAAATTACTTTATGTCTTACTCTGCATTCAAATAAAATCAAACTCCTGAGAACAGTGCCAGCAATAAAAAAAAAAAAAATTAACATTCATTAAGTAGTTACTATGTACAAGAAATATACCAAGCACTGTTTATTTGGTATTTCATTGAAACATTAGAATTACTATGGAAGGTGTATATATTATGTCTATTTTATCAATAATAAATCGAAGCAAAAAGTGATACACAACGTATGGCCACTGAACAAGTTAATACGAAAACTTGTGATGACCTGTACTGCATTCCTGAGCTAGCTACTGGTCATGCTTCCAAATTCATTAATTCTCTTTTCTCTCACTCACAATGTTTCAGACCCAATCGTTACTTTTAATCCTTTGCACATACTAACATCTATCTTGATATATTGTGTTGCAGGTATTTCTAATCTGTGAAATCGTTTCCTGTTATTATTTGTAGAACATGTTCTTCAAGTCTCAATTTAAATATCTCCAAAGAGAAGACTTTTAAGACTATTGTATTCATAGCATAATTTTTTTACCATTATATTCTGCATATCTTTAAAAAACATTTCCATACATGTCAAAATTTTAATTATATATTCTATCATTAACTTATTTTCTCTTTCTCTGAATGCACTCTAAGTTGTGGAGTTTGTTTCTATGACACTAGCAATTTTGTACTTTGACCAATGTTGTGTTCAATGTGGTCACTGTAAATGTGAATGAACAACGGATAGCTCGGCTGCCTAAGTTTGAAAATTATGCACAATTTACAAAGCAACCATCAAGTTATTCTTAGCATGACACTGATGTTCTATGTTGGATGTCTCAATTTCTCCAACAACTGCTCTACTCAAGAAATGAAGGCCAGGCGCTGTGGCTCAGGCCTATAATCCCAGCACTTTAGGAGGCCGAGGCAGGTGGATCACAAGGTCAGGAGATCAAGACCATCCTGGTCAACATAGTGAAACTCCGTCTCTACTAAAAATACAGAAATTATCTGGGCATAGTGACATGTGCCTGTACTCCCAGCTACTCAGGAGGTTGAGGCAGGAGAATCGCTCAAACCTGGGAGGCGGAGATTGAGGCGAGCAGAGATTGCGCCATTGCACTCCAGCCTGGGTAACAAGAGCGAAACTCTGTCTCAAAAAAAAAAAAAAAAAAGAAAGAAAAGAAAAGAAAGAAAGAAATGAAACAGGTTTGTCTATTTTCTAACAGTTACTCAAATTTAAGCCACAAAAGATTCTATTCACCTATTCATGAATGGTAGATTATGGAACTCTTCCTGGTCCTAACCAGTTGAATTTAATAGCTCAAACATGGTGGGAAGGACTATCTCTGGACTGACTAATATGATAGCTACTAGAAAGATGGGACTATTGAACGCTTGAAATAAGGCAAGTCTGCACTGAAAAGTTATATAACTGTAAATACACACAGGATTTCAAAGACTTTATGTGAAAATAAACCAATATACAGTATCATGTCAATAATTTTATATTGATGCATGTTGAAACAACATATGGCACATACTCAGTTAAGTAAAATACAGTACTGATATTTAATTTTACTTCTATTTTAAAGAATATAGTGACTGGGCACAATGGCTCACACCTGTAATCCCAGCACTTTGGGAGGCCGAGGTGGGTGGATCATGAGGTCAAGAGATCAAGATCATCATGACCAACATGGTGAAATCCTATGAGAATTGCTTGAACCCAGAAGACGGTGGTTGTAGTGAGTCAAGATTGTGTCACTGCACTTCAGCCTGGTGACAGAGTGAGACACGATCTCGAAAAAAAAAAAATATATATATATATATATAGCTGCTAGTAAGTTAAAATTTGTATATATCTCTGAAATTTGTGTGTTGTCATATAATTCTTTTAGCCAGTGCTGGAACAACTTGTTCCAAGGGTTGTCAGTTCTATTAAGTTCTTTCCCTGCATTTATTTTTCCTAAATTGAAACATTTGGTGAAGTTAATTACCCTAAGCAAGTGACCCCCAGCAGATCACAACTCAACCAAATCTGTAAATGTGAAGAATTGCTATGTGGTTTCAAGAGCTATCTCATGCATGCCACAACCTAGCTGCATTTTGTTTTGTTTTGTTTATTTATTTAGGACATTTTTCTTCCACAGAAAAGTTTAACACTTTACCTCCCATCAACTGAGCTCTGATGGTCAGGAGTCATTTGATGTTGACGTGTATCATATACATTCCACACATATGGAGGACATAACCGTATGTTCAACTGGATGATGGAAAAGTAACTTGACTGGTTTATCTCAAGAGTATTTCATTTTGACATAGAAATATGTAATTAGTTTTCTTATAGTCATTCCTCTACCCACAACATTTTGTTTTGTATTGCTTTGCTTTAAGCCAGGTATTACCATTACTATCCTGCTACTTCTTGGGAATTTTTATAGGCAGTTATATTTTTAAAATAAATTACAAACAACCTATTCATTATCTTGCCCTAGAAGCATATTTCAGGGATTTTGTCTGAAATAAAAATAAACATACCCGTATGAAAAGATATGAACATATATAAACAAAGTATGTTGATGTTATTCTCAAGTTTTATATATTGCAATATTATCAATGTTATTTATATGAGATAATATCATATTGTTTTGTAACTCCATAATTTTTTTATCAAAATATGGCATATATTCATCATAAGCAATGCACACTTACTGAAATCTGCATAGTATAAATGTACAATTGTTTTTTTTAACTCATCTCATATTTTCAATTTTTTTTCATGTTAATAGTATGCATCAATTTGGCTAGGCTATGGCATCCACTTATTTATTCAAACACTTGTTTAGATGATGTTTTTATGAAAATATTTTTTACATGTAATTAATATTTAAATCAGTAGACTTTTAATAAAACAGATTACCCGTCATAATATGAGTGAGAATCATTTCATCTATTGAAGTCCTTAAGAGCAAAGATTGAAGTTTCAGTAGGAATTTGGCCTTAAGACTACATTAAATCTTACCTGAATTTCCAGCTGGCTGGCTTGTACTACAAATTTTGAACTTGCTAATGCCCAATCTTGTGAGGCAGTTCCTAAAATAATAATAAAAAAGACTCTCTTTTTCTCTCTTGCTCTCTTCACATACAGAAAAACATGCATGCACACACACACGCGCACGCACACACACACACACACACATACACACACACACTCTTAATACTGGTTTCATTTTTGGGGGTGAGAATCCCAACTAATATGGTATTCATTATAATCTCCATAATTTTAAATATATTTCTTAGTTTCTTGAGGTAGGGCATGAATTTTGGATAGTTTCATCCAGAGTTTCCATGAGGTATGACAAAAAGTTTTCATAATTATATTTAGGTTCTAGAACTATTAATTCAACTATAATATATAAAACATGCTATATTTTATGGGAGGAGATCTAAAGATCAGTTACTTTGAGAACTCTAATGGAAGCATGATGATGTTGTTGATTACAAGAAGACTATATGGTGGTGTTCAGAAAATATGATATCTAACTTTCCTTTTCTTACATGGAAAATAAATATTTATAGTGACCTGTTTTTGTTTTTGTTTTAGACTGAGTTTTGCTTTGTCACCCAGGCTGGAGTGCAATGGCACAATCTCAGATCATTGCAACCTCAGCCTCCCAGGTTCAAGTGATTTTCCTACCTCAGCCTCTCCAGTAGTTGGGATTACAAGCACGCATCCCCACACTCAGCTAATTTTTGTATTTTTAGTAGTGACGGGATTTCGCCATGTTGGCCAGGCTGGTCTTGAACTCTTGACCTCAGGTGATCTACCTACCTTGGCCTCCCAAAATGCTGGAATTACAGGTGCGAGCCATCACACCCAGCCCATAGTGTCACATTTTAAGGTCTGATCAAAATAGTGAGTGGTTACAGTGGAGAAGATGAATTATCTGTAGAAATATTTACATATCCATAATGAAGACTGGATTTTTTTCAGAGAGAAAGATGTGACCAAAAAATTTAATAGAAAATTGTTAGGCAGCAGTAATAGGAGGAGTCAAATGTTAGTAAATCAAATTCCCAATTCACAAATGAATCTAGTATAACGGCAATATGACAGATAGTAAGCAGTATATGTAGTAGGGTTCTGCCTGAGAAACAGAAACACTGTCCTTACCCATGAGTTAGGTTTCAGTGATATTCCATAAGGAAGAAAGAAGCCTTCCTCAACAGCTTGATTCTAGAGTTGATTTTTATATGAGACAGTTGTTAAAAAGAAACAGCAGACTCTTTATGGATGACTTAAATATCCCACACCATGTGTCATCAATATGGATCACATAGGTGAATTTTGAAATGACTGTTGGATAAATATTGGATAAATGAATAAATCAATACAATCATACTGCCACAAGTTTATCCATTTTAATCTATTAATTGCATGAAACTATCCCACTGATTTTTAAATATTCCTTTTATAATTTAGTAATATTATTGTACAAATGACTGAAAAGATTTGAAAGTGGATTGATTTTGGAAACCCTCTGAAAGAGGTACCCTTTAAATATGTGTTAGCCATTCATATTTAAATTGGATTTTCACTTCGATGTTCAAGTGTATCAAATGATAGGCATGTAATGAGAATCAATAAACATTTTATAAATTATTTAGCCAGTTTAGAGGATTCTTCATACCTTAAGAAAGTATAGATATTGAAATGATTTACTCCAATTAACAGTTGTTTATATGAGCAGTAACATGTAAAAATGCCCTGTTAAAACATAAAATCAATCACTACAAATCTCTGAAATTCAAATTCTGTATGCTTGAGAATATCAACTTTGATTATACAAAATGTAAGTCATAAACAAAATTAACAAATATGTTTCTTAGCCTTCAGTAAGTTGTATCTTTTTATAATGGAAATTGAAAGCACATGGTGGTATCTGAGTGTGAAAACAGCTCAGTGATTTCCATCTGTGTGATTTTGAGTAACTCTGAGCTTCTCTGTGCTGCTGTTTTCTCGGAGGCGGAATGATGCTAATAATAAAACTTACTATCTTTCCGTGGCTTAATGTTTATAAGGCATTTCAGATAGATCCTGGAACACAGTAGTGTTTTTCTGAGTATTAGTTGTTTTATGTAGTTTGGAAAATAAATTATGTTTAAATTCACCTATACAATTACTGTATTTGTGTCCATCATATGATTGTTGCATATAAGATACTATAAATTTCAAATTTATTTAACAAGAAATTTTGTTTCATAATCATGATTAGATTTAGTTAATGTAAACTAAATATTAATGAGGACCAAGAGCTCGAAGGGATGCATTCATTTTTAATCACTTAGAGCACTTAACAAAGTAAGTAAGCCCACATTAAACCAACAATATTACTTTTCTAGTGAAAATAATATTAACAATGGGAGACATGCAAATAAATAGTGGAAGGAGAAATTAGAAACATATGAGGAACAGATATACTATTTTATTTTCATATCCTAAAAGTATTTCTTTTAGCTACAAAGTTATTTAATATAAAACTTTCTTAAGAACTTGTTTGTCCAGTACTGCTATTTTGTTTACTGTAGACGTGTAGCATAGTTTAAAGTCAGGTAGCATGATTCCCCCAGATATTTTCTTTTTGCTTAGAATTGCCTTGGTTATTCTGACTCCTTTTTGGTTCCACATGATTTTTAAAATAGATTTTTTTCTAGTTCTGTGCAGAATGTCAATGGTAGTTTAATAAAAATACTACTGGACTTATAAATTGCTTTGGGCATTTTGGCAATTTTAATGTGAACAGAAAACCAGATACCACATGTTCTCATTTATAAGTGGGAGCTAAATGATGAGAACACATAGATACATAAAGGGAAACAACACATACTGGGGCCTATTCAAGAGTGGAGAGTGGGAGGATGGATTAGGCTTACTACCTGAGTGCTGAAATAATCTTTACAACAAAACCCCATGACACAAGTTAACCTATGTAACAAACCTGCACATGTATTCTTGAACCTAAAAGTTAAAAAAAAACCTTGTTTTTGATGAAACAACTAAATAAAGAATAACTTTTTAGAGAAATATGTTTACTGTTTTATATAAAACTAAGTTTTGCTTTGAAAATATTGTCTAAGCAAGCACAAATCCGCTTCTACTGAATGTGATAAGTTTTGGCAATGTTATTCAAGTATTTCTAATAAAAAAACAGTAAATAATTCAAGGTGTAAACACTGCCAACATGCAATTATTTTTCTTTGTCTCAAATTTATTTGCCAAGATGCTGAAAGGCTTGAAAAGTTTTAACTGTGCCAAATACTTATAAATGCAAGAGACAATACTATTAATGATTCTCTCCCTTTTAATGGTGAAGAATAGAGCCAAATACTTGTCGCAAGGACCAACATGTGAAGTCTGGATTTACGAATTTTCAGTAGCAGAGTAGTAATTGTCAGAATGCCATCACTTTAAAACTTTGAAAGTGAGGGAATAAAAATTAAAATACTCACATAATTTTCTAAAGGACACATTCAACCATGTGGGATGGGGGTGCATTCTTTTGCATGTGAAGGTTCCTTGCACATTTAGAAGCCCTTGTTATCTATATTCCCACATTCCTCTCTCATCTATAGCTAATTTTCACTTTTGCAAATTAAGCAGCACTCTTTTTCCAATAATTCCTCAGACACCTATGTTAGATCCTCACTCTGGCTCTCTATGATAGAACTGCAGTTAAATCTTTCCACGATGTGCTGCAAAAAATTAAACATGGAATACAGGTATAATTCCACATGTGTAAGGCAAAAAAATGCTGACAGCCTTATTTCAATCAAAAGAAAAAGACAAAAATTATTTTAGGCATTTTTTTAGAGTAAGATCTTATTGTCACTTCCCTTGAGCATTATAGCCAGTGAAAGCATTATGCATTGTTATTGGCCTAGGGCACATGCTTCAGTTCATTTTAGAGCCATGATTAGAGGAAGTTATTCATATTAATTTGGTTAATTTGTTTTAACATACATCTTATTTGATACCTTTTGCTCAATATATATTTCGATTACTCTAGACTACTTGTCCTCTGAAAATATTCAAAGTTTCTTTATCGCAAGAACATTATAAATTAAGATAAAATGGAATATCTGTTATAATAACTGTCTTTACTTGCAAATGATATAATAGTTTATACAGTAAGTCCTGTGAAATGTATTTTTAAAAGGAAAACAATAAGTAAGTTTGGTAAAGCTACAAAATTTGAGTTTAATTTACAAAACAATTAATATATTCTATATACAGTAATGAAAACATGGAAATTAAAAATAACATTTACATTAGTATAAAATATATAAAACAGTAAGAGAAAATTCTCACAAAAGATGTGAAACAGCCATAGGCTGAAAAATACTAGTGTAGGAAAAAAATAAAAATAACATAATTATTTGGAGAGACATACCTATTTCTTGGGTTAGAGATTGATACCATCAAGGTGTCAAATATGAAATAATTAATATTATATATTTGATGACATAATATGTTATTCATTTAATTTTACACTCAGGGATGAAGTTTTCTTTTCATTATTTATAATAAAAAGTTTTGAATTCTAACACAAGTTAGTCATGTTAAAAGTATATGACTTTCAAAATTTTAAAGAGCATAATTTGAAATTCTGGGCTTTGATAATGTTTTCATCTCTTCAAACATTATTCCAGACCTTCATGGTCCATTCATGCTTGACTGTATTATTCCAGGTGTTTCATTTTTCTACAGAAGAATTAAGAATTTGTAGGTATTCACAGATTTTTTTAAATCTTTAAAAGCTGAATCTTGTTTCATTTTATAATCTAAGAAAAGAATATACTTTTGAGTTGATATATAAAATTTCCTCTTTATTTCTTCTTTCCATTCTTTCTTCTATCCTTTCTTTATCAAATGCTATAACTTCTTCGCTCTCAGTGAAAAAAGCCCCCCAAAAAATCATTTATTCCCCAAAAAGATGAGCATATTTTGTGTTTGCTTGTGGTTCATGTGCTTGTGGTTTAAGCCTTTTTATAAAAAATCTTCTTATCCAGTACCGAGGAATACTAATAGTGACAACGTGCTACATCTTTCAGTTAGAACTCTTTTATTTCTCTAAAATGTTACTAATAGAAATCATCATGTGAAAAACTGGGATTTTTCCATCTATAGAAGATATCATTTAGAGAGACAGAAATATTCAAATTTATGCTTAAGGATGAAAAATAGCAAACCTCAGGATTTAAGCTAACACAATATTTCCTTCAGATACAACCTATTAGAAATAGTGGTAATTTAAAATTGATTTTTTTTTAAAGTACAGAAATCATTGAGAAGTGATAAGAGAGACAAGTTTCTTCATGATTTTTAAAGCACAAAATTGAGGCTGAGTGTAGAAAGACATGAATATATTCCTTGATGATCTCACTTTTTGTTATATTTATTTCTTCATTAAGCAATGTTCTTTCTGGTCTATAATTTAGAATTCATGATAGTTTTCTTCCAGGAGATGGTGCAAAGTATTACATTTTTAAAATCCCATTCTAAATTAATAAAATAATTTTTGTATGAAATAGTTTGTATTTTAGTTCAATATGTCAGTCCCTTTTGCTTCTTTAAATAGAATAAATTAAACTGTGTATATGTGGATCACACTGAAGGTCAATTTCTGCAGATCATAGAGCAGATATTTCAGCTTATTAGCTCATGATAAAAGAAAGTGAAATAGAGCTTTGTGGTACGCTTAGTTAATTCCTTTTACCCAGAATTTTAATCCTGATTTCCCTGATATTTAGTTCAATATTTACATTCTTCTGTTTTCTACTATATTAGCTTCCCTCCTCCAGAGCAACAAAATTCTAGTGCTAATTGCAAGAAAATGACTAGGCAATGATTAATACTAGCTCCTCAATACACCTACTTGATGGCATCCCACACAGTAAGCAAATGGAAAACTAAAGACGTCTATGTATTAGTAAAATTTTCTAACATTTTTGGTCATGGAGTTGATTATTTATAAGCAAAGTTTAATCTTATTCATTAGGGCAATTGCTTCCAAATGATAAAATTTACATTGATTTACATTCCCTCAAATGGTGACATTAATTACTGAAAGAGCATATTTTGTTTCTTAAAGATCTAATTTCTATGCCTCCTCCAAAATAAAGATTGTCTAGAAAACAAATTTTAGTGTAAGCTTGAAACAAGGCAAGTCAATTTAAGTGAACGTGAAAACTTCCAGGCAATTACAGCTTGGTTTGTTAGTATGAGTCCAGAGCACCTACGCCAGTGCTTCTTTTTACAGCTCACATAAAAGGAATAGAAAATCGATACTACTGAGAGTTCCACGTGATTTTTTATGGCATAAATATTTTGAGCTTTGTTTTGTTCTGCCTTTCGCTTTGCTTTGATACCACGTTCAGGTTGAGCTAAAATTTACATAATTTTCTTGATATATATGACTAATAAAATACGACTGGTAGAGAAAATAGGTTTGAAAATCCTCTTTATAAAGTGTTATGTTGTCTTTGTTGTGTTTATAATGTTACCATATTCTTACAAAGCATATTCTGCTTTCCTATCCACATTAATGATTACTCTTTCACAGCTTCCTCTTTTAGTCTTTTACACTACAAAGATACAAATGATAAATAGATATTGCTATGAAATTTATTTTCAAAATCCTATGAGATGTAGAATCACTGATTTAACTACCTTGCCTCTGAAAATCTCCCTCGGATGACAATAGTGAGAATTTTTAAGATCGACTGCAGAAAGAAAGCGAAACACTACACGAGAACAGTAAAACCTTGTCAATATCTAGAAAGCATAACTAATCTAGAAAGCACAAGAAAGTGGAATCTTAAACTGATAGTGGAGAAAGCCAAGGTGCTACCTGATTTGCACAACAAAATTTGCAAAGGCTTAGGAATTAATGGCCTCAGATTTACCTGAAAGGCAAAAGTGTAGCAGCAATAAGGAAGATTAGATGAATATGAATATCCACGAACGAATAATTCAGAGCTTCAGATCATTTGTCCCATTCTGCACCCTGAAGCCCTTTTCTTCACCCTGTCTGAGGTCTGGTTTTCCCCACCAGAGAAAAACGGAAAATCTCTGGAGCGAAGCCTGCCAGGGACAGAGGAGAGAAAGGGTACCACGCTTCACACAAGGCACGAAGTAGAAATATACTAGGACACAGTGTACATGTGTGCAGTCTGTGCCCTGCAAAAATGTACCCTGCAGAACAAAAAAGGGACCACTGAAGTCAGCAGATTACACATTCCTTTGCTTATAGGGCTACGTTTGCACAAAAGTGTTGACCTATTTCTAATGCAAACATTGTGCAGTATAAGGTGATATCTGTAAAAACCACATACTAAATACTAGGCCCTTAGATTCTTATTCTCCACTTTCCACCAAAAGGAATACTGAGACCCAGATTTGTAAATCCAGGCAGAAGAGTGAGAGGTACTTTTGGAGGCAAAATTTTTATTAAAGACTTTTACTACGAAACCCTAAACAAACGAACAAAAGCGTTGCTTCTGTATAAATGTGTACATCTATAATTTGAGAGAAAATGAGAAGTGAGTAATCAACAATTATTTAGACAGAAACTCACAACAGTTATACCGTTCATTTCCACACTTTCTGTAAACCTCAATCAGTGAAACACCACAGCTCTTGGTTTATGTACTGCATTACCTTCATTTCATGTAGTTTGTTGAATTTGCTGCTCCTATAAGAGTTATTCTTGCCAGGAGTCCAAAGACTAAAGAGAAAGGTCTTATGGCAAGTGTTGTGTTTGTGTGTGTGTGTGTGTGTGTGTGTGTGTACAATTTTACTATGTTGCCTTATTTTACAGATATCTTGTTTAGAATAGGTAAAATTCAAATTGTGTGAGGTTATGTGTAGTTGCTTATTTGCCCAAATGTATCCAATGAATTATCCAATCATGATGAAGTCTGAGATATTCATGAATGGTTAGAACCACCAATTATGTGATAATTAGAAATAAATCTAAGAGAAAACTGTTTATCCAAATAACAAATGTGAGAGAGAAAACAAAGTTAGTGGCAAATACAATTCTCATGTATATATGTTTCTTACTTTTTCCTGAATTATGTTTACATATTGAGCTTCAAGTGTTGTCCTTCTTCTCATTCCCTAAGCCTTTCCTGAACTTCACATTTTGTATATAAAGGAAGAAAACTTGTGTTTAATAGAAGCTCCTGCTCTGACTTAATAGATAAAATAACTCTATTTTATCTATAGAAATGAAACTCGTAGATGGTATTCATGGCTCAGTGGTCAAGTACCCTGCTTTCCAGTGTATATATTCAGTAATCATTGTATTTTTGGTCCAAAACTTTATGCTAGCTGCAGTTTTAATCACTGCATAATTAAATTAAATATGAATTGAATCAATGGAAATGAGAAGAGTTTCCTTTTTCCTGTGCAGAACTATCTGCATGCTTAGTAATAACTCATTAAATGTAAGTTATTTTAAAACATTTGTGTAAAGCTAGATGTGGGAGAGTGCTAGGGTCTGAATGTTTGTACATCCCCCAAATTGATGTGTTAAAATCCTAACTCTCAAGGTGATGCTATTAGGAGGATATTAAGAGGCAGAACACTCATGAGTTTATGCCTATTTTTATAAAAGAGGCCCCAGCTGGGTGTGGTGGCTTACACCTGTAATCTCAGCACTTTGGGAGGCCCAGGAGCACGCCACTTGAGCTGAGGAGTTCCAGGCCCTTTAGGGCAACATGACAAAACCCCGTCTTTACAAAAAATACAGAAATTAGCTGGGCGTGGTGGCATGAGCTTATAGTCCCAGCTACACAGGAGGTTGAGGTGGGAGGATGGCTTGGGCCTGTGAGGAGGAGGTTGCCCTGAGCTGAGATCAGGCCATTGTATTCTAGCCTGGATAACAGAGCCAGACCGTGTCTCAAAAAAGTAAAACAAACAAACAAAAAAACAATAACAAAAAAAACAAACAAAGAGGCCGCAGGGAGCTGCCTCATCCTCTTCTATCAAGTAGGGCACAGCAAGAAGGTCCCAAAGGAAACAGGTTCTCACCAGACACCCAATCTGCTAGCACCTTGATCCTGGACTTTCCAGCCTCCAGAAATATAAGAAATAAATGTATGTTATCTATAAGCTACCAAGTTTATGACACTTTGTTACAGCAGCCCAAATGTTCTAAAAGAGATAATGTTAAAAGTTTTGTTGATGTGATTTTACAGGAATTGATACAAATCTAGAATTATTTTGTGAATAGTTTTCTTGTAATGACTTATTGCTCTATTTAAAAAGAGAAAGAGACATTTTGGCTGATGTGTTAATAATATTATTTTAAAAATAGCAACGTTGCTCAATTTAAACAAAAGGAGCAAAATATTTTAGATTATAAGAAAATATATTAAGACATTTATTATCCCAGTTTTAATGTCCCCCTTTTCACATTGGATAAGGAAGCTTTTCCTGTATTTCCAAAACAGCAGATTTGGCAATACTTGTTTGCACAAATGTTTCTATTAAGGCAAAAGGATTTAGATACTGCTTGAGGAGTATAATACATTGGCATAAAACTTTACTACAGCCTATGATTTGGCTTCTGTTAAATATTTGCTTAATGCATGTAGAAAGATATGTTATAGAGGAATGAATAAGGCATTTTAGTCCTTGGAAAACAAAATAGTTGGTGTCCTACTTCATGTTTGTTGTCAGCACTTTGTATCATCACAGTTGAAAAGTAGACTGTTATCATTGAGATGTTTTCTTCAGCCCAGTAATATAGAGTAATATTTTAAATAAAATTGCTACCTGAGTACTTCCTCATTTGTAAGATTTTTTCATAAAATTGTAGCTAATTATTTTTTTCCATTAGTCCCAACTCTGTGCCTCAGAAATGTGTCAAGTAGTAGACAAATCACCTTAAAATAGATAATGATCTCCTCCACAGTAAATCTCTAAATTAAGACTAACATACTTTGGGTAGCTTCATGTAGCTTATTTTACCGGAAAGTTAATAAAATGCCTTTTGAAAGCAATAAACTAATATTTATTATCAGTAAATTAATTTTTATTATTACATATTGTATCTTGCATAGAAGGAAATCTTTGGGTCTTTTTGGCAAGGTGGATCACAAGGATTTCTTTGAAGGGTTTTTCAAATTTCAAATGTGAAAATTTTTGTCCGCAGTTTTCTTTACAGAAAATAAAATTTGGCATAAGAGAACTACTAGACTAAAATCAATTACTCTAAAGCTGACCCAGGAAAAAAAAGTTGCTGTTTGGACCTAGCTCATAGTAGGACTTGGAGGATTACTAGGACAAAATGAAACCATAAGCATGAAAAGAATAGAGTCCCTATTAAAATACCAGGGAAAGAAACTTCATCACAAAGATTAATGCCATATGTAACAAGGTATATTGCATAATGGTAAAAGTGTCAAAATATCTATAAATAGAAAACAAATCTAATGGAACACATACCTAATTAAAGAACTTAAAATACATGAAGAAAATGTAACAGATTAAAATGGAAAAAAGAGATTATTTCGTAGTCTTAGTTATCATTTTAATATCCCTCCCTTGATAGAACAAGACCAATTATGTATAGAAACATAAACTCCATAAACAACAGTACTAACTGAGTTGGCACAATTGATATTTTTAAATATAACACTAAAAAACTGCAGCATGCAAGTTCCTCACAAGTGCATGTATTCCATTTTCCAATATTATTCTTATGCTACTCCATCTTTGGCTAATGATTCCTGTCTTTAATTCATTAAAGCTTTTGAAAACTTGATATTATGCAGATTATGCCCTTGGGTCACAATGAAATTAAATCAGAAATCAGTAAGAATAAGATAACAGGAAAAAACAACAAAAGCAAAATAAATGGAAATTATACAAGATACTTTTAAATAGCCCATAAGTAAAAAGCACTTGGACTAGTCTGTTCTTACATTGCTATAAATAAATACCTGAGACTGCATAATTTATAGAGAAAAGAGGTTTAACTAGTTCAGGGTTCTGCAGGCTATACAGGGTCATACTGTCATCATCTTCTGGAAAGGCCTCAGGAAGCTTACAATCATGGCAGAAGGCAAAGAGGGAGCAGGCAAATCACATGGTAAAAGGAGAAGCAAGAGAGTGAGCCGGGGTGTGCTATACACATTTAAATCAGATCTCATGAGAACTCATCCACTATCATTAGGACAGTACCTGGGGGATGATGTGAAACCATTCACAAGAATCCCACCCCCATGATCCAATGACTCCTACCAGGTTCACCCTCCAACATTGGGGACTATATTTTAATATAAGATTTGAGCAGGAACACACAACCAAACTGTATTAATAAATAGTTTAGAAAATATTTTCAAGTGTATGGTAAAGAAAGTACATTTCAAAATAAATCAGATACACAATTGATAGCAGTGCTTAGAGGAAATGGTTAGGTTATGTACCTAACTGAAACAAAACAAAGGCCTAAGATCAATGACCTTAGATTCCACTTTAAGAAGCTTAAATTAAAAGAGCAAAATAGAAGACAATGAAAGGCATGAAGCTAAGTGTGACAATAGATCAGTTCAAACCAGTAAATATATCGATGCAATTGAAACTCCTTTCAAGACACAGAACACTATCATCGCTGGAGGAAGCTTTCTCAGATCTCTTCTCTGTCAAAAACCTTCAAACAGAAGCAACAATATTTTTCTCTGGATTTTCCACTATAAATTAGTTTTCTCACATCTAGTACTTCATAAATATGGAATCATAAAATCACATTTGACATGCAATGTTTCATTCGCTCAGCATATTGAGAGTCATCCATTGAAATGTACATTAGTAGTTTATTCCCGTTTATCTTTTAATTGTATTAAATTTCTTGACAATATCACAGTTAAATATACTCTTATTGATGAGCCAAATGAACTGTTTCCATCTTTTACCTGTTATACTTTTTAATATATATATACATACGTATATATAAAATATATACACACATACATATAAGGGGACATACACTTAGAAATAAAATTAAGAAATTGCTAGGTTATAAGGCAGATGTATATCCACTTTATCCCTAAAAAAATTTAGATTTTTCTTCTAAGGTGGTTTTAGCATTTGATATTCCTCTTCAACAAAAGATGGGTACTTTATTTCTTCTATCTTTTCTATCATTAGCTGTTCTCTGTCTGATTACGTAAGCCATTCTAGTGGGTATGTTTCTGTGTAGTGATATATTTTTGTAGGATTAATTTGAATTTCCCTGATGACAAATGAGGTTGAATATGTGAATGTGCATATTAGTGATTTGTACCTTTATGAAATGCCTGTCTTGTCCTATACCATTTATTTTTTTTTGTTTTAATTACTGAGTCGTAGGTTTAAAAAACTATATTGCTAGACCAGCCTTACCAACATGGTGAAACCTTGTCTCCACTAAAAATACAGAACTTATGTGGGCATGGTGGCAGGCGCCTGTAGTCCCAGCTACTGGGGAGGCTGAGGTAGGAGAACTGCTTGGACCTGGGAGGTGAAGGTTGCAGTGAGCTGAGATCATGCCACTGCGCTCCAGCCTAGACAAAAGGGCGAGACTCCATCTCAAAAACACACACACATACATACATTCTATATGTGTATACATTCTAAAAATTGTGATCTTCCAGTAAATGGCTTCACTAATGATTTTCTTAATTATACTGTCTGATGAACAAAAGTTTTTAATTTTAAAGAGATCTATACTGTGGTTGTTAAGTTGTCTGTTTGTTTTGGTCTTGTATTGTGTTGCTCTTCATGTCTAATATAAGAAACTTATATTTACTCCATGTCATAAAAATATTCCCCTATATTTTCTTTAAAAAATTTCACAATTTTAGTTTGTATGCATGGATCTATGATCTAATTTGAATTAATTATTTTTATAGTGTGATAAAGAGTTGAGATTAATTAACACCCAGTTGTTTCAGCTTCCTTTGTTTAAAAAGATTGTCCTATTAGTACCGGGTTGTTTGATCACTGTCAAGATACAAATAACATTTGAATTTTGCTAAGAGAGTAAGCTTCTAATGTACTCATCACACAAAAAAAAAATCACACCATAAATGTATTTCATAAAAATATATAACTATAATTTGTCAATATATAAATTAACAAATAATTTTAAAAATTAAAAGTGCTATGAACATTTTGCTTAAAAAAGATTCAAATAGCCATATCAGTGTGTAACAATTTCTGAGATGTCTGTCATTTGACTAGCGTTTCTTTCATCTAGTCATTTAAAAATTACTAATTTGAATTATTTTGCTTCCCTTGGTAATGAATTTCTTAGATACTGCATTCCCATATAATTTTAGAAGCACTTTCACAATTTCAGTAAATTAGACTACGGGGATTGTGTTTAGAATTATATCAAATCTAAAACTCAGATTAGAGACAACTGATAAATTGTCTGAATAAATTTGTCTACCTAGTGAAGGATACTTTTTTAGCATTGTAATTAAGCATCTGAACCTATATATTTTCCTCCAAAATCAGCTTTAGCATCATTCTGGCATTTTTGAAATGTTGAATATTAATTATTCCATATTTCAAAATATTTGCTAATTTCTCTTTTGACCCAGAAGTTATCCACAAATATGTTAAAATTCCCAATGTTTTAAATTTGTATAGATGGCTTATTTATTTCAAATTTAATTTCATTTTGGTCAAAGGTCTCAAAAGTGGGTTATATTGATTCCTGACTTGTTTTCTATTTTGCTGTTTCCTATTAGACACACTATTTTTCATGATTGATCTCTTCTAAGACTCATAAACAGACAGTGAAAATAAAGCAGAAGATTCTTTGAGTACAGAAAGGCAATAATAAGTCAAAGGAAGGTAACATTCTACACTCCACTGTGCTTTTGATAATGGCCATTTATTAGAACAAACATATTTTTCCTGGCCTTGTAACAATTGATTGGTGTCTAAATCCCAGAAAATATAAGAGTCTTCAAGACAATCAGACATCAAAACACATAAATGAGATTACTGCTTATTTGTAACTCCACAGTGTCACAGCCTCCTACTGTTATGCCCCTAACAAAAGACGATGACAGCTGTATAAATGACAGACCAAACTTCATTAAAATCAGAAACAACATCAAATAAAGAAACAGAGTAACTGAAAGGAGCAGCACTGCTAGAGGCACCCTGGCAGCAAATAAACTCTATCCCATGGAGTAGTTTCCTATGAAATTCTATTCTTGGCACTTTGCTGGAACTTCCATCTGTGAAATGATGGCTTTTAGGCAAATGCATTAAAATCAAAAGAATGTTCACCTAAAATATTTTGTAAGGGTGTCTAATTGGGTTCTCAAGAAAACAAACAAAAAAAAAAGATAAGAAGTACTGGATGAAAAAACAAACACACAGAATTACCAAGTTTTATTATTGATAGAAAATACTTTTCTCATGTGTTTATTGTAACTGTAAATGGTATTACATATTTGGAGATATCAATATTGCAAAGTCCAGGATGCTGTTATGTCCTCTTAGGAAGTCTGCAACTAACAACAATGACAACCAAAAAAAAGAAAAAACACACACATATTTTTGTTCATTTTTGGGCTTAGTGTTAGACAGGTTAGTCTTGCTTTTTATAAGTTTATCACAAGATTTTTTCTTTTTCTTCTTTTTCTTTTTTTTTTTTTTTTTTTCTTTTCCTGACCACTGAATGTGATGTGCTTAATCACAGTTGCACTGGGGCCAGGTGTCCGTTTTTTATTTTTCAATTACTTCTAGATCTTTTTCAGTGAACTGAGGTAGAAAAGAAGCCATTTTAAAACATAAATAAAAGCATGTGTTTGCACTTAAAATATTTTAAAGAATTTTTAAGACCATTTTTTCTTATTTTCACAAAATAAGAAATTAAATCTTTTAAAAAATGTCAATACAATTTTTTTTTTATTTTTTGAGAATATTTTACTTCAATGTAATGTTAAGATATTTAATACTAAGGTCTTTTGAAATAATTGTTTTCCCAGTATAGTTATATACATACTTGACAGAATGTTGTTATTTAATTTAATGAATTTTTTTAAATTTCAGTTAAAATGTTTAAAGGAGTTCAAAACCAAACTATGCATTATATACATTATTGTCTTTGCATTTGCTTTCCTTGTAAATTTTTATTCCACAAAGATTTTTATTAGATTTATGTCAGATTTTTTATTACTTTTTATTTATATTTTAATTTTTTTCATTGTAGTGTATGTGTATGTATCTTCTTACACAAAATATAACATGTCACACGCACCTCCTCATTTTGCTATTTACAATTTAACTATCCTTGATAACACGACTTGAGTCCTTTAGAACACCAATTACCACTTGTCATTTTGAGACACATACTCTTCATGGCTTTTACAGCAGTAAAGCATTCAAGAATAGTAATTCTCCAGAATGTATGTTATCAGTCTTTATTGAAAGGCATTTAGGTTTTTCATTCATTAGTTGTTATGGTAAGTGATTTTATGCAACTGTTCTTCTGTGTTTTTGCCTATATGTTATTAGTTCTTCATTTAATAGAAGATGAATTGATGTCAATAGAAAATACTTAATTTCTCTAGATCTTTCAAATTTACCACAGTAGACATTGTATCACCCTGCATTCTCACCAATCATGTATGAGAGTGATGGTTTCTTTCTGGTCTATCAATGAATCTTCAAACTTTAGAATTTTTGCCAAGGCAATGGATATATTTCTGATATGTTATTTCATTTTATATTTATTTGCATTTCTATTATTATGAGAAGCAAAATTTAATTGATCATTTTCCATGTGTAAAGAAAATTTGATTTTAAAAATTTTAATTTCAATTGACAAATTATAATTGTATATATTTATGAAGTACAATGTGATGTTTTGATATATGCATATATATCAAATATATATATATAGACACACACAAATTGTGAAATGATTGCATCAAGCTAACAGTATATCCACTACCTCACATATTTATTTTATAGTCAGAGCATTTAAATTCTATTCTTTTAGCAATTTTTGATATTTTACATTTGTTCATATTCATGGAGTACATGGAAATTATGTTGCATGCATAGAATGTGTAACAATCTAGTCAGGTTTTTAGCGTATTTATCCCTCAAGTATTTGTCACTTCTATGTGCTGAATACATTTCAAGTTCTTTTTTCTACCTATTTTGAAAGAGCAATACATCATTTCTAACTGTAGTCAACCTACTATTCTATTAAAGATTAGAGCTTATCTCTTCTATCTAATTCTTTACCTCCCACCCCCAAACCACCCCTATACCCTCCCAGTCTCTGGTATATATGATTAGACTCTCTACCATCACATGATCAAATTTTTTAGCTTTCACAGATGAATGAGAACATGCAATATTTGTCTTTTAGTTCCTAACTTACATCACTCAACATAATGACCTCCAGTTCCATCTATGTTGTGGCAAATGACTCAATTTCATTCTTTATGGCCAAATAGTATCCCGCTGTGTATTAGCACCACATTTTCTTTATCCATTCAGCTGTTGATGGATACTTAGTTTGATCTGTTATCTTTGTTATCATGAATAGTGCTGCAATTATCATGAATAGTGCTGCAATAAACACGAGAGTGCATATATTCCTTTGATATGTTGATCTATTTTTCTTTGAATGAATAACCAGTCATGAGACTGCTTGATCATATGGTAATTGTGTTTAAGATTTTTGAAAAATCTCCATACTGTTTTCTATAGTGGCTGTACTGATTTACATTCCCACCAACAGCATATAAAAGTTCAGTTTTCTCTTGAAAACATGCTATTTTTTTGTCTTTTTAAAAGTAGCCATTCTAACTGATAGAAGATAATATCTCATTGTGATTTTAATTTGCATTTTTCTGATAGTTAGTGATGTTGAGCATTATTTTCTATACTTGTTTGGACATTTGTGTGTCTTCTTTTCTAACTACGATACATCACATTAACAGAAAGAAGGAGGTAAACATAAAATCATCTTAATATACACAGGAAAAAATGATAAAATTCAACATTGCTTTTTGATAAAAACTTTAACAAACTAAGCATAGAAGGAACGTACCTCAAAATTTAAAAGTCCATATGACACATCAACAGCCAATATCATACTGAATGGAGAAAAGTTGAAAGCTCCTCCTCTAAGAGCTAGAATAAGACAAGGTGGTTCACTTTCATCACTCCTACTCAACATAGTAATAAGAGTGATAGTGAAAGTATCCTGGCAAGAGAAAAAAAAAACAAATTCAATATAAAAAACTAATAGCATTTCTATATGTCAATAATTAAATAACCAAAAAAGAAATCAAGAAAGTAGTCCCATTTATAATATTTACCAGAAAAGAAAAATTACCTAGGAAAAAGTTTAAGGAGGTAAAATATCTCTACAAGGAAAATGACAAACACTGATGAAAAATAATCGAAGACACAACAAATGAAAAGACATTCCTGTTTATGATTTGGAAAAAATAATACCCTTAAAATGACCATAGTGCTCAAAGCAATCCACAAATTCAGCACATTTTGTATCATAATATCATTGTATTTTTTTTGCAGAAAATAATCCTAAAATTTGTATGGCAATGAAAAAGAGATAGAATAGGAGAAGTATCCTGAACAAAAAGAACAAAACTGGAGGAATCACATTATATAACATCCAAATATATTGTAAGTCCATAGCAACAAAACAACATGGTATTGGTATAAAAGCAGATGCACAGACCAGTGGAACAGAATAGAGAACCAATAAATAAATCCAAATATCTACAGCCAAATAATTTTTGACAAAATTGTTAAGAACATACATTGGGAAAAGTAAACTCACTTCAATAAATGTTACTGACAAAACTGAATAATCATATGCAGAACAGTGAATGGACTCTTATTTCTCATCATATACATAAATTGATCTAAACATAAGACACATAACTGTAAAACCACTGAAAGATGATAGATACAGGAAAAACTCTTCAGGGCATTATTCTAGGCAAGAATTTTATAGTCAGAACTTCAAAAGCACAGGCAACAAACCCAAAAATAGACAAATGAGACTACATTAACTCAAAAGCTTCTGCACAGCAGAAGAAACAATAAACAGCGTGAAGAAACAACCTGTTGAATTGGAGAAAACATTTGCAAACTACTTATCCAACAGGAGGGTAACATCCAGAACACACAAGGAACTTAAACAACTAAACAATTAAAACAAGATCGGCAAATAAAAATCCCATTAAAAATGGACAAAGGTCATGAATAGAAATTTCTTACAGCAATTTGGAAATACACAATATATTATTATTAATTGTGGTAATTGTGCTGCTCAATAAATCTGAAAAATTTATTTTTCCTCTATAATTGAAACTTTGTACTCTGATCAACTGTCCCATTCCACATGCCACTACACATCCCACCTACCCTCTCTGGTAACCACCATTCATTCTACTCTTTACTTCTATAAGTTTACCAGTTTTTTTATTCTTTCTTTCTTTTTTTTTTTTTTTTTTTTTTATTTCACTTTTTTTTTTTTTTTTTTTTTTTTTTTTTTTTTTTTTTTAGATTCCACATATAAATGCCATATTGTTTTTCTGTGCCTGGTTTATTTCACTTAACATAATATCTTATAGATTTATCTGCATTGTTGCAAATTATATTTCATTTTTAAGGCTTTATAGTACTCCATTATTCATTTATACAACATTTTCTTTATCTTATTACCTATTGATGAACAGTTAGGCTGATTTCATAGCTTGGCTTTTATAAATAATGCTGAAGTGAACATGGGTGTGCAGATATATCCCTTCAAAATACTGATTTCATCTCCATTGAATATACATCCAGAATTTTGAATGCTGAATCACATGGTAATTAGATATTAATTATTTGAAGAAGCATCATACTGTTTTCTACATGGCTGTACTAATTTGTGTCCCTATCATCAGTACACAAGAGTTCCTTTTTCCCCACATCGCCACCAACACTTGTATCCCATTTTTTTCAAAACAACTATTCTTACAGGTATGAAGTGATAGCTCATTGTGGATTTAGTTTGCATTTATTTATGTTGAACACTTTATTTATTTTTAATATACTTTAAGTTCTGGGGTACATCTGCAGAATGTGCATGTTTGTTATTTTGGGCTGCAAAGGTGAGGTCTTCTAAATATACAATCATATCATCTGCAAATAGAGACAATTTGACTTCCTCTTTTCCTAAATGAAAACACTTTATTTATTTTTCTTGCCTGATTGCCCTGGCCAGAACTTCCAATACTATATTGAATAGGAGTGGTGAGAGAGGGCATCCTTGTCTATGTTGAACACTTTTTTACTAAACCTGTTGGCCATTTCTTTGTCTTAACTAGTATCTATTGAGGTTACTGTTATTGAGTTGAATTCTCTATATACTTGGATATTAATTCCTATCAAATTTATGGTTTGCAAACATTTTCCTCAGTCTGTGGGTTGTCTGTTAACTTGGTTGATTATTTCCTTTGCTGTGCAGAAATGTTTTACTTTGATGCTATTCTATATTTCTATTTTTGTCTTTCTTGCCTTTGCTTCCAGGGTCACATCCAAAAAAACTACTGCCCAGATTAATGCCATGTAGGTTCTCCATTGTTTTCTTGGAGTTCGTCTTTACAGTTAAGTCTTTAATCCATTTTGAGACAACTTGAATTTAATTTTCAGTTTTTATTATTTTCCATTTTTCTTTTAAATTATGAGGTTTATCCCCTTAATTAATGTAGCTATGTTCATATTAGGTATCTAAGCTCTTTTTATGTGACATAATTTACAAAATATTTTCTAGTATTTTACTTTTTCTTTTTATTTACATTGTCTTACATAAAAATATTTTTCGCTTTGCACTTCAATTAAAATTTTCAGTTGTCTACTTTATTATTTATTAATGTTGATTATAGTTAAAAATGCTATTCCTCTTCCCACATGTTATACTGGTATTAGTATGAGTTCATTACACACATATAGATTTCTAGGATTCTGGGATAGATTATTCTCGTTAATGAGAGATCAAAAATTACCTTTTGTGGACAACATTTATTAAAAAGTCCAGTTTTTCTCACTAATTAGAGTATGATTTTTTGCCATATTATGATGTTTATTTGAATCTATTTCTGGGTTTCATTTTTCCTTCAATTAGTCTATTTAAATATTCATGTATTATTCTAATATCAAGCTCATTGAATTACATGTTATTTATCATTTGTTTTAATATGAGAAAGGTCTCACTCCCATTTCCCATTAATGTTCCCTGTAGAATTTCCCTAGTTACTTTTTTTTTAGGTTTTCATATGAATCATAAAATCAACTTGTAATAAACAGTAAAGCTATGTACATTTTTAAAATATTCTGCTAAAATGTATAGAATTTAGAATGAAATTACATTTTCATAACATCTAGTCACCTTATCTTAGACTGTACTATTTCCTTCAATATGCTATCTTTATAAAATGCAAACTGTTAACTCTTCCTTTCCAATTATTTTTACCTCTAATTGCTTATCCTTGGAAACCCAATCAGCTAACCACTCAATGCAATGTAAATAATAGTGGCAAAATGGTCATTATGTTTTTTATTTTAGTGGAAGATTTTACCCATTATATAAGATGTTGACTTTTAGTTAAGATATGTGTGCATGTGTATATATGTGCATGTGTGTGTGTTTATGTATGTAAAATAAAGTCTATTATATTTTTATTGATTCTACAATCATGGAAGTACAATTATTAAAATATTTTTGTATTTAGAAATTATGATGTTTCTTTCCAGTTCTATAAATGTAATGAAATGTATTAAACAATTTTTAATAACACAATCAATTTATTTGAGAAAATAGCTTGCCACTGGGTGTATTTTATTATTTTTAATATGCTATGGGATTGTTTTATTTTCACTGATATTCATTACTGACATTGACCTATAAATTTGATCAATCACTATATTTACCATACTTTGGTAGGTTTGAATAAAAATAATTTGGAAATTTTTCTTCTTTATTTATTCCACAAAATAATTTAAGTGGCATTGCCCTTTCTCATCTTTAAAGTTTTCATAAAATTCTCTTCTGAAAAAAATGTGTTTTGGGCTTTTTACAGGAATGGTCTTTTAAATTGTCTTCTAATTTTTAAAAAACATGTTTATTCACACTTTCTATCTTTAAGATTACAGCTTACAATATATTTTTTTTCTACAAAACATACATTTTGCCATGCTTTTCAAACAGAGAGAGATGTATTTTAAGCTGTCTCTCTATTTTAAAATGTCCTTGTTCTGACTGTTAATTTCCTTTGCCTCTTCTTATTTTGGTAGTTGTGCTTTAAATTTACTAGTTGAATATTGTTAGCTGATTTTGTCCAGTTTTTTAATGTTTAATTTTTAAAATAATCATTTTCAAAAAAGTGTTATTTTCATCAGAAATATATTAATATATTATTTAAATATTTTAAGTACTAAGAATTATTCACTCACATCTTCAGTACTTTACATTTTCATGAATTCACAACACATGTAAATATTTCATATTTTAAAATTTTGAAATAGCTAGATTATTTTTAGAATTGCAAACTTCCTAGATTCTAAAAAACAACAGAAAGTATAAAAATTGATGGACCGGGTACAGTGGTTCATGCCTGTAATCCCAGCACTTTGGGAGGCTGAGGCAGGCAAATCATCTGAGGTCTGGAGTTCAAGACCAGCCTAAGCAACTTGGAGAAACCCTGTCTCTACTAAAAATACAAAAGTAGCCAGGTGTGGTGGCACATGCCTGTAATCCCAGCTACTCAAGAGGCTGAGGCAGGACAATGGTTTGAACCTGAGGTGGAGGTTGTGGTGAGATGAGATCATGCCATTGCACTGCAGCCTAGGTAGCAAGAGCAAAACTCCATCTCAAAAAAAAGGAAAAAAAAATTGACTAACCACACAAATTTTAGTGGGTTGTCAATATATTTCCAAGCACTTATTAGAGTTCTATAAAAAAGAAATAATGGAAAATGAGTAATTTTGTCAGGAAGCACATTATGAAAGAGCATACATTTATGTAACTTATATGATATTTCCTCATTCATCAATCATTCATTCATATAGTCACCCATTCGAAATGTTTATTGGTTAAAGTATCCCAGTATCCATCATTATTTCATATTATTTTTACATTTTTTTAAAAGCTTGTCATGATACCAAATTTATAAACAAATTAGTTTTACAATGTGATATTGTGCTGGCCTAGAGCCAGAACCGAGCAAAATTATTTTATAAAATGCAAAACTGTTTTTAGATAAGTTGAAATGGCTGCCCCATTCTCCTTACAATAACTACTGTCCTTGGCCTCTGTAAATAGAACTGCCAGTTTGTTCTTCAAAACTATGTAAATCTGCTTACCTTTTCTTATCAGTAACTGCTCTCTGTGGCCCTAATGTGACAGGCAAGCAGTCCTAACCCATGCCATCTTGGCTCCTGCGACTTGTAATAAGTAACTAAGGTCTGTGATTTCCACCTTAACCAGATAATGTGTAAACAAATGTTTATCTTGACTTCTGTAAACCACTTAAGTAACAAACGAAATGACAAAAGTCCCCATCCCTTGGAATGTCCGGGGACCCCCACCCTCATCTCTGCCCAGGAGGTAATTTACAGAATCCACTAGCCCTCGGAATGTCTGAAGCCTTTTCATCCCCATCCCTGCCCCTCACCCCCACTCCCAAGGTGGTTTTTCGGGTATAAAAAAATTGTGGCACTCTCCTGTTGCCACCACAGGTTGGAGAGACGTGAGTCCTCTGTGGTCGCCGGCATAAATAAATGACCCTGCAATCTGGCATACTTTTGTCTTGTGATAACTTTCTACACTCGGTCAAATACAACAACAACACTGTCTGAGCCATTGTTCAGTATTCAGCCAAACTCGTTTTGACACAAAAAATGATTTATGATTAGATTTTCATCGAGAAGTTATATTTTTAAAGCAAATTTTGCCAAGCACACAATGTTGTACATTTTTATCTAATATGGCATTGAAAAATTATGCATCCTCTTATTCATATTTCCTTCACTTCTGAGTACATTGTTATAAGAAGATTACTGGAGTTTTTAGGGAGCATCTCTTTGAAACATTCTCAACATATTTTCACAGATGCGAAACATTTTTTTTTAGAATAAACTTTTTTCTTCCTCCTTCTGTTTCATCAACTCTATCAATAAAGTAAAACTGTTTCTTTGCTTTGGATGGGCTTACTTAAAAGGTCCTGTTTTATCAATAATTAAAAATTTTTATATACTCTTCATAAAAATAAAAACTATAGCCACATTAATTTTAAAAAGTTAAAATTTGTGCTTGTTTTGATCCGTGAGATTGCTTGTGAAAATAGCCATTTAATTAAAACAAAATCTACAGTTATAACAAGCATAATTTGCATATAATTTTAAATTTTTTTCTTACTCTTTTTATATTTAAATTGTCAAAGCTATTGTATAGAAAAAGTTTTATTCTCTTGCATGTTTCAATTATTATTGTTCATTCATGTAAATGTGCTATTCTTCTATTTATGGACATGGTTTCATTAATACAACTTCGTTATATAAAAAGAAATAAAACAATATATGTTGTCTTTTGTTTATATTTATTGTTTCTGGTTTTTTTTCCCGAAGGGGTTTTTTGCTTGTTTGATTTTACTAAAGTCCAGAAGAAGATGATAGTTTAAGAGAATTAAGAAAATTGTCATTATTTTCCGTTCCACTTCCAAATGGCATAAACAAATTTCTTTGTTCCTCTCCTTTGAGTGAAAATAAATAGTCTAGAAATGATTAAAAATGCTATTACAATAACCATTAAAAAAATCAAAGAATAAGTGGAGTGAATAGGGACCTTAGTTCTTTAGAAACTGTGCTGTCTTTCGTAAATTTTCTATTTCCTATATATCCTAGAATCCCAGACTGGACACCAGAGATGTATGCATTCCACACTGCCAACAGTCATTGACAAAAGTAAACAAAATAAACAAAACAATTCCTTATGAATTAAAGTGGCATTATTCTGTATCACAGTGTGCTTTCCACCAGCATGCATGTCAGGGTATAGAAATGTAAGATTCAGGTTTGAGGCATACAGCAAAGTAAAAGAAAAGAAAAGGAGTTTAAGGTGTATGAAGAAAGTGATTATAATAACTGACTGTGGAATTTAAACTAGTTAAGGAGAAAGTAAAGTGAGACATGAGGAGTAATAAATAGATAATAGGGTCATGGGACAAGGTACCAACAGTAGAAAGATTATTGGATTTGTAGCACAGGAGGGAATTAGCAAATGAAAAAAAAAAAAGAAAGAAAGAAAGAAAGAAAACAGGAATCAATGGTGAGCAAGCTGGATATATGAATTTAAGATTAAAAAAGTCCTGTAAGGTCTAGGTTGAGGTAAGGTCAAAAACAAATTCAGTGGAGAAAAAGAGAACAATTTGTTGAAAGGGTAATTCATGTGAATATTGACATTACTAAAGATTCCAACAAGAGCAATGTGAAAATGACAATATGCCAGAAGCTAAAATCACCAGGGATGAAATAATGACGACCATTGGGGATAAGGACAGGAGTAGGTGGCTGCAGCTGAGAGTGGTGGTGAGTGCTGTAGTCTAAAGACTTGTCATTCTAAAGGAAAAGGGAGAATAGCCGGAAAGAGACCACATAATGAGAAAGAATGCAATGTAGCTCACCTCCAGGCACTGAAGTATAAAGCATCTGGGAAAGAAAAGGAAAACAACCACCACTTAAGAAGTCTGCATGCGGGTCAGTTGGGGGAAAATAGGGGAGGGACAGTACGGGGTGGGAAGCTGGGGAGAGATAGCAAGGGGAGAAATGCCAGATGTAGGTGATGGGGAGGAAGGCAGCAAATCACACTGCCACGTGTGTTCCTATGCAACAATTTTGCATGTTCTTCACATGTACCCCAAAACCTAAAATGCAATAAAATAAATAAATGGGGAAAAAAAAAAAAGAAGTCTGCAGCGGGGGCACTGCTATGTTATCAGGGAATAACAAAGTTCTGACTTTCTGGAATTGGTTCTCCAATCTGACTGTATGTAAGGACACTTATGCCTTTATTTTTGGTGTAATAGGGTGCAGTGATTGTCCGTGGCATAATTTGGTAATAAGCAAAATATTGTCAATGGGTACTTCTAATTAGCACCTACAGAAAGAGAACTACTGGTTTGTATATATTTGCCACCTTAGAACATTTTAGTCAAATTAAGGAGTAAAATGGAATTAACTGGTTGTGCCTAACTTGCTGGAGAAGTGGAGAAAAGAAAAGATGAGCTCAGGGCTTCAAATTCACAGCTAATGTTCCACACTAATAACCTGAATGCTTTCATATTTGCCATGAAAGAAACCCTAATCTCCTCTAGCCACAGGGCTGAGATTTCTGAAAGCCAAACCTTGAGTCCCATCCTGCCCCTGGCTGAGTTACAAGGCAATTTATTTTCCAACCCTCAGTGTGTCTTCTGTTACACTGAGGGCATTGACTGGGAAGATATGTAATTATAAAATTAGAATGGGGCATAGGGACAGACCCCCATGAAGCTGGTGACATCAAACCCTAAAATCTGGCTGCCACTTTCTTGCCAGCTGATGACCCCCTTCCACCCCTGCCTGAAAAGGTTAGCCTTCCTTTACCTCTAATGCCCTCACCTGGGAAGTTTACTTACAAAACTGCTGATTCTTTTCTGGATTCAACCTCATCCCTTCTCTTTGCTTCTAGACTTAAACTAGACTCAATAAGTCCTGAAGGATGAAGTACCAAGTACAGTACACAAGGGAGTACACCATACACCAGAATAACTGCATGTTTCTCTTTTTCAGTTTAGACAGAAATATGGGACATGTGCAGGAATAGATACTAATGAGTATGTTGTGATCTAACAGACTGAAATAGATTCCTCTTTATTAACTAAGATGGACCCTAAGGTGAAGGAGATAAATGTTACCTACATGTCAAGGGTTCAGGGCTTGGCTGTCACGGCATCTTCCTAAATTCCTATGGCTACCAGTAAAAACAGACTTTTAATACATTCTCTAACAAGAGAGTCTACCAGGCGAATCAACAGACCCCTCCTAACTGATCTGTAGTCCAAGCCACTACAACTCTTCTTTTGACAGAGGACTGACCTTACGAACATTTGTTTTTCTGCTAAGTCACCGCATACATAAAGGTAGTTTCAGCAGATTATAGAGGCTGTGCACAAACTGTCTTTGTGTCCTGTAGTTCACCTTTCAATGTACAGAGCCATATTCCATCTCATTTTAATGCTGAAACCCCAACCCCAAAGGGAAATGGGATGTTTGCCCATCGTGCCTGCCCCAGACTTTCCTCATAAATATATATAGTTTTCCTTCAAAACTTGCTAAATATGTAAGTATATATGTCTATATTTTGTAAGACAAACCTTGTGAGGCAAAAATTCAATCCATCCTCTCCTTTTTCAAAGAGAGAATACCTTTGATCCACACCCAAAGGCTGCCTTTTCCCAGTTGGCAAACTGATATGACCAACACAGCTCTCCTCCCTACTATTTAGCCATCCTGGCGGTCTTTTTGATGACAGATTTATTGTGCATCAAAGCCAAGAGTGTCCAAATGATGCACTATTTACTCTGAGAAATAAAGTTAAAGAAAGAACTCCAGCATCCCTGAAAAGCTCTGTGTCCACTCCTCTGTAGGTCAGAAATCAACTGCTACTAGCAAGCTAAGAACACAAAATTCAATGAGTATAATGGAATCCTGGAATGACAAAGTCAAGTGGTGGCACTTAACCACCAATGACAAGTGTTTTCTGATTATCAATCATGAAATCCAGCCAGAGACGTAATCAGAATAGTCTTTCAGATAACTTGCATTGGCTAGTTGGTCATGATGTTCTTGGAAAATAGATGGGTGGTCTACTAAATTCTTTATTGATCTGCATAAGCAGAACAATTCTAGGTCTAATAAAAATAAGCCTTAAATCATCAAAACAAAACCACAATCCCTCAATTAACACCCAGGCTTGAGCCAATTTACAGATCTAAACACCTTGAATGAATGGGAGGCTGTATCCTCTTGAGGAAGAACCGTGCTACACTGCAAAAATTTTTTAAATAAATTTTTCTCTGAGCCTTCCTCAAAGGGTCTTGTGACTATATTATCCTTCAGTGGCTCTGAAAATAATTAGACTTCTTAGAGATTTTTTTTTTGACACTGGTTTTGAAGTGAAATTAATTTCTGGAGACCTAAAATGTCACTGTGATCCACCAACCAGATTAGGGTCTCTGTCTAATCAATGGAGTTTTAACTTGAGTCCATCTCACAGTGGTATCAGTGGGTTCCTAGGTTTATCCTGTAGTTATTCATCTAGTTCCATAATTTATCGTTGGAATAATAATACTCTGCAACTAGAAGAATTCTCCCATTGGTTCTCTAACCTGCAGAGTGGGAGCTATTTTTTATATAAAAGACCAAATGGAAACAAACCACTAGAGTCTCTTCTAATTACAGAAATCTTAAAACAAATGCAGTACAGCACTTCTAGAGGGATTGCAGAGGTTATTGCCATCGTTAAGGGCTAAAGCATAACAGGATTGGTGATTCCATTATAGCCCCATTCTACTTCCTATTTGGCCTGTGCAGAAACAAATGATGTTCAAGGATGACAGTATTTGTTGCAAACTTAATCAGCCAGTGACTACAATTGCAACTATTTCTAGATGGGGTAACAGTGCTTGAGAAATTAACACATATCCTGGTACCTGGTACAGCTATCTAATCTGTCAGGGGGTTTATATTTCACAGTAACAGTTACTAAGGCCACCAGAAGCAGTTTACTCTCAGCTGGTTTGGCCAGCAATACTGTAACTCTTCAGCTCCAGTTGTAATTGTACCCATAAAGCTTTTCATCATGTTTGTCTTTCAAGTGGCGTCACACTGGTCCAATACATTGATGATTTTATGCAGAAAGCATGAAGCCTAGGGGGTCTCTTTGAATTGGAATTTGGAGATAACTTGTTCCTAATTTGCATATACTAGCCCATTAGTCAGCTTTGGCTATCATAATAAAACCATAGACTGTGTGGCTCAAAAAACAAAATGTATTTCTACCAGTTCTGAAGACTCAGTCTAAGATCAAGAAGCCAACAGAGTTGATTTCTGGTGAGAGTGCTCTTCCTGGCTTCCAGACATCAAGCTACCATCTTGCTGTGTCCTCGTATGACCTCTTCTCAGTGCGCGCAAATAAAGATACTGTTTGGAGCCTATGGCAGATCCCTATAAATTAAACACAGAACTGCAGGATTTTGGAGCAAAACTCTGCCATTCATTGTGCATAATGATTTCCTTTTGTAAACAGCTTTTTGCTTCCTCCTGAGCCTTGGAAAAGATTGAACATTTAACCATGGGTTACTAAATCATCATGCAACCTGAGTTGCCTGTCATGAACTATTGTTGGACTTACCAAGCCATAATAATACCAAGCCTGTCATAAACTGTTTGACTTATCAAGCCATAATTTGATGACAGAAGTTTTGTCTCATCAAATGTAAGTGGTTAATACAAGATTGGGCTCACACACACCGTGAAGGCAAAAATAACTTGCATAAGGAGTATTCTAATTTTCCATGGCTCCTTCATGAGGTACATTTCCTATCTCTCCTAGCCTATACTCATGTCTCATTAAGAGTTGCTGATTAAGAAAAAGAAAAATTGAGTGTGGTTTACAGATAGCTCTGGACAATACTTAGGCACCAAAAATAGTGATAAGTTGCAGAATTATAGCCTTTTCTCGAATATCCATGGATAACAGTAAAGAAAAATTATCTCTCTGGGCAATTCTACCAATGCAACCTGGTTGCTCATTGTGCCTGAAAGAAAAGACAAGTATGAGTCTATTTTAATTCATGGACTGTGGCCAAAAGTTACCCGAATGGTCACAGCATGAGAGGAAAATTGATGATAAGGAGGTCTAGGTAAGAGGAATGTGGATTGCCCACCTGAATGTTCAGAAACTGTGAAGGTATCTGTGTTCCATTTATATGCCCATATAAGGTGACTTCAGCAGGTGAAGACTTAATAATTCAATGGATAGGATGATCAGTGAATAAATTCTGCTTAGCCTCTCCTCAAACATTTATGCCCTCCCATAAAAAACATTTCCATTGTATTAGATGTACATGTTATGCATGGGCTCAGCAACATAGACTTCTGCTCCTGAAGGCTAACAGGCTACCACTCATGCTAATTACCCAATCTGCAGACAGTAGAGAACAATGATGAGTTCCTGATTTGAAACAAGCAAGTTGATTACATCTGACCACCTCTGGTATGGGAGGGGCAATGCTTAGTTTTTAATGGAATAGACACTCAGTCTGCCTGTATATTTATCTTCCATGTATGCAATACTTCTGCCATAAATAACTTATATGTTTACTGTTTGTGGAATTACAGAATTTTTTATCCACCCCCATAGTCCTCCAAACAACATTCTTGCTGATCAAATAACTCACTTCACACTAAATAAGGTGCATCAATGGACCGATGGAAATAAAATGCATTGGTCCAACTGCCTTGATAGAATGGCAGAATACATGGCAGTACCTTGTGGGGCTAGGACAACGTCCTCCAGAATACTGTACATGATCTAAAGCAGTGCAACAATATGGCCTGTTTCTCCCACAGCCAGGATCTGTAGGTACACGAATAAAGAAGTGGAAATGGGAGTGGCTACACTCATATAATACCTGATCCATTAGAAAACATTTGCTTTCAATCCCTATGACCTTAGTCTCTTCTGAACTAGAGAGCTGGTTTCCAAAGAGAGGAATGCGCCCACCAAGAAACATCATGATTTTATCGAACTGAAAGTAATGCCTGAAATGAAGCTCCTCCGGCCTCCTCATTCATCTACACTAGGCAAAGCGAAGAGTTTTTGTACTTGATGGGTGTTTGATCCTGAATGTCAAGAGAAAATTTGGCTGTTACTCCATAATGGAATTGGAGAAAGTATATCTGGAAGACAACGGGTCCCTTAGGGTATCTCCTAGTACTACCATGCTACCGTGTGTGGCAGTAGGACCAATGGATTTTATTTCCATGGGTCCATGGATGCACCTCATTTACTGTGAAGTGAGCTCCTTGATCAGCGAGAATATTGTTTGGAGGACTGTAAAGGTGGATAAGAAATTCTGCAAGTCCACAAATAGTAAACAATAAGTCATGGATGGCAGAAGTATTGCATACATGGAAGATAGGTATATATCCAGATTGAGTGTCTATTCTCTTCAAAACTAAACATTGTCCCTTCCATACTAGAGGTGGTCAAATGTAATCAACTTGCCACCAAATAGCTGGCTGATTAGTCTGGAAAGTTGTGTCATATTGTGTCATAAGTACTCATTGTTCTCTCCTGCCTGCAAATCAGGCAGTTTGCATGAGTTCGCCAGGTTAGTTTTCAGGAGTGGAAGTCCATGTTGCTGAGTCCATGCATCCTCTCCATATCTAACATTATGAGAAATCATGCCAATGGTACCATGATTAAAGTCAATGAAAATCCCAAACCCAATTGAGGGTGGACTTACTAATGGGCCAGACCCTTCAGGAATAAAGTTTTGAGTCAAAAAGCCTAGCAAAGGAGTACCACAAATGAAAGTACCACTGAGGACAAAGGGACAAAGGGATCAGTAGTGAAAAAATATGGTTATACATACCAGATAGGACCATGGAACATTTGAAAAAACAAGGACTGTATTAGTATTTCTTTCTTATTCTCTATGAATATACTTGTATACATATTAACTGAATATCTTTGTTTTCTTCTCTATTTTCCCATATAATCTAGCAAGAAAATGTATAATAGAAACTTTATAATGCAGTATTTAGGTTACAGGATATCAAAAGAGAAAAATTTACATCATCTAGGAATAGGCATTATCTCATGGAGAAAGAGCCTAGTTTCACAATAATATCCCCTATCCTTCAGCGGTGGCTTACAGAAGACAGCTACTAATGACCTAAACAACATATGTATATATATGTGTATATACATGTGTGTGTATGTATGTATATATGCATATATAGTGTGTATATATATGTGTGTATATATATATGTTTGGTAGCCTATATATGTATGTGTATATATATATGTACTATATATAATACATATATATTATATATGCATATAATAGTGTAATACATATATATACACACACATATATATCTAGTATGTATATATATACATATATATCTAGTATATGTATATATAGTATGTGTGTGTGTGTGTATATATATGTGTGTGTGTGTGTGTATGTATATATATATATACACACACACACACACATATATATACACACACACACACATACACTGTTGCCCAGGTTGAAATGCAGTGGCATGATCTTGGCTCACTGAAACCTCCATCTCCCGGGTTCACGTGATTCTCCTGCCTCAGCCAACCAAGTGGCTGGGATTACAGGCGCGTGCCACCATGCCTAGCTATTTTTTTTTTCTTTTTTGCATTTTTAGTAGAAACAGGATTTCATCATGTTGGCCAGTCTCCTGACCTCAAGTGATCCACCCACCTCGGCTTCCCAAAGTGCTGGGACTATAGGAATGAGCCACTGCACCCAGCCTGGTTCCTATTTAAACATTAGTTTTTAAAGATCTATATTGTGTCAATAATAAATGTGTTTTTGGTAGGCTACCAAACAAATAGAACCATACTTTTGCATACAAGCTTACACAATCTAAATATAGCATATATTATCTATATATTATATACATACATATACACATAGGCACACATATATGATTGCTACAATAATTCAGGCATAGCTGTTATTATCTCAGATAGTAATTGGCCAGATAAAAATTATTAAGACATGAATTTATATATTGTTCACATAGTTTTGTAACTCAACATGTGTATGCTTAGCTCTGGTTTGCAGCTTTCTGTATCAAAACTTAACAAGAATTTGGACACATCATTCAAGAGACAATATAAGTGCTTATGACAGGAACAGATATTATTACATCCAAAAATATCTTCAGTTGATAGCAATTTTAGCCTTATGACTACGTAGATGACATGGTGCACTGTCCAAATTTCTGCTTCAAGACTAAGGCATTTTTCCTTTAGGTGCCAGAAGCAATGACATCTCAGGGCACTTAGCCAAGTCATTCTATAAAAATTTCTATCAGCCTTGTCCAAGGTCATGTCCCTTCTTGGAATAGCTTGCATTCAACATTAGTCAATACAGATGATATAAAGGCTGATACACTTTGCTTCTTTATAGAACAATTTTAAAAGGGTATGCCACTTTTACAGGTTCTTGTGGGATTATTTGAAGTGTTTGTTGCAACTTCTGCATTTTTGGTGATTTCTCTTCTCAGTCCTATTTCTTTCGTTAATTTCTCCACAGATCGTCATCACAAATGTGTATCTCAATAAACTTCCTGAAGAGACCATCTCTATGTTTTTTCCTGAAGACCTCAACCAAGACAAAGGTCAATATTATAATCTTCTATATGTTTCTGTTACCAGCTCTCCTAACTTCCCAGTATACTATCATAAACAGCCAGAAAACTATTTAAAATACTATTATGAACACTGAAATATAATGGAATGTTAAAGAAAAGTTCTAAAAAAGCTGGGGAAAAATTACACATACCACAATTTGAAGTAATTTGTTGCCAAGTACAACCACAACCACACACACACACACACAAAATCAACTAAACAGGCAATAAGATTATAAAGATAGACACAGAGGGCTTTGGTTGCAATGCATTGTCCTCTTAACCCAGCCTCCAAAAAGAGGCAGATGATCAGAAACTTGGACAACCCACAGTGTTAGAATTATTTTACAAAGACATAGTGTCTTTGTAACTCACTTTTTAAATTATTTAGAGACCAAGGTATTTATTGTTGCTGCACAAATACAGGGAAGAGGAAGGAAAACATAATGATATAATGCATTATGAGTTATGTAGTTGAATTCTAGACAAATATTGATGGATGCTGGCTCACCAATGTCTCAATCAATTAAACAATCAACACACAAATTATTAACTAAAATTAATTTTTATACCAGGTAAAATAGTACTGAGGTTATTTTATGTATGTTGTTTTTCCAAATACTTTGCAGATATTTAAATAACTGTTTTTATTTTCTCTAAAAGTCTGTGTAGACTTGCTCTCTGCAGCTGAGTCATAGATAATTTGTTGAAAAATAAAGAGAAATACGTTTCATAGTTGTTCCATTAAGTACATATTTTATTTTTATTTGAATTTTATTTATGTTGTTAAAAGATTCTTGTCTTTAAATGTAGAGATAATTTGATACAAAGTTGACTTTTCTTATCCTCTGGCTCTTCATTCATGGATTCAACCAGCTACAGTTTTAATTTTTTTTTAAGTAAAAAAACAAAAATTAACAATGCAACAATTTAAAAATAATACAAGAAAAAAATACAGTAAAACAACTTTTTACAAAGCACTTACATTGTATTTGGTTTCAGAAGTAATCTAAAGGTGATTTAAATTATACATGAGGATGTGCACCAGTTATATGCAAATACTATATCATTTTATATAAAAGGCTTGAGCATGTGTGGATTTCAGTATTCACAGCGTCCCTTGGATACAGAGGGAAGGCTGTACCTGAAAAGGGCATTATTCCCGGTGTCACTGGAGACTGGAAACTCTGGCAATCATAGATGGAATATAGTGCTACATCTTAGCTGATTTTGATTGTCTTAGTATTGTCTACAATGTTAAGGAGAATGAATTTCAATTCAAGGTTAAAAGAAATAAAGATGGCTTGCCAATTAAACTGTGATATAAAATGTATCCATAAAGGCTGGATACAGGAGCAATTTCAATATGATTTTTGTTTGTTTGTTTGACTTTTACCTTCAAAAAGCCAGTCATTGTTGAGTGTCACCTAATTCAAGTGAGAACACCTTGGATTCAAACTAATGTTGAAATGTTTTTTCTAAAAATATTTTCTATAATTTTTAAGAAGTTCAATTATTAACTCTGTGAGCTACTTAAGAACATCACATAAATTATGTAGCTGCAAACTAGATAAAAATCAGAAAATTTATATCCTTTTCTTTGAAAAATAATATATTTTTAGGAAGAAAAGTTCTAAAGGGGCCAATTGTACAGATCCTTCTTATCTTTGGGGATTATATTCCGAGACCACTAGTGGATGCTTGAAGCTTCAGATAGTACCCAATTGCCTTCTATTAGAATACATATCTGTTCATGTCTTCCACCAACAAATTTAATGCCTTTTCCATCTTACCTAAACACTTATCACAGACTGTGGCTCTAACTTTTGCTGTTTCAGGTGCAACAACAAAACTAACACAAATTTATTTTTCTCTCTTCATAATTTTTTTGTAGATGGATTTGTTCTTACCTTAGACCTTTTCTGAAACAGGATCTCCCTGTTTCAGAAAATAGAATAAAATGTATATGTGTGTGTGTGTATATACAGATGTATGTGTACATACACACGTGTATATACACATACAGACACAGACATATGTATGTATAGACATATGAACCTACTTATAGGTATACATGTATACACATATATGTATGCACCTAGTTACACCTACACATAGATATATCCTTTGTTCTTTTGAATAGCAATATACTCTGCTTATTAAAATAATAAGAGATATTTTCAAAATGTTTAAAATGACATTTATCTTTGAAACATTATCTAGAAAGCTAACATTATCCACAATGCTATTTAAATCCTTATGTTGGCTTTGATCTAGAATTTTATGATTTCCACATGAGCTATAAATATCATTATCCTATCACAAATAGAATACATGGATTATGTCTATACAAAATACTCAGAGTTTATTCTTTGACAACTTCAAGTGACTGAGGATTTCCTATCTTTCTGATTAACCTACTAGATTTTGAACTGTCACTACTTATGTCATAGGATTTTTGGGGTGTCATTTTGCTAGCCGGAAACCTCTGTGGCCAGTTGCACTTTCGCCCAAGTTTTGCTTAGGCCCCCTGGACTCATTCCACTCACTCAGCCTGGCTCTTTGTGCTCGGCTCATTCTACTAGCCTGGATCTCATGCCTGCCAAGGGCAAGCAAGGTGCAGAGCAGTGAGGGGAGTGTGAGCAAACAAGTACAGAGTCCAGCCACTGTGTACAGCCACGTATGCTGGCTACACCAGGGTGGGCAACTCCAGGCACCAGCACAGGCTCCAACTCCCTGTGAGGCTGTGGCTGGGCCAGGTGTATCACAGGCAGTTTCCACTGTAGGCACTACAGAATACAGTGGTGCCCAGCAGCTTGGAGGCACCAGGAACCACAGAGCCCTGAAGAAGGTGTCACAGGCCTGCCTCAGGGAGCTCCTAGGTCTGGGTTCCCCAAAGGGCCACAACTCTTCTCTCCTTCCCTCATCCTTGGCACCTGCAATGTGATTTGCAAAGGGCACGTTTCATCCCAGTTTGTGTTACAGCTCTTTCAGACCTAACATTAGGTGGGTCTCAAGTTCTTTACTGTGTCCAGGAAAAATGAGGTACATGGACAAGTGGAAGGTGAGCAAGATGAAGAGGTGCTTTACTGAGTGACAGAACAGCTCAGAGGAGACCTGCAGTGGGTAGCTCCTCTCTGCAGAAAGGTCATCATGATGTCTGCTCCAATCTGGCTGAGTCCAGGGATTCTATGGGCTTCAGTGGGGAGGAAGTGCATGCTGAAAGGTCCATGGCAGCCATGGGCTGGGCTGAAAAAAGCACCATAAGTTCTCACTCTGGTCTGCAAAACTGCAGCCCAGCCCCCAGGCTTCAGGCCATCCCAGGCCTGAAGATGAGGTGGCTTCACTGGGTACTGGCCCCTTTCCACCCAGGAGCCTGTCTCTCTCCTGCTGCCATGAACCTGCCATCCATGACGCGCCGGCTATTCATGCCTTAGGGGTGCCTGCGGACCAGTGCCAAGCTGCCCTAAACACCCCCTCAGCCTCTCTCCCATGCTCGTCAGCACCCAAAGTCTGGAAGGGACCAAGGTGGCAGGGGGATGATGTGTCAGCACTGCCCCAACCACACCACACCTGACCAGGTCAAAACAGCACCTGGACTCAGCCTCAACTTTGCTCCAAAATTGGTGCAGGCGCTGAGAGTGGGGAGAGATCAGGCAGACGGAACAGGCATTTCTGAGCCTGCAAGGGCAGAGGGTCTTCCTGGTTACTGAGAGCACAGGAATGCCTGGATCCAAAGCTACAGCTGGGCTGGGGCAGCTGCAGCTGCACCTGGGAGGGGGGGGGCTCTCACCCTTAGCCACATCTCCCCTGCTGCTGCTGGCATCTTTGCAGCAGCTGCTCTGGAGGGACCACTGCTGCCATCACTTATAGAATTTATTTATTTAAATTGAGCTAAAAACTTTTAACCAAGTGATGGAGACTTTCTTTGGAGGGCCAGAAAGAGCAGCATATGTCTTTTTAAATATTGCAAACAGCTGGAACAGCTATCATATTCTAATGAGTCTTTTTTATCCCATAAGCTAATGAGCTACACGTCCTCATATGACATGGTAGTGAATTATCACTTCATCTGGACCAATCTTTATTAAGTTGCTTTTAATTTGCAGATACTATTGTTTGAACGTATTTTTATTTAAGTTTAGTGTCAGAAATAAGTGATAAACCATTGGTGGCATCATCAAAACACAGTTAATTAATATAGTTTTCTTCTTTTTAGGTGGTAAAATTTTACTGACAATTTTACCTAGCCACATTCCTTCATGCCGTAACCAAAGTGTTGACACATTCATAGACCATTTCAGACACAGTAATGCCTGCTGAGTTTACAAGGCAAAATCTCTGCCCTTCAGGAATTGTCCTTTGGTGAGAAGAACAGAATGAATACACAAGTGCGTAACATCTGCATTCATTCTTTTTATCATACATTTTATCAAATAATTAATGGAATAAAAATGTTTGTTGGAATGGTATATTTCCCTAAGAGCTCCTAATAATACCTTCGATACCAAATAAGGACATTTATCATAGTAAAAATTAAGAAAATGAATAGAGATGGCAGAGACTGTTAGCTGTCCAGCAGAAATTTTTCATGCAGCCCTTCATCATGGGCACACGGTTAGGCTGCTTTCTTCAAATGGCCTTGCACTCAGGTATGATCATTTGATCAGCCAATGGAAGGTGAGCAGAAGTGCCTTATTTCTGAAGGAGGTCTTTTTAGTCAGCAGTGTATTATATTCACATATCCTGTTCTTTTTGGGATGCTGCTCCTCTGGACATGACCACTGGCTCTCTGTCATGTCAGCATGAGCTGTGGGAGCACACAGTCCCGAGTCTCTCAATCAATACAGAGAGAAGAATTGCACACACATGAAAATATCTGCCCTGCCTGTAGCATTAGCTGAGAGACAAATAAACTCCACTCAAGCTATTAACTTTTCATTGAGCATTTCGTGCACATTCACTAATTCAAGAGCAATTGTTACTCAATGTTTGTATGACAGGGATACTTATTACTCAAGTATCCCTGTTATAAATGTAGCAGAAAGTTTAAGTAACTTAGTCAAATTCACAGTTATTAAAAGGCAGAATCAGACTTTCAAACCAAGCAATTAGTGCTGAATTAGTGAATGTGCACGAAATGCTCAATGAAAAACTAGTGGCTTGAGTGCACATTCACTAATTCAACAGCAAAACAGTAAATCATACAACAAATATGTCAAACAGTAGTTTCATAGATTGAATCCAGGACCCATTGAAGTAAGCATTGAATGAGAGCACTGGGCCATCATAAGGACGCATCAAGTAAAGTTTCTCTAGCACAGGGCCTATATTTCTTTATGCAAACTCAATCATATACATGCACTTTTACTTTGTAAATGTGCCAAGAAATATTCTGTAGGAATACCATGGGCACTAAAACCCGAGTGAGTTTCATTTAGCCTAGTGTAAACAATGAAAGCCAGGGGCATATTTGGCAAGTAGATTGAAAATATGTAGTATTTCAATTATACTATAAATAAAGTAAAAATAGCAATTTTGAAGGTCTTCAGTAGGAAAAGAAATCTAATATTTTGATATCATTAAGATTTATACTAGGAAATACAATAAAAACTTCTTAAAGATGTTTCATCCATTATGTGTCAATATGTTTTGTCATAGTCCTAAGATTTTCCTGTTCACGCTGTTTGAGGGACTGGGTTCATGGTACCACCTTAAAGTGATTGTACTGTAATTGTTCTCTTTATCTCTGATGAGATTCAATTTCATGTTTCATCTGCTTCCTCGATTTCCTGTTTTTACATAGTGAAATGAGATTGATCTTCTAAAATAATGCATGGAAGTCAGCTTTACCAAATGTATAGATTTGCAGGATGTAATTCATTTTTTAAGGGGAAAAAGCTAAAGATTCTAGTAATGGGTTTGTAACTATAGTATCTCTATTTACTTTAATAAAACTTTGTCAGTTAAATGAATGAGTTTATTTTATATGCTAGACTATGCTGTTTTCTATGCTGTGTAATAAAACAAACTATTTGATAATTATATTAACTGGTAAGTGATCTATCAGATGATTTCTTCTAAACTTTTAGGGCCAATTATTAATACAGTAATTCATTATATTATCAAACTTCTCTCTCTCTCTCTATATCTCTCTATCTATATATATATATATATATATATATCATAGTAATATATATGTTATATATATGAAAACATAAGAGTGTGTGTGTGTATACACACACACACACACACACACACAATTTAATATCAGGTACTTATGAAGTATTTATTACTTATTACTCAGGCATCCCTGTCATAAATGTAGCAGAAAGTTTAAGTAACTTAGTCAAATTCACACTTATTAAAAGGCAGAATCAGACTTTCAAACTAAACAATATGACTCTTGAGCCCATCGTTTAAATGATTAAATATTGCCCTGTGTGGTCTACCAAAGTTATAGTGATTTAGTGTAGCCCCATCATTTGACATCAAGGGAAATTAAGGCTCGTATAAGATACGTGACTTTTCTAAGAAAGCACAATTAAATAATGACAGTTTCTCATCTTAAAGTATTTCAGTTAAGTCTCCATATTCCATAACAGAAATTGAAAAGTATCTCCTTATGTAAGCAAAATATTTTAACAAAAGAAATTTTGACAAAAAACGTAAGCAAAATACTTATTATCATTTACATAGTGAAATGGATTGTGTAACTTGGAATATTGCCATATAAATATATCTATATACACCAATATTTTCACTGAGTTATAGCTTACCATAAAATACACAATCAAGACGGGTAGGGTAGCTTATGACAGTAATCCCAGCACTTTGCGAGTCCAAAGTGGGTGCATAGCAAGGTCAGGAGATTGAGACCATCCTGACCAACATGGTGAAACCCCGTCTCTACTAACAATACAAAAATTAGCTGGGTGTGGTGCTGCCCGCATGTAATCCCAGCTACTGGGGAGGCTGAGGCATCAGAATTACTTGAACCCAGGAGGCAGAGGTTGCAGTGAGCCAAGATCGTGCCACTGCACTCCAGCCTGGCAACAGAGCAAGACTCTGTCTTAAAAAAAAAAAGAAAAGAAAAAAAATATATATATATATATTTGCAGTCAAGTGGCGTAACAGGTTAAAGGGATTTACAAAATGGAATCTAGTTATTACCATTTTACACAGTGAATCCACAGGAACTGATTCATTTAAAACATTGTATTCAGCATCATAAATGAGTTGTCACTACATTATGTTAAACTCATGCATGCTTATTACTGAATGTCTATTTAGAAAGGACCACCTCAAGATTTGAACAGTCAGGAAAGTATATTACCATCAAAAAATATTATATTAAATTATTTGACATTTATACTGTGTGTCTTATTTCTTTCATCTCTTTTCAGTATCTCTTCTCCTATCTGGGAAGTGCAGATCCAAGGCCTAAACAGGCTCTAGACAGAGGTACATAGACATGAATTCCCTTGAAAGTATTTCAGCCTCTTCAGATGATTCTAATGTAACCTGACTTTTTGGAACATTCTATTTTTATTCCACAGGTAAAGGTGTTGGAAAAGTTATAATATTCCCCACTTTTCCAAAATGCATCCCTCTGACTATGTACTTATCTGATGGTTCCTCTCTGCAAATTAACTGCTTACAACCATGGGTTCAGGGGAAGAACTCTACATCAGACAAATGGCTGGTGTTATGATCAGGGTAGCAGAATCCTTTGGCTTACAAGTTTACTAATCCTTGGAGGACATTTTAGCCTCAACTGTTTACAGATCTGTTTAGAGTATAAAATCGTAAAACATTTCTGTTCTTCGCCAATTGTGTCATTCACCATTTACCAAGGCTGCCAAGCATTCACTTTCAATATCCTACTATATTCAGTTATATAAATGATGACAAAAAATCTTGTTTTGAAAGGTTATCTGAGTGCAATATTAAAGCCATTATAATTTTGAAGGTTGAAAATTTTTTTCCTTTTAATGTTGAAACTAAATATGCTCTTTTCATTCATCATCAGGACATTTGCTTGTATGTCCTGGTTATTCTCACCTTATGAAAGCAGGATGGACCTTGTGATGGTTAAAACTGAGTGTCAACTTGACTGGATTGAAGGATGCAAAGTATTGATGTTTCTTGCGTCCTAAAAGAAACATCAGGTGTTTTCTTTTGGAAGCCTGCAAGGGACTGGGGAGCGTGGCAGCCTGGTGCATGGTTCTGGCAGGCCTCTCTGGCGTTCTCCAGTCCCAGGGAGCAGAGTAAAAAGGCTCCCCAGGGCTTTTCCTGCCGGCCTCGGGTCCCTGTGTAGGCCCAGGCTGGGGGAGTGGGCGGGGTCAACATGGCGACTGAAAGCTGCAGGGGCGGGGGAACTCACTGCAGCTGTGAGCGCGGCTTTTAAACTGACCCGGCAAGCGGCTTTTTTCCTTTGCCAGTGCAGCTGAGGGAAAGGAAGTGGCTGCTGACCATCAGCCCGCCTGGCTTTTAGGCAGGTGTTCCTGTGAGGGTGTGGGCAAAGGAGATTAACATTTGAGTGAGTGGGCTGGGAAAAGCAGACCCACCCTTAATCTGGGTGGGCCCATCTAATCAGCTGCCAGTGAATATAAAGCAGGCAGAAAAATGTGAAAAGGAGAGACTGACCTAGCCTCCCACCTACAACTTTCTTCTGTGCTGAATGCTTCCTCCCTTGAAAATCGGACTCCAAGTTCTTCAGTTTCGGGGCTCAGGCTGTCTTTCCTTGCTTCTCAGGCTTGCAAACAGCCTATTGTGGGACCTCGTGGTCATGTAAGTTAATTCTTAAGAAACTCCCCTTAGTTCTGTCTCTCTAGAGAACGCTGACTAATAATACAGACCCTTACTCACAATTTGGTTAGGATGTCAATACTGATTATGCCACCCCCACAGCAAGCCTATATACGAAACCGTTTATTGCATGCATAGCTGAGGTCTTTGTAGGGAGCAGAGCAGGCCTCCAAAGAGGATCTGAAGTGACCTGACAGAGCATGAAGGATCACTGGCTAGAGTTCTCACTGTGGTTGGGCTAGGGGCTGGTTCAGGGTCCCCACATACAGGCAGGGACTTTTGGTTTGAATTTCCTGCCTATACCAAAAAAGGAAAACATGGAGCTTCTTACCAGCTAGTCCAGATGTGGAACTGGGAAGAGTGAGTCCTAAAATTTTACAGCACTCAAACATGAGAAAGTGGGGTTGGATCCCTCATTCCTCTTCTCTAGCATTTAAAGAATATGCCAGAATTACAAGTACTCTTGATTACATCACTATTCCTGCCCACAGGGTGTAGTAAGTCAGCCCTCAGAGTTGCACGTGACAGCAAAAAGGAGCATTCCTGATCATTACATACAAATCAGACCTCCAATGAGTCTCCAAATGCCTGGATAGCTGGGCTTCTCTCCCTTAGGACTTCACCTACAGGAAGACTGAGGAGGCTCACCAGACCCTGTTACACTGTCCCTTTTACAACCAACCTCTCTTTACATGTCACTTGCTTATTCTATCTAAAATGAAGTTTAGGCAGGGGTTGGAGGTAGAGGGTTGGCCTGGGAAGGATCCTTAAAGTTAAAATGGATTCTACTCACACATTCTCCCTGTGACATTATCATGACTGAGCGCAGCATGTCTCCGAGAAATTACAAATTATAATAGCTCTGTCACTGTAAATGTCTAAGCTTCTGGGGTCCTTCATCATCAAATGGATACTTATGCCCATGTTGTTTGGCAATACACTAATGGGGCTGAGGGAAGGCAAGGCGTTCTCTTTCCGGGTCCACAGGGGGGCGTAGTTTTAAGGGCAAGAACTTCCTAGCACCATGCCCCCCTCCCATCTCTCTCCATCCAGGAGAGGGGTACACCAGAAAGAGGGGTACAGCCAGGAAAAGGTAGAGTCAGAGAAGAAGACATCAAAATCGTGAGTAAAACCAGCCCCATTCTGTCCTGTCTCTTTGAGAACACCTGAAGCAGCCGCAGCTGGACAGGACTGTGAAGAACCGGAGCAGCGGTGCCCGGCCTTGGAGGGACGACCCAGCCTGTCTTAAGCCGCTCAGGCCAGCGGAATTAAAAGGCAGTTTTTTTTTTTTAACCTTCGAGCTCACTCTCTCTCTGCTTTCCCGTCTCCTTCTCTATCCTTCGGATATTATCTCTGGGACCAAAACCTCAGGGAGCCTGTGGGGCGGAGCGGGCGAGCACTGCCCCCGGGCCTTCCGCGCCTTGCCTGCTGGGAACTGGGACGCGGAGACCTCGGCCCAGCCCACAGGTGCGAGCAGCGAGCAGCAAGCCGGAGCCGCCAGCACCGCAGGCTGAGAGGAAAACAGCGCGGAGGGGTGAGGTACAGCCTGAGCCTGCACGGGACCCCAGAACGCGGCCGCCTGGCGCAGGGTTCTGGCAGGCCTCTCTAGCGTTCTCCAATCCCAGGCAGCAGGGTAAAAAGGCTCCCCAGGACGTTTGCCTGCCGGCCACAGGTCCCTGTGGGGGCAGTGGCTCAGGGAGTGGTCCAACTGCACACCTGGTTCTGACGCCGTAAACGTGGCCACTGAAAGCCGCGGGGGCGGGGGAACTCACTGATGTGATTTAAACTGTGATGTGATTTTAAACTGATGTGGCAAGCAGCTTTTTTCCTCTGCCAGTGCAGCTGAGGGAAAGGAAGCTTTGCTGACCTTCAGCCCCGCCTGGCTTTTGGGGGCCTCAGGGTGCAGCATTCTCATTCAAAACGCAGCTTCAGCAAGCTTTCTACCTGTGCTTCAGGCAAGTGGCCTGTTGCCTGGTCCACATCTGTGGTGGAGTGAGTCTTGATTTGGGGATTTCTTTTAGTGAAATGCAGAAGCTGATGGCTGTGGGCATCTGTATTTAGTGTATAAGTTGTCTTGCTTAGGATTGGCTCTCTCTACAGCAGAACTTTTCCATCTAGAAAATCATAGTTAAACCAGTTCCAGGGCCCAAATAGTCCATGGCAGTTCTCACAACCTTCAGAGCATTTTCCTGTAAGGGAAGATAGGTTGGGGGAGAAGAGGCCCAGGTCCTGAGGGTATTGTTCCAGCCTCAGCCACGTGACCTGCCTTCTTTGAACTGTGTGCTCTAATGGCCTCTCCCCAGAAGTTTACCCTTCTGGTGTAGTTTTATAAATTGGCCTCTGTGTTTGCTGGGAAATATTGGTGCTCATCTCCTGAGCCTCACTGGCCTCTTCGGGGCTCCTTGGTACGTGACTGCTCAACCCAACAGCTCCTCTCATTCCACGTCTCTATAGTAGTCACTGGAGGTCATGCAGGAAGCGAGTGGTCCCATGATGCTGGTAGGTCATGTTTGGAATCCAGTACATGGGAAGGCCCGCTGATAAGATGGATCACGCATCTTGGGCACACAAAATTTCGGGGTACTGACTGAAAGACATTTCATTTTAGTACCCATTTTACCTGGGGGATGCCTCAGGTCGAAGAGACTATAATTTCTTTAATCGAGGGTGCGGGCATCCCTTGTGTTTGATTTCAGATGGGTGATTCTATTCCCAAGCTCAAGTCCCCATTAAAATGTATACTGGAAAATTGGGACCAATTTAGCAGACAGTCTTTAAGGAAGAAGTGGCTTATTTTTCCCTGCCAAACGGCTTGGCCAAATTACCCTCTGCAGAGTGGGAAATCTGGGCCCCAAAGGGAAGGAAGAAAAACCCAACAGCTTCCCTTGAGCAATTGCAGGAGGCCTTAAGAAAGTACACTCCCCTGTCACCAGACTTCATAGAGGGTCAGTTAATAGTAAAGGACAAGTTTATTAGTCAGCAGCAGGTATCAGGTGGAAGCTCCAGAAACTGGACTTGGGGCCAGAGCAGAGTCTAGAATCAGTACTGAATCGGGCAACCCTGGTGTTTTATGATAGAGGCCAGGAGGAACAGGATGTAGTGAACAGGAGAGCTCAGCCTTACTCATGGCTTTCAGGAAAGCAGACCCTACGGGCTCAAATGAGGGAAAGGCTTGGGTTAGCCACCAGTCTGGCAGAACTTGTTACCAGTGTGATCTGAAGGGACATTTTATAAGAAATTGTCCACAGAGGAATGGACCACCATCTTGTCCATGCCTGCTGTGCCAAGGGAATCACTGGAAAGCACACTGTCCCAGGGGATGAAGGTGCCCAGGGCCTGAGGTAGCAGATTAGATGATCCAATGGCAGGACTGAGGTTGCCTGGAGCAAGTGCTGGCATGAGCCGTCACCCTCACAGAGCCCTGGGTAAAGCTGATCATGTAGCCCAGGAAGTTAATCTTCTCCTGCACACTGCATGGTCTTCTCAGTATTTCTCTCCTGCCCTGGAGACTTGGTGCTTGTTAATTCTGTCCGCTCAGACTATCACTGTCAAGGCCCATCCTGGGAAGGACCATTTTTGATCATTTTGTCCACTCCAATGGCAGTTAAGGTAGTAAAAATAGACTCATAGATTTATCATACTTGGCTAAAGCCTTGGATATCTCCTGAAGGAAAGTCATAAACCCTCCACTCCACAGCCTGAAGTTCCAGGAGACAACCCTTCATATCCCTGCGAGCCCTTAGAAAATCTACCTCTGTCTTTCCAGCAAGATCCTCAGGGAAGTAACCACTCATGTCTAATTTATATCCTGGTATTAATAGGACTATAAGCCTCAACTTTGCTATCTCTCGAACTCCAATTATCCTTTTCATAGTGGGAAAGGAACCGGTCTCTTTCTAGGCAAAATGCTGCTATCTTGTAAACCAGTTAAGTGTTATTTTGAATATAGAACTCAGGAATCAATCAAACACCAGGCTAAAGACTTTCAAGAACCTGGTTCTGTTCTCTCCTAGGCTCATTTATAACCATTATATATTTGTTGGCCTCTGAGCTTTTCATTGTCACATTCATTTCTTATAGAACCATAAGGTCACAAATAATCCTGCTGCTGGAACCCCAGATGTCCTTGGCTCTAAACTATATCGTGGACCCCTAGATCAACCTGCATCCCTGAAAGTCTCCCCTCTGGAGGAAACCTCAACTGCAGGGCCCCTTCTATGCCCTATTTCAGCAGGAAGTAGTTAAAGAGGATTGTCATCTGTAATTCCAACAGAATTGGGTTTTCCTGTTCAGAGGGGGGTAATGAGGGAAGGTGTTCTCTTTCTAGGTCCACAGGGGGACATAGTTTTAAGGGCAAGAACTTCCTAACACCATGCGCCACTCCCATCTCTCTCCATCCAGGAGATTTAGCAGTTTATGTTTGAATTTCTCGGGCTCTGGAAGAAACTAAGAGTCAATCACTCCAGCAGAAGTTCTAAGAACTCCTTTCATTAGCCTAGGGTCTTAGAGAAGGTGGGGGTTCCTCCCAGGTTAAAAGTCCCCTTCTTCCACCCCTCTTTGGACTCCATGTTTGGGACCCCTTCCACGAACACTTTGTTCGTGGAAGCCTGTCTTCCCCTCCTAAACTCCATCTCTCTCTATTCCCTTCCACTCAGTGTGGAAGCTGCTTTGTTCTCATAGATTCCATCTTTCTGGATTCTCTCACTCAGTGTGAGAGTTAGCTGTTTCTTTCTTTCTCTTTCTCCTGTTTCTCTCTCTGTCTCTCTCTCTCTCTCTCTAAATAAACTGCTTTCTACAAACACTTTTTAGTCTGACATTTACTGTGCACTGTGCTGTGGTCTCCTCTCTCATTCTTGAGAGGGCAGGAGACAATAACCTGGAGAAACAACCTCTCAGGGGAGCTGAAGGCACCCTGAACCCCAATATTACAGGGCCCTATGTCTAATGCCACTCTGAACCTCCACCATTTTCCATTGTATTCGCTCAGATTCATAGTCTGAAACTTGTACAATTTATTTTTTCTTCTTTAACTTTTTCAGGATAAGTTTTATCTTTCTTTCTCTTATTGAATCTAGCAATTTTCTATGACCATTACTTCTCTTATAGCTTATCAAAAATGCCTTTTTATCTCACTGTATTTCACATCCTATGCTCCACTTACCATAGGAGGAAGGGTGAATGTGCTACTTGTTCTGTGGTGTTTCCAGGAGACTATATTTCCTGCCACACACACACACACACCAGTGTTGAAGTGCATGCAACCCAACCATGCCATCTGCTATGCTTCCCAGGAAGGATGTTGCTTGCTGTTAAGGATGGCAATTTTTGTGAGGTGGAAATTGGCTAGAATTTTTTTAACTTTCTTCTAAGTTTTTAAATATTCTTTACTTTCTACATATCCTAATAGTTAACTTTTTAAAACCAAATCAATGTGTTTATATATTCAAAAATAGACAGAACAAACTAAGGCTAAGTGATTAACTATATTGTCCTTGTGTGTGCACTTGAAGCATACTGGGGTGTCATTTTTCTTACTGTGTGTTTTGAAGTGACTGTTAATAGGCAATGAAAATAAATTGTTTTAAAATTCACCGAATCTTCAGAGAAGTTACAAGTTCTGTTGATTTATCCTTTGTGTTCTTAAGTTCAAACTGTAAGACGTTAGCTATATTTGGAAACTTGATTTTCCTTTATCTTTTATTGTGCATTGTATATGGCATGTTTCTATGTCACAGTCTAAGCATAAAAGGTTAGATATTTTTAAACGATTTCTAAATTTTAATATGTCTTCCATAACAATAGAAATGTTCCAAATGTGTATGACTTTAGTGTTGTGATTGACATATGCACAGACTAAAATGTTGAATCTGAGGCTTTTCACCTTTCCTGTACTTAGAACATGGCGTAAACATGTTTCACACCCGCTAGGAGAGACCTTGGCTCATGTACTGACACTGACTCAGATAAATACACAGCTCTCAACTGCTCTGCTTCAGAAGCCATCCAAGCAATTTTAAAATCAATTTGGTATTTGACAGGAAGCCATTGCAGTTCCCATAGGAAAGCAGTGACATGCTGAGGCCACTTAGTGTGAATAAAAATTTGACAGCAGCATTTTGCTGAAGTTGGAAGTTCTGCAGCTCCCCTGCCTTCCCCACACACTAAACAGCCATTTAAATAAGAACATGATGATGCTCTAACCTAGAGCTTAAAACATCAATATCTATTGCCTCAACCTCAGCTGGAAGGTGGTCAGTAGATGGTTATATTTTAAGACACTGATAAATTAAATTATTGTCAGAGAACTGAAACTATGATATAACGGCAAAGGTTGACTCCAAATTTGTTACCAAAGGTTTGGCATAAGTACAAGGACCACTGCCATTAAATTTGGGAAAGAGAAAGCTTCAGGAAATGACATATATCAAGCAGCAATTTTAATTTAACCATTCTGGCATCATTGATGGTATTATTTAACATGTATTGAATAACAATACTAAATCCATGTTTTTCCTTCTACATAATTTTAGAATTTATATCAATTTTATTTAGATTTAAATTAGCAACTCTGTGTTTCATAATCAATATTATCAGTTGCACATTTAATCCTACTGAATGATGGAAGTTAGCCTTACCTACCTACCTAAATTTAATAATTCTAATCCCTTTTTTGAAGGAAACTTCAAAAAATTTGTTAAAAAAAAAACAATAAAAAAAAACTATTAACTTTATTTTACAACATAATCTCCATTAAAATTGAGACACTTTTGTAAAAATGATACTAGCCATTTAGTCTACCCCTAAAGAACTGTGGGTCCTGGGAATTTAATCATTTAACCATGCTGTCAATGCAGTCTTAACTGGAAAAAATTGGGCTTCCTTTAAAGATTTTTTAAGATTATAAAACAAAAATAAGTCAGAAGGGGCCAAATCAGGACTTTAAGGTGGAAGCCTAATAATTCCCCATTGAAAATATGGCAAAATTGCCCTTGTTTGATGAAGAAATGAAAAGGAGCATTGCCATGGTGAAGGACCCTCTGGTAAAGCTTTCCTGCACATTTTTCTGCTCAAGCTTTACCAGGCTTTCTCAAAACAATCTCATAATAAGCAGACGACCACCTATCACTTTTTATTTCTTACTGTTTTACCTATTCGTAGAATTTCATAGGAATAGAATGATCTAATATGTGACTTTTGGGTCTAGCTTTCTCTTAGCATAACATTTTTGAGGGTTATCTACTTTGTAATATGGATCACTACTTGATTTTTATGGCTCAGTAATATTCCATTATGTAGATATAACACATTTTGCTTATCCATACATCTGTTTATAAGCATGTGGATTATTTCCACATTTTAGCTATAGTCAGTAGTGCTGCAAAGAATATTTTTTATGAATAATTGGGCATCTGTTTTCAATGTATGTGTTGATTAGTCATTTGCGTGTAAGTTTTGAAGAAATGTCCACTAAAGTCCTTTACTTGTTTTCGTATTGGGTTGTCTTTAGGTTGAGTTGTAAAAATTCCTTATATAGTGTGTGTACTAGATCCTTATTAGATATATTACTGGCAAATATTTGTTTTTCTATTTTGTACTTTGTCATCACTTTGCTGATGATACATTTTGAAAATGATCTTTTGTACTGTTATGTGTTCTTTTGTGGATTGTCTTCTTATTGCTGTATCTAAGAAGTCATAGTCAAATCAAGATCAAGAGGATTTACTCTTAGGGTTTTTATAAGAAAATTGTAGTTTTGCTTCTTATATTTAAGTGTTTATTTTTAAGCTAATATTTGTTATAGTGTGAGATAAAGATCTCTTTTCATTTACTGACAGGTCAAAATCCAGTATTCCCAGCACAATTTATTAAAGAGACTATTTTTTATCCTTGAATGATCTTGGCAACTTGTTAAAAAAATAACTGGCCAATGGCCAGGCAAGGTGACTTAATGCCTGCAATCCCAGCACTTTGGGAGGCCGGGTTGGTGGATCACGAGGTCAAGAGATTGAGACCATCCTGGCCAACATGGCGAAACCCCATCTCTACTAAATATACAAAAATTAAATGTGTGTGCTGGCACATGCTTGTAGTCCCAGTTACTCAAGAGGCTGAGGCAGGCAATTGCTTGAACCCATGAGGTGGAGGTTGCAGTAAGCTGAGATTGTGTCATTGCACTCCAGCATGGCAACTGGAAAAAAAAAAGTGGCCAAACATATATAGATTTACATCTGGACTCTCAATTATTTTGTATTATAGTAGTCTACTTCCCTATACTCATGCCATTACAGCATTGTTTTAGGAAAATTTTTAATAAGTTTTGATATCAGAATGTATCACTCTTCCAGATTTGTCCTCTTTTTCAAGATTGTTTTGGCTGTTATGGGGCCCTTAAAGTTACATATAAATTTGATAAGTGTTTTTTTCATTTATACAAAAATATCATTGCAATAATGACAGAAATTGCATTTAAACTCTAGCTCACTTTAGTTGTATTGTCTTAAAAGTAATATCTTTCAATCCATGAGCATAAGATGTCTTTCCACTTATTTAAGTCTTTAGTCTCTTTTAGCAATGTTTTGTAGTTTTCAGTGTACAAATTTTTCACCACTTAGTTAAGTTTATTCCTTATTATTATAGATACTTTTACAAATTGAATGTTTTAAAATTTCTTTTTTAGATGATTCATTGAAAATTCTTTGAAATACAACTGAATTTTGTGTTGATCTTGTATCCTGATAATGTGCTAAAAGTTTGCATGTGGATTCTTTAGGAATATGTATATGTGTCTGTGTGTGTGTATATACACACAGACATACACACGTATATATATAAAATCATGTGACCTGCAATCAATAGCCCACAGATACATAAAAACAGGTGAACATACTTCTTAAGAGTAAAATCTACTCTGCTCCTTTAAAAAAAGGGAGAAGGGTGCCACACTAGATATATGGGCTACTTTCTCTAATACCATTGCAAAATTAGGCAGGACACTAGGAAATGGCAAAAATAAATAAATAAATAAATAAATAAAGCAAACACACACCAAAAAAAAAATCACCATCTCTCTTAACTTTTTAAAAGTTATCTTTTAAAAATTTTAACGTATACTTATTTGCCGTAAACTTCTGTGTATTGTCCATAATTCTGCTAAAGTTGATTATGGAAGTTTTTGCTCAAAATTTGGGTGCTTCTGTAACAGTACTGGCCTGTACCAAAGCTACACACCCTGCTATTTTTCATTGACATCACACATTTGTTTGATTTTTCGTTGTGATCAAAATCAGTTAATTTTGGATGACATTAAACACAGAAAAAGATTTTTTTCTATATTTCCTTTGGTTAATTAAATCAATTCATTTAAAAAAATCACCTCACCAAATCATCACAGAGAAAGAGAGAGCACAAGTGGCTCCAACAAACTCAAAAGACAAAGGCAAAATTACCAGGAGGGTTTTGCATAATAATTCCAGTACAGTTTTTTCACGTTTAAGTATATGTTCAATCGTTGAATCCTAAGGTTCAAAGATCTTTTTAGACTCTAACCCTGGAGTTCTTCATGCAATATTGGATGATTGATTCTTATAGTAATAACATAGTGGATAGGGGAAGTAGTCAAAAGGAAAGGATAGCACTCAGAAATAAAAATGAAAAGTGTACTATGGCACAGAGGGCTAAGGATAAGAAAATGCAGGCTTCATATAAATCCCCACTCCAACCCAATAACCTTCTGAATGTATGTTCACAATAACATATTATCCTCTGAGCAGAGTTGTAAAGCCGTTTCTGTTCAATTTTAGAATCTCCTTTGGGAACCTGAGCTTTGGGGTCTGCTGCCCAGTTAGAAACTAAAGGCAACACTACACTAGTCTTGAGATTCAGTTAGTACCTCAAAGCTCATCACAAGCACATGAAAGTAATGATGAAGTTTTGCAGGATGGTCCTCCTATGCCCATACATCATTTTCCTTTATGGTGTAAAATAAGTGTTGCTATCACAGACCAGTAGAATTTTCTCCATTCAATACTGAAAATATTACTTTATTCAAATTTTACTTCCCAAAGTTTGTTGTAAAAGCATGCATAATAATTTCAAATATTTTTGTCATTGGATATAAACCCACAATACCAGTATACAGTAGAAAATAAAGTAGAAAATATTATCTTATAAAATGACTGAGGAAGAAGAAAGTGAATTAAGGATACAGTGTCAACCTTTACTCTTAATTTCCCTTCAAAATGTCTAAATTATCACTTAAAATTTCTTGAATTATTCATGCTATTTTCAAATGACTTATTTACTATTCTGGTATTTTCTTTATTATAATATATTTTATTTGAGATTTTACTATTTCTACACATGGGGCCTAGTAGATATATTTTTCTCCATTTTTATTGCACTTCTGTATAACTGTGCTAACAGCAATTCCAAGTGTAAATGCTTTCATTTGTCATACAGAATAAACCAAGAATTTCAGTTTTTATATATGCAAGCTACAGATTTATTGTAGGGAAGAAAATACATTAACTTCATGATCTTTGGCTTCAATATTTCATGTGAACACATTTCTACTATAGATATTCATAATCATACATCTCAAAAAAATTGGGAAAAAAAGGGATGCTACATTCACTTTTACTCTGACTATACATGCCTTATTCCACTGGATTTTAGAACTGTAGTCATCAGGAACCATTTGCTGTAATGATTACTAGAAAGAAAAAATAACTAGTATTATTTAAGAATCAAAAATACATCAGACTTAATTTGTAGTTCTAGTAAAGATTAAATTGGCTATTTCATAGTATACAAATTGTGGCTTTTACTTTTGATTTACTAATTTCAAAATAATTTTTTACTCAAAATAATTAATACATAAGTATATATAGCAATAATCATTTTAGCTAACAAGCTGATATTACAATCAATCCATTGAAACAAATATGAAAATACAATAGTAAGCTAATTAGTATTCTGTGCACTATGTCAAACAAATGGCGTAAATCTCATGTGTGGTATTGCAAAAGAGACATAGAATCAATTGGCCTTGAATTAAAGAAAATAATACATTCTCTTATGGTCAGCTTTTAATTTCAATATCCTATGATGGAAGAATTTTGCAGAGATCATTGTTCAATCCTATTGTTAAAATGTTTATTTTTCCCCAGAAATAAAACAGCAATGCAATTGTGTCATCAGAACAGAAGAAACTAATATCAATTTGGTTATATAAATGGAGATACAAGAAGAAAATACAAACACGTAAAATAAGAAATAGCAAGTGAGAAATAACAATCAAAATTCATGGAAAGTTTAAAAAAAATAACAAATTTCAAGTTTGCACAAGTCTATGCAAATGCATATAAAAACCTGGCCTAAAATATAATTTACCAAACTGATCTAAAATACAAATGTCTAAACAGACCAATTCATCATTTCATTGTTTCTAAGGTGAAGCATATCTCCATAGATGATAAAACAATTAAAAACATGGATAAATGCTTCTTTAGCAAATATATATATATATGTGTGTGTCTGTGTATTTGTGTGTGTGTGTATATATATATATATATATATCTCCATTTTCTGTGTGTATGGATGGTGTATATATATATATATAGATCTATATATATATAAAGATAAAGATCTATATATATGTATGTATGAAAGGTATACATACATATATATAAAAGCATACCTTCCATACATATATATGTATACCGTCCATACATATATAAAAATGTTTATATATATATATGTGATATGCAGCATCCAAAGCCATGGTGGTGGGAAAGAGAAGAAAGAGTTGTGCTGGAGCAGCCACATGCCTAAGGTACTCACAACTTTTGGAAGAATCCAGAAACAATCACTAGCTGGGAGAGTCATGTCTACCCTGCCATCACCAGCACATTGCTTGCCAGTGTTACGCCTCACAACTTTTTAACCATGACTAAACATCTAGAAGTTATCAGTAAATCTGAGACTTCTGTTTGTTGGCCTCATATATCTTCTTTTGAAAGGTGTCTTTTCATGTCCTTTGTCCACTTTTGAAAGGATTTGTTTGTTTGTTTTTCTTGTAAATCTGTTTTGGTTCTTCGTAGATTCTGGATATTAGCCCTTTGTCAGATGGGTAAATTGCAAAAATTTTTTCCCATTCTGTTGGTTGCTGGTTCACTCTAATGACTGTTTCTTTTGCTGTACAGAAGCTCTGGAGTTTAATTAGGTCCCATTTGTCTATTTTGGCTTTTGTTGCCAATGCTTTTTGTGTTTTAGTCATGAAGTCTTTGCCTATGCCCATGTCCTGAATGGTTTTGCCTAGATTTTCTTCTAGGGTTTTTATGGTGTTAGGTCTTATGTTTAAGTCTTTAAGCTATCTGGAGTTAATTTTAGTGTAAGGTGTCAGGAAGGGGCCCAGTTTCTGCTTTCTGCACATGGCTAGCAAGTTTTCCCAACATATGAGACCAATAAACATATGAAAAAATGCTCATCATCACTGGTCATTAGAGAAATGCAAATCAAAACCACATTGAGATACCATCTTACGCCAATTAGAATGGTGATCATTAAAAAATCTGGAGACAACAGATGCTGGAGAGAATGTGGAGAAATAGGAACACTTTTACACTGTTGGTGGGAGTGTAAATTAGTTCAACCATTGTGGAAGACAGTGTGGTGATTCCTCAAGGACCTAGAAATAGAAATTCCATTTGACCTAGCAATCCCATTACTGAGTTTATACCCAAAGGATTATAAATCATTCTATTATAAAGACACATACACATGTATGTTCATTCAGGCACTGTTTACAATAGCAAAGACCTGGAACCAACCCAAATGCCCATCGATGATAGACTGGATAAGGAAAATGTGGCACATATACACCATGGAATACTATGCAGCTATAAGAACTGATGAGCTCATGTCCTTTGTAGTGACATGGATGAATCTGGAAACCATCATTCTCAGCAAACTGACAGAAGAACAGAAAATCAAACACTGCATGTTCTTACTCAGAGGCGGGTGTTGAACAATGAGAACACGTGCACACAGGGAGGGGAGCATCACACACTGGCGTCTGTTGTGGGGGAATAGGGGAGGGACAGCAGGGGGTAGGGAGGTTGGGGAGGGATAACATAAGGAGAAATGCCAGATATAGGTGACAGATGGAGGCAGCAAACCACATTGCCGTGTATGTACCTATGCAACAATCCTGCATGATCTGCACATGTACCCCAGAACCTAAAGTGCAATAGTAGATAGATAGATAGATAGATGTAAAAAAAAAAATCCAAGACTTAAAACAAAACCAAATAAAGTAAATCTTCAAGACAAACTACCTAAGAAGTCAAAAGAGAGAAATAAATGTCAAAATGAACAAAATATTTGTGCTATCACAGCAATGGCCAGTTACTATATATATTTTAAGCATACATAGATTGACCCTCCTAGTTTATAAAATGACCCTAAACTTTGAGGAAAACTATGTCTGTGTAAAAATGACATATATACAAAGGTAATTTGTTTGTGAAAAATATAGTGAATTAAAGAGTAGCTTACTGTAGGTTTAGGTTCTAGAAATGATTGTCAGAAAAATATGGAGAATTAGTTCCCAGAGGGAAATGCTGCCTCTTCTGTAATTGTGAGACTATAGAACCAGGAATTCTAACTACTGACTCAGAATGAAACAGTCTTGGTTACAATTCAGAGAGAACAAAGTAGCTGACTTAAGGACCACAATACTTCCACTACCTTCCATACACATGGAAAATTAGATTTGCCTGTAGACACCCATGAAATCAGAAAGCACACATCTCTGTTACCATCACTCCTGGAAAACTAAACCCTCTTTCAGCTTCACTATATTGTTCTGAATCTCCTTATGATGCACCTGCTTGTGGAAACCAGGCCACATGCACAACACAAATGGTGAGTTAGACTGCAAGAGGGAAAGAAGTTGAACTGCAATTGACTGACCCAATAATTATTATATGCCCTGGTTTACCCATTAGTTAATATTTATAAAATCATCCCATATTTAAACTTACAAAATATAATAGTATTGTATCTTCACCTAATGTGACTACATTTAACAACAACAATAAGGAAACAAGCAGTCAAATGAAAAACACATTTCAATCCTTCTCCAAAGTAGATACAAGATCTTACTCATCACAGTATTCATTCTGTGTAATATTACTTGCATCTTAAGTACAGTAATCTTACTTGCTATTTTATTGTTTTATAATAAAATGTTATAGTTTTACAGATGTCTCACATAATATCCAAATACTTTCCAGGAGCTTATATTACTTTGAATATGCATATTTTGATATATGATATAAAGGTTTCATTATGACAAGTGTTTCTTTGATTGATTATAACATATGCCCCTTTCAATTTTTGTGACTACTCCTTCCAGTATCGAATTTGCTAAAGAGTCATGCTATCTGCTGTTAATGTATTTATTATTTTATGTTTCTTTGGATAAAGGGGAATTTTTTGAATAATTTACTTATTCTTGATTCTAAATCATGGTTCTCTTTGTCTCATGGGAGCCTGAGGTTCTGTAGCAATGCTTATTATTTCTCTTTTTTTCCATCAAAGATATGTCCCTAGATTTTATAAAATGTGTGAAGTTGTGCAATATTTTTGGTTATATTTTTCACAGTCCACAGTCGTTTGCAAGTACAAAAAAGGGTAATAAGCTCAGTTTTCTGTATGTAGATTTTCTGTGGCAGATCACATTATTCTTTATGTACTCCTTCCTAGCATGTTATAGGATAAGAAACTGGGCAGATTATATTTATTTTAGGTTCAGTATTAAGATTTGTTTGATCAATGAAATTGGTAAAGCAGTTACAATCTCGTAGTTCTGAGCCAAGACCTCAAGAAGCTACTCACATTTCTGTCTATTCTATGGCACTTCTGTGAACCCCCCTGAAAAGAAGGTACACAACTAGCTGCTGTTCCAAAGGGATCGTGGAGACAAGTGGAGCACATGTGAACACAACACAAAGACCAAAGCCAAGGTCACTTGGCCAAAGGCCCAAAAGGAGCTTCTCCATCAAACCTAAAGACATGTGAAAGAGAAAATGAAACACTCTGGATGTGTTTTGTTATACAATACGATTTTAGCAAAAATTGATGAAGAGAGTTGGCAAGCAAAATTATGTATTGCCTTGTATCTTCATATTGAAGATCAATTTAGGCAGGAAAAGTTTCTGTGTTCCATTTTATGCTTACCTGATTAGAAATACCTTAATAGCTACCTAGAAGGCGTACCAAAAGAAATTATTATTCGAGAAATTGTCAATCTCAATAGCATGTAGGAAGAGACAATATTTAAGGCATGCTTTTCACAGTCACAATAATTTTGTTAATAAAATTGAATCACTTTCTCATAAATCCACTAGTAGAAATGGCAGTTTTATTTACACAGTGCTCATGCACCAACTAGGATTTTCTACCTCCCCAGGGTGGTATTCTGATATTTCAAAGGGTCTAGGTTTGTTGAATAACTAGATTATCCAGTAACAAAAATAAACTCATTCCCAAAGAAATGTACTAGTGAGGGTGGTAAGGAAAACTTGACTTTTTAAAGTTATTGTTGGACAAATATCTAGCAATTTATTTGTATTTTTGAAGTAGAAATGACCTAAGTCAATCTAAAAATTATTACTTAAAAATTTTACAATTTAATTTGAATTTTGCTTGCCATTTTTATAATAGCAATTTTGTCAATTTTTAATCCATTCACCTATAAAATGAAATTAATTAATATAAGGCAATGCATGCTTTTCTCGATTAGTAGCTATCTTCAGAAAGAAAGATGGATTGATTTAGTTAAGTTCTACATAGTAAGGTCTTAGGAAACTCATTAAGAATTTGGGAAATTGCAAGGCAGAATGAAACTGCTAATGACAGGCTAAGCAGGCTAACATTCAGACTACTAATTAGTTCTGTGATACAACGTATGCAAATCATCACTTGGCAACTTCATTCTGGTAAATCATGGTTATTGCACTACAGCACTGTATTTGGTGCCAGTCAAGGTTTACCATTTGACTAACGCTTCTGTATCCGGGAAGATATAGCACTGGGACAAACATAAGCAAGAAGGCATTACACAAAATATGTCTATAATCAACAGAAACAACACAGAGAAATAATACAAAAAATTCCCATTTTATCAGAAAAAAAAAGAATATGCTAAAACGGAGCTAATAATCTCAAAGAAAAATAGTCAAAGTCGCTATTTTTTTTTATCAGTTTTCTTTTTTAATCCATGATCAACCATCTTTAGTATATTTAAATTTGATCCACTTAGCAAGAAATACTAACAGTCAAGGATACTAAAGGATCTAGATGTTTTTCATATAAATGAATAAGGTTTTTTATTATGCACAGTTATAACAAGTTACAAAGTAGTTATTACTTATAGATTATAAGTTACACAATGAGTATATTAGTTATAAGTTAAACTTATGTTATTATATTAATAACATATAATAAACTTGTAACCTGTGTAAGTATAATTTATAACATAGCTATAACTTTGAATATTATCTAGAATGAGAGTAGATTAGAATAATCTGTCAGGTGTTCTATCTCGTGCTGATTTTGTGTGGCTCAAATAAGCATTTTTTGTTAGAATTTTGTCCTCATGCTCAATAGCACGAAGGAGATTGCCTCAAGTTATTAAATGGCACATTCTTTACCTAACAAATTGTATAAATTAATTTCTTATACATACGGAATCTAAACTCTGTGGTGATAGGAACATAATAAACTGGATTGAGTCTGGAAGAAATATATTTACACATTTTACTTTGAAATTAATCTCTACATGGCCTTATATAAAAGATATATTTCCTTCCTACAAAGAACATGGACATTTTCAGGCAGAGACCTGAAAGCAAATATTTTTTTCAACACAGGTTAGTTAGTGTAATGTTTAATTGGTGATCTGTGTTTCACACTGAAACGGGGGCTCTGAATCTAGAATTCAAGTAGCAGTAAGTATAAGATAAAATCTGATTCCTACACTGTACTGCTGGTATTCAAAACCAAGAAGTTCTTTCTTATTTTTAGTTTTCAAGAAGGGTTTTAGAAAGTGGTTGACAAAATCAATTAACACACTGGGTTTTCTACAGTCCTTACTGTTTATGCTAATATTAGACACTAGGAAGAATAAAATTTCATGAACCATTTTCAGTTTCATTGACTTGCACATTTTTGATAGTCTCCCTTGATGCTGATTGTCTCACAATGTGTTGTTTTTCTTTGTAATTTAAGAACATTAAATTAAGAGGCAAAAATTTTGACACTGTATTTTCCCATTTATTTTACTAGCAGACAGTGATCAATCATTTGTCTCAGCCTGTGCACTCTGCATCTCAGCACTGCTCAATAAAGTGATTTAAAATTGCTTTTGAACTCTGGGATAAAGGTCATGGACAAATATGGCCCTTAATCCTGAAGAACATTTTCAGTGCCTTCAATTCCAAAGTACATTCAAATATGCTAGTTATTCTTCACATTTATAGCAAGTTACCTACTCTTTCACTTTTGCTAAGTTTACAAATGTTTATTTTTGTTCAGTCTGACCTACAGGTGCAGAATGCAAAAAATTAAAATTAAAAAATAAAGCTGTTTCTGCCAATTTCTCCCAGCTTCCTTTGCAAATTCTTATTTGTTTTTCAGACCATTCTTTTGCTTATCTATTAGGTCAGCTCATACATACAGCTTATGGCGCTTATCTGCTGGGAAGATAACCCCAGGTAAGTGGTTAAAATTCTGCCAATCAAGTTTGTAACTGTAATAAACATGGAGAAAATTAAAAGAATCATACTGATATTTTTTTTTTAAATTAAATTTTATTTTAGCTCCAGGGATACACATGCAAACTTTTTACATATGTAATCTCATGTCATGGAGGTTTGTTGTACAGATTATTTCTTCTCTCAGGCACTAAGCCTAGTACCCAATAGTTATTTATTTCTGATCCTCCCCCTCCTCCCACCTTTTACACTCAAGTAGGCCTCAGTGTCTGTTGTCCCCCACTTTGGGTCCATGTGTTCTCATCATTTAGTTCCCACTAATACGTGAGAACATATGGGATTTTCTTATTGTTCCTGCATTAGTTTGCTAAGGATGATGGCTCCAGCTTCATTCATGTTCCTGCAAAAGACACGATCTCATTCTTTTTCATGGCTGCATAGTATTCCATGATGTATATGTATCATATATTCTTTATTCAGTCTACCATTGATAGGCATTTAGATTGATTCCATGTCTTTGCTATTGTGAATGACATTGCAATGAACACATGCATGTGCCTTTATAGTAGAACAACTTGTATTTCTTTGGGTATACACACAGTCATGAGATTGCTCGTAGTTCTTTGAGTGGTTTCCACCCTGCTTTCCACAATGGTTGAATTAATTTACCCTTCCATCAGTAGTGCGTAAGTGTTCCTTTTTCTCTCCAACCTCACCAGTATCTGCTATTTTTTGACTTCTTGATAATAGTCATTCTGAATGGTGTGAGATGAAATCTTATTGTGGTTTTGATTTGCATTTCTCTAATGATCAATGACATTGAGTTTTTTTTATATGCTTATTGGCTGAATGTATGTCTTCTCTTGAGAACTGTCTATTCATGTCCTTTGCCAACTTTTTAATGAGGTTTTTATTTTTTTTTCTTGAAAATTGGCTTAAGTTTCTCATAGATACTGGATATTAAACCTTTGTTGGATGCATAGTTTGCAAAAATTTTCTCTCACTCTATAGATTGTCTGTTTACCATATTGATAGTTTATCTTACTGTATAGAAGCTCTTAGGCTTAATTAGATTCCATTTGTCAATTTTTGTTTATGTTGCAGTTGCTTTTGGCATCTTTGGCATAAAATCGTTGCCAGTTCCTGTGTCCAGAATGGTATTGCATAGGTTGTCTTCCAGGGATTTTATAGTTTTTGGTTTTAAATTTAAGTCTTTAAACCATCTTGAGTTGATGTTTGTGTATGGTGTAAGGAAGGGGCTCATTTTCAATCTTTGCATATGGTTAGCCAGTTATCCCAACACCATTTATTTAATAGGGAGTTTTTTTTACCATTGCTTGTTCTTGTCAGCTTCGTCAAAAATCAGATAGTTGCAGATGTGTGGCTCTATTTCTGGGTTCTCTATTGTGATCCATCGGTCAGTGTGTCTGTTTTTGTACCAGCACATTCTGTTTTGACAACGTAGCCATGTAGGATAGTTTGAAGTTGGATAGCATGATACCTGCAGCTTTATTATTTTTGCTTAGGATTGTCTTGGCTATTTGGGCTCTTTTTTGGTTACATGTGAATTTTAGAATAGTTTTTTAGAATTATGTTAAAAATATCACTGGTAGTATTGAATCTGAGTACTGTACATTGACTTAAACCAAGCACCAATCAATAAAAACAACAATTTTTTTTTGCTATTATTATCCATGGTATTGCATTATTGTAAGGCCTTGTATGTACATTCTCTATAATTATATAAGGCTAAGCAGTTATTTTCTTATATACATCATACTGTCTTAAGATTTATTGTGCATTTCATGTATTTTAATTAATTCAATTATTCCTTATAATTAAACAATTTTATTTCAGAGTTTTAATTTGAAATCTTTCTTGCAAAAAGATTTTTACTTTATACCCAAATTCTCTTTCCTTGATACTACCCTATCATGGATTGATACTTGCTTTTGAGTTTTTCTACTTCCAGTCATAGAGGCTTGAGAACAATTATTTAATGACTTGATAGCTTAGCAGCCCTACCCTTAGTGCTGAAATGTGTTATTTCTCAGTGGTCCTGACAAATTATGACTTTCAAAACATCTTTTGAAAGTCATTTTATTTACAAGATTCTTCTAAGTTTGACTGACTGTCCAAGTTTGACAATACACTATGCCAAAGATGTAAACTTTTATGTAAAAGATAATCTCATGGTGATGGTATCTTATACTAAGTACCATCCATCCTCTTGGATCCTTCATTCTGAGATCATGGACCGATTCATTGTGAAGAGACAATTAAATAATCTGCATATTCAGTTAAACCATCTGAAGTTTTGGCATTTATTGCAATAACATTACCAATAAAGTCAATCACTGCCGCAACAAATACAACAAATATCAAGATTTCACAAACTTATCCATCAGAAATCAGGAAACATCTTATGATCAGCAACTTACAATTATAATTACAATTCTATTTGGTAAATTACATAGCACAAATTACAGTCAGTGGTAATTTGGATTTGATGAAAAATAGTATGTTTTCCTGTAAAGACAGTGAAGACTATATTTTAGATGAGTGCACTAATAAATCAACAAATAAATAGATTTCAGGATGTAATATATGGTCTATTTGACAGTGAATCCTAAAAATAGATGAAAGAAAACTTCTTGGGAAGTCTGAACTTTTTGGTGCAGCATAACAAGATTTTCTGCTATAGACTCTAAGAATCTCCCCGTTTCTTAAGTCTGCTCATTTTAGCAGTGTATATTTTGTCAGGTATTTCAAATATGAGAAACTGTGAGTCATCCAGCCTGGAAAATAAATCATAATACCAATTTACATAAGAGGTTTTTGGCTGAATCATTCATCTTAGTCAAGGAAATGAGCTTCTTTAATATCTCAAACTACATAAGCGCCAATATGATCTTGGATGGTATAGATATGTCTTTCCTGACATTTGCTGAATGTCTAAAATGTTATTTTAGAGGCACATACACTCAAGGGGTAGTCTCATTTACTTAGAGACCTTCAGGTCCATGCTAGAATAAAGGAAGATGCTTTGTAGAAAAAAAAAAAAAGACTGACCTGATATAATTCTGTGTTTATATGAGTTTTTAGGAGAAGATCTAGGGAAATTATACTGTACCTGAAATATTGGTATAGAAAAAAAAAGATTGTGTTATGACTTCGAGTATAGTTAAGGAATCATGCAAATTGTAAAGTCAATTTAATCAAGGTTTCAGGTATGTTTCATATTGATGTAGAAAAAATATTGGTATAGAAAAAAAAGATTGTCTTATGACTTTGAATGTAGTTAAGGAGCCACGCAAATTGTAAAGCCAGTTTAGTCAAGGTTTCAGGTATGTTTTATAATCAGGCAAGAAAAATATTGATGTAGAAAAAAGATTGTATTATGACTGTAAGTATAGCTAAGGAGTCATGCAAATTGTAAAGCCAGTTTAGTCAAAGTTTCAGGTATGTTTCGTATTGAGGCAGGAAAAATATTGGTGTAGAAAAAAAGATTGTGTTATGACTATGAGTATAGTTAAGGAGTCATGCAAATTGTAAAGCTTATTTGGTCAAGCTTTCAGGTATGTTGTAGAACATTGCTTCTACCTGAAGCCTTAATATTAGTAATTCAAAACTAAATCTAAAAATCAAAAACAAAACAACAACAGAATGTTGCTATTATTGTATTTTTAGTAGAATATCTATTAGAAAAAAAAGGTTTTTAAGAAACCATTCAGGTTAAAAATTATAAATCAAAACACATAATAATGTAAAAAATATAGTATGTATATATATGTGTGTGTGTGCATATATATATATACATATACTTTATACTTCAAAGTTTAATTAGAATATTTCAATTTTAATAATTGATAAAATAAAGATAATAGTCAATAAATAATATGGAAGACCTCCATAAAATTGACCTAATTTTACATATGCATATTTAATATGTATATATATTGCATAGTGTGTGTGTACATATATATATAACATATATATAATGGTATATAACACATAAAAATATAGCATGTATAATATACTATATCCTGTATCATATATATAAAATGCTATAATAATATATAGACATATTACAAACATAAGTATATACTAAATAAGATATGTAATTCATAATTATGTATTAAAATGTATAACATAATCATACATGTGTGTTTATATATATAAATGGCACCCAGCAACACCAAAATGTAATTTTGTTTCAAATTCATTTAAACTATTACCAAAATTAAATACCTATTGGACCATAGATCAAGCTCTATTTTTAAAAGATTGAAAAAAACCCTCAAATGTGGTCTTTATCTACATGAAATTCAACAAAATGTATAAGACAGAAAAATACAAAAGTAAAACAAGAAACAGAAACATTTAGAATAATAGCTGGTCACCATTCTATTTACAAACACAGAAATCTCCCTCAAAGGATGATTATTACACAAAATGTCTCTCTAAGCTCCAGAAAAGTTAAGCACATAGTTAAACACATAAAAAAGTTATCTTAGTACATCTATAACTGTTACTACATCTGCGTCTGCAATACAAGCCATATTCACATCAACATCTGAAGCTCTTACTGTATATAACTACAAAATTATCTACTGTACATATATTCATTTTTAACTAACAAATTTACGTAGAAAATGTATTCTACACCTTTCTTTTCAGACAAAATAAATCTTGTAGCTCTTGATCAATATCAGATAACGAATTTATTCCTTTTAACAGTGACATGTTATCCTTGTTTGGCTGTGTCATAAGCAAACTAGTCAGGTCCTTCAATGAATACTTAAGTTGCTTTTAAATTTTCGTTCTTAGAGGATTGCTTTTGTTTATTCCAGTGATTGTATTAATATGGAGAGTCGGAGAATCACCATTTCTTTTAATACAAATCCAAACAACATTTGAAAGAAGGCCTACAGTCTTTTGGGACGCTGCGTATTTTGTAACATGTAAAGACAACATTTCATTTTATGACCTTCCAAACTCTGGAATTTACTCCTCAGTCTGTATTTAAACAATTATATATCTTACCTATCAATCACAGTTTAAACAGTTATATATCCTACCTATAACATAATTAATAATTATGAAAATTAAAAGTTCTATAGCTCATATTTTATCGTGCAGACTTCTCTCCCTGCATTCAGACTTTTTCTTTCAACCCATCTCTCAAGTTGCTGTAAGAAGTATGTGCTAATCTCTGCTTGAAATGGTAATAACATAATTTTTTTTTGGTCACAGATCTGTTTTTACTTGTGCAAGTGTTTTGTTCCTCCAGTGTACTGAGGATGATTTCAAGTTGTCTTAGCTTAGTATAAAATGCTGTTGATAATCTGTCTTCAGTATATATTTTGATAATCTGTCTACAAGATTTATTTTGTCTGAAAAGTGTAGAATACATTTTCTATGTAAATTTGTTAGTTAAAAATAAGTAAATGCTGTTGATAATCTGCTCAACTTAGTTTCTCAGTTATTTGAAGCATGATTTGATCTTTTGAAAGTTTGATATCTATAAAAATATACTAAAAAGTTTAAGGGCTGATTTTTAAAAATAAAGTATAGAAAATGATGGTTGAGAATATTGCAGGGATTTTTTTCTTTCTGAAATTTGACCATAAGGACAAAGTGTGAATGTAAGTAGAAAGGAACTATGAAGGTCAGGAAGAATGTGTGGGAAGAAAATTGAACCACATAAATGAATGGAGACATGCCACAAATTTTTGAGATTTTCATAATCCAGAAGGCCAGTACACCCATTCCTGAAACTGAGACAATATTGTTTCTTTTCATGTTTCTTGAAATAGGAAGGTATTGAATAAAAAATTACAGGAATTTGCTTAGAAAACACATTATATTTCTATTTGCTTCTTTCTGGACTCTGGAACTATGTTTAATGTTGCTGTATGGTATTTCTATAACTCTGCCCATGCTATCATAATATCACACATCGTAACTAGTTGATCTATTCTGCAATGTGGTAAGAGGGCAATTGGTCATTCATCTGAATGTCTGAGGTATAAAAATATCTTTGCTGTATATCCCCATTTGCTTCATTGCTCCCCTTGCATCTACCTCTTGTCTAAACAATATATGCAGAACTTCCAACTCTTTCAGAAACATAGTCTCATCAGAGTAGAGGTGTAACTGTTTCTAGTCCAGGCCAAATACCCACTGTTATTATATGAAATTTACAGGTTATCATACAAATCATTTAAGCCTTTTCAAAATGTCTCTATTATTATTTTTTATTCTAGTTAAATTGTTGGCCATGAACGGGTGATATTAGTACATATTTTCAGTTATCTTCAACAATTTTAGAAGATTTATATTTCAAAATATAGTTTTTCCTTGTTTAAAAAGAGATATACTTAATTTCTCAGAAACTATTTTTTTTCTTCAAACTCCATTTTACCCTTTTCTGGCTATTCCTTTTTTCTAGTAACTCTTTAGTTATGAATTTGAATATTATTATATGGTCAGGTGGATGACTTATTGCTCTCAGTTTTAGGTTTTCAAAATCACCAGAACTTGAACATTTGTATTTACTGTTATTTTACTAGTATACCTATTTCGATTACAGAGAAATAATTGTAATAAATGTTCAATTTGTTTTAAATATCCACACATAATTTTTTAGTATTTCTCCATGAATATGTTCAATAGCATAAGTGTTGAAAGAAAATAATGTTGGTTGTATAAACATATTAATGGAGAAATTGTATTAGAAGCAAATAAATAAATAAGATATATAACCATTTGCCTTTAGCAGATCATAGTGACACACATAGTAAAATTTCATTGAAAAAATTTTAAACGTCCTTTAAAAAGGAATTTATACCACTTTGAAGCACAAGGTGAAGATTACTTGTAGAAAGTATATTTCATGCTATAACATAATTATTTAGGGACAATATAAAACAGGTAAAAGGATGATGGTTTCAGCCGAGATATTATGTCCTATTTCTTAAAAAGGAAGACAAAATCTTATTTCTATGATGCTACATTCCTTCTAGGCTCACATCTGCCTTGAAACAAAAATATCCACATGATTATCTTATTGTTCCTATTTCCTCAATTCCCATTCATCCCTTTTATAGATTTTTATTATTATGAAAAGCATCACATGGCTTTCACTTCTCATCAAAACTTTTCAAAAATACAATTTACTCTCCCACAAAAAAACAATAAAACCTAGATAAAATATTTGAAACAAATATTTTCAAAATAGTGGACAAAATGCAGCAAGCAACATGAGGACTGTACTTAATAATATTGTACTGAACTTGGGATTTCTGCTAAAAGAGTGAATTTTAGGTGTTCTTGCGACACACACAAAAAATAGGTAACTTTGTGAGATGATGAATATGTTTATTTGCTTGACTATAGTAACCATTTCATTATCTATAAGTACGTCAACACATCATGTTGCACATCTTAAATATATGCAATAAAATGTTGTAAAGGCAATGAAGTAGAGTAATTTCTGAAACAAGGGGAATGGGCTGGATGTGTCCTGTGATGTCCCAGACTAATATCCTGAGAGAATTTTCAGGATGTGACATTAAAAGGAGAACAGAGGATAAAAATGCTAGACTCCCTGACTTGGGTGAGTGGAGCCAAGAATTGAAGGAAATGAAAACAGCTAGAGTCTACAGCCTATTGCTAATTTTTCAAGATTTGTACAAGCTGGTTGTTAAACACAGGTATTATTAAAATGGAATCCAGAAGGTGGAGGTTGCAGTGAGCCAAGATCGCACCACTGCACTCCATGCTGGGGGACAGAGCAAGACTCTGTCTCAAAACAAACCAAACAAACAAAAAAACCAAAAATTATTCTTTATTTTGTTCTTAATTTACAAAGAAACATGTCTTATAACATTTTAAACATTGTCTTACTGAGATTCATTCATATCATACAATGGACCTAAATTACATTCAATTTTACTACTGTAAAAATTCCCTTGTGTGAATGTGGCATACCTGACTATCTTCTGCTCAGTGGATATTTAACCTGCCTTCAATTTTCTTTCCTAATAAACAACAGTGCTGCTATAGACATTCTTAGGCCTATCTCCTACTGTATAAATACGAGAATATTTCTTATGTATATACCTGGATTAGATATGCTTACTTTACAAAATAATTTGTAAGCAATTGGGAAACCAGTTTGTTTCCCAAGTTCTTTTCCTAAATTTATACTCCCACTAGCAGTGCATATAAATTGATGTTAATTCATATTTTTTAACACTGGGTACAAAATCCTTTCAAAAACTTGGTATTGTCAAACTGCATAATTTTTTAGATTTTATTCTGATTTCCCCTGTTATAAAGTGTTCACTTATTTAGTGGCATAGCTATTTGGGAGCATTTGCTCTCTGATTTCTTTATGTCTTTCAGGCTCTATATCAACATTTTTGTTTATTGCATTTTTTTTAACTTCATCCTTATTATTTCAGATATTTGGTCTTTAGAATGAGATTTTCTCCCAGTGGGATACTGAGATCATAGAGTCACTGTTGCAAGAAAGGGTAGTAGGCTATGTAAATTTCAGTATATTGTCTTTGAACATATTAACAACCTTCTTTTTTGTAGGGTATGTTTTAAGTGTGTAACAAGAATTTTACCTGGTTTCCAATCCTAAACTGTCTTTCACATTTTATGAGTCATAAGTTGCCACTTATTTCTCTTAAGCTCTTTAGGAGGCCCTGTCTTGATTTTTTAAATAAAGAACATTACAGTTGAACACAAAAGACCATGATGAATGTGATAATTTTGTCACCAGTATTTTTATTACAGGCAAATAAGATTTATGTACTCAGTTCATGCCATGGTAAATAGGAAACATAATCTTTTTAAACCTGAGGAATAGTGATACAGTTAAAATGAAATATTTTATTATTGCACTCTTAAAAGTCAAAGAGTGCACATTTGTAACAAATAATAATATAACCAATGGTTCATTGATCAGTTACTCTGAGACAGGCCCAATTCTAGGCACTGCAATAAATAGAAAAGTAGATGAGACATGGTCTCTTCACACAATTGAAATCCAGTGAAAGTGTGGGGTACAGCCTTGAACTTTCTCTAGAGACGCAGGCACTCATCCCTGGCTGCTGTGAGTTATCCACTGCTGAGAGCTCACAGTGGAGTCCCTCTTCAGAAATTTCCTTCAGCCAAAGGAGTCACCTCACACAAAGTTACAACCCCCTTCCCTGGAAAGTCAGCATCCGATGACTGGTCTTCAGAAAAATTCAAAGGCCCTGACACCTCTGCAGGGGAGTTCAGAAAGGCTATCCCTCTGCAGAGCTCCAGGCAGCTTGCGTGCCTTTGTGACAACTGTGTGGTAGTTTAACTACTCCCTCTGCTAAACCCTACTCTTCTCTTTCTCTTAGAACTGCTTTTCCTAAGAGCATTTACAAGTCAACTTCCTGTACACAAACCTCCCTCTCAGAATCGTTTCTTGGAAACTAATCTAAAACAGTCTGGGATACATAAAAAAGGAAGTAGAGATAGGGCAAGGGGAAAGCCATGTGTGTACCAAGAATAAAACAGAGATCGCTCATAGGGCATCGCTTATACTCCCAGAAGGACGACTATCGTGACATCTCATCACAGACACCACCTGTCCATCTAGAATGAAATGAGGCTCAAGCAATTTGGAAACATGGGTTTCAGAAATTCTGCTGCTTCTTTGTGTTTGTTTTTGTAAGAAGTAGGGTCAGGTACACAGAAATAGACATATCATAATTCTTGCTTCATTGTGCACTATCACATTCAATCCTCAAATTAGCATTACCCACTTTATTTTACTTTATATTATTTATTATATATATTTTACTAATGCAATAGATAGACAAGACCCATCATACAACCTGATGAATCGAAATTACCACCATTGACTCCTCTGACCAGCCAGTTTCCCAGACTTCATTCCTGGTATAATAAATCTGACAAATGTGCGTGTGTGTGTGTGTATGTGTATGTGTATTTACCTAAATGAAATATTAATTTTATTTTTAAATGTACTTAAAATTGTAAAGAAAGTTATATTGGATGCAGTTTTCTGTAACTTTTTACAAACTAAACATTGTCTTATTAAGATTCATTCATATCATACAATGGACCTAAATTACATTCAATTTTACTACTGTAAAAATTCCCTTGTGTGAATGTGGCATACCTGACTATCTTCTGCTCAGTGGATATTTAACCTGCCTTCAATTTTCTTTTCTAATAAACAACAGTGCTGCTATAGACATTCTTAGACCTATCTCCTACTGTATAAATACAATAATATTTCCTATGTATATATCTGGATTAGATATGCTTACTTTACAAAATAATTTGTAAGCAATTGGGAAACCAGTTTGTTTCCCAAGTTCTCTTCCTAAATTTATACTCCCACTAGCAGTGCATATAAATTGATGTTAATTCATATTTTTTAACACTGGATACAAATCCTTTCAAAAACTTGGTATTGTCAAACTGCATAATTTTTGGCATGTGGTGTCTATAAGATAATAATTTGACATCTCAATATTATTTTGATTCATGTTTCTCTAGTTTTGAATTCACTGGCTTGAGTACCTCTTTTTCTGTATATGTGTATACATATATATTAGGCTTATATATATATAATTTATATATTTATAAAAATGTGAGATATATGTTTATGTAAAATTTGGTGAGGTCATTGATGAAGCCATGTTGCACACACAGAGACACGCAATTCACACACCTGTAATAGAGAGTATTTAACTTCCTGGGTATTGAAGACAGATACAGGTTTAATAGAGTTGAATTCTATTGCTGTGACTTCATCTGTAAAACAATGATACTAATATTACCTACATTACATAGGTTATGTAAGGATCAAATGATATGTGACCAGAAAGTAATGAACATATCGGTTAGAAAATATAAAATAATCAATAAAGTCATCAACATTTTGATATGATCCTTTTAATTTTGTAATATATGTTATAAATTAAACTTTTATGACATGTATTCATTTTTTATTCTCCATCACCTGCATATTTTTAAAAAATGGATGTTTCACTTTTAAAATTAAATATTTTAACTACCTAATATATATTCCCATATTATTTTTTTTAATTACCACATTTACGATTTGAAATACCAGTGGAACATTTTAAAACGATACACAGAAGAATGAGTGCTTCTGCTTGGTTTGAAATAGTTTTTTTTTTTTTTTTTTCCCTAAATCTGATTTTGGAAAGATTAAATTGTGGGATATAAGAGGGGAATGAAAATGGCAGAGATTCACTTCTTTGTGTTTAAGAAACCCATATTCCCTGAGATGCAGGGGAGAATTGGGTCCATTATTGTGCAGCATTATTGAAAATCACTCTATTTCCCCTCTAGGCTTGCTGAGCACAGAAGAATTTGAAGCCAGTTCCTAGATGGCATTACCGATGTAATGCATTCTATTGTAACCTTTTAGCCTGAAAGAAATCTTAGGTTTTTCAGTTTCTAACTTATTGCCAGGCTTCAAACCCAGAGATGGGTCCAGAGATTTGATATATTTGGATAGACCGTAATGTTTTTTCTTTAAAAGCTGAGTTTGTGGTATTGAGTCTCTTCTCCTTAGATCAAGTAAACATCAAAGATAGGCATGCCTTGGCTCTCTAAGATCTCTGCCCTTTCAGCAATGTTTAGATGTCTTTCAGTTTTAAAGAAAATGAAGAGAATTAACATGGCAAATAACCAACAAGTTATTTAGTGAGATATTAAAATAGGGTTTTTTTAATTAATTATTCTTAAAATATGTTTTCTTAATTTTAAATGAGCATAATCTCTGATAGAGCACTAATGCAGATGAAACAGGGAAATTGTATATGAAATTCATAATATAAACACAATAAATTAGTTGTTTTTGTTAATCATTAAATTCTACCAATAAATATATTATGAAACTGTTATGTATGGTTTCTCATAGAAACAGTTTGTATCTTCTGGGTGCTTGTTAAAACCTCCACTCTTTAATTAATCTGGGTAAAAACATGGCAGTCATATGACCATTAATCTGTATAGTACCCTTTTATTATTAACATTTGAATTTTGGAAAACCCAAGCTAGAAATAGGCAAGATGAAAAAATTGAAAGAGACAAAAATTAAATGAATAAATCAAGACAGAACATAATATGATTCCTGGGGGCTTTATGTCGTTTATCATACAATGGCACAATAGTGGGCTCAATTGTAAAAAAGAGAAATGGGGAAGGAAATAATATTGTTAACTCATATGCCTATTCCCAGCATTGTAATTCCAGGTTTGACCTTCAAAACTGTCTTCTCAGGTTAATGTGCTCTGCCTGAGAAATTGCTTTTTGTGAAAGCAAGGGGCTTCTTTTTCTGCTTGCTGCTGTGTTCTCATTGTTCAGTTACTACCCGGTAAGCAAGTGAGTACTTACATGGAAGAGTGAATCAGTGAGTAACTGAGCAAGTCAATGGATGCATTAAAGGAATATGTTGGTAGAAAAAGCCCTAATTGAGGCTAGTAACATGAACAGTTTCCTTTCAAACTCAGCCCTAAGACAACAAACACAACAGCAGAAAAAGAGAGCAGTCGCCTCCTTTATCACAAAGATCATTTACAGTGTTAACAACTATTTCATTTTTTGAGTAAGAGTAAAGTGATCTTCAAGAAGAAAGTGTGGAAGTAGTGGTGTGTTTGGTTTAAATCCATTTAACATTGTTTCCCATTAGCAAACAGATTTCTACTTGTCTACTAAAACTAATGATTGAAAAATATAACATAAATATGGAAAAAACATGTTGTAAAATCCCAAGGCTGGGCGCAGTGACTCATGCCTGTAATCCCAGCACTTTGGGAGGCCGAGGCGGGCAGATCACCTGAGGTCGGGAGTTCCAGACCAGCCTGACCAATATGGAGAAACCCCGTCTCTACTACTAAAAATACAAAATTAGCCAGGCGTGGTGGCACGTGACTGTAATCCCAGCTACTTGGGAGGCTGAGGCTGGAGAAATCGCTGGAATCCGGGAGGCAGAGGTTGAGGTGAGCCAACATCGCGCCATTGCACTCCAGCCTGGTAGCAAGAGGGAAACTCCGTCTCAAAAAAAAAAAAACCCAAATACAGTTGTTTCAAAGAACACTTGGCTATTCTTTGCCATCTGTAACTGTGTCTGAATTTTACATGCAGTTTCCACTTAGGATTGTACTTACAGGTTCCATACAGTAAAGGACATAGATTGTTGAACAGACGTCCTGGGCATATCGTAAGATAGACTGCACATACAGGGAAAATACAAAGGTACTTACGGCCTCAATCACAAAATAGCCTCTACAAGATGCCTGAAATGCAAACCATCAATCATTGTTAGTCCTCATCCTCTTTAATCAATGAAGTGGTTGACACAATTGATAAACCTCTCTTAAACATACTTTTCTCTGTATACTGAACTACATACATGTTATGTAAATTGCTAGTAGTTCCTTAGGTAACGGCAGTAGAGATTTTGTGCCTCAGGACCTTTGCTTATCCTATAGTTTTCACAGGTAATAGTCTTCCCTGTGTATTGTCACACCCTCCTCTATCATGCAATCGCTAATTAAAGCTTACCTACAGTGAGAGCTCTATTTGAATTTCTCTTGTACTTTGTTTTCCTATCATACGAAAATTTTTATATTTTGTTTTGCAGGTCTTTAGTTTTTGTTTTTCCTATTACAGACAATTTTAAGAATACTTTATTAATATAGTTAGCATTTTGCCTACATCCAAACTTAGAAGCATAGTGGTTTATATACATGAATATTAAATAAGTATTTGTTATCAGATGACTGCATTGTGCCAAAAGTTACATAACACTTGAATTATTATAATTTTATATTATCAATAATTGGTAGATGAGAAAGTAAGTTATATAGTTGGTTTGAATAGGAAGAGAAAGCATGAAGAAAAATGGGATTATTTACATTATTTATAAGTTAGAGTAATAGTCAATTTACAAAACAGAAATTGAAGAGGTATTTGGCAATAGTAAACCATGAAGAAAAAAATGACATGATATCCTGTAAGAGAAACCTAAGGAGATAACACAAGCAAAATTTTCACATGCGGGGTAATTATCATCAAGCTATGTCTTATTCCTTTTAGAAGACAGAGTGTTAACCATCCATAAGAAAAAAATACATTGGAAACATTCGTAAATGCACCATATTGTTGAAATAAACAATATTCAGGAAAAGTCATTGAAAGAAATGAGAGATTTCTAAAAGTCTCATTTATCAACTTCTGAATAAATTTTTTTTCCTACTGAATTTCTCATTGTTATTTACGTATCTTATATATACATATAAAATATATCTCTATCCTTGTCTTTATGTTTCCCCAATGACAATTGGGGTCATGTTTGGTAGCAAAAAAAAAAAAATGGCTTTTATGTACTATTCAGGAGCAAAATAATTTTCTTATAATTCTTTCTCAGTATGAAACAATCAAAGATCAGTAGCAAACCTCTCAACAGCAATTAGTGAGATGCATTTTGAATAGCACATTTCTAGAGAGCACCTTTTGGGGCTACCTTCAATCTCCATGTCCCTTCTAGATGAATTATAGCATCAGCATTTGTGTAATGGAGTGTGAACACAACATATCACAAAGCAATCAACACACAACTAGAAAAAGCTGGTTTGGAATAAAATTGTAAAATTAGAATGCAGTTGAAACAAAAGTACTACAATTTATTCTGTGTGCAGTTTGATGACCTAATGATGTGAATCCAGCTCAGCATTTGGACAATCTTGGAAGATGACAGAGGCAAACATTCTATTATTGAGGGGAAATTACAGAAACAATATGCAAGATCAACAGCAACATGACCAGAAGTGTGTACTGAAGCTTTAGCTGCATCCATTTGAATAAAGAAACAAAGGAAACATGAAAAGGCCTAGAATTGGAAGGTGATTTAACTCTGGAGATAATAGATTTAGCATACTTTAAAGAAATAATGATGAGTGAAAAGTTTTTGTTAAAAATTATGCTTGATGTTACCAGTCATGATCAGGTAGGTATCTGTGACTGCATAAGCAATGCAGCATTTTTCAAATGCGTGCACCATGGATTTGCCAACAGAATAGCTCTTCCTCCCCTCCTCAGACCTTGTTGTTGATATGACTTGGCCCTTCAGAGAATTAGCTAACTCATATTCGCTGCATTTTCCTATATTAATAAGAAGGTATCATAGTTACATATATATCAGGAACCTCAGGACTGCTGATGTTGTGATAGCTTTATTTTTTTTTAAGAATTTTTTCACCTAAGACTACCACTGCTTCTTTGAAAGTTGTATACTCAGAGTAAACCAAAAACAGAAAAATGTCATTCTTAAATATTTTCCTCATTATTTTTGCATAGACACAGCTGAGATGTTTTTGGAAAAGGATGAACAAGTTTGCCTGAAAAACACACAGACTAAGTGATTTTAAATATTGGAGTATTGTAGAATGAGGCTTAATTTGGGGAAATAATTCCTAGAATAACTAGAAATTATATACATATACTTTTGTTGATTCCCAATTGCTTTAAAAAACATTTATGTTTTGCATATTAGTATTTAGAGGTTTAAGTAACAAAACCTGTTGTTTTGTTGTATTTACTTGGCTAACATTTTGGAGATAAATATGTGAATTTTTGAACATTTACTGTCACATGTTTTAATGGGGATTTTGGCATATTGAGTAGTATACTGAATCATTATTAAATTATGTTCAAGTTTAGTGATAGAATGAAAATTATGTACTTGTTTAACATTATCTTTAATTGCAACAAAAGAACAGCCAATTCTAAATCATAATAACTCCTAAATTAGAATCAGAGTCTCATGAGAAAGTTCCATACTTTATCATGAACAGTTTTGAAATAAAGAGGTATCATGTGGTCCACTTAAAATTGGGTCTGGCTCTTTTTATTCTCTATTCTTTTACCTTTTGGGGAATACTGCTTATACAAAATAGCAATTCAGAGCTAATAAAAAATGGACAGATACTATTCTAGATTCCTTAACCTTAATTAATACATTTTTAAAATTAGAATTTCTATAAATTTTATTATCAATAAACATTATATATATATATATCTGCAACTGTGAGATTCAACTGTTTCATTCATGTTTATTGATTCCCTGCAGTGTGCAAAGCATTGTGCTACACTTTGATTATGGCTACATTGATAAGGGAAAGCCCTATCTAGTTTCCTTCAATCTGATAGTTTAAATTGTCCTTTTGATCTCATCACTAAAGTTCATTCTTTCATTTTTATGCTATAATACATTTTTCCTTTACCTCATAAAGTATGACAATGTGAAATTTCAAGTCACCAGACTGTGAATGCATTAATTGAACTTTATAGCTAAAAACAAATTTCTGAACCACAGATTATGGTGTACCAAGTAATCAAGGTGAATGCAGGTATATTCAACGTAAGATTATTATTTCAGTCACAATCTGGTTTAAAAACCTGTTTCTTTTTGCTATGGCTGCTTCAGACACCTAAAGCAACTGTCATTGGGTTTGGGGAATCTGAGGGTTGATGTCTAAGCTCTCTACTCTGGATAAGCCTGCTAACAGTGGGTGCGTTTATCTAAATTTTCTAGTGAGGCAGACACTGCTCTCTCCAGCTTTTTATCAACTCTCACATTTACTAGTGGTCCAATTGCCTCTCAAAGTTAGTTTTTGGTTGTTTTCCCCAACTGCCTTCTCCAATAGACAGTGCACACGGTTCTTAGTGTCATCTTATGTTTTAATCAGGTGACTGCAATGCAGCTCATCAGCTTTTCTCCCCACCTAAATGAATCCCCCTTTCCTCATTCATGTCACACTGAAGTTACAATTCCTTACAGATACAAAGGGCCGCAAGGACCCTAGGGTCACCCCAGTCCAGGGAGTCCCCTCCCACTTTAGTAAACCTGTTTATGATAAGCACCAGCTCAGTGTTAGTTACCTAAAAATATTCTTTTTAATTTGAAAGATAATTTCACTTCATATACAATACCAGACCCATGTATATTTTTAATTAGCACATTGAAAATGTTTTCCTCCATTTTTCTGGTTTACATCATTCCTGTGGAAAAGTCTGCTCTTAGCATACGTACCATTTCTTTACAGATAACCTCTTGTCAATTTCTAGCTGCCTTTCACATCTTCTCTTTATGCTTTGTACTCTGCAATGGTATCCTGATCTTTCCAGATAGTGCTTACTTTTCATCTGCCCTTCTGCAGATTTGTTGAGCTTTGTTATTATCAACATCTATGTGGTTAAAGTAAATCAAAATGGAGACCAGGCCTGAAGAATCCCTGAGTTGACAAAGCCAGCTAGGCCTCGTAAGTGACCTAAAACTGGTTTGATTTGCAAACACAAGCAAAACTTAAATAGTGTTTTCTTTTTTCTAAATGCCTATATTAAGGAAAAGCAAAACTTAAGTTCAACTAATCAGAGGCAGCCAACAATCTTAGACTTATGTAACTGGGGACACTACAACAGGATAGACCAAAGTAGGCAAATGTGTAACTGTAGCCAATCAAATATTTTCTTTGCTCTAATTCTGTGTGTATTCTGTAAAACCCTCTCTCTTATGTTTCTTTGGTGAAACTTTTCAACCACTTCTTATTTAAAAGTGCCTGATTCATGAGTAGTTGTTTGGTCAAATAAACCCTTTACAATTTTATTGTTCTTTAGTTTGCTTTTTTAAAAATGTTGTTTTTACAATCAATGATTGAATATTCTCATTCATCCTTCCTTAAAACATTGCCTCTTCTCTGTCTTTTTACCTTCTGGAATTTAAATATGATATATAAAGTTTTATTATTTTTATTTCCATTTCTTTTAATTCTTATTCATATTTTCTATGGCCTTTCCTCTCTGTCTTTGGAAAAATTTCTTTAGGTTTACTTTCAACTTACTAATCCTTTGTTTAGTTGTGTTTAATTTGTTGTTTAAATAATCCAGTAAGTTTTAAATTCAGCACCTATGTATTTCTTTCTAGAAAGTCAATTTGGCTGTTTTTAAAAATATACTTGGCTTTTTCCAACAACCCTTTCCTTATCTGATAAGATTTTTACTTTTATTTGCTTTGATCTCTGAGAATTCCTTTTATGCCAGCTCAAAATAAGCTAAAATATATATCTTTAAAAATATTTTACAACACATTTTTATTAATTTTAAATGGGAATATTGATTAGTGTTACTGTACTTTGTTTCTAGAAGGTTATACAATTTTTATTAATTTTAAGTGGTAATATTGCCAAGGGTATTTTGCTTCTGTAACATTGATAAAGCAAAATACAACAATGAAGTTTGAAGCTCTGTAAGAACAAACTAAGTTCATTCAGAAATTTTCTTAACAGTCTCTGTGTAAAGCTGATTTACCTTCTTAATATGGCTATGGTGACTGGGATAGGTTAAAGGTTCAACACCAGTTTCATACTTTTGTGATTCTCTGCATGTGTGCTTGATCTCCTTCAGCAATGGAAGTCATGTAATCTTACCCACGGATTTGCTCTTACAGGCAGGTTCTTTCTCCCTAGAATGGGTGGGATTGAGTCAGATGGGAGAAGGGCTCCCTGGCATAGACTAATGGCCATCTGGCCAGGCATGATGTAATACTTGGATTTTTATTTGAAATTTTCCTATTGAAATCCCCTTTATCCTTGCTCAACATTTAGAATTTTCTGATCCCTTTGACTTTCCAACAGTTATAAATCTTAGCAGGTGTACAGCTTCAATTAACCTTAATTTTCAGAAAGGTACAGAATCAAGAAAGGGATGATGCCTTTGTGCTTTTAATAATAAAAAGTAGAGAAAGAGAAAACAGTGATAATCCATGATGAGTTTGTGTTGGGTCAACAAGCTCTTTTGTTCATGCTTCTATGCTGCGTAGTCTCAGGGCTGGGCTGCTGCTACTGGACGTAAAACCAGAGACTGACGTAGACAAAGCAAGGGTGGGCCTTGCCATGCTGTGGCTTTGGTCAATTTTGTGTAGAAGGACAGAATAAAAAAGAGTTGTCTTGTATCTTACTAGAATTTTATTGTGAACATTTAGTCCAATGTTCCAGTAAGAAAAAATATCCTTTGTTTTTCCGTTTTCATCCAACTCTACACCATCCTCAAGACCTCTGGGGAAATAGTTGGGCTTCATGAACAAGATTTACAGTATTGTGAATCCTGTGATTCTATTTTCTACTATTCAGTCTCTAAATAACGAGATGCAATATATGTTTTCAAAGCCATCTCTGTAGAAATGTCTAGAGCCTATACTGGGAAATCAGGAATAGTGTCTGGAAATTTGTTTATCATGTTCCATTCCAAAAATGTCAGTCTGTTGATTCAACTAATGAAGAAGAGATTTTCCTAATTTAGAATGGATGAAAAATGAATAATAAAAATTGACCCATCAGGTAAACATTAAAGAAGCATAGTCAGAGTAAGAAAGAGTTATTTGAAAAATGTTGTCTTCCATTTTTAATTCAGTACATTTATTTTAGGAGGTAACTGTGCTACACAGTAAGGCACATTTTGATAAGGGCCCCAGCACTAAATTGAATAGAAGCAGAAACTGCAGGAGGTAGCACTGCAGAGTAGTAGTGGTCAACCTTGGCTGTAAAATAGAATCATCTGGGGAGCTTTACCTGTGACCTGTCACCAAAGCTGATGGTTCCCTGAAGCAAAAATAAAGTCCACATCCAATTTAATTTTTGGATAAATATGTCTACCTCTCCACACTAATATTCTGGCAAAATGTGCAAGCACATTTCCAGTTATGAATACAAAGTAAAAATTCCATCCTTAGATAGGATTTAGGTGTTGGAAAAATCAGACTGAAAATTTTAAATAATTATGATTAACGTGTTAAAGACTCTAACAGAAAAGATATTCAAAATGCAAGAGTAGCTGGGAAATTTCAGCAGAGAAATAGAAACTATATAAAGAATAAAGTAGGAATGCTAGAAGAATGATAGAACAGATGAAAAGTACGTTCACTAGACTTGACACAGATGAAGAAAGAACCAGTAAAGATATATAAATAGATATGACCCAACTTGAAGCACAAAGAGGAAAACTTGAGTTAAAAGAAAACTGTAAAGCAACAAACAAAATGAGAGTCTTTAAGAACTGTGCAAAAATTTTCAGACAATTTAACATACTTTAATTGGAACCCTAGAAGCAAAAGAGGGAGTTGTAGAAAATAAATTTTAGCATATAGAGTTAAGACATTTCCAAAAATAATTCATGAAATCAAACCATGGACCCAGGAAGCTAATCACATTAAAAAAAAAAAAATCATCGTACAGACACCTTTGCATGAGCGTGTGGGCGCAAACACACACACACACACACACACACACACACACACACATACTTAAAATTCAAACTGCTGCATACTAAATCTCAAAGGCAGCTTGAGAATAAAATAAATGTTATATGAAAAGAAATATGTAATGTTTAAATCACAAGATAATGGATTAATATCTCCAAAATGCAAAAACAGCAGCAAAATTACTGCCAAAAAAGAATTCTACAAAAAGGAGAAAATACTTTTTCAGACATACATAGGAGACAACTTAGTACCAAGACATCTGCATTAAAAAATGTTAAAAGAAGAGCAGAAAAAGGAAATATAATACTCAACAGAAATGTGATTCTGCAAAACAAAATAAAGATCAACAGAAATTGTTAAAATAAAATCTGTGTATTAGTTTGTTTTCACACTGTTATTTAAAAAACTACCTGAGACTGGGTAATTTATAAAGGAAAAAAGTTCAATTGACTCACAGTTTTATATGGCTGGGGAGGCCTCAGGACAGTTACAATCATGGTAGAAGGTGAAGGAGAAGCTAGCACCTTTTTCACAAGGCACCAGAAGAGAAAGCAGGAGTGAAGGGGGAGGTTCCACTTTGAAACTATCAGATCTCATGATAGTTCACTTACTATCATAATAATAGTATGGAGAAGACCATCCCTATGATCCAATCATTACCTGCCAGGTCCCTGTGATGACACATGGGGATTGCAATTCAAGATGAGATTTGCTTGGGAGCAAACCAGATACTTCTGACCATGACCTCTCCCAATTATCATGTCCTTCTCACATTGTAAAATCAGTCTTGCCTTTCCAATTGTTCCCCAAAGTCTTCACTCATTCAGCATTAACTCAAAAGTCCAAGTCCGAAGTTTCATCTGAGACAAGGCAAGTCTTTTCTCCCTATGAACTTGTAAAAATCAAAAACAAGTTAGTTATATCAAAGATACAATAGTGGTACAAGCATTGAGTAAATATTCTTACTTCGAATGAGAGAGGTTGGCAAAAACAAAGGTGCTGCAGGCCCCATGCAAGTCCAAAACCCAGGCAGGCAAACATTAAATGTTAAGGCTCAAAAATCTCCTTTTATTCTATGTCTCACATCCAGGGCATGCAAGGGGTGGGCTCTCACAGCCTTGGGTGGCTCCTCACCTGTGGCTCTGCAGGGCTGGTGTGGGGGCTTGTGGCCTTTCTAGGTACATGGTGCAAGTTGTTTGTGGATCAACTTTTCTGGGGTCTATAGGACAGTGGCCCTGTTCTCACAGCTTCACTAGGCAGTGCCCCAGTGTGGACTTTTGTTGGGGTTCCAACCCCACATTTGCCTTCTGCACTGACCTAGCAGAGGTTCTCCATGGGGGCTGCAACCCTGGAGCAGACAGCTGCCTGGACACCCAAGCATTTCCGTACACCACTTGAAATCTAGGCAGAGGTTCACAAACTTCAACTTTCGTCTTCTGTTCACCTACAGGCCCAACACCACAGGAAGCCTCCATTGTCTGGTGCTTGCACACTGAAACAATAGCTTAAGCTGTACCTTGGTCCCTTTTAGTCACAGCTGAAACTGGAGTGGCTGTGACACAAGGGACCCAGTCTCAGGCTGCACAAAGCAGGGGGTCTTGGGCCCAGCACACCAACCCATATTTTCCTCCTAAGCCTCCAGGCCTGTGATAGGAAGGGCTACATGAAGACCTCTGAAATGACCTCGAGACTTTTCCTTCATTGTTTCAGTGATTAACATTTGGCTCCTTGCTACGAATGCATATTTCTGCAACAGGCTTGAATCCTTCCCCAGAGAATGACATTTTAAAATTTCTTTTCTACCACAAAGTCAGAATGCAAATTTCCCAAACCTGTATGCTCTGCTTCCTTTTTAAACATGTTCTGATTTCAAACAATCTCTTTGTGAACACATATGACTGAATGCTTGCAGAATTCACCAGGTTACATTTTGAATGCTTTGCTGCTTAGAATTTTTTTTTTTTTCTGTCAGATACCCTAAGTCATCTCTCTCAAGTTCAAATTTCCACAGATCTCTCAAGCAGGGGCCAAATGCCACAAGTCTCTTTGCTAAAACACAGCAAAAATAAACTTTGCTTCAATTCCCAGAAAGTTCCTCAGCTTTATCTGAGACCACCTCAGCCTGGATTTCATTTGTCCATATTAATATCAGAATTTTGATCAAAACCATTCAACAAACTGTTCCCATTACCTCTGCCCATAGCCAACAAAGCTGCTTCCACATTTTCATGTTATCTTTACAGTGGTACCTCATCCTGCTGGTACCAATTTTCTGTATTAGTTTGTTTTCACACTGCTATACAGAACTATCAGAGATTGCGTAATTAAACAGGAAAAATGTTTAACTGACTCAGTTCCACATGCCTGGGGAGGCCCCAGGAAAGTTCCAATTGCAGTTGGGGACAAAGGAGAAGCAGACAGCTTCTTCACAAGGTGGAAGGAGAGAGGGAGAGAGCACACACATGAAGGGGGAAGTTCCACTTTTAACCCATCAGATCTTGTGAGAACTCACTCACTATCACAGGAACAGCATTAGGGAAACTGTTCCCATGATCTAAGCATATCTCACCAGGTCCCTTTGTTGACATGTGGGAATTACAATTCAGGATGAGATTTGGGTGGGACACTGAGACACACCAAATCAGTCTGTGCTTCTACATAGACTGATAAAGAGTTTAAATAAACACACATACTTAACTCTCATTTAGTTTTGAGTAAAAACCAGGTGATGACCATTACCTCAACATACAGTAAGCCGTTTACCATATTCTTTATGAAATTGACCCATGCAATATTTATATTGAATGCTTAGTACTTATTCCTTTGATAAAGTGCTGCTTACGAATTATGAAAAAGAAATAAAAAAGACAAAATGAGTTTATTTTTAATCTTTCTAAATGGAAATGGCATGTTCAAAGCAAAAAAAAAATAATTTTTCCAGTAAAATGTATGAAAAGTAAAAAGTATAACACAACACAATAAAAGTATAACAATAATACAATAACAAAAAGATGAGAATATAAAGCTGGGAATATATTGTTGGGCGATTTATGAATTACATGTGAAAAAGTATAATATCCATTCCAAGGAAAAAAAGAAAAAAGGGATTTAATAGACAGTATACAAGTATCAAGATAAATTTTAATCCAACTGCTTCTAAAATTGCCTTAATAGCAAATAATCTATTCATATCAAATTGCATAATGGGTTGTATATGCTATAATTAATAAATTCCCAAACACTTGATAAATTCCTGATATGTCTGCTTCCAGTTAATTCCACGTGCTATATCTTGTTTTCCAATATCTTCAGATTCTTGAACAGTGTCCAGAATATTATATGCATTCTATAATATTTGATGAGCAAATGAAGGAGAAAGCAAATAAATGTTTTAAATTAAATAATTAAACACTTCATGTTGATACATACTTTTATAAAACATTGATTCTTTTTAGTATTCTGTTATACACAGGTGATTGATGGATTCTAATTTTGCCTATTACTGCACAATTTAATTAGCATTTGTTTGTTATAAAATTCACTATACATTGTATTATCATTGGTCCTCCAAAGAATTATGAGAATGGGAAAAAAGCCATTACATTATACAAGGAGAGATACATGATTTAAGTGAATTAGTTGGTATATTAATTCTAATTTATTCTGTAAATTGTTTGATTACTCATAAAAAATAGTTAAGATATTAATGTGGCGTTAAGAGACAAATAGCCTGATGAGTTATGAAGAGTGTTAAAATTAATTCTCAAAGTGGCATGAAAGTACAGTGGAAAAAGATGATACTTCAGAATTCACTTTTATAATATAAAGTATGCCTCTATAAAAATCTCTTAATGAACTTTGTACTTGATACAATCTCACCAGCTGATTCACTATATCCCCTCTCTCTAGCCTTAATATGTAAGTTCCTCCTATTGAATGAACTTTACATCCTAATTATACATAGGTAATTCTTTACCTTGGTCCTTCCTATAAGAGTTGAGATTTGATCAGCTCAATTTAGACAGTAAAATACTGAGCAGACAATTACTTTTCTTAAGTCTATCTGCTGCTGTTTTTTTATAAGCCTGAATTAGTTTGTGTTGTACTTATAAAAGTAAATGTGATTGAGTTTATTTTTAACCCTTTACTGATCTGATGATACATTTATACCACAATCTTTTATTTGTAAACTAATAGGCAGCATTTTTGTACTGACGGAATATCCACATACAACCTAAAATAAGCACAATAAAGGCATCTTATGTTAGAAGAAAAGGACATTGATTTTTTAAGATAATTTTTCATGTAACGAGTTGCTACAGGGCCTTTGAAAGAAATGTTATAAATTATAAGCACTTGTTAAAGATGTTACTATGGCCTCCAAATATTCTCATGTTGATAGTCTTGGGTAAATTATTTTATCCCGTCTTAATAGAGATAAATAAGCAGTTGAGTAGGCAATGAAATATGTTTCTCTAGAGAGAAAGGAGAGTGATCACCAATGTTTGGTCTTTCACAAATTTGGGGAAAATGCAGCTCTTAAATGTGATAAGACTTTGCATCTTCCTTTGCTCAGGATATACTTGGCAATTGGGAATGATGCTTTGGAAGAAGCTCTTGAGCACATGTTGTAGTGTGGGATAAAGTTCTCACTTGGCCGAGTGATGTTCATTCAACTAGAGCTGACTTTTAAAGGGATAGAATATAGGCCAGTGAATTTTTGTGATACACTCACACCTTTCTGCAATTGTGCTGCCTTGATTTTTTTCTATCAATGAATTCTAATGTTTCAAAAGTTATTATTCATAAATAGGATATGGTTCCTTGAAGAGGGAAAAAACTAGCATATGACATATTGATCCATAAGAAATAAACCCTTGAATCATTTCTCCTTTAACTCCAAAGGAAGCCTGTATTTTTTTAGCAGTCACTTTTTCAGAGGATGGAATTACTAGTTTCACCATCTTTCTCTGGTTCTATTAGCTTGTCAGTTTGGTTTAATTTTCATCAGAGTGATATTATCAGCTGGAAGAAAAGTTGTTTCATCAAACATTCACCATGGGGCAAAGAGAAAAATCTATTAAAGCTGATATTGGACAATGTAGTTGTTCAAGAAGACACTGAACATTTGTATTGGAAAGGAAACTTTGTAAAAATATTAAGATCATCCTCACAAGTGTAGGAAATAAGATTCTATTTAATTATAATGCATTATAATGCAAAAAAAGTAACAAAAGGCTCTGTCTATATGTATTATTAACCAAGGAATATTATTGTTATAATTGTTATTCATTTATTTATTTTTGAGACAGAGTCTCAGTCTGTCACCCAGGCTAGAGTACAGTGGCACAATCTCAGCTCACTACAACCTTTGCCTCCTGGGCTCAGGAAATTCTCCTGCCTCAACCTCCTAAGTAGCTGGAACTGTAGGATTGCACCCGCATGCCTGGCTAATTTTTGTATTTTTAGTAGAGACAGGGTTTCACGATGTTGTCCAGGTTGGTCTCAAACTCCTGACCTCAAGTTATCCACTCACCTCTGCCTCCCAAAGTGCTAGAACTACAGGCATGAATCACCACGAGTTGCCAAGAAATGTTATTGATTAAAGAGTTAATGTGGGGTCTCAATGAAAACTGCAATAAGATTTTAACTATTTTCAGTGTTGTAATGTTATATAAAATATTAATTATACATAATAAAATATATGTATTATACCTCGGTGAGCAGGTGGGAATAAAAGAAAATGGGTTTAGAAATTGTTACGGCTTTACCACAAGTGATAATTTTTTAAGAATGTGTAAAATAACATTTATTTAGTTGAAACAAATATGATAAAATATTACCCTTTTTAAATTTGACTGATGGCAACGTAAGTGTATGCTATATTATTTTCTGTGTTTTTGTATCTATTTTAGATATTACATACTTTTATTTAGTGCAAAAATAATTGTAAAAGATAATTGTATAAGAGAGAGAAAATCTAAATTAATGATATCATGAAATATAAATTTTCTAAAGAAAGCCATAATACACATTTCCCTTTGTGTGGCTGAATGTAGATTATAAATTACTTCCTAATAGTTTCAATTTTCTAATTAAAAGATTAAAAATAAAAATGTGATAAAATGTTATTTTATCATTAATGATAAATAAATACCTTTCAATGAGATAAAGGAACTGGCTATATAAAATGTAATCAGAAAAAAAAACTGATTCATTTCCACACAGTGAAATTCATTTGTTTAGTCATTCTGAAATTCATTCATGAGTTTCATTCATTTCTCCAGAATGGCATTTTTGGAGATTCAAAATCTTGGGTCAGATTGTACATAAATTAATGGGTTAGAATTAAATAAAATACAATTTATAAATAATTTATATTTGGATTGGAAAAATAAGATCCCTATAGGTGAAGTTTTGGTACAATTCCTGAGTTAAAAATGATGACATAAAAGATGAAAAAGTGTCATTCTTATTAGTATTTCTAAATAGAGTTATAATAGAAGTAAAACTAAAATAGCAGTATTAAAATGCATTATGTATTGATCATCTATTATTTCATGCATTAAGATATGCATACAATTTTTAACATGAATACCTTCATAGGTGTGTATGTTTTCCTCTAAGTGTATTGTGCTCTCTGTCCCATAAGTCAGTTTGACCTATGGACTGCTATTTCAGTTTCATTAGTAAATATTCTCTGTCAACTGATTCTCTGTCTTCAGATGGTGACTGGAAATTGTCCTCAATGACACCTTCGCTAAGCATTTAGGGTAGAAATCACATATTTCCCAACCCTATTTTAACAGGTTGAGCTGCACTTTTTGATGAAGCTGTTTCCATTACTTTTTCTTTGTGTCTATTCTTTAAAATTGAAATTTACTGATCTTTCATGGTGCATCTATAGAGATTTTAAACCTCTTCCTGAAATCTCAGCAGTTACACATAAACTCTCAAACTGCTCTAATGTATCTATCATAACTTTTCTTTCAGGAATATTTCATACATGATAGCAAAGCCTTATTCTTCTACAACATAAAAAGAAAACTTCCCAATACATTATCTCTGCACAAAAATGGGTCTCAAGCAATATTTACAATAGAGAAATAGCCAATAGCTTGAGCTTGACATACTTTTGTGGCTCCCTACATAAACAATATAATAAAACGACACTGATTTTTTTGAAGATGCAAAAGATAGCTTTTCAAATTGGAGAAAACAAGCAATAATGGTTTTATTCAATTATTTGTTAACAAAATTTGTTTATTTATTGTTTTTATTAGACATGCAAGAAGAGATAAAAAAGAGTATGACCATCCCGACTGAGAATAGTTGGAGATTAACACACAGAGTGCTGAGTCTTTCCCCGTATATTATGATGTTAATTGTGGGCTTGCCATATGTAGTTTTTACTGTGCTGAGCTATGTTACTTGTATGCCTATTTTGTTGAGACGTTTTATCATAAATAGATTTTGAATTTTGTCAAATGCTTTTGGGCATTGATTGAGATAATCATGTGGTTTTTATCTTTTACTCTGTTAATGTGGTGTATCACATTGGTTGATTTTCATATATTGAACCATTCTTGCATCCCAGGGATAGATTCTCCTAGGTCATGGCGTATAATTCACTTAATGTGCTGTTGAATTTGGTTTGCTGGTCTATTTCAATTTTTATCTAAGTTGTCATATTTATAGGAGTATAGTTATTTATATTTTCTTATTTTCATTTTAATATCCATACAATCTTTCCTCATATGGTCTCTCATTCTTAACATTGGTAATTTGTGCCTTCTCTTCTTTTTTTGTTATTCTGACTAAAAAGTCTATCACACTTATTGATCTTAAAGGATCAACCTTTGAATTCATTAAATTTGTGAATATTTTTTGTTTTCTATTCATTGATTTGGGCTCAGGTTTTTATTGTTTTCTTTCCCTTGTTTACTTCTGGCTTAATTTTCTCTTTCCGTTTTGGATTCTCAAGGTAAAAACTGGGGTCATTTATCTGAGACAGTCTTCCTTTTTCTCCCTCGTTTGAAGATCTTTGCCTTAAGAACTTTTCCTTCCCTTCCCTCCCCCCCCCCCCCCCTCCCTCCTTCCTTCCCTCCCTCCTTCCTTCCCTCCTTCCTTCCTTCCTTCCTTCCTTTTTCTTTTTTGACAGGCTCTTGTTCTGTCGCCCATAATGCAGTGCAATGGTGTGATCTCGGTTCACTGCAACTTTGCCCCCCCGGTTCAAGCAACTGTCCCTTGCCTCAGCCTCCTGAGTAGCTGGACTGCAGGAGCACACTATCCTGCCAAACTAATTTTTGTGTTAGTAAAGCTCGAATTCCTGGCCTCAATGATCTGCCCGCCTCGGCCTCCCAAAGTCCTGTGGAGCCACGGTGCCTGGCCAAGAACTTGCTTTAACATTTCTTTTAGGAAAGGTCAGCTGGGGGTGAATTTTTTTCAGAATGTATATGTTTGAAAAATGTCTTTATATCATTGTACTCTTTTCATAGGTATTTTTTGCTAGCTACGAATCCAAGGCTTACGTTCCTTCCTTCCTTCCCTCCTTCCTTTCTTTTGCTTCTTTCCTTTCTCTTTCATATTTTAAAGTTGTAGCTCAACTCTCTTCTCTCATGAGAAACTATTGCCATCCTTATATCTGAGCCTTTTCATGTAGCATGTCTCTTTTTCCTTGGGTACCTTTTAAGATTGTATCTTTATTTCTGGTTTTTAACAATTTGATTATGTTATGCCTTGTGTGGTTTCCTCATCTTTCTTGTGCTTGAGGTTTATTAAGCATCGCATACCTGAAAGTTTACAGTTTTCATCAATTTTGGATAATTTATGGTCATTATTTCTTTAAGTAGTCTTTCTCTCCCCTGTTTTCAGGGACTCTAGTTATATTTGCATTAGATGCTGAAACTGTTCCATTAATGTCTTACTTGATCTTTATTTCTCTTTTATGATCTTACCCGAGTTTTGCTTCAGATATTTTCTGCTGCATCTAAATATTCACCAAAAACATAGAGTTTCATGTTTATCACATCCAATGAAATTTTCATCTCAAACATTTACTTTTCGTATCTAGAAAAGTGATTTACATCATTTTTGTTTGTTTATTTGTTTGTTTAAGACGGAGTTTCGTGCTTGTTGCCCAGCCTGGAGTGTAGTGGCACAATCTCGGCTCGCTGCAACCTCTGCCTCCTGGGTTCCAGCGATTCTCCTGCCTCAGCCACCAAGTAGCTGGGACGACAGATGCCTGCCACCACAACTGGCTAATTTTTGTATTTTTAGTAGAGACCACTATGTTGGCAGGCTGGTCTCGAACTCATGACCTCAGGTGATCCACCTGCCTTGGCCTCCCAATACATCACTTTTATATCTACTGTGTTATTTATCTGAATACAGTTTTTTTTTTAAACTCTACTTAACTATTTTTTAAGTGTTTTAAATCTTTAGTTATTTGTGATATATTTTTGGAGCAAAAAACATTACACTTGTTAATGAGGTCAATGTGGGAGATTAGGGAACAGATGCTACACATAGTATAAATAGAAAAATATATTTATCAATTAATTCCCCAAAACAGGTCCACAATTCCTTTTCTAAACCCACTGGGGTCAGGCATATTTCAAGTTTGTTTAAAATATAAGTTTTGGTATTTAACATAAAATATATATGTTAAATAATAGTACCAGTAGGGTATGGACAACACATAAAAGTACATTAATTTACCTGTGATAAAATTGTGTGAATATTTACATTATTTGGATAAATAACTATAAATCGATACACATCAATGCATGTTAGGTTTTGTTTTACAAAATAAAATTCATGTTATTTAAATGAAGGTACGATTTATGTTCCTGATGTGAAAATTTTACAAATTGATTACAGTACAAATATTACTAGTGGTAATAGAAATCCAGTTACTATGTATAAAGTACTTTTAAAGTTTACAACCGAATACAAATGTGAAAAAATGTCCAATTCCTTTGATAAAGGGAAATCTAAACCAAAATTGTACAAAATTTAGTAAAATGATAAGGAAAATTCATATGGGAAACTATTGAAGCAAAACATCTTAAAATTCATATAAAACTGAGCTCATAGAAACTATACAGATACAACAGGAAATCATCTAGAAAATAAAGTTTATATAAAAATTGCAGGTAAATTTTACAAATATATATACACAATCACTACATATTGAATTGATTTTGCATTATCTTCAAATACTTCAAATAGTTTCAATATATATATAATATATATACTTCAAATAATTGAAACAATTTGAAGCATTTGAAGATAACACAAAACCATTTCAATATGTAGTAAGATTGCCCTTATTTAGCAAACACAAAACCTAGACTTGAAAAATTGAAAGATTAGTAAATCTGATGATATATATTTAAAAATTATATACACAAAAATTCTTACCATTGAAGACCAAACACAATTTAAAATTTATAAAATATATTTATAACACATAAATTAAGACTAATTTCTTTAACATAAAATCCTTAGACATTAATAAGAATAAAAGTGTGACAGCCCTTTAAAATTGAAGAAAATCACAGAAGTTCACAGAAATAAACGGGTAAATGTACAGAGAACATACATGGCAATTCTACAAGTGCATAGTAATTTTGCTTTCAGTATTGCACAAACTCTTTTCCTTTAAATTAGTTTTTTCCCCAGTCTCAATATCCCTTTCAGGTTCCATGCTGCAACTGAATAATCAAAGATACAGGTTATCACCAAAACTTCAAGGTGCCTGGGAAGGTTGTGCTTCAATCCCACAATAAATGAAGAGCATTAAACACAAAAGTCACATTCAGTTTTTTCATAAACTAGTGTTGCATGACCATTAGTTCTTGTAGTAATGACACATTAATATAAGAACATCCTTCAAAGCATACATTATTTTTTCTCACTGATAACACATTCAAAAGTGATACAAAAGAAAGAAAAATTTCTCTATGAATAAAGTTTTTGTTTTTCTCCTGGAAATAGTCCATGTTATTGTAATGAAAGTATGTTTGTGAACACGTGCATGTTTGTATGCATATGCTTTAAGTGTGAGTCTTCTGATTAAAATTATAATAATAGAAACAGGTTTTTAATTTCTTGGGTCATAATAAAAAGCCCATTTTAGTATGAACCCCTATAAGCAGACCATAAAAATCTAACTTTTAAAATTAGCTATAAAGTCATTTTCTCCCTCTTGAAAGTACTCTTATTTTTTTCTATATAATATTTTTATTGGAAAATGACAAATGATAGTTGTATATATTCATAGAGTTCCAATACTTGCTTAATTTAAAAAATATGTTCTTTATAAAGAATGTCAGGCCAGGTTTGGTATCTCATGCCTGTAATTCCAGCACTTTTGGAGGCCAAGGCAGGAGAGTTGGTTGAGCCCAGTAGTTTAAGGTAAGTCTGGGCAATATATGGAGACCCCTGTCTCTATGAAAAAAAAAGAAAAAAAAAGTTGAGTATGGTGGGGAGCACCTGTTGTCTCAGCTACTCAGGAGGATGGCTTAAGCTCAAGAGGTCAAGGCTGCAGTGAGCTATGGTCACAACACTGCACTACAGCCTGGAAAACAAGCTTTAAAAAATTGTCAGATGCCTTATTATCATAGAACAAATAAACATATATTTTAAATACGTGAATATATTTCTAGAAGTACTTTCAAATTGTTATGACAATTCAGAGACGGCTATTTAAAAATATATGCCTCCATTACATTAAATCATTGATTAAAATTGTTTTGTTAGATTTACTATTCCAATATTTTCAATTATTTTCATAAAATTATCTCTTGGTGATTAAAGGCAGATAAACCCTTAATCACCTTGTTACCTTTTGAGAAACAAAATTTGTGTTATAATAGCTTTTATTTTTGTAAAATGATTAATGTACAATCAACCTGTAATTGATTTTAATTCTGCCTCTTAGGCAATTAAAAATGAGAATTATCTGCCACACAGTATACTCACAATTAAGTACATTTCTATTGAAAAAATATAATTTCAAATATGGGTAGAAAATTTAGTAATTCTGGTTCCTTACATTTTTCAGTAAAACAGTGACTGACGTATTACAAAGAACAACTTTGATTGGTCACGAGTCTAAATATATACTCATAATTGAATATGTATGTTTTTACATACTGACATATTATAAAATAGGAAGTAAGAGTGGTCTATATCAGAAGTCATGTGAATGGCAGTCTTTTAATACATTTCATAAAGGACTACTATATTTAATGACAAGAGATAAAATAAATTTTACTCTTTTTTCCTACTTGATTCAGTGGTGCTGCTCTTCTTAAAAACAAAACAAAATACTATTTGATATTAATTATATGGAGTCTACATTGCTAATGAGATAAATTACTAATCTGGTAGCAAGGAAGGCACAACAAGTGCTTCATAATTTAACCTTCAGTATACCTTGACAGCGTTAGTTCACATAATTACCTGGTGATTTCTTTAGGCCAAATGATTTGACGAGTCTAATTTTCATTTCCTAATTTTTTCTAAAACAGGCATTATTATAAATAAATCCACACAACTGGAGCAAGCTTAATTTTTACAAAGTTGCTGAGTAGTACACACAATGGAGAAAGGACAGCCTTTTCAATAAATGGTGCTGGGAAAACTGAATATCCATATGTGGAAGAATGAAATCAGACCCCTAACTCTCATCATACACAAATTGTTAACTGAATATGGCTTAAAGACTTAACTGTAAAATCATTAACTGCAAACCACTAGAAGACAACCCAAAGGAAAAACTTTATGACATGGTTCTAGGCTAGGATTTTTGAATAAAACCTCAAAAGCAAATATAAACAAATGGGATTATATGAAACTAAAAAGCACCTGCACAGCAAAGGAAGCAATCAACAGACCAAACCACAACCTACAGATTGGGAGAATAAATCTTCAAACTATAAATCCAATATGAGGTTAATAATCAAAATATATAAGGAGCTCAAACAACAACCAAAAACAAGCCAGTTAAAAAATGTGGAAAAGACCTGACAAGACATTTTTCAAAAGAAGACATACAAATGATCAAAAGGCATAGAAAAAATGCATCAGTACATCAAAAAGATATCTCTACTTCTATGTTTATTGTAGCACTATTCACAACAGACAAGGTACCAGATCAACAGATGAGTGAGTAAAGAAGTGCTCAATGTCACTAATCACCAGGAAAATGCAAATCATCACTACAAAGAGGTATCATTTCACTCCAGATAGAATGATTATCAAAAAATCAAAAGATAGCAAGTGTTGGCAGGGATGTAGAGAAAAGGGAACCCTTACAAAGTGCTGGTGGGAATGTAAATTAATAACAGCCATTATGGAAGACAATATGGAGCCAGATACAGAAAGACATATACCACATGATCTCCCTCATATGTGAATCAGAAAATTGTTTTTATAGAAGTAGAGAGTAAAATAGTGAATACCAGGAGGTAATAAAGACAAAGGGAGGGAGAAAGGTGGACGGGGAGAGACTGGCCAACAGACACGAAGTTACAGTTAGATAGGAGGAATAAGCTCTGATGTTCTATTGAATAGTAGGACATATAAAATTATACTGACGTATAAAATTATGACACTCCTGAAGTGCATTGTTTTTTGTTTAATCAAAATTATTTTGACTAAATGAAAATGTAAAGTATATTTATATATATATATATTAGTTAAAAATAAATAGAACAGTGGCAAAACTCTAAGGAAAGAAAAATGTAGAGAGACAACTATCTGTTAACCAAAAGATAATAATTTGTGTTTATGCTTTTGTAAATATTCTTCCATCTTTTTTCTTTTAAATGAACATATAGTTAAAACATATCCAATGTGCAATATGGATGTAAAGCCAGAGAAATTGACTTTGAAAGCAAGTATTTTGTGGCATGCTCTTCTCTCCTCACATAGCATTGAATAAAAATGTTTTCATGGTTAAATTATTCAGCTTTTCATATATATATTAAGAACCTAGTGTGGGTCAGATACTCTTCTGGGCACTTGGAATAAATGAGTAAACGAGGCAACACCACTGTGAACACATTTTACAGCATATAAGAAAGTGCTGGCCGGGCATGGTGGCACATGCCTGTAATTCCAGCACTTTGAGAAGCTGAGGTGGGCAGATCACCTGAGGTCAGGAATTCGACATCACCCTGGCCAACATGATGAAATCCCATATCTACGAAAAATACAAAAATCAGCCAGGTGTGGTAGGGTGCACCTCGAATCTCAGCTACTCAGGAGGCTGAGGCAGGAGAATCACTGAATCCAGGAGGCAGAGGTTGCATTGAGCCAAGATTGTGCCAAACAAATAAAAAACAGGGATAAGTTGCTATTTTAAAATGTTTTTAATAGCTAAGGATGAATCAACTATGTAGTTATATATAACACATTTATTTTATTATAAATATATTTTGCTTAAATTTTTGACTATTTCTGTAGTATAGATACATAGATCTAGATTTTTCATTGTCCCAACGTCATTTCATTAGGCTGCTTATTTTAGTGGACTTGCTGAGTGTGTATAAAATAGTCCCTTAGGGGATTTTCACTTTTTTATATACTCAGCTGCAGATTGTGAATATCATCATGTTACAAATGCCCTCAAAAAAGGTGGCCCACTGCAAACATATTATTAAGAAGCAAAGTAGAGGAAAGAAAATTATGTTCGGTTTAAAAAGATTATCTATCATAGTTTCTGGGATTTAGTCAGGGCTCCATGAATGATGATTTACTTCCAAATGCCTCCTTAACCAGAATAAAACTCCTATGTAAATACCACAAAAAAAGTCAGGGAACACAGTTTAACTTACCCAAGAAAGGACATGAGTGCATTTTTCTTCATGAAATGGCCAAACTGTGTAATAAGGTGATACAAGGTTTCTAGAATTAAAGAAATAAAAACACTTTTGATTCTAATATCATATTCACGTGTGTATTGTTTCTAATCATTGAATAGTTACTGCTATAGTTTTGATGTTTGTCTCTGCAAATCTCATGTTGAAATTTATCCTTGATGTTGGAGGTGGGGCCAAATGGGAGGCATTTAGGTCATGGGGATGAATTACTCATGAGTAGTTTCACAGCCCACGTGGAGGAAGGAGTGAGTTATCACTTATTAGTTTCTAGGATGGCTAGTTGTATAAAAAAACCTGATATTCCCCCATCCCCACTTCCTTTCTCATGCCGTGTAATCTCTACACACAGCTGCTCCAGTTCACCTTCTGCCTTAAGCAGAAGCAGCTTGAGGCCCTCATAAGAAGCACATGCTGGTCTCATGCTTCCTGTAAAGCCTGTAGAACTGTGAGCCAAATAAACCTCTTTTCTTCATAAATTACCCACCCTCAGATATTTCTTTATAATGACACTAAATGAAGTGAGAATATTGCTTCAAAAAAAATTCTGTTTGGCCAATACAAACCTGTTTTGAAAGTTAGCAGTGTACATAACAAGGAATACTTTAAAACAATTAGAGGGACCTTTCTTTTTATGTGGGCTATTATATGTTTACATGCAAAGTTTTTGAACAACATTTATTATTTCTGCCAAATGGATACAATACTTATCATTGGGTTTTAAGAGTGTTCAATTAGTAGAAGAAATGATTCCTTACTTGCAATATTTTCATGCAAACTTTTTGAATAGCAGCAATGTTAGCTATATCACACTTTTTATCATTAAGTTTTAGGAGTGTTCAGGGTAAAATCACTCATAAACTGGAATATTAACTCTCCTTACATTAGAGGAGTCAATCAACACTACAGTTATTGATTGAGCTAATGATATGTTTAAGTACAATTCTATATAGATGAGAAATTAAAGATATGGATCATTGAATAGAGATGAGAGAAAATTACTTTTATAAACTTTCTAAATTATTGTATTTTAAAAATATTCTCTTTTATATATTTTGTTTTTTATTATGCTGCTTCTGAAACATCACATCAAATTCCATTCTGTCCATGTCTACATGTTGTGTATTTTTGTGATCTGGCTAGTTAACTATTTTTTCAACACAAGTTAAAAATGAATCAGAAATGACTGAAAATTGAATGAGAAAAACTGAATAAAACACATATGACTGGAAAAACAGTAGGAAAATTAAACAGTGAATACCTGTCAAAAATTCAAAGCTTTTCTCTAAATTTATTTTTGTATAAAAGTTATTCTTTAAGGTTACCTGCAGATTACATTCATCATGTTTGTTACTCAAGCTTAAGTTAAAAGAGCAAAATCACCAGATTTGCATTTTTATTAATACTGTATTTTAAGTATTTCTTTGGCATTTTAATGAACTGTACCTTAAATACCTCCCTTTTTCATTACATTTTTAAAATGTTCTACATAGGGTCACTGCATAGGTTTTCCACCAAGAAATAATTGAAACCTTAAATCAAACAATTGCAGAGAAGAAATGTTCTGTAATGGTTGGTGGCACTCTATTCAAAACTATTTCTCCTTTGAAAATGAAAGTAATAGATTAATTCAAAACATTATGTGGAGAACAATTTGTTTTCTAACTATTTATGTATTGTTATGCTTCTTACCCACAATATCATTACTGATTTAGTAATAGTTTGAAAGTTTAAGAAATAAAATATCACTAAAAATATGGGTAAATGTGTATGTATCTATTAATCTAAATATATATTTTAATCTTTTTCCTGATACTTTACATTTTAAATATTAGGATACATTCAATGTTACTGATTTCCATGTATTGGAAGTTCTTTGATAATGGCTGGAAAAATGAGAGAATTTTATTGATCTGTATGACTTAATTCAAAGAAATCCTTTTAAATACCTAGGAAATGCTGAAAAATATTATTCAAGTGACAGAGTGCTCTACGAAAATAAAAATCACCTATACATAACCCTTTCTTCCCACTATTTTTATTTTTTTTCTGATGAAGAGTGGCATTTTAAAACATAGTAAGCCATCACTACATCAAGTGCTATGCTATTATAGATTCTAATCAGAACTGAGCTGTTAAGCTTCAGCCAAATATTGAACTAAATTTGAAGGTCTATAACAGGTTATTATAGACAGTTGCACTAGAAACTCAGCTGTCACAGGCTTCTCTCAACAATAACTGTGCTTTTGGTATTGTAATAAGGGAAGGTGTTCTCCTTCCGGGTCCACTAGGGGGCGTAGTTTCAAGGGCAAGAACTTCCCAGCACTGTGCCCCGCTCCTATTTTTCCCCATCCTGGAGATTTAATGGTCTCTGTTTTAAATTTTTGTGCGAGGAAGAGGTCAAAAGTCAATCACTCCAGCGGAAGTTTAAGGGCACTGTTTTCATTGGCCAGGGAGCTTGGAGAAGGAGGGAATTCCTCCCAGGTTAAAAGTCCCTGTTTCCCTCATCTGGGCGGATTTTCCCCCTCTGGGGTCCCTTTCCACATTCTCCGGTGGAAGCTGTCTTTCCTCTCCTAAACTCCATCTCTCTATTTCTTTCCACTCAGTGTGGAAGCTGCATTCCTCTCCTGAAATCCATTTTTCTAGATTCTCTCACTCAGTGTGAGGACGGCTTTCCTTTTCTGGTTTTTCCCCTCTGCTAACCCTTCTCATTCACTGTGAGAATGGCTTTTCCTTCTTCTCACTCAGTGTGAGTTAGCTGTTTCTTTCTCTCTTTCTCTCTACCTAAATAAATCACTTTCTGCAAGCTTTTGAGTCTGGTATTTACTTTATGAGTGCACTGCGCTGTGATCTCCTCTCCCATTTTTGGATGAGTGATAGACCAACAACCTGGATAAATATCCCCTCAGGGAACCTGAGGGCTCCCCTGAACCTCAAAACCTGGAAACAGTAACATGGTTTTTGAAGAAAACGGGTATGGGACCCAGAAGATATAACTTAGTAAAAGATGTTTCTATAATCATAAAAATAATCACACTGAAGTTTAAAGATTATTTTGCTTGGGATGTAAAAGACTAGATAAGCCTAATTCCATGATTTAGCAAAGACATCATAAAATATATTAATAGATGGAGAATTGTCTTAATATTCAAAGGAAATATGGGACCTTGAGAAGTCCTGTTGACACATATCCTGAAGGCTGACATATTCATTTTTGTCTTGCTATGAATGCACCCTTTATGCTCAATCTAGTAAATCAAACCTAAATATTAATTATTTTACAACCCTCCAAACCACTCCTCTGTAAACACCACATCATAAGAAACAGTAAAATGTATAATGTCTACAATGCATATACTATTATTAAGAAATTTTATATTGTAACATTGCATCCTTGAAGTAATAGGGCTGTGTAATAGAATCATATATAATTTTATTAAACATAGAGGAGCTAAATAGTACATTAAGATACATCTATGGACAAAGTATGAAATAAAACAATGCCTAATATTCACATATAGATATAAAATTGGGTGAAAAGAAAATGATATAATAAAAAAGACACACAAGCAAACAGTATAAAAAGAATATATAAGAAAACCAAGTTTCTCTGACTCCTAATATTTCAATTTTTAGGTCAATTATCAGTTATGATTTCTAATGTATCCTTCCAAAAATTATCTATCTTTCTTATCAAAAAGTTTGAACCTTTCATTGAATGATACATGTATCTTTAAGAATTGTGTTAGGGTTATCTAGAGAGACAGAACTAATTGAATAGATGGATAAATAAAGGGGAGTTTATTAAGAAGGATTAACTCACATGATCACAAGGTCACAGAATAGGTCTACAGGCTGAGGAGCAAGAAGAGCCAGTTTGATTTCCAAAACTGAAAAACTTGCTGTCCAGTGTTCAAGAGCAGGAAACATCCAGCATGGAAGAGAGATGTAGCCTGGGAAGCTAGGCCGGACTTTCTTTTCACATTTTTCTTTCTGCTTATATTCCAGCCCTGCTGGCAGCTGATTAGATTGTGCCCACTCAGATTCAGTGTGGGTCTGCCTTTCCAAGCTCACTGACTCAAGTATTAATCTTCTTTGGCAACACCCTCACAGATACACCCAGAATCAATACTTTGCATCCTTCAATTCAATGAGGTTGACACTCAATATTAGCCATCACAAATCCACCCATTGTCAACTTGAACCCATACACATCTCTTGAGATGATACATAATCTTCAAATAAAGACAATAATAAGGTCATAATTATGCCTAAGGTAATACACCTATCCTTTGTACGAAGGGAAATGTACCCATCTCCAACCCAAATACTATTACATAAATTTTACCATACTTAAAAGCTAATGTGAAGTAAATAAATCTTACGTTACATGATCAAGGAAAAAGGAAATAAAAAGAAGATATTTTCTTTGCACAAGTGTATACGTGCACAAACATGTTTTTAACAAAAGAAGGAGGAAATCCTCATGACAATGACAGTCCTTATTTCCGAAGGTTGTCACATGTTCACAGCTCATATTGATGACTACCTTCTTCTGCTACCCATTCTGTATTCCCTTTGCCTTCAGCAATCACCTCAGCAGGTTGTGTTTTTTGTTTGTTTGTTTGTTTGTTTTCCTGGTGGTATGACCCAAACCTTCATTCCTGAAGGGTCTGGTTATTTGCAGATTTGCTTGGATAGGGCTATTGTAGTTTCCCATTGACCTTAATCACAAGGCATGGTAATAATAAGAGACACCCTAACGGAGCTCCTGTATTCCATGCACACCCTCTTTTACCTCAGTAGAGTACTAGACTGATTTCATCTTGATAGTCTGGGTCAGTCATCCTAGCCAACACTGTAATTCCCTTCTTACCCTGTTGACTTAAAGGTAGAAGGAGCTCAAAGTGTCCAGGTGGCAATTTTAACTTCCAGTTGAATGGGATTGTTGTTGTGTCTCCTGGCGGCAGCATTCCTCCCTCTGGAACTAAGACTTCTAGGCCAGCAGAATGTAATGTCACAGGAACAGGAAGCAAAATGTTGCCAGTGGATCCCTAGGAGTGATGGTGAGTGGTGCCACTTCCACTTCCAACCCTTGATTCCTGGACCCATGAATCCTGGCCATGGGTAAAGCTGTACCATATACTGGATGCTGATTCAGAGCATACATGGCCTTCTGGAGAACTTTGCCCCAGTCCTGCAAAGTATTGTCACCTAGTTAATGTTGTAATTGTGACTTCAAAAGGCACATTCCACTGTTCTATTAATCTAGCTGCTACAAGATGTTGGGGAACATGGTAAGACCAGTGAATTCCATGAGCTTAGCCATAAAGTGAGTGCCTTGATCGGAGGCAATGCTATGTGGAAAACCATGGCAATGGATAAAACATTCTGTGAGTCCGCAGATGGTTGTCTTGGGAGAAATATTGCATGCAGGATAGCAAACATATATCCAGAGTATGTGTCTATTCCAGTGAGGAAAAACCTCCGCCCTTTCCATAATGGAAGAGATCTGATATAATCAACCTGCCACCGGGTAGTTGGCTGATCACCCCAAGGGATGGTGCCATATCGAGGCCATTCCTCAATATGTATTGGTTTCTGCTGCTGGCAAATTGGGCATTCATCAGTGGCTATAACCAGGTCAGCTTTGATGAGTGGAAGTTCATGTTGCTGAGCTCATGCATAACCTCCATCCCCACCACCATGGCCGCTTTGCTTTTGGGTCCATTGGACAATGACTGGGGTGGCTGGGGAAAGACACTGTGTAGTGTCCACAGAACAGGTCATACTGTCCACTTGATTACTAAAATCTTCCTCTGCTGAGGTCACCCATTGGTGAGCACTCATATGGGATACAAATATCTTCACAGTTTTTGACCATTCAGAGTGGTCCATCCACATACCTCTTCCCCAGATTTCTTTGTCACCAGTTTCCAGTAGTGCTTTTCAAGACCCTTACCATCCAGTCAAATAATTGCCTACAGCCCAGGACTCAGTATATAATCACACATCTGGCCATTATTCCTTCCATGCAAAGTGCATAACCAGGTGCACTGCTTGAAGCTCTGCCCACTGGTCCAATTTTGCATAGCTGGACTAAAACCTAATTCTTTTTACATATTATTGAATTTTCTGTACTAATGTTTTGATAAGGATTTTTGTATTTATATTTATGAAGGGTATTGGTCTGTAGGTTTTTGGAGATTTTTGTATGAATTTTGTCTGTGTTTAGCATCAAGATAATACTGTCTTCATAAAATGAATTATGACATATTTTTATTTTCTAAAAGGAGTTATATAGAATTGGTGATGCTTATTTTGAAAATTTTTGGTAGTGTATTAGTTCATTCTCATGCTGAACTGAGAGTGGGTAATTTATAAAGGAATCAAGTTTAATGGACTCACAGTTTCATATGGCTGGGGAGGCCTCACAATCATGCTGGAAAGCAAAGGAACAAAAAAGGGACGTCTTACGTGGCAGCAGGCAAGACAGCCTGTGAAGGGGACCTCCCCTTTATAAAACCATTAGATATTGTGAGACTTATTCACTATCAGGAGAACAGCATGTAAATAACCTAACCCCATGATTCAATTACATTCTACTGGATCCCTCCCATGATACATGAGGACTAAGGAAGCTGCAATTCAGAAGAAGATTGTGGTGGGGAAAAAGCCAAACCATATCATTGGTTCTTTTAGTCCTGCTATTAATTTTTTTTTTTTTTTTTTTTTGCTTTTTCAGTATTGCCTGAGGGTTCATTTCATTGATATTTTCAAATAAAGCTCTATTCCTCATTGCTTTTCTCAATTGTTTATTTTCTTTTAAATTTCAAGGGTATCTGTTTGTCTTTATTATCTTTTCCTGCTGCTTGTTTTAGGTTTATGTTGCTCTTCATTTTTACATTATGAAGGTGTAAACTTAGATTAGTGATTTAATATATTTATTTCTTTCTTAAAGTGTGCATTTAGTGTTAACAATTTCTTTCTTAGCACTGCTTTTACTTTGTTCCACACAGTTTGACATGTTGTATTTTAATTTTTATTCAGTTATGTGTATATTTTAAAATTCCCTTTGAACTTCTATTTTGACCTATAGATTATTTATAAGTATACTGTTTAGTTTCCAAGTATTTGGAGATTTTCCTATCTTTCTATTTTTGATTTCTTGTTTGATTTCTTTCTTTTTTTTTTAAAGAACACATTTGATATTACTTGGCTGTGTCCCCCACCAAAATCTCATCTCTAATTGTAGTTCCCATAATCCACACATGTCATGTGAGAGACCAGGTGGAGATAATTGCAGCATGGGGAAGTTTCCCCCATCCTATTCTTGTGATAATGAGTTAGTTCTCATGAGATCTCCTGGTTATATAAGTGGCTTCCCCCTTCACTGGGCACTGATTCTTCTCCTTGCTGCCTTTATGTGAAGGAGTATATGTTTGCTTCCCCTTCTACCATGATCATAAGTTTCCTGAGGTCTCCAGAGCCATGCTGAACGTGAGTTAATAAATCCTCTTTCCTTTATAAATTACCCAGTCTCAGGAATGTCTTTATTAGCAGCATGAGAACAGGCTAACATAATACTTTTATTTATTTTAATTATTTTATATGTTATGAGTTTATTTTATTGTTGAGGGTATGATGCATTTTGGTATTTGTTCCATAGGCTCTTGAAAAGGATGTGTATTGTGTCATTGGGGAGAATGCTCTATAAATGTAGACTGGATTCTGTTGTTGATACCGTTTTATCCTTCTATGTTGTTGCTGATTTTCTGTGCTGTTGTTTTGTCACTTGTTGAGAGAAGCTTGTTGAAATCTCTAACAGTGGGTTGTCTGTTCTTTCAGTTCTATCAGATTTTGCTTCATATTTTTGCAGTTCTGTTTTATGTTGCATACATATTGCATTTGTTCTGCCTTCTTAGATTGTGTCTCTTTGTCTAGTAATTTTATTTGCTCTGAAGTGTCCTTTATTTAATATTCATATAACCACTAGTGCCTTACTTTGTTTGCATGATATACCTTATTTCATCCTTTTACTTTCAACCTACCTATATTGCTATATTTGAAATCATTTATTTGTAAACAACATGTAGCAGGTAATTTCCTTAAATTTATTATGCTATGGCTTTCCTTTAAATGGTGCATTTAGACTATTTTTATTTAATAAAATTATTGGTATGCTAGGGCTTAAGTCTGCAATTTTATTTTTCTATTTGTTTTCTCATTCTCATTCTGTTTTACTTTTCTTGCCTTCTGATGAATTGCTTGAAATTTTAAAAAATAATTTCATTTTGATTAATCTATAGTGTTTTTAAATATACCTATGTGTTGTTTCTGTAGTAATAGCACAAAGTATTATATTTATAAGCATAACCTGTTAAGTCAGTGTCATTTTACCAGTTTGATGAAGGCTAGAATTGTGCTTCGCTTTTACCCTCCTAATTACAATGTAATTGTTTTTAATATAGCTCCTACACACATTCCAAACCTTATTACACAGCGTTATACTTTTTTATTCAATCATCAAATAAAATTCACAAATCTCAACAGAAGAAGAAAAAAGCCTATTTACCTATATTTATGCTTACCATGTTATTTTTTTCTTTCCTGGTGTACTAGGGTTTTGGGGGCTTTTCTCCTCTTTTTTCTTTCTGTTTAGACAACTTCCTTTATCTGCACTTTGAGGTTAGATTTGCTGGTGACAAATTCATTTAGTTTTGCTTCATTTAAGAATGCCTTCCTTTCTCTTTCATTCCTAAAAAGCAACTTCACTGGACATGCATTTCGCAGTTGACCAATGCTTTTCTTCCAGCAGTTTGATTTATTGTATTATTTCACTATGGACTTCATGATTCCTGCCATTCAATCTGTTTCTCCACTATAGTTAAGATATTTTTTTTCTGATTGCTTTCAAGATTATTTTATTTGGCTTTAGTTTTTTAAAGTTTATATATGATGAGCGTTGGTGTGAATTTCTTTGGATTTATCCTCCTTGACATTTGCTCACCTTCTTAAATCTGCAGGTCTATGTCTCTTGTCAAATTGAGTTTTGTCTACTATTTTCTCAAATACTTTTTTATTGTCACCCTCTTTCTCTTCTCGTCTGGAACTTCAATAGCATAACTATTAAAACATTGATAATAGTCTCATAGGACCCTGAGACTCTGCTTATTGTCTTTTCAGCCTATTTCCTCAATTGTTCAGATTGGGTAATTTCTATTGTTCTATCTTTAAGTTTGCTGATTCCTGCATCCCACTGATTCTAAATTTGGGTTATTCCAGCTGGCTTTTCTTTGATTATTGTATTTTTCACTTTGTTTCCTATTTCCATTCTATTATTCTAGACATATTCTATTCATTGCTGAGATTATTTTTCACTGAGGCTTTCTAGTATTTGTTTCCAGTATGTTCCTAGGTGCTTGCTAAAGCATTTCATTGTCTGCATTAAAATTTTTGTCTTACAACTAATGTAGCTATAATCTCTGTATTGACTTCTCTTGATTGTTTTCATTAAGTTTGAGATCAATCAAAAGTTTGTGTATAGAAAACAAGACAAAAAACAAAACCAACAACTGTTTTTCTCCCATACTCTCAACACAGAACATTTCTGGTCACCAAAATGTGTATCAGCATAGGGGAAGATTTTCCTCATTAACCGGTTTTTTAACATCAGCTGATTGTCCTACAATTTAACTCAATTCTGCCATTCTCTACCTGGAGATAGCATCAGATGTAACAGATTAATGCCTCAGTCCTACAAGACTGCTTTCCCACTTCAGGTGTCAATCACAAGTCCAGGTTACCTGTGTTTCACCAATCAGCTATTCGCTGAAGTTTTCCACAACCCCTTCCTCAGGTCCAATCAGTTGCTTAAAATGATTCACAGAACTTAGGAAAACATTCCATTCTTACCCAGATGATAAAAGGATATAACTCAGAAATAGAAGAAACAGATGCCTAAGACAAGGTATGGGGGGAAGGAGTACAGAGCTTCTCTGTCCTCCCTGGGCACACCACTCTCCATGTGCTTAGCAGCCCAGAAGCTTTCCAAGCCCCAATCTTTTGTTATTCTATGGAGCCCTTATTGTATAGGGCATGATTAATTAAATCATTGGCCAATGGTAACTGCATCAAATTTTAGCCCCTGTCTCCTACCTGGAGTCAAAAATGGGATAAAAAATTCAAACCCTCTCATCAAGTGGTTGATTCCTCTGGCAATCCACACCCATTCTTAGGCTATCAAGGAGGCCTCAGCCATCCGTCATCTCATTAGCGTGCAAAAATATCACTTCGGAGATTCTACTGGTTTTAGGAGGTATGAGCCAGGAATGGGGTCAAAGACCAAAATACATATTTCTTATTATGTATCATAATATCACTCCTGATTTTGGGCACTACAAGTGATGTTTGATTGAAACCTGGACATTTTCATGTTATGTTATGAGATACTACATTATATTTAAGCCATCTGTTATAACTATTTTTTTCATGTCTGCAGCAGATGAATGAATGTCTCATTAATGTGTGGTAGAGGTAGACATCTATTAATAGGTTCCCAATTCAACCTTTGTTGATGCTTAAAGAGAAGGGGCTCCTCATCACTGCCAGCTAGGGGTAAGAATTCTGACTCCCCAAAGCCATTTACTCTCATCTTTCTGCAGGGGTGGCCTCATTAACATTATGAAATAGTAAAGGTCCCGACTCTCCAGCAGGCTCCCTCTGACATCATCCAAAAGTAGAAAGAGAAGCCTAAAGGAGCCTGATTACGGGCCTGTGGTGATAGAAATTTTGGATCCCTCTTTGGCCTTCCCTGCTACTACTATGGAGAATTTCCTGGGGCAGTTATTCACAGCTTTACAAGGTTAGAAATCTAGGCTCACTACTCAGACTTTGCTGACATGTAGAGGGTGGAGGGGCACAGCTGTTCTTGAGGTGCTTGGTTGTGGTACAGTGCTTATTGACTAAAAGTTTTCTGTTTTGCTATGTTGCCTCTAATCTGGTGATTACAGAGTAAAGGATTTAGTTGGAGGACCTGTTGTCATTTCCAGATTGACAGCTTCTTTGACTGTAAGTCTGGGATATATGAAGAAAATAAAGAAAAAAAATAAAGAATTGACAACTGTGTCATTTTTGGCTATCTGGCTTCCTGGCTGGCTGTCTTCTCTACAACATTTAGCATTTTGTATATTTTATTTTATTTTATTTTTGAGATGGAGTCTCACTCTGTCACCCAGCTGAAGTGCAGTGGCACGATCTCGGCTCACTGCAACCTCTGCCTCCTAGGTTCGAGCAATTCTCTTGCCTCAGCCTCCCAAGTAGCTAGAACTACAGGCACGTGCCACCACATCCAGCTAATTTTTGTATTTTTAGTAGAGATGACAGTTCCCCATGTTTGCCAGGATGGTCGCGATCTCTTGACCTTGTGATCTGCCGGCCTTGGCCTCCCAAAGTGGGGGATTACAGGTATGAGTCACTGCGCCCAGCCTATTTTGTATTTATATAATAATCATGGTGGTAAGTTGTAAGTAATGGGAGCAATGTGGAAAGGTACATCTGCTCCATCTCCCTGGAAATGGAAGTGCTGTAACAGCATTCTGACATTAAAAAAAAAAAAAAAGGAAAAACAAGAAATACAGACGTTAATCTTACTTCAATTTTCTTTTTTTTTCCCATTTATTTATTTTATTGCATTTTAGGTTTTGGGGTACATGTGAAGAACATGCAAAATTGTTGCATATGTACACACGTGGCAGTGTGATTTGCTGCCTTCCTCCCCATCACCTATATCTGGCATTTCTCCCCTTGCTATCTCTCCCCAGCTCCCCACCCCCCATCGTCCCTCCCCTATTTCCCCCCAACTGACCCCAGTGTGTAGTGCTCCCCTCCCTGTGTCCATGTGTTCTCATTGTTCAACACCCACCTATGAGTGAGAACATGCGGTGTTTGATCTTCTGCTCTTCTGTCAGTTTGCTGAGAATGATGGTTTCCAGGTTCATCCATGTCCCTACAAAGGACCCAAACTCATCGTTTTTGATGGCTGCATAATATTCCATGGTGTATATGTGCCACATTTTCCCTATCCAGTCTCTCGTCGATGGGCATTTGGGTTGGTTCCAGGTCTTTGCTATTGTAAACAGTGCTGCAATGAACATTTGTGTGCACATGTCCTTATAGTGGAACGATTTGTAATCCTTTGGATATATACCCAGTAATGGGATTGCTGGGTCAAATGGAATTTCTATTTCTAGGTCCTTGAGGAATCACCACACTGTCTTCCACAATGTTTGAAATAATTTACACTCCCACCAACAGTGCAAAAGTGTTCCTATTTCTCCACATCCTCTCCAGCATCTGTTGTCTCCAGATTTTTTAATGATAGCCATTCTAACTGGCATGAGATGGTATCTCAATGTTGTTTTGATTTACATTTCTCTGATGGCCAGTGATGATGAGCATTTTTTCATATGTTTGTTGACCTGATGTATGTCTTCTTTTGTAAAGTGTCTGTTCATATCCTTTGCCCACTTTTGAATGGGCTTGTTAGTTTTTTTCTTGTAAATCTGTTTTAGTTCTTTGTAAATTCTGGATATCAGCCCTTTGTCAGATGGGTAAACTGCAAAAATTTTTTCCCATTCTGTTGGTTGCCGATTCACTCTAATGATTGTTTCTTTTGCTGTGCAGAAGCTGTGGAGTTTGATTAGGTCCCATTTGTCTATTTTGGCTTTTGTTGTCAATGCTTTTGGTGTTTTGGTCATGAAGTCCTTGCCTACGCCTATGTCCTGAATGGTTTTGCCTAGATTTTCTTCTAGGGTTTTTATGGTGTTAGGTCTTATGTTTAAGTCTTTAATCCATCTGGAGTTAATTTTAGTGTAAGGTGTCCGGAAGGGTCTAGTTTCTGCTTTCTGCACATGGCTAGCCTGTTTTCCCAACACCATTTATTGAACAGAGAATCCTTTCCCCATTGCTTGTTTTTGTCTGGTTTGTCAAAGATCAGATGGTTGTAGATAGTTGTGTTGCCTCCAAGACCTCTGTTCTGTTCCATTGGTCTATATCTCTGTTTTGGTACCAGTACCATACTGTTTTGATTACTGTAGCCTTGTAGTATAGTTTGAAGTCCAGTAGTGTGATGCCTCCCGCTTTGTTCTTTTTGCTTAGAATTGACTTGGCTATGCGGGCTCTCTTTTGGTTCCATATGAAGTTTAAGGTGATTTTTTCCAGTCCTGCAAAGAAGGTCATTGGTAGCTTGATGGAGATAGCGTTGAATCTGTAAATTACTTTGGGCAGTATGGCCATTTTCACGATATTGATTCTTCCTAACCATGAACATGGAATGTTTCTCTATCTGTTTGTGTCCTCTCTTTTTCATTGAGCAGTGGCTTGTAGTTCTCCTTGAAGAGGTCCTTTACGTTCCTTGTTAGTTGTATTCCTAGGTATTTTATTCTCTTTGTGGCAATTGTGAATGGAAGTTTGTTCTGGATTTGGCTCTCTTTAAGTCTTATTGGTGTATAGGAATGCATGTGATTTTTGCACATTGATTTTGTATCCTGAGACTTTGCTGAACTTACTTATCAGTTTCAGGAGATTAGGGGCTGAGACGATATGGTCTTCTAGATATACAATCATGTCATCTGCAAATAGAGACAATTTGACTTTCTCCTTTCCTATTTAAATGCCCTTTATTTCTTTTTCTTGCCTGATTTCTCTGGCTAGAACTTCTAATACTATATTGAATAGCAGTGGTGAGAGAGGGCATCCTTGTCTGGTGCCATATTTCAAGGGGAATGCTTCCAGTTTTTGCCCATTCAGTATGATATTGGCTGTTGTTTTGTCATGAATAGCTTTTATTATTTTGAGATACGTTCCATCAATACCTAGCTTATTGAGGGTTTTTAGCAGAAAGGGCTGTTGAATTTTGTCAAAGGCCTTCTCTGCATCAATTGAGATAATCATGTGGTTTTTGTCTTTGGTTCTGTTTATGTGGTAAATTACGTTTATAGACTTGTGTATGTTGAACCAGCCTTGCATCCCCGTGATGAAGCCTACTTGATCATGGTGGATAAGCTTTTTGATGTGCTGTTGCAATCGGCTTGTCAGTATTTTATTGAAGATTTTTGCATCTATGTTCATCATGGATATTGGCCTGAAGTTTTCTTTTCTTGTTGAGTCTCTGCCGGGATTTGGAATCAGGATGATGTCTCATAAAATGATTTGGGAAGAATTCCCTCTTTTTGTATTGTTTGGAATAGTTTCAGAAGGAATGGTACCAGCTCCTCTTTGTATGTCTGGTAGAATTCAGCTGTGAACCCGTCTGGACCTGGGCTTTTTTTGGGTGGTAAGCTCTCAATTGCTGCCTCAACTTTAGACCTTGTTATCGGTCTGTTCAGGGTTTCTGTATGTCTTATATTTATCATCTCATTTATTCATAGAAGTATATCCTAAAAGATATTTTTATTACTTTGTATTTTAGAAAAATGATGTTTACAAAGATTATCTTATAGTAGGCTGGTAATAAGTAGAGGAGACAGAATTCGAATCTAGAGAAAGTGGCCTTAAAATTTGTTTTATAACCACAGCACCATGCTTTATTTTGAACTCAAATAGTATATTTTAATTATGGCACTTATATTTTAATAGCAAATCATAAAGTTGAACAAATAGAATCAGTGACATTTTCTTAACATGCAAAAGAAAATACTTCTAAGTACAGAAATTCTAAAAATTACTCTTTGAAAACAAAAGTTAATAAAAATATTATATGTAATGTAATTGCATTAGAGCCACATTAACTTATATTATTAAGCCTATCTTGTTCTCCTAGAAATATATAATACATTTAAATGCAAATGTGGTAAAATGAGTTAGCACAAAACAAGCTTTAAATGAATGAAAATAGGCTACATTAAAGTGACATTCTATATGTACTTTCATGAAATATATTTACCTTATAACTAAGACATATTAGAACTTCCAAACATCATGCTATATAGTTGAATATTAAAATTTCATCTTTCAAAATGTAACACTTTTCAATTACTCATATAATTATGTTTACTAAAAATGTTAGTGACTGTTTCATCAATAAACTTTTCTAAATTAATTTGGGTGATGAGTGTTATTATTTTCAATTTATAGGTTAAAATTTTTTCAATGAAAGCAAAATTAAATAATATAAACCACTAAAGTACAAGTCTTTAAAAATTCACTGTTAAAAAGGAGCTATAGTTTCTCTTGTCCTATTTCTGATAATTCTAAAAAGTTGGTAGTGCTTGTAAACAGTAACAATGATTGATAATGTTCTCCCAGATAAAGTCAAGAAACCACATTTTGGCCTTTAATATTCCTTTTACTCTATCCCTCCATTTTCCTTTTTTGCACTGTATTTACTTATAATTTTATAAAATGGATTTTGTAAATATAAGAGAAAAAAAGAATATATTTGCCTTATATCTTCTGACACATATAATTTGAAACTAAAACTTATCAGACACATAAGATTGTAAATATGCAAAATAGCGCTGTTATTTTTAGAAAGGTAAGAAATACAAATTTCATCTGAACAATAATTTTATTGATTTTGTGATCCTACTTAAGCATGTTCAATAATAGCTTATGCATTTGCATGGGTTCACTAGTTTACCATGCATTGATTAGTGTCAGACATAATGCTAGCCACTGGGGATATAATTATTAGCAACACATATTTTCATCTCTAAGCCTATAGATGATTTTTAGTTGAAGATTTTTAGTCTAATTGAATTCCAAATTTATTTATTTAAAATAATAATCAAAATATTCAAGCATGAATGTATATTAAAATACAGCTGGAGGGTGATTGTTTCAAACAGGAATAAAAGACATACCATCATTAACTGTCTTTTCATCTCTGGTTTCTGTGTCTGTCACAACCTGGAGTCATTCTATAGACATGGTTTCTCCAAGCTGCGGGACAAAGGGCAGCCACGACCTCACTAGCTAAACCCTCTTCTATCCTAATAGCTCCTCCCCTTACTTTCTTCCACTTCCTCCTACCCCTCAAAAAGACACAATTTCTTTACCAGTGTCCTTGCTTCAATCATTGGTTAAAAACATGTAGCCAAGACCAAAGATCAGAGACATGTTATAGGATAACTAGCCAGGCTCATGCCACATATGACCCCACTCAGGGCCAACAGGCATTTGAGGCTCAGCAGTAATCAGATAAAAATAGGCAAGAGCAGCTCCTAATCTCCTAATAGCCATATCGATGGGGGCCAGCTGTTCTTTACTGGGTATAAAAGAGGTACTAGGAAAATAATGATATTCCATTGTATTTGCTACCATAAAAAGCAAATGTAAATAAACTCATGTTCCCGTACATAAAACTTCAACATAACTACGTTAATTTGTCTTTACATCATGGAACTATCAAAATCACAAATCCCCCTAACATCTGCAAAAACAAAAAAACACAAGAATTTCATTGTGCTCAGTTACTATTTCCACTGTCAGGTGCGAAAGCTCTATGTGAAATGGTGAAATGTATCATTGTCCATACACCTATGCCTTGGGTTTCATGTGGATCTTCATTATCCAGAACTGCGTGGCAAAATATTTCTATCTGAGGCAAACATCACAACTATTGTATATCCCACAAGGTATTTGATAGTCTGATCTTCAGCCCAACCTAGGATAGCTGGAAGTAGTTAAAAGGAAGCCACGTGTGTACCTATGCAACAATCTTGCATGTTCTTCACATGTACCCCAAAACCTAAAATGCAATAAAATAAATAAATGGGAAGTCTCTAAACAAAGATATGCAAAATCATTAGAAGAGCCAACATGAAACAAAGAATGTTCCCTTCATCCTGAACCTATCGAATCCTGCTTAAAGAAACACAAATACACCTTCACTTTTCTCTATTAAACAACCTAAAGGCACACAATTGTATGTGTTAGCTAGAAAACAAAGTAAGGTACAAGCTTTCAAACTTTTCATTTCTAATCATTTGAAAACTTGCATGTCAGGGCTAGAATGGTTCTTGCTACTTTTTGTTCCCTAACTATATACTTAAATGCCCCCCTGTTAATAATTTATATTCATCAGAACACACCTGGTTGTAAAATAATAATGAAATTCAACTCTAGTTAACCTGGTCAAAAAGGAAGCGGGATATTTTACAAACTGTAAAGTCCAGAGATGGATTTGGATTCCAGATTATTACACTGGGTCTGGCAGCGTAACAATGGCAGGAAGGCACCCCTTCACATCACTTGGCTTTATTTTCCTGTAGATTCTCCCCAGCCAGAAGGCAAGAAAACAGCCCCAAAATGACATTACTTCTAGCTCAGCGAATTCTTTCCCAGCAGTCATATATCAGTATCAGGGAAGTTTGTGATCGGCTCCGTTGCCAGCATATTCCCTAGTCCAATCGCTGCAGGCTGCACAGAGTATGATTTGCTACTGAGGGTTCATACCCTACACGACTCAACAAAGGGGAAGAGATGGGATATTGACGGTGATAGGCCCAAGACAATCAGTCAGGATGGAAAAGCAACAGGTACACAGTAGGAAAACAGGATGCTAGGCCAAGGAAAAGGCAAAAATAGGAACCAAAAAGCATAGCTATTAAGTTAATGCAAAAGTAATTGCGGTTTTTGCCATTTGGCAAAAATATTCACATCAAAATAAGTCAAAAGTTATGGCAGAGGTATAATCCTATGAGTATTTATGAAGTCATGACTACTATAGTATATAAAATTAAACTCGAGGGATAAATATCTTGCTAGAAAGAAAAGGGAAGTGAGAAAAGAGGATGTTTAAATTTTTAAGGAAACGCTATTTATAAAAGCATAGAAGAATGAAGGTGTGTGTTGTAGTCAGGGAAAATAAAGCAGCTTTGTCTGAGGGGCGATGGCAGGATGGTAAGACAGAATATAGGAGTAGCAGCTTTCTTTAATCTTGGAGAGGCCTTCATTGTTCATGAATTTAAGAAGGAAATTTCATAATATATAATACGTAATTTGATATGTTCTAAGTGCTGTATTGGAAATATGCAAAATAATATCTAAGCGCATCATGTAGCTGAAGACACAAACCACCAAAACATGTCAGATTTAGAGAACAGTCAGAGAGAACAACATCTAAGGAAAATATTGAGTTGACATCTTCATTATTTCCTTAGCAACACTTTCTGCTAAATGGCAAATGGTTTAACACCAGCTCATCTGGCAGAAAATAACAATATTCTATATATGAAGGCGAAGTTCATTCTTCAAATTATTCTTCCATGTGTGTCTTATTTTTTTATTTTACATTTAACTTTTAATACTTGAGTTTTGTTTCACACAGTTAATTTTAAACTGTGTGATGGAGATACGACCCTTTGGTCAGAAATAGAAGGTAATGGAGATGTATGGAAAAAAATGAAGTTATAAACCTGAATGTTCTCCTATTGTTGAAAGCGTTTCCTAGCGGAATTTCAGAAACAAGCTTGCCTGCTTCTTTGTTTCTGTCAGTGTCTTCTTCATAAAATTATAAAGATATTTAACATAGACATCTCTCTCCAGCTAGAGTAAAGGGCTGTTTCTTTATAACAGAGACACAGCATAAATGTTTCATTGCTACTTTCTATAAAATTTGAATGTGAGTATTGGTATGTATATCTCAGAATATTCATTGAAATAAAAAATGAAAGGCTTAAGAGAATGAAGATGTGTAAGCCAATAAAATCAGTTACATAGTGTTAGAGATTTTTTTTTTTTTCTTTTTCTTTTTTTTTGAGACGGAGTTTCGCTCTTGTTACCCAGGCTGGAGTGCAATGGCGCGATCTCGGCTCACCGCAACCTCCGCCTCCTGGGTTCAGGCAATTCTCCTGCCTCAGCCTCCTGAGTAGCTGGGATTACAGGCATGTGCCACCATGCCCAGCTAATTTTTTGTATTTTTAGTAGAGACGGGGTTTCACCATGTTGACCAGGATGGTCTCGATCTCTTGACCTCGTGATCCACCCGCCTCAGCCTCCCAAAGTGCTGGGATTACAGGCGTGAGCCACCGCGCCCGGCCTGAGATTTTTTAAATGGGTATTTTAAGCTTTAAAGTTAGATAATTTTTTTTCTTTTGGTCCTGCACTCTTACCCTGTCTAGCTATGCAATGCTAAGCAAACTACTTCACCTCTATGAGTCTCAAGCTCTTCATAAATAAAATAAGGAAATAACAACTCTCTCATAAGCCACTGTGAAAACAAAATGAGATAAACCATACTTTGAACCGGCATTATTTTTAATTGTTTTCAAATAGAATACAAGGATTAATATCTTCCATGAGATTCTTGTGTTTTCATTATAGTAGGTCAGCTCTTTCATGCAATATTTACAGTTTAAAATGATTAAAAATAAAGTTGAGAAATGTTTAAGTAGTTAATGATGTATTTATATTAGGAGGATAGGAAAGGATAAGACCGATTACTTGCTTTCAAATATCTTAAAATCCAGTTGGGAAAGCAGAATTGGCAAAAAAAGAAACAATACAGAAAAAAAGGTATGATGACAATAAAATTACTAAATAATTAACGAGTAAGTTTTACAATATATCACGTTATAGAATTTCAGAAAGATGTTTTGATAGAGGAGTAGAGAATGGTTTTGTATGGGGGCAAACCTATGAAAGAGGCATTTGAGTATTTACAGTGCTTATTTTTTGTTTGTTTTAGAAATATAAATGCAATTTTAATGTTCAATAGCTATTATTTTTTTTCTATACATTTGATTAAAAAAATTAAAAAGTGATACTTTACTTAATATTTAATGATAATAAAAATAATATCTGGCATTTAGTGATATATGGATCAGGCATTATTCTAAACCTGATTTGCATAAATTCTATTTTATTTTCATAACTGTTCTGTGATGAGTTATTATTATCCTCATTTCTCAGGAAAGGAAACTGAAACCAGAAAGTTTAAGCGAAATAAACAAGGTCATAGAGCTAGGAAATAGTAAAGTCACTCATAAGTACTAAATCAAGAGAAAGTGTGTATTATTACAAGTAAATTGACTGTACACTTAATTATAATTATGAGGCTATATAAGTTCTATTCATACCAGTATTTCTTCCATAGAACTACAATGATGAGACTATGTAAGTACTATTTGTACAATTATTTCTTCCACATAGCTACCAACATTGGCCCATACTTGAATTAGAAAATAATTACTGAAGAAAATTGTGTTAGTTTTTAATCACCACAAAACACTTTCTCCAAATTTCTCCAGATGAAGGACTTTGAATTTATTGTCAGTATTCCTAGTAGCAAACTTAATGCCTGGAATATAGGCCTGTGTGGTACAAGTTTGTTGACGTAGAGAAGAGCCTTCTTCGGAAAGACAGTACCAAGGACCCCCAAAAAGATAAATGCCTTAGCATTTGCTTATTGTCAAATGGTAGACAGTCAGAAAAATAGATACATAGAATATAAACTACTGCTTTCAGTAAAATACAAAATAAAAACATGTATCATGTTGTTTACATAAAATGTTAAATGTAATCTTAAACATACTAATTAGAATAAAATAGTCTCTTTTATCATGATTTTCAGACTTAGCTTATGCTTCATCTATGTCTAGACACACTTTTATCATAAAAAATATTTATACCATAAGAAGTAAGTTTATGAAATAAAACTAGAGGCAATCAATGAAATAAACTTATTTTGATTATATGAAGTGAGTTTCCTGGTTTTATCATTTATTTGAAACTAGTGACAAAATAATTAAACATTAAGAATGGGTTAAAGCTGAGACATGCAGCTTGATCTAAATTTTGGCGCTGATCTATCTATATACCATTTATCTATAATTTAAAAAGTAATACAAAGCATTTTCACCCTAAAATAGGGTTGCTGTCGAGACACAGTTTAAGATGCCAACAAAGTTTGGCATCTTAACAAAGTTTATTACAAGTTATTTATCTCCAGCCCTTTATTTTTCAAATATATTTTGAAAAAACTAAGGAAATAATCTTTCCCATATGTCACTACCTTACAAGTTCATGATAAAATGCTCAGTCAGCACAATTTCATTATTGAAGGTTTTCAGACAAGTTAACAGGAACAAAAAGTTAAATCCTTAAAGGAAGTAAAAAATCAATGTTGCTCATGCCTCCGGAATGGTGACTCATTCTAGCAATCACTTGTAAAATATCTTAGTGCAGGGCTGCAACTGTTTTCAGCTTTCTGTCTATTAAGCATTACTTTGGAAAAATTTGGTCACATCAGTGAAAAACAATTCCGAAATCATGCAATTACAGAACAGCTTGAGGCATATCATCAGTGTACTTGAAAACAGAATTTTCAACTGTCAGTATGCTTTTCTATGATACCAATACATCTCAACTACTGCCAAAACTTTATAGAGCTACTCAAGAATATGATACTAGTCTTAAATTCTTCAGTTCTGTTGTTATAGAAATGTATGCTTTACCAAATTTGATTAATTATAATGATGTAAACATATTAGATGTTCAAATAATTTCAATGAACTTAAGGGGATGGTCCCAAGGTCTTATTTCTAGACACTAATAATCTATGTTCTGTTTAATAGTCATCCACACTGATATGAGGAAAGAAAGCATTTGTCACATATTTTGCAGTGTTTATGTTACATATTGCTTGGTGACATGGACAACCAGTAAATAGTCTACCTACAAGCGACGTTATAACATTTCACATACAGCATAAGAATTTAAAAATACTTAATTTTATACCTTCCCTCTTATACTTTATGCCATGATGGTCACATAATTTACTTACACATATCTTATAAACCTGACAATACATTATTATTATTGTGTTACACAGCCAGTTATTGTTTACAAGTATTTAGGTAGTAAGGAAATGATTTATATTCAATCCTGTTACTTTTTCCAATGCTATGTAAATTCATCTTTTTATCCTGTCTATTTTGTTCTGCCTGAAGGACTTCCTATAATATTTCTTGTAATATGGACTGTTGGAGATGAATTCTCTCAATTGTATAATTTTTTATTGCCCCTTCAAATTTGAATGACTTTTTGTTGGATATGAAATTCCCAGCTGACCGATTTTTTTTTGTATGTGTGAGTTTCGTTATGTAATTATTGTTTTCTTTTGGATACAAAATTCTAATTTGGTAATTGTTTTTCTTTATCTTAAAAAATATTTCTCCACTCTTGCATTCTTTTCAATGAAGAATCTACAGACATTCTCATTTTTTTTTTTTTTTTTTTTTTTTTCTGTAAAAAGACATGTCTCTCCTCTCTGGCTACTTTAAAGATTTTCTCGTTAGAAGAACAACTTGATTATGATGTCACTCAGTTTGATTTTCTTCATGTTTATTGTGCTTGGGAAGTGTTAAACTTCTTGACTCTCTGTGGTTATAATTTTAATTGAATTAAAAAGATGTTTGGCCATTGTTTTTTTAAATATTTTTCTGCCACTACATCTTCTAGCCTCTTCTTCATGGACTCGATTTACATATATATTATACTTCTTAAAGATTTCCTACAGTTAAACAATACTCTAAGTTACTTTTGCTCTTTATATTTGTTTTCACTGCAATGCCTACAAGTTCACTTATCTTTTCTGTCTGCACTATTGATTCTGCCATTAATTTCAATAATGTATCATTAATCACAAATATTGTAATTTTCTTTTGACTTGTAAAAGTGAAATATCGTAATTTTATTTGGACTCTATTTTATATATTGCATACAATCATTTACATTTCAAGCATTAGAAATACTGTTATGATAAGTGTTTTCATGTCCTATTCTAGTTAACTGAACATCTCTGTATGCTTTGGTATAATTTTGGTTAATTTTTTACATCATAATAAATTGCATTTTGCTGATATTTTTGTGTCTGATAATCCTCAATTAGTTTGTGCTCTTTCCTGGGATACAACTAAATCATTAGAGCAAGTCTAATTATTTTATATCTTGCTCACAAGATATTTTAAGTTGGATCAGTGCAGCATTCAGGTTCTGGCTAACTACTCCACACTACTGAAGGAATGCCCACTGAGTACTATATCCAATACCCTACAAATTCTGAAATAGTTTTGTCTGGTTGGTGGGAACAGGTTATATCCCATGCCCTGTGTGAGACTGCGTACTTCTTTCCTCATCTGAGGCGTTTTCCACATGAATGCACCAATCAGTCCTCTGCTGAATACTTGTAGGCAATCCTTCACATCTCTCCAGATTTTTCTCTTTATACAGCTCTCTCCTTTCTAGTATTTCTTTTGTGAACCCTAGGAAATTTTCGTCCTCAATCTTTCAAGCTTATTCTCTGCAACCCTGGCAGCTTCACAGCCTCTCCTACTCTAGAATCTCTCAAGGCTATATGCTTGGGTAATAATAAGACTCAACTTGTTAGTTTCTCATCTCTGAGGAATTATTCTCTATCACCGCCTGTTCAGTATATTAAACAATCTTAGCATTTTGGTTTGTTCATTTAGGCAGGAGGATATACTTAACTACTTTATTCCACTTTCCCAGAAGCATAATTGTTAAACATTATTTAATACTTCCCAATTTATAAAAATGTTACAAATTGAAGATTGTTAATTTAATATGGTTTCTACTCTTAGGAGTTTCAATATTCGTGGCATCAATGATTCTCTATTTTGTTAATGTTAAATACCCAAGATTTAGTACAATATCTTGCATATAGAAGATGCAAATATCTATTATTTGTTCATTCATAATGTATTTATGGAATGATGCTATGATAAACTATGTATACAACTTGGTAAATATCAAAATTCTGCCCTCATATTTTAGGTAGTACAGACTGTTATATGCATCCATACATCTGTCCATACATCTGTCCATACATCTGTCCATATATTAACATAATGACCAATGAAATAAAAATAGGCTAGGGTTATAAAATGTTAAACATTGTGCTTCACATAATTAATAATAGGAATACTAGATTATGAGCCAATAATCGTGAAATACTAGAATTTTATTTATTTGACTTCCTTTAATGTTAATTAAAGGAAGATATAATTGGTTAACCTAAATACACTGCCAGAATTTTGACAAATATATTACTCACTTGTCTAGTATTAAGGATTTGTGAGAAAACACAACGTGCCAGCTCACTTTCTAACAGGAAGTTGTATTTTTTAAAGCAACTTGATGTTAGAATATTAGAGATACCAGACATAGTCACCTTACTCATGTAAAGAAAATCTAGGATATTTTTAAATCACCAATTATACCCCCTATTTCACTCTGCCATGCTTTATGCTCTTTCTTTAATATGTACATTCTAATGTCCAATTTTATTGGTATATATTGACTTTAAAAAGTAGAAGGAAAATTATAGAAATATTCTAACATTTTCAATTGGTATAAAATTTGGAAAGGCCTGCAGAAATCAAGCAGTGATGTAATTTGTAAAGAAAGTCAGACCTAGAATTCTAGTAATACATTGTTTGAGATGGAAGATGAAGGAAATTCTGGAAGTAATCCAAATATAACAATAATGCTACCGGGGACTAAAGTGTATATTGAGAAATATATATTGAGAAATATAAAATACTATGTTTTAGCAAAATTCTGAATATCCTCTGTATTCCTGTCAAGTAGAATACTGAGAAGAATGAAATGTGTTTAAACAGTTATTTCTAGGAGCCTACTATGTGAACAGACAGTAAAACTTAAGTTCACTTAAAAGTGTGTAAACCTGAGTATAGGATAACACTAGAAAACAAAATTTCACATTAAGGGTTTTAAAATAATACGCTAAAGAAAATAAAATATTGCATATTTTTTCTTTTAAAGCTCATATCTTTACTAAATATAATTTTCAAAGTCAATATATTATCAGTGCCCTATACTTATTTATATATTAATAATGTATAATTATGAAGCGACAAATAAATCAATATTAAACGACTTGGCATGCAGAACTGGAATTGCGTAATAATTTTCCCTCAGCATCATGATATAAGCAGTATCAGTACATGGTCAACATAAATTTGTTGTATAGTATTCTTCTCTCAAGACATTGCGAGTGCAATTCAAGAGTTTATCTGCAGTTTTTCAATTGTAAAGACTTCTTCCTGGTAGTGATTACGTAAAAGTGACTACCTTGGTAATATGAAACATTTTCACTAGGAAATAATGGCTACTAAAATTCATCCTTACATAAAAGTTTAATTGAAACTGTTTCTTTAGAAAAACTATAACATTTTTATATCAATATTATCTTTAAGTGGCTAACTCTAAGTATAGTTTATTTTTACATTTGCATTTTTATTAATAAATAGTTAAACCAAAAACTCACACATAGATCTTGTAAATCTGAATTCAATAGAGGAAACAAAAATTATGCTAGGTGACTCTGTCCAAAAATAAATGTAATATAGGAATCATGGAGTTTATAGAAATTGTACAATATTAGAAAAATATGTTTTAGGCCATGTATCTTACAATGTTTCTTCAACTACATGGAACTATCTGTCAGATTTTTTGCCGGTGCGGTCTCTGAACACTAATAGGCTGAAGAATGTTCACCTAAAGATAGAATCCTCAGCTTCATGACCCACATGAAGAGGTTGCTTCTATAGCCACTATTTCAACAAATCCAGGACAGAAATTTCATGCAGAATGAGCATTAGAAACTGCTGGAAGAAATTTATGAGCTTGCTAGACCATTGTAACGACCAGCAGTCCCAGACTAATCAACACCCCACCTCAATTCCACTTTTCAAATCTCTGTAAGAATATCTAATTAGTAGGTACTAATTTATATCCAATAATTTATCAGTAAGATAATTGATTTAAAAGTTTTTATTTTCTCAACTTCTTTAAAATGTGAAGTTTGAGTATAATAAAATCACAGTATTTTTTAATACTTGTATTTTTATTTACATAACACACACACACAATGAAGGATCTTTTGAGATAACTGATATATCCTTAATTCAGAACTAATGCAAATTCATTTTTCATTAGTTTGAATTCTGAATAGTTATTATTAATTCAAGCAATCGTAGTGCTATATTTAAAATGTAAAATGAAGTTCTACATGTAAACCTCATTTAAAAATTAAAAGCTAGGAACAGTGTTCGTCTCATTACACATTCTTTTTCTAATCATCATAGTATGAATTTATATAAAACAAGCAAAGAACCTTTTATCAGTCCTAACGCCAGGGAAGTTTCAATTGTAACATTTGAAAAAAAAATCTCACAAATTATTCAACACACAAAGTAACTTCTAGCGTACTTTATTGTATATTTTATTATTTGTTACTGATATTATTACAAAACAGTTTGGATGTCTTGGTATATAAAGAAACATGTTTTTGTCACTCTGAAATCTGGTTTTCAGGAATTGCCAGGCCACCATTGAGACAGTTCTACTGAACAACATAAATGCTTAAGTTTCCATACAATTGAATGGTGACTCAATTCAAATGATAGTTAACAGATTTTTCTTGCTTTTAAGGTGACGCTTAAGTAATTATATTCACACTAGAATTACACTTGGTCTATGTGGTGTGAATCAGACTTGGGAATACAAATCAATAAGATATATCTGAACTGTGTTGAACAGTGTATATCTTCATTCTCCATGAATAGAACAGATATATTTGTTAAACTTACCTAATTATAAAAAACCCTGTATATAATATTGTATCAAAATATGAAAGTATTAACTAATTCTGAAAATATTAAAATAGATGCATTAATGATAAATTGCTGTACACACAGACACAAGGTATAGTGGTTTGCTACAGATATTAACTTTAACGTGAAATTAATTTGTTTTGATTCAAATTTCAAATGTTTATTTTAAAAACTACTGAAATAAGTAACCTAAGCTAATATCAATTAAACTATAAAGGTAAAACAAAAATTTAAATCATGAAAGAATTCTGACATATCCTAATATTTTATTATTGTACTGCTTATAAGTCTAATTTTATTAAAATTTCTATGAAGAACATATATGAAAGGGAACTTAGAAATCATGAAACTTGGCCTGGCACAGTGTCTCACACCTGTAATCCTAGCACTTTGGGAGGTCAAGACAGGTGGATCACCGGAGGTCAGGAGTTTGAGACCACCCTGGCCAACATGGCAAAACTCTGCCTGTACTAAAAATACAAGAATCAGCCAGGTGTGGTGGCATGCACCTATAGTACCAGCTACTTGGGAGACTGAGGCAGGGGAATCGTTTGAAACCAGGGGAGTGGAGGTTGCAGTGAGCTGAGATCATGCAACTTCATTCTAGCCTTGGCGAAAGAGTAAAACTCTATCTAAAAAAAGAAAAAGAAAAAAAGAAGAAAAGAAATCATGGAACTCATTATGACTCATTTAATTATTTTTAGGTCCTAGAAAAATTAATTCTATCACTCTGAGTATTTATTTATTTACAGAATGTCAACATGAAGAATGCTTATTAATATTATCTTGGAAAATCTGTGGAAGAATACAAATATTAATCATAATTTATTTTATGTATTTGATATATTTTCTCTCTTAGAAATACAAATGTTAACTTGGTTCAAGGAGTAGTGATATCCAGATGTTTTCATTGTCATATAAAATCTACTCGTTACAAGTAAATCACTCTATCTTACATTTCTGAGATTATTTAAAAATAGCAATTTGTGAAAGAGGAATATATAATCATAAGCATATATCCCTATGATACTGGTATATGGAGTATAAAAATAATAAGTGAATGTTTGCAAAAACAATAAGAGAATTAATCTCGAGGATGTAAAGACATCTACAAATCATCTTCCACAAAGCTAATACAAAAATTGTCAAAAAAATTTTAGTGCTCTAGACAAAAACAAGTTGAGAAGCATTTATGTATGAAAAATGTCTGTATCTTTGGTTAAGTACTGCAGGTATGTTTGGTCTTCTTGCTTAGGCCTGCTTCCATCCACCTAATTTCTAGTTAAGTAAGCAGAAATGGTAGTTTTACAAGTGGAGATGGCCATAGAAATGAGAAACTTTTTGGACAGAGATGGGTGGCTAAGTTAATTTAAAACAAAGGTAAAAATTTTCTTCAACAAAATTGTTAGGAAAAATAAAAAAAATAAAATAAAAAAAATTGTAGGAAACACTTACAACTCTAGCCCAAGTTTGAAGTCCTGATTGACTTAAATAGCACATAATTCAGAAATGTATTGAGAGGTTATAAAAATCAGAGAATCTTATTAGATAAGCTCTCTACAAGTGCCTGGCCAACTGGTGAAGCATGCATCTGCATAGAGGAGAAACAAGGCCAGACAGTTAAAGCCAAGCCAGCTGGGAGAACTGGCTGTACTCTGAATGCACTTCTCACCCAATTGACAGATGGATTGACAGAGGGTGGAAAATTTACAAACTTGAGTTGATTGAGCAGAGACTCATCTCTAATCAGTGACTGTTCACTAAGGTAAATAGACGTAGAGATATCCCTAGAAAGCTTGGATAAAAATAAATCGAATTTAAAAAACAGCAACGGAAAAAGGCAAAGAAATCAGTAGGTACATATCATGGAACGACAAATCTCAGAGTTTTAATCCAGGCAAAACATGAAAAATAAATGAAGTAAAAGGTAACATGGGAGAACATTAGAATCTGGAGTTCCTAGCCATATATTCTAAGATTCATGCATTCTGTTAAAAATTAGGGGATATGTAAATATGTACAAAAGAGCAGCTCACTTTTGTGAAAAAATAAGTGTATATAAGCTCACTCTAAATGGGACCAAATATTGAATTTAGCAGCAAAAAATAAAAAATAAAAGCAAAAAATAAACTATAAAATAGTTGTTATTAGCATACCCAAGGAATTTAATAACATTATAATTAGAGATGTAAGAAATATTTGAATAAAATATTTCAATAAATGGGAACTATCCATAGAGAAATGTATTTTTTAAAAGAATCACATGAAAATTCTAGAACTAAAAATTATGAAAACTATATTTTTTTTAAAATACTAAAAATAAATATATTTTTACAAGAGAGTTAAAATAGCAGAAGAAAGAACAGTGAACTTACAGATAGTACAATAAAACTTATCTAATTTAAATAAGAAGAAAGATTGAAGAAAAATGAACAGAGCATGACAGACTACAGGACAATATAAAGAGTACCCAGATACATGTAATTAAATCATCAGATAGAAGGAAAGAGAAAAAGGAATAATAACTATATTTAAGAAAAAATAAGCAAATGCTTCTCGGGTTTGATGAGAAACTTTAATACTTAGATCCAAGGAAAAAAAAAAAGAAAGAAATAAACCTAGCCTCATCATAAGCTTCTGACATCAAAATACAAAGACAAATTTTAAAAAACAGAAAGGGGGAAAGATAGAATTACCAGATGTGGAAGCATACAATTAACCCCTTTCTTCTCTTTAGAAACATTGTAGGTAATTAGACAGTGGAATACCATGTTGAAAATCCTGGAAGCAAAAGAAAAAACAAAGACATCAACCAAGAATACTATGATCATCAAAAATGAAGGTGAGATAAGGCATTTACAGATAAACAAAAACAATAACTCATTGTTATGATACCACCCTACAGAAAGACAAAAATAAATTCTTTTATATAGAACATATAAAATAGTTCCTGAGAGTAACTCAAATCCATAAAAGAAAGAAACAGTGGCAGAAATAATAATTATTTTAGTAAATATAAATGTTAAGAAACATATGCCATATTTTCTTCTAATTTACTCAAAAAATGAAATTGCATTATACAATAATTACAATAAAGCATTTTAGGTTTATTACAGATAAGAGAGAAAATATGTATGATAACAACATAAAGAAGTGAGTGAAAGTGAAGTTATGATGGGAGAGAGCTGCTATATTTTGCTGGAATTAAGTAAATATTAACCCAAAGTAGATTGGCATAAATTGAAAAGCCTATCACAATTCCATAATCAACCACTAAATAAATGACTAAATATTATACACTTAAAAAGTCAACGAATAAATTTAAATAGTACACTAAAATATATTCTTTATAAAGAAACAGCACTAAAGGAACACAGATCAGGAAAACAGATGTGAAAAATATAGAAAACAAAAAGGAAAAGGGCAGCTATAAAAACCAACAATATCAATAATTACAATAAATGTTAATAGACTAAATAATTAATAGAGTTTGTCAGGCTAAATCAAAACATAAGATATAACTAAATACAAGAGAATATTATTCAGCCTTTGGTTATACCTGGGTTGTAAAGTAGAGGGGTAATCTATTTGGAAACTGTCAGCACAGTAAAGCATGAAGATACCTTTGGATATTTTCTGACTCTTTGTTTACGTAAAGTCCCAGTCCTGCCTTCAAAATATTTGAAGCCTGTGGTATGTTGAATGTAACTTAAGCTGCAACAGAGCCCAAACCCTGTTCAATGAGAGAAAAGTATGCCTTGGATCTGTAGGGTAGTTTACTGAAAGAGGGTTATTTTACACTCTACTGTTCCTTTACCCCTGACATTCAAAATATAATTTAAATATATGAAACATAAAATAAGCAGAAATATGTGACCCATGATCAAGAGAATCACAGGTAGCAGAAGCAGTTTAATGGGGAACACACATAATGGAGTCAATAGACAAGACTCCAAGTAACTATGAAAAGCATGAACATGATATATCTTTTTCATTTTTACTTTCAAATTCGATCTTTAGATATAAATAAGTTTCTTATATTATTTGTAAAATTGTTTAATGATTGACTGTTGTAAGTTAAAAGTGCATAATGTAAAGTTGTATAGAGTAACTACTTAGTCATATAATACACAAATTTCAATAGTAAGAACAATGTGAAATGATAAAAAGCACTCAACCCAAAAGGAAGCATGAAAGGGGGAACAAAGAAGCAATAAATAGGAAAAATAGAAAATACATAGCAAAATGGCAAACTTTGAACCTTTCAATATTTACATAAAAATCAAATTAAATATTCTGAAAAAAATGGGTATAACCATCTAAAATTACAAAAATGGAAGAAAGAGAAAAGCCGGGCTTCAAACTTTTAGAGGGCTTTTCAGAATTTAATGTTCATATAAGTTTGTTAGGCAACACCCTAAATCAGGGGTCCCCATCACCGAGGCCACAGACTGGTACCAGTATGTAGCCTGTCAGGAACAGGGCTGCACTGCTGGAGGTGAGTGGCAGGCCAGCGAGCATTACCATCTAAGCTCCATCTCCTGTCAGATCAGAGGTAGCATTAGGTTTGAGGGATCTAGGTTGCATACTTTTTATGAGATCTAACTAATGCCTGACGCTCTGAGATGGAACAGTTTCATCCCAAAATTACCACCATTCCATGGAAAAATTGTCTTCCATGAAACAGGTCCCCAGTGCCAGAAAGGTTGAGGACCACTGCCCTTATCATTCAGAGGTCTAATCAATGGATCTTAGGACCACACTATATGGTCTACCACATCTATTTTCATTCTTTGTGATTGATTATTCATTCTTCACTGCTGCGTGTGAGGAAAAAGAGTCAAAGATAATGAACATTTCTATGTACTACAATTTTTACATGTGTTTGGCCATTCAACTCTTATCACACACAGTAATAAAAATACCTCAATTTCATGTAAAGGAAATTGAGACTCTTACAATAATCAGTTCATAAATAATAATAGATTCACCTAACATCTTGCCCTTAGAAAGTTTAGGAGATGGAATTTAATTCTTAGACTCTCTACTTCCATGTTCTTTATCCTTCTATAACATGATCCCTCCTAAAAGCAAGGGTATTGCACTTGAATTGGAAGAGTTAGACAAGGCATCTGCAAAATGTTATTTGTAATGAATTAATTACTCAATGTATAATATTAATACATGTCTCAGTTCTGAATTAAGATGTGAAAGGAGTCATAATAATAAACTAGAAAGTATTAATTTGAGGGCTATAAACAATTTTTAAAATATTTTAAAAATAGATTGCTTTTCAATTCTTTATTTTTCTAATTCTTCCATCTATTCATTAGGAAAGTTTTAAAATGCGATTAGAGGAATGATTATAATCAAGCTCAATTGTGTAAGCATTCCAACTTTACACCAAAATGGCTCTCTATTCAACTGTGATCTCAATATTTGCTTCAGGCCACGTTCAAAACTATGCTGAATAACCATTTCTACCTGTAATACATGTACTAACTGGAAAAATATGTCTTTGTCAATTGGGCTTATTCAAAGCTATTTTTCACTCATTAAATTGAAATATTGAGTTGATTTTCTTCAAATTGCCTTAGATTTTCTTACCTTGTTGATATTTCAAATTATGCTTTCCTTCCAAAAAAAAAAAAAAATTACAAACCAATAAACAGTCTCTCACAAATCTTATTAAGAAAGCTTTATGTCTTATTTATTTGACATATTTGGAATGAGAATAACAGCAAGTTACATATTTTTAAAACTGTATATATTAATCTTGATAAAATTATTTTAGGTATTAATGAGATATTTAAACTGTGCAGGGATGGGTCAATCAATTATCATACAAACTTAGCAGATAATTTCCAAATAATAAAAAGGCATTTTCTATACATGATTAAGAAAATTGTTCCTGTTATTAAATGTTGCTTGACATCTTCTTCCATTAGACTTACTTTTGTGTACAAACATTACATTTATTTAATAATATTTTATAATTAATGAATATTAACTAGTTACCAAGCACTGTCTTAAACACTTAATTCATTGTCTCACTTTATCCTCATTATAACAGTTTATTTTATTAATTTCATACTCATTATTGTGGTGTCAAAGTTATGAAAAAGTCAAAAAATTCCTTCAAAGTGATGCAATTACTTATTTATGGAGTTAAAATTTGTTTCTCAGCTACTGAAATCTTAACTGGTATGTCTCATGCTCACCAACGACCTTTTTCCATTCATTGATGAATTTAATCACTCATGGAGAAGATTTTACATAGCAGGCCAGAACCAGGTACTTAAAACAAAATTGTTTATGACGTGTAGAAAGCCCACCATTTTCTAGAAAAATATACTATCCTATAGATAGAGTTAAGCATTACAATTGCCTGTATATATTTGTACAGAGCTACATAGTATCATAATAATTAATTTTAGAATGATTTTCACAGTCTTAGTATAAGACAGGCAATGAATTCGGCAGAATAGCTCCAATGTTAACAATATACAGAATTTAGATCCTCATAAAATGCCCTGTCAAGTTGGAGATGCAAAGAAATAAAAGCTAATGAAATTAAGATACTGGAAAGAAAAAGTTTTGAAAACAGAGAAAAAGACAACCTAACCCAAATTGGGATATCAGGTAAGGGTTTCAGGAAAATAAAATCATTGCATAGAAATTAGTCAAGACACTAGGGTAAGAGGAATAGGTAGAATGTTCCAGAGAGAATTAAGAGGAGTGCTTAACATAAAAAATAGTTTGGCACTGAAAGTAGTTTGGCATGCTTGTCACCCAAGATTACAGTCAGATGAAGAGTTCAGAAAAGGGGCATTAGCCTCCTGAAATGGCAGACATCAGGCTGCACTTTCATAATAATATTGTAAATGGCATTACTTTCTTAATTTCATTTACAGATTGTTCATTGCAAGTGTATAGACATGTAATTGATGTTTGTACATTGATTTTATACCCTACAACCTTGCAGAACTTGATTATTAACTTTATTTATCTTTATAGCTTAAATTTTTATGCTTGTTAGGATTATTTTCTATTCTATAAGAATAGAGATAACTTCTTCCTTTACAATCGGGATGCCTTTTATTTCTTCCCCTGTGTTCACAGACACAGATTACTCTGTGTCCACAGCACAATGTTGAAAACAAGTGGCCAGGGTACACAGACTTCTCTTGCTCCTGATCTTAGAGGAAAAATCATCTAATCTTTCACTACTAAGTATTATGTTAGCTTTTATGAACAACTTTCCTTTACAACTTGGATATCTTTTCTTTTTCTTGCCAAATTGTTTTGGGTAGCATTTCCAGGACTATGTGGATAGACTTAGCAAAAGTAGGCATCCTTGTTTTATTCCTGATCTCAGAGAAAAAGCTTTAAATCTTTCACCTTTTATAACAGAGTGATGTTAGCTGTGGGTTTTTCATACATGGCTTTTGTTATATGGTGGTAATTTTCTTCTAGTCCAAATTTGTTAAGTGTTTAACATAAATACATAATTTGTTAAGTTTTTATGTTAAACACTGAAAAAATTAGGAATAGAAGAATTACAATTTTCATTAAATGCTTTTCCTGTACCTCTTGATAATATCATGTGATTTTAAAAGTTTTTTTATTCTATTGATAAACTCTATTTTTATTACATGGAATGCTTTGCAGATAATTGTTACTATTTTTATTAATGTTTAGTAGAATTCAGCAGTGAAGAAGACACCTAGGCCTGGACTTCATAAGAAGTTTTACTAAATTATGACTTTAATCTCTTCAGTTTTTATAGGTTTATTCAGATTTTTCATTTCTTCTTGAGTCACTTTTAACAGTTTTTTTCTAGGTTTTTCAGTTTCATCTAAGTTATGTAATTTGTTACTATATAATTGTGTATAGTATTCCTTTATAATCCTTTTTATTTCTGTATGGTTAGCAGTAATATTCCCTCTCATTTCTACCTACTAATTTAAGACTTCTTTATTTTTTTCTCAGTCAATTAAATATTTTCAGTATTTAAATTTTCAAAGAACTAGATTTTTTGGCTTAACTGGTTTTCTATATTTTACTTTTCACTTCTCAATGTTATTTGCTTCTGCTTTGATCTTTATTATTTCCCTCCTTCTTCTTGCCTTAAGTACAATTTGGTTTCTTTTTCCAGTGACCTAACATGGATTGTGACTAATTTCTGAAAAAAAATCATAAGAAGATTACACCTAAAAATGTAGAATAAGAATTTCTATAATGCATGCTGTATAATTCACACAGCATTTGCTACTGATAAGTAAAATCAACACAGAAACATTTAAAATATGACTAATTGACATTATCTAAAGGTTTATGAGGCTCAGGAAGACTAGAGTATCTCTGTCAGTTTCACTAAAGTGAACTGCGCTGCCCCTAACCCCAGGCAGCAGCAGCACAGCTCACAACTCTGGGAGAGGCTCCTTCCCTCCGACTGAAGAGAGAAGAGAGGACAGTAAAGAGTACTTTGTCTTGCGACTTGGATATCAGCTCAGCCACGGTAGAATAGGCCACCCAGCAGAGTCATGAGGCATCCATTCGAGGCCCTAGCTTCCTGATGACATTTCTAGACACATCTTGGGCCAAAAGGAAACCCACTGCCTTGAAGGGAAGGACCAAGTCCTGGCAGAATTCATCACCTGTTGACAAAAGAGCCTGTGGGCCTGAAGAATCAGCAGTGGTAGACAGGCAGAACTCACCATGAGCCTTGGGTGAGACTCAGAGCTGTTGGCTCCAAGTGTGACCCAGTACCTTTTCAGCTGTGGTGGCTTTGGGAGAGACCCCTTCTGCTTGAGGAAAGGAAGGTGTAAAGGAAACTTTGTCCTGCAGCTTGGACACAAGCTGAGCCACAGAGAGCTAATAGAGAACAAGGTAGGGGATCCTGGGATCCCTGATTCCAGGCCTTGATTACTTGGTGATATTTATGGACCTGCCCTGGGAGAGAAGAGAGCCAATGACTCTGAAAGGAGAGACTCAGGTCTGGCAACCTTCACTAAAGCTGACCAAAGAGCCCCTGGGCTTCAAGTGAGCATCAGCAGTAGTCAGGCAGTGCTAGCAGCAGGCCAGGGGAGGCAGTGGCCACAGAGAGAGACTCCTCTGCTTGGGGAATGGGAAGGAAAGAGTGAAAAGTGCCTTGTCTTGTGGCTTGGGTGCCAATCCAGCTACAGTAGAATAAACTGTCAGGTAGATTCCCAAGGTTCCTAACTCCAGTCGGTCATTCCCAGTTGACATCCCCAGACTCACCCTGGGCTGGGGGAAACTCACTACCCTGAATGGAAGGACAAAAGCCTGGCTGTATTTGCCACCTGCTGATTGTAGAGTCCATGGACCTTGAGTGAACATAGGGGTGATCAGGCAGTGACCACTACAGGCGTTGGGCAAGATCCAGTGCTGCAATGGCTTCTTACCCAGCACAGACCCAGTAGTGCTGGACACAGGAGTCCTTGTGTCACCCCAGCTCTAAGCAGCTCAGCAGAGACAGAGACTCTAATTGTTTGGGGGAAAGAGTAAGTGAGGAAAATGAGACCCCGCCTGATAATCTAGGGAATTCTTCCAGATCTGGACCGCCAAGACAGCACACCTATGAGTCTGCAAGAATCACAGCATTACTGAGCTTGGAGTGTCCCATAAAGCAAATAAATCTGCAGTGACCAAAGACTTAGATCACAACACTCAAGTCTTTAAGTCTTCAGTCCCTAGTTATGTACAAGCATCCACAAACACCAAGACAATCCATTAAAAAAAATTACCTTACCAAATGAACTGAATAAGTTACCAGGGACCAATCCTGGAGAGACAGAGATAAATGACCCTTCAGACAGAGGATTGAAAATAGTTGTTTTGAGAAATCTCAGTGTAATCCAAGGTAATACAGGGAAGGAATTCAGAATCCCATAAGATAAAGTTAACAAAGAGGTAGAAATAATTTTTAAAAACTAAGGAGAAATTCTGGAGCTGAATAATGAATAAACATACTGAAAATGGTGTCAGATCTCTTAGCAGAATTGATTAAACAGAAGAATGAATTAGAAAGCTTAAAGATATACTATTTGAAAATGCACAGTCAGAAGAGACAAAAAAATAATAAAAAATAAAAAAGCATGCCTACAGGATCCTGACAATATCCTCAAAAGGCCAAATCCAACAGTTATTGGCCTTAGAGAGGAGGTAGAGGCAGATCTCAAGGCAGAAAGTTTATTCAAAGGGACAATATCAGAGACCATTCTAAACACAGAGAAAGATATCAATATTCAAGTACAAGAGAGTTAGAGAACACCGGCTAATTTAACCCAAATAAGACTACCTCAGAACACCTAATAATCAAACTCCCAAAGATCAATGATAAATAAAAATGAATTAAAAATGTAAATCAAAGACCTCAAACTATGAAAGTAATAAAAGCAAAAATTGGGGAAACTCTTCAGGACTTTGGGATGGTCAAAGATTTCTTGAGTAATATTATACAAACACAGGCAACCAAATAAAAATAGACAAATGGGCTCACATCAAGTTAAAAAAGGTTCTGCACAGAAAAATAAACTGTAAAAAAGTGAGCAGGCAACCTACAGAATGAGGTTGAGAGAAAATATTTGCAAGCTATTTATCTGACAAAAGGTTTATAACCAGCATATATAAGGAGCTCAGACAAGCCAAAAGGAAAAAAAAAATCTAATAATTTGATTTAAAAATGGGCAAAAGGGCTGAATGGACATGTCTCAAAAGAAGACATAGAAATGGCAAACAAGTATGTAAAACGTGTTCAACAACACTGATGATTAGAGAAATGCCAATCAAAAATACAATAAGATATCATCTCACCGCCAGTTAAAATGACTTTTAAACAAGACAGGTGAGAATGTAGGGAAAACGGAACCCTCATACCCTATTGGTGGGAATGTAAGTTAGTATAACCACTATGGAGAACAGTTTGGATGTTCCTAAAAAAACTAAAAATAAAACTGCTGTAAGATCCAACAACACCACTCTTAGGCAGGTACTAGAAAGAAAGTCAGTATATCAAAGAGATACCCACACTCCCATGTTTCTTGCAGCACTATTCACAATAGCCAAGATTTGGAAACAACCTAAGTGTCCAGCAATAGACGAATGGATAAAGAAAATGTGGTACATATACACAATGGAATACTAATCTGTCAAAAACAGAAAACAAAAACCAAAAACTGAGATCCTGTCATTTGCAACAACATGGGTGGAACTAGAGGTCATTATGTTAAGTGAAATAGGCCAGGCGCAGAAAGACAAGCTTCACATTTCTCACTTATTTGTGGGAGCCAAAATAAAATTAAGACAATTGAACTCTGGGCCATAGAGAGTAGAATGATAGTTACCAGAAGCTGGGAAGTTTAGTGGGTGTTGGAGGAAGTGGGGTTAGTCAATTGGTCCAAAAATAGACAGAATGGATAAGATCTATATGACCACAGGGTGATTAAGCCAACAATAATTTATTGTATATTTTAAATAACCAAAAGGCTATAATGGGATTTTTTGATAACACAAAGAATGGATAAATGCTTGAAATGACAGAAACCTCATTTACCCTGATGTGATTATTACTCATTGTATGCCTGTGTCAAAGTATCTCATATACTCTGTAACCACACCAACTATGTAACCACCAAAGTTGTTTAAAAATAAAATTAAAAATAATAGAAAGATTTTGATTAGATTTAAATGGTGCATTAAATATAGTAATATTTTCTGAAGATGTCAATATGGAATATAATAGTGATGTTACTGAGGATGACTTTAATATTGCAGTGTTAGTAAACAGATGTGGTGCCATTTACCATTTGTCTATGACAAAGAACACTATAAAAAAAACAGTTGATGAGAAAGAATCAAGAGCTTGATTTCAATCAGATTAACTTGTAAATGTCTATTAGACATTCTGTGATTATATCAAGCTTTCAGGTTTGAGGTAGAAGTCAGGCTGAAGACTCAAAGTGAGAGGCCATAAACTTAAATAGTATATTTAATTTCATTGTACTGAAAGAGATCGTCCAAAATATCCAGTAAAAATCAAAAGAGAAAAAATATGGAAAATGATGAAAGGTTGTTTAATAACAAAAAAGCAAATAATCTAGGGGAAAATCCTATAAAGATTTATTTACACATTTTTTTGCCTATAGACAGCTTTACTTTAAAAGAACTATAAGTCAAAGTAATAGTAGTGTATTACTAATTATGTTTAATAAAAATCAGAAAATAAATTTAAAAATGCATCAAAAAGCAAAAATTATATTTATGTATAAAACGTTATTTTAGTTACACTAATATATACCTTAACGTTTAAATAATTATTTAGAAGTACATAAAATACAAACTTGCAGAAAGTTATACTATTATCAGAATGAAAGTCAATCTATATTTTCTAAGTCTGATAATTTTTGAATTTTCAGTATATACTGAGAAGAGAAAAAGTAGCCTAATTACATAAATTAACAAAACTCAATAGAGAGTTAGTTAACATTTAAATTGGGATTATAATATATAGTTTTATATCATGTTCAACTATTTTTCTTCCAGTGACTTTTTCAAAAGGCAGTGGAATGATATATTAAGAACTGAATTCTGGGAAGACCAGATTAATTTATAATGGATACTAAATCTAAAAGCTATCACTAGATATCTAAAAGAATACAGATATGAATCACTAAGGCCAGTAAAAGTTGACTTAGACTGCATTTGAAAGACCTAAGAAATATCTCTTATTAGACTAGCTACTCACAGCTTTACCCCCAGGGGAGTCTTACTTTTGTTTGACACATTTAAAATTAAATTATAAATTGGCAAAGCTTGAAAATGTTCAAAGAAGATAAAACAAAATACAATCTGACAAATTATGTATGTTCACATTTTAAGTTTTGTTAACTTAGAAAAGCTATTTGCTCTTTCTTGTGTGACCCTGCATTCATAATTGCAGGGTCACACAAAATAATGAAAATTTTTTGAAAGATGTTTCAAAGTTAAGTTTTCTTTAATGAGACCTATCACCCAGAGAGAAATCATGTGACTTTATTGAATTTTGTGTAGGATGGAGTTTATTTGAATCTGAAAGATTCATGTCACAAAATTAATGTTAGAATGACCTGAATGTTGGCTTATCATTAGGGAAGATGAAATCGTTATTCTCAAAAAGGGCAAATCTTTATAGATAATTGTGAATACCACCAATGTGTTTCCATTTTAAAAGTGGAGGTGTTGTTAAAGTTTAAGACATTAAAAATTACTGTTTATGAAATATATTGATGAGGTAATTTAATCTTTAATGTATGTTCAATTAATGAAGAACCTCAGATCTCTGGGTTTAGTAATACAGATATGAATCAGACGAACTCAAGAAAATATAGAGGTCAGAAGGGCTAAAAAACAGACAGGACGAACAATGGGTGTATTATGAAGTAGAATCAGGATAATTTGCCAAAAGCCGAAAAGCATAGGCAGCAAGTAGGCCTGAAAGCAAGCCGAGGCCTGCTGCGTGGTCCACACTGGACAGTGTGTCTGACCTCAGTGGGCCACACCGAGACATTCTCCAAACAGGCTTTCACGGCCTTGGGCTTCATTTTTACAACTCTTCTGCATTCGGTCTTTACAACACATAGAACTAATTTCATCGTGTCCTATTAAAAACTCCCCTGAGGGTCTTGCTATTATTTTTATTTTCAGTTTATACTGTTAATCCTTTTTTGTTGCTGTTTTTAGTTTTTTGAGACATGGTCTCTCTGCCACCCAGGCTAGAGTGCAATGGCACGATCTCCATTCACTGCAACCTCCACCTCCTGGGTTCAAGCAATTCTCCTGCCTCAGACTCCCAAGTAGCTAGAATTATAGTCATGCACCACCAAGCCCAGCTAATTTTTGTCTTTTTGAGTAGAGAAAGGGTTTCATCATGTTTGCCATGCTGGTCTCAGACTCCTGGCCTCCAGTGATCTGTCCGCCTCAGCCTCCCAAACTGATGGGATTACAGGGGGGAGCCACTGTGCCCAGCCTGCTAACTTTTCAATAGCCTCCATAATTTGCTAACAAATAAACTAGTTCAACATTATCATACCTGCATAATTTCCTACATGCGTAACTTCCTTAAGTTAATTTGATAAACACTCACTGTTTAGTGTACTTCTTTAATAAATATTTGTTTCTGTGTTCATACCTATACTCTTTTCACTTTTCTCAACATTCCTTAGTCTATCTATACTGTTTGCTTGTATGACAATGTAATTTCAACTGCTATGCATATTTCTTTTAAAGGAAGCTACATTACCAATATATAATATTCATAAAGGTTTGTAAATTTGTCTCTATATTTGTTAAGTTGAGAAGGATTTTACAAGTCAAATTAAAATTCAAACAAGAGCACAAAATGAAACTATTGCAGAAACGAAAGCTTTGACCTCCCATGCTCAAGGGTTCCTCACGTCATCCTCAGGCCCACAGGCATGCCACCACTCAAGATTACTTTATTATTATTATTATTTTTGTAGAGACAAGGTCTTGCTATCTTACCCAGGCTGGTCTCCAACTCCTGGCTCCAACTGTTCTACCACCTCAGCTTCCCAAAGTGCTGAGATTACAAATGTGAGCCACTGCACCCAGCTCTATTCCTTGTGGATTTAAAATTCAAATAAGAGAATAATTCATCTTTATACAATCACTTATTTCATTATTTAATTTCTAATTCTATGGTTAGAGTAAATAGTAGCCACCAATCATTTTATTGCATGTCCATCTGTAAACATATCAATTTTTTTCACTAAAATTTTGCTCAAGAAAGCTCGTGTGTGCTGGAATCCCTAGATTATTTTATGACTAACATTGACTCTATTGCTTGACTAAGAAAGGAAACTTCTATATATACTTCTCAGACCACATTTCACTTCTCTAAAGTCTTGAAGCTAATATATGCTATGTTGTAGCATCAAGTGTTGCTATGAGAAAGTCTGGTTTTAAAATTATTTTATCTTCTACTGTTATACTGTCACGCTGTATTTCCCTATGTAAGAGCCCAAATGAGAAATCTGTTTTAGAATTTAATTCCAGGAATAAATGTGGTCTTTTTTGTGACTAAAAATTATATATACATATGTGTGTGTGTGTATATATATATATATATATATAAAATCCTCTGTATATTCTTACTCTATATTAAAATTAGATTATATAACCTAAAACCAAAGTAAATCATTTCAATAAGATAGAGGTGTACATCTCTAACCCAGAAACAAAGAAAAAATGTATTTAGGGTTGATATCCTGTCTCTGTGGCCATCATGAACCAAAACTGCTTCTGTATTTTTACTATAACCAACATCATTGCATGACTTTGAAATTTTAGTTCAGTATATAGTTCAGAATGGATAATGAAACTTCAGCTATTATGTTAGAATTGTATACAGGAAAAAATATATATGGAAGAGCAGAGGCAAAAGCAACCATACGCCAACTGAATTTTAATGTTTATATTTCTCTTATTTTAGTACAAAACAAAGCAAAGCAGGGTGAGCACACAGGGTCAGGCCATGTGGAGCAATTATAGCAACATCTAAACTTTTGTGCCACTAACTTTAGTATGTGTGCAGTCCAAGATGCCTGCTGGAATTCTAACATTTAAGACAGCAACATAGCAGGAAGAAGAGGAAGTGTGAGAAGAGCAAATGAGAGTAACCATCAGCCAAGTCAGTTTTATTTCGACATAGTCTTTCCAGAAGCCCACCTGACATCTTTGACTTATATTTAAGTGATCACCTGTGGCTGCCAGCAAGAACTAGAAATAAAATTATTTAGCTGTATTCCTTGCTACACAGAATAAAACTAAAGTTTATCACTAAAGAAGAAAAGGAAGCACTAGAACACACTGCAGTTCTGCCACATCTGCATATACTTCATGAATGACTTTATGACATTGTTTTAATCTTTGGAGTTTCATACCTGAGTAGGTATAAATTTAGTAAAAAATGGAGTAGATGCTACCCTGTTTGTTTTTGATTCATTTTATATGACAACAGTATAGCTAAAGACCTACTCTGTCAAAATTTTAAAACTTGTATCAACGACTTTAAGCTCTGACAGTTCCCCTTTCTTTTAACACAGCAGTCACCACCTTGAGGTAATCTGAAACATTTGTCATCTTTGCCAGAAAGTTCACTGCTTCTGTATGGCAAGGCACCAGTATTATTTCCCATTATATCTGCACATATATCTATATATGAGTCCACAGCTCATAACTGATTCAATATAGATATAGAAGCAATTGGATTTTGTTGAAAATGTTCCAAATTACAGACTCCTTGGCAACTTATTTCGTAAGCCATAGACAGAGAACTTCTCTCTTGGCAAAGTGGCTTCTCCTTCTATCCCTGTTAGTAGATTGGAAAGCTCCAGTCTCAATTTATTTCTCACTGATAGGGTTTTGTTGAAAGCAAAAAGAAGGAGCCAATGCACACTAACATACTGAAATTTTCGTCAATTTCCTGTAATATAACAGCCTCAGGATACATAGCTCTGCATTCCAAAATACTGAAAACAATGATATGACCTAATGTTTAGTACAAAATGATGGTCACCAGATTTACAGCCTACAAAATTATTTTCCTTATTATACATATTCTCATGTCTAATTAGTCAATTCTATAATCTGGATCCTGCTACTGTGTATTGGCAATGCACAAGGCTACAACTGGTACTCAATTTTGAATAAAATTTGTCGGCAAATAATTGAAATCCCCCATAAGTGGTTTAAATAGGCACTTGATTTTTCCCATTAAAAACAAACAAACAAACAAACAAAAAAACAACCCAGGTTAGGTAGACATTGTGGAACAAATGTTTTCTACTATCATTAGCACGTGGCTTCTACCCTCAGTGTAACCTCTTTCTCTAAGATGGATTCTGATATTCCAGTGCCAGCTTCAAGTATGGATATTTGGAAAGAAGAAAGTATAGGAAGAATAAAAGGACACATAATCTAATTATCTCAAAGTGCCACATTAAATACACACCTATTATATTTCATTGGTGTCCAAAGTGGCAAGGGAGTCTGCAAAAGCAAGCTTTTACTCAGCAAACTCTTAAGTAAACTTCGGGGTTCCTTTTATGATAAAGAAAAAAAAAAAAAAAAAAGATGTGTCACTAGAGAAAAGGAAATCTGTGCCTATGCTTCTTTGACTTTGTGAATAATGAAGCTGAGATTTTTACACTTGAAGAGAAATTACCTTGTGAGTATACGTAATTATATTATTAATTATTATTATTATTTTGAGACAGAATCTCACTTTGTCACCCAGACTGGCCTGCAATGGTGTGATCTCGGCTCACTGCAATCTCTATCTTCTGGGTTCAAGCAATTCTTCTGCCTCAGCCTCCCGAGTAGCTTGGATTACAGGTGCCTGCTACCATGCCTGGCTAATTTTTGCATTTTAGTAGAGACACGGTTTCACCATGTTGGCCGGGCTGGTCTCAAACTCATGACCTCATGTGATCCATACGTCTCAGCCTCCAAAGAATTACATTATTTTTATGCAAATTTACGTAATGTTGTAAACCCTTTTATATCTTCCTATTCAAATACTATGTATTTCACATTTTCTCCAATTTTAATAAATTTTATTTCTCCGTTTTTAAAAAACTTTGGTAATAGCAGAATATTTATGCTGCATCTCCTCCTATCCTTATTATCTATTCGTTTACCTAGAAATTTTTAATTAAAATATTTGGATATTTAGAAAGCATGCTCATCATGTCTGTGATTTCATTTTCATTCATCATTTTTTCTCTTAATAAAACTTTCTTTCATCTCGTTTTATTTTTGTCCTATTCTATTCTAAGATTTTCAAATTAGTTTTTAAAGTTTTTAACATCTGTTTTCTTGGAATTTCCTAGAATACCTCACAATCTTTTCCAACATTCTTTTTTCTCTCTTTTTCTGTTATTTTTTGTTAGAGATACTTTTGTCTCTGATCTCACTGGCACCATAAAAAATGTTTCCATGAATTCTTCCTCTGTTTATTTGGTTTGTTCATATATATTTTTTACATTTCTCTGTTTTCCTTTGTTGATACATTTTGCCAACTTTAAAATGCATAATTCTTTAGTTGGCTGCTTTTTCACTGTTACCTCCAAATGTAGTTACAAAATACTATAGGGAGAGAATAAGGAAGAGCAAGAGAGAGAAAGAGAAGGAGAGGGACAGAGGGGAGAGAGAGAGAGAGAGAGAGAGAGAAGTTGAGAGAGAGCGAGAAAGGGAGAGAGAAAACAGAGCATTGGACCAGTTTTAAAGAAAAAACTAAAATGAAAGCACCTTTTCTCATCATATTAACTATTTTCTTTAACACAGTGGCAAGCATTTATTTGTTTTTCATTATACAATAATTTTTTGTGTCCCATATTTTGGCTTTTATGTTACAGGATCTCTTTCTTGTTATCAAGCTAAAGTTTTCTTTCCGCCTTTTTTCTAGCCAATTCCCTATCTGAAATTCTATATGCATTTCATATCTTGGTGAATTTTGGGGGTATAAAATTGAGTCTCTACAAACACAGTCTCTTTTATTCGTTTTTATTCTTATTACACTAATATAGTGTTTATGAACATATATTTCAGCATGTTTATTGAAATATAATTATCATACCTTACAATGTACATGCATAATGTACAAAGAGTTTTTAAAATATTTTAGAGTTGTGCAAACATCATCATAGTCTATTTTAAAAACTTATATTTCCCATTAGGGAAACCAATATACTTTAGCCATTACTCCACCATCCCCTAAGATCACATCTTTCTCAACCCTAGACAACCATTAATTTAAATTCTGTGCCTATAAATTTGCCCATTCTAAACATTTAATGCAAATGGAATTGTACAATATTTGGCCATTAGTATCTGACTTCTACGTACTTTACACAATATTTCAAGAATCATGAATGTTATAGCATGTAACATTACTTATTTACCTTTTATTATTGAATAAAACTTTATGGTTTACATATACCACATTTCTTATTCATTTGTTAATTGATGAACACGTTAGTTGTTTCCACTATTAACTATTATGAATAATGTTGATATTAATATTTACATACAAGTTTCTGTTAATATGTTTTTAGTTTTCTTGGATACATATTAACAAGTGGAAACACTGGGTCATATGGAACTTCTATGTTTAACTTTTTTAGGTATATTTTCAAAGTAGCTGCTCCATTTTACACTATCACCAGCAGCATATGGGGGGTTCAAGATCTTTACAAACTTGCAAATATTCCTCACTATCATTTTCATTATAGCCATCCTAGTGACTGTGGAATAAAATTTATTGTGATTTTATTTGCCCTTCCCTGGTGGCTCATGATGTTCAGCAACACTTCATGTGCTTTTTGGCCATATATGTACCATCTTTGGAGAACCATCAATTTAGATCTTTTGCCTATTTTAAGATTATGTTATTTGTCTTTTTTTATTATCCAAAGAAAACTCTCTCTCTTGTTGGAGACAGGCTCTCACTCTTGCCCAGCCTGGAGTACAGTGGTGCAATCTCAGCTCACTACAGCCTCAACCTTCCAGGGTCAGGTGATCCTCCCACTTCAGCCTGCTGGGTAGCTGGGACTGCAGGCATACACCACCATGCCAGGGTTATTTTTTGTGTTTTTCATAGAAATGGGATTTTGCCATGTTTCCCAGGCTGGTTTTGAACTCCTGGGCTGAATGATCTACCCACTTCAGCCCCTAAAGTACTGGGATTAGAGGTGTGAATCATGAAACAAATATCAGATATATTATTTTCCAATATTTTCTCCAATTAGTGGGTAGTCTTTTTTCTTGCTTCATAATGCTGTCCCATTTCCTGGTCCCCTCCTCTCAAACTCCCTCCAGTCTAATTAAACCAGAATTTCTGAGTGTCACCGAGTAACTGCATGTTAAATCAGCTTCTCAGGTGCATAAGTCCTCAAGTGCTATCCCTTCACTTACTCTTCATGTGTTTGACTGCTCTATTCTCTCTCTCTTCTACTCTTGGGATTCCAGTTACATATGCATTAGATCGTTTGCTCTTCCACAGCAAATGTTTTTGTTGCCATTTCTTCCCTTTGTGTTTCAATTTGGGTGGAGTTTATTGACTTTTTTTTCTTTCAAAATTAACAAATTCTTTCCTTGGCTATGTCAAATTCAATGATGAGTCTGTTGAATAAATACTTCGTCTAAGTTATATACTTTTACTTCTAGCATTTGCAATGGGTTCTTCCTTATATTCTACCTTTTCCATTAGATCCTCTAATGTATTAATCAAAATTATTTTAAATCCCCTGGTATTTCCAACAGCTGTATCACATCTAACTGTGTTTTAAATATTGTCTTTTCATTTATGTGCATGATGTCCGGGATGCTGTCCAAGACCCCACTACCATCACCCCTAAGAGAATCACCCACAGTCCATCCTTACAGGTAGCCCTTCCCATCCCAACCAGGACCACCACCCACCCCCCCAGATCAAGCCCTGAGGTCGGCCTCATGGTGGCTCAGCCCCTCCTCACCACATGGGGCCTGCAGAGGGCCAGCCTTACCTCTGCCCTGTGGGCCTGCGCACCACACACTCTCGTCAAACTTCATTTATTCTTACCTTTTTGTAAGCCTCATGATTTAATTGTTGTTGAAAGACAAAAATGTTGAATTGCACAATAGATACTAAAGTAAATATCTGTATACTTGGGGTTTCATAAACACGTCCTGCACAGGGTGGTTTTATTACTCTACTCCTGAGCTGGCCTACATTTGGAGTGTGTTGTTGCTATGTCTACGCTCAGTGTATCAGAAGCTGCATGTTACTCTATGACAATCACCCCTCACTTGGTTTTGGTAGCCTCACGCACTTTGAGTTTTCTTTTTGAGCCTGCTCCCCAAAAAGACTGTATCCCCTGTAGCTCTTCCTGATATATTTCACTGTGACTTTACCTGGCACTTGGCAGTCTTGTTATGCTTTCTGCTTTTGCTCCAGATATAATGCTGGGCTTAGCAGGTATTTCTACAACTCCCCCAAAGGTATAGTTGTTTGTTTTCTTTTATTTGTTCCGTTTCCCCAGTCACATGGGCTTTTACCAGTGTCCTAATAGATTATACTCTTTGGTCCATAAAAATAGGGTTGGTAGGTTTAGTAAAAGTAAATAAACACATCATGGAGGAAAAGTCACTCATTTGAATATGAATAAGATGAAGTATTAATGATAAATGATGGATGGTATGTATGTACATACATATATATGAAAATCTGTGAAATAAAAATAAAGTGAAGGATTTTCATGTAGACATCTCTATTCACACACGTGTGTGTGTGTGTGTGTGTGTGTGTGTGAAGGATATAAAGGATATAATCTGCTGGAATGAATAGAATATATTCAATTATGGTGAGAGGGCTTATTTAATGATATTAATTAACAATATTTGTTAATAAAATGTGTTCTAGCTCAAAGAGCGGCTAGAAAATTTACAAAAAGAGAAACAATATATATTTTTCTAAATGAAGAGGAGTTCAGAAGGACAGTAAGGTCATTAATATTCTAAAAGTTTCATCTAATTGAAGACAGGGATTATATTATACACATATGTATACAAATTATCTTTGTGGGAGAAATAATAAATAAATTGTTTTCTTATAATGGATACATATAAACATCCTGAAAGGGAAAGTAACCATTGACCGAATTGAAAACCAGTGTAGAATTATAAAATTAGCAATGAAACAAAAATAACAAGTATCAATGTGCTTTGATCAGGAACAATAAAGCAAAAAGGAAGTTACAGAGTAAAACAAATAAAGTTAAGATAATTAGAACACATTAAATCATTGTATAGCAAACTACATGTAAGTAGATCTTGTCAATAAAAAATACGCTGTTAATATTTCATCTTTCAAGAAGTACATTTAAATAGACCTAAATAGAAATGCTGGAAACATAGACATGGGTAAAGAGATTCTAAAGATTTTCAAAAAGATACACAATACTAATAGAAAACATGGTTATAAAATAAACATATTTTAATACAGAGAAAAACTAAGATTCATTGTCTACAGTAAATACATATCACAAGGAATGCTAAAAGGATTCTTTAAAGCAGAATTAATAATATCAGATGGAATCAGAAATTTCAGGAAGGAAATATATTTACATCTAAATCTACAGCTCTAGCTATAACATCCATCCACACATCTATCTAGATATACCTACATGTATGTATAATTTACATATATGTATGTTTGTTTGTTTACATATAAACAAAACTATCCACCTAAAAATACATATTTCTGAAATTGCTGAAATAAAATTAGTAACACTAACTACAGTAACTATGCTTTTCACAAGAAATAATATTTAAATATACAGAAGTAGACGGCTTTGAAGTAAAATATTTGAAAAATACATACTGCAAACCTTAAGAGAGCGAATGTGATTGTGTTTTATCTGAAAAAATTGGACTTTAAGACAAAAGTATCACGTAAGATAGAGAAAGGGAATATTTTAATTGAGAAAGAGTATTACTTAAGATTGAGAAAGACAAAGTTCTAACCAAGAAGAGAGAAAATTGTTTATATACCTAGATATTTATGAAATAAGAAGTATTGCAAAATACATTAGAAAATTGACATGACTAAAGGAAGAAGTAGATAAATCACACAGTTGAAGATTTTAAGTTCATTATCAAATTATTAAAGAAATATAGAAAAACAAAATCGGTAAATTTATAGATTTGCACATTATCAACAAAATTTATTTAATTAACATCTTTAATAGGCCAGCAACTACACAACACACATTACTAAGTGCTGAGTGCACTTGAAATACTAGCAATAATCATTTTGAGTCCCCACACAAGTTTTAATGCTGAAATTTTGAAATAATCCACTCTCCAACCGTAATTGCATTAATTAGACATTAATAATATTGAGATATAAAGAAAGTTCACAACTATGTGTAAATAAAGCAACACACCCCTATATAATCCCGGGGTCAAAAAGGAATCATAAGGGAAATTTTAAAATATTTCAAGTTGAATGAAAATGAGCAAAGAACATATTGCAAATTGTGGGAGGACTTCCACCTCCATTTAAAATAGAGAACAGTTTTTAAAAAGTTGCCTCTGACTCAAAAATAAGAGGAAAAAAAATAAGATCGACTTTAATTTTATAACATTTATTTTTATTGGAAAGCTGAAGTTAGACGATAATGAAAAATCTGAAATTCAAAAGGTTTAAATTTTTCTAAATGGTGAAAGGACGTACATATTTTCTCCCTCATGACAGAATACAAGAGAATCTGCGGCTGTTCTGGCCACAATGTAAGCAAGTAAAATTTAATTGAGCTAAAAACCAAATGGGAGCTAATAACTTTGAAGTTTCTGGGGACACTTAACAATTGCTCTCACTTCGTCCTATGGGACTGAATCATTTAAAATCTCATTCCTACTCGATACTCACAGGAGAAACTGAGAATGCGGTTAAAAAAAATGAAGAGAGCAAACCTGAGTGACTCAGATGAGTAGAAGATGACTGACAGGTTATTAGGGGACTGGTATGAAACATTTCCTGCTTCCAGACTCCCTTCTTTTACACCATGATTATGTCTTAATCCTCTGGAGGAAGGAGAGCACACTCTTTATGCCAAGAGAAGGCAAAGAAGCTAATCATAGTCTGCAGACAAGACAAAAGCAATAGTGTCTGTTTCTCCAAAGTCAAGCGGTTACAGCACTGGGAAAAGGGAATAAATCACTGCCTTACACAGTGCTCAAAAGAGGCTATCACTTGCTGCAGATACAAAACTCTGTCAATTACCCCCATATTCATCCCCATGTAGCAAAAAATATAGAAGGAGGAGCAACACTCAAAAGAGAGGGGTAGCAGCTGTGAAGATGATAAGGCAGTCTGACAGTTCCTCCTTCCACACTGATACTCTATAGAGCAAACCTTAAGATGTTGGAGAGGGGCACAAAGGCTCCTCATCTGCAAGGCATAGGCAAAGACTAGAGATGAAGGAAATTTAAAGGAAATTCTCTACAGCTGATAGACGGGAAAGAACCTAACTCAGACCTAACCGTATTGATATACTGTATATGATATGATCTATATTGATGTGGTCTACGCAGCTTCAGGAGGTATAAGAAATCTCCACCCAATAGGAGTTGGAGGCGTGGAAATGCTGAAAGAGATACACTTCCAAGGCACTCGTGGACAGAACTCTTCTGAGACAGAGAAAACAGAATAATGGACCAGAAAACACAGTGAATTTCCTGACACACTACCCAATAAGAAGTGCAAGGGCAACACAGTCTATTACCGTGAAGATCAAATGCATAAAGAGAGACTTCTCTGAAGCACAGATATCCAAGTGTGACTGAAAGCTGGGGATGGAGCCCTACTCTGAGAAAAACACCAGCACGGCCACCCCAACTTTAATCACTAGTCTGTGACTAAAGAAATTTGAAATTTGTGACATTTCAAAAGTTTCCATAGCAACAACAAAACAAAGAAAAAAATTCACAATTCTGGACCATATTGACTTGATGACACTCCAGTGGCCTGAGAGAATACCTGTGCCCCTTACCAAGCTTCAACAGTGATTACTGTTTTTATCATTCTGCAGCAATGAAACATTCAGGAAAAAATGTTGAATACAAAACAGAGCAAAAAACTAAATCTGAGATTCAAGAGACAAAACAGCTAACAAAACCAGGATTAGAAATAATTAAGACATTGCTCTATGAGGCACAAACTTTAAAGAACATTTAAAATAGTGAAAAAGGAAGTCAATATGCATAAATAGGTGGAGGATTTCATCAAAGAGAAAGAACATTAGTAATTCAAATTATAATTCTGGAAATTTTTAAAAAATGATGTCACAGATAAAAATTTGATGAGTTCATTACTAGAGTTAAAACAGCTAAGGAAAGAAAGGAAAAAATGTGGGAAAAGAAATACAAGAGATATGAGATGTTATTATTTCAGCTAACATATGGATAGGTAAAATGCCAGAGGACAAGAAAAGCTATAATATGAGAAAAAAAATTTGAAGAAATATTCGCTAATAGTATCCCTAAATCAATGAAAGAGAACTAATGGTATATCAAACAGCTCAAAAAAAATCAAGCAGAAAGTAAATCAACATATACATACCCACAAATCAGAACACATAATTGTCAAAACAGTGAAAGTCAAAAATAAAGACAAAATCTTGAAAATGGTAATTAAAGACAGATAAAAATAAAACAAAAGATAAATGTATGCAGAGAAACGAAGTTGAGAATTACAAAAGGCATCTTATAAGAAAATGCAAGTCAGAAGATTAGAGTGTGACATTTACTGTAGGTAAATATATATATATATATATATATATATATGTATAATATATGATTATCTATATCACACACACACACATACACAGACACACATCCTATCTAGAATTCTATACCCAGGAATACTATCTTTAAAAGTTAAAGAAAAATAAAGACTTTCTATTTAGTCAAATAAAAGTGAAGATAATTAGTTGCAAGCATATGTGTGCAACAAAAATACTACACAAGTTTCCAAGTAGAAGGAACATAAGACAAGGCAGGAACCTGGGTGTATATAAGAAATGAAGATCTCAAATATGGTAAAAATAAATAAATAAATAAAATAAAAAATAAAGAAAGCTAAACATAAAGAACTTAACATGTTGTAAATGCCTTAAAGATAAGTAATCATCTAAAGTAAAACTATTGGCAAAATATTATATTTTGATATCTAATATATTTGTAAAATAGATGACAAAATGAAGCCAATTATGTTAGGAAACAACTGGAAGCCTATTTATAATATTATTTGAAAGTAGATTCTGATAAATTAAAGTTGTATATTATAAAGTTTAGGACAACTACTAAAATTATTTTTAAGTGGGAATACTTAATAAGCTAAAATGAAGCAGATAAAAAATAGAAAAGAGGAATGAGGAGTAGATAGGACAAACATAAAACAATTAGAAAAATGATTGATTTAAATCTAAACGTATCAGTAATTATATTAATTATGACTTATCAGAACACTCCAATAAAAACATGGAGATTTTGTTTTCCCTAAATACCATTACACGCCTATTAGAATACCCCAGACTGAAAAGACCAAATGTTGTCCAGAATGTGGAGGAGCTTGAGATCTCACACATTGTTGGGAATTTAAAATGGCAAAACACTTTGGAAAACTATTTGGCAGTTTCTTAACATATTAAATATACATGTAATTATATTTTTAAAATTGTAATGTTTCCCTTTTAATTATTATGATTTGCATAGTTTTCACTTGTAGTTATTTTCTTTTTATCTTGTCTCTTCATACAAAAAGAAGCATGCCCATGTATTATTGCATGACATTCCTCTACATGTGGAATTAATTTTTAGTGTAAAAATTAACAACAGACTAATGTATACCTCTATGCACAGTGAAAAGGATGGATTTACTGGGGAGGAGCAGTAAATTTCCTGGGATGATTACTGGGTTGATTGTAGTATTTTCAAGCCTAAGAATTGTATGGCTAGGTCATGAGGTTGATTTGCCCAAATTGCCCAGTGAATATTTTTACATTTTAATGTATCCAAATTTTATCCCTCCTCTCTCTTTCAAAACAAACAATAAACATAACAGTTATAAATGTGTGGGGGTGGGAATATGGAAATGACATGCAGATAGTAGAACGCTAACAATTGTTGAATTTTGGTGTTAGGAAGGAGATTTTATTATAGTATATTTTCTTTTTAAGAACATTTTAAATATACGCTTTAAAAATTTTTGAAGTTGTCTTAAGATAATTTTAACATCCCTATTTCATTAATACACTAAAATATAAAAGTTTTATCTCTCCATATATATATATATACACACACATACATAGAGGGAGATTTAATTGAACATATATATATATGTATAAAGAGAGAGGTATTTAATTGAACATATACATAGTTTCAATTAAAATGGTCATTACAGGTTAAGTAATCCAAATTCTTATTAATTTAGGAAAAGAGGGAAAATATAATGAAAAGATAACAATGTGTCATATGTAACAATTAAACCATAGGGGAAAAAAAGGTACATTTCTGCAACATATGAATTCAAATGTCATTATTGGAAATGCAGTTTGAATATCCCTTATTTGAATTGCTTAGAACACGAAATATTTTAGATTTTAGATTTTTTCCAATTTCAAAATATTTCCATGTATACAATAATATATATTAGGGATGGAAACCAAGTGTAAACATAAAATTCATTCTTGAGTCATGTATACCATATACATGCAGGCTGAAGGTAGTTTTATACTATATTTTTAAACAATGTTCTGCAAGAAGCAAAATTTGTGTACCCTGACCTATGGTACACAAAGCTAAGGTGTTGCTGCTGTCTCAGCTATACATGTGAACCATCTGTGGTTATTTGACATCACCATCATTAAATACGCACACACATATTTATTCATGTTTATAGTTTTATATATTTTTGTATATATTTTGTGTACAAACACACATAAACGTGTACTTCAAAGCTAAGAAAAACTTGTTTGTTGGTTCTTCCAAGATCTAGTTCGAAAAATATAAGCAAAATGTAAGTGAAGGCTTTGGCTAAGTCATTTTAGATCACGATTACAATTCAACCCCAGAATTTAAACACTATCATTAAGAAACTAGGGTCAACGTGTTCAACATGGTAGCTGAGAACAAAGTTCTATACATTGAAATTAGTTTACTCCCACAGATGAAATAACTCTGAGTTGTTAAGTCATCTCAAGTTATTTCCTACATCTTCAGAAATTAAAAAAAAAATCTTTAATTTTCAAATTAAAGGCATGTGAACAATATAAACATTAAATTAATAAAATAAATAGTGAGGCAAAGAAACAGAGTCATACTGATGATATGATACTACCCCAAGTAATTAATATGTGAGTCTGTGGGTATGACAAGTCACTGAACAATACAAACCAAAATATTTTCCTAGAGATACTGTCGGTGAATTTCTTAAATTAATTATACTTTTCACTTAGAAACTTAATGAAGAGAGCACAGTGGTCAATGTACTGTCAAAGCTTAAAGAACAAATAATACATTGCTTACCTCCCCAAACCTTCCCTCCCCTTTAATTTTCACATAGAAGGTGCACGGTAAGAACGTTCTGTAATATGTACACTCTTGTGAGAACTCTGTGCTATAGCCAATTCACACATCTGTTATATTTTAGATGGCAGTGTTCATAATGCTGCTGCGGCTGCTTGTGCAGTCTAAAATTACATTTCTTCTGGCAGAGCATTACTAACATCTCCCACACCTATTTTAAATCACAGATCATTAGCATAAACTCAAATTATTGGAAAACCTCAGAAACATAAATTAAGAACACAGATGCAGAATTTAGAAATATCCCTAATTATTTTAAAAGTTTATGCATGGTGCCCACTGAAAAGAGTTTGGTACATTTTCCCCAGAATGATGCATTAACTCAGAACAGACTGCTCCTAAGTCAAAAATACTGTGGAATATATATGGTGTTTGTGTGTGTATCTGTTTGTGAGTATAAAAGGGAACATTGCAGGGGATACTAGTGTATTTAGAGCAGTTGTGGCCACATAACTAGATTATCACAAAAAGTTTTCAAAATCCAGCCTATGAGCAAAAAGTCATTTTTCTATTAGTTGTGTATTGCTAGGAGTTAATTTTATATATATGTTAATGGCTGGTACTGCTTCTCCAACTAGATTTTTCTATATGAAACATACAGTTGAACTTAATTGCAAGTGGCTATTCATTAAGACTGCTAGATTCCAATTCTTAGTTATGCCAAAATAGCTTATTTTGTTTTCTATTAAAGGTAAATTACATTTTTCTCCCATATCCAATTCGGTGATGACATGTAGAGGGGATATAGGGGTTTCATTATTTATTCATGCAATTAATAGCTTTTGTGTTGCCATTGCATGGCTGCTGTTGTCTTGTGAAGAAAGAATCAGAGAGTAAGAATTCTTGCCTGCCTGGAACTTATATTCCAGACAGGGAAATGAATATTAAGCATGACATAAAAAATAGCACATAATTATACTCAGGAAAAGTGATATGAATGAAAAGTAGTTGGTGTTGTGAGAGTGTTATAATGGGATGAAGCCTAGTTTGGATGTCAAACAAGCAATGACATGCAGGCTGAAATGTGAAGAATGAATCGATTTGAGCTGTTTGCACAGGTGAGAGCGAGGAGGGAGGATTCAGACACACGCAAGTCTTAAAAGAATAAGTAGAAATTTGTTTGAGATGAAAGTGAATGAAAGATTTGCAGGAAGTAGAATTGTTGAGTATACCTTTTTATACATAGAGTAAGTAGATTGCTTAGACAATTTTGGATATGGCATGTCAGAAGTGAACATTATCAGGAAACAAAGGCAGATGAATTGCCATGGTCTCCTTTGACAAAGAAAAAGATCCATGAAATTAATAAAACTAGAGGGATAATGTCCCTAAAAATAGTTTACTGGTGCTGGACTTCACAGGAGTTACTCTTCTGCCCTTTTGAACGTCCCCAAGGAGATTTTAGCACTGAAAGTGGTAATGAAAGCATATGAGCACCCAGTGCTAAAATAGTTCTGAATTAATTCATTAGTATGTTGACATTAAAGACAAACAGACCTGTTCCCTTTTTCTAACATATCTAAGTTTTCTAGAGTGAGCAGTTGTTATGCTCATTAAGGACACATTTGTACTGTTTTGGAAATGTGATCTAAATATTTAGAGTTTTAAAAATACTGACAGTGAAAAAAGTAAATGATTTCCCCATGGAAGAAACTAGTGCTGCCAAAAATTTATCATGTTGATATTAGAATGATGGATTGGATATAATTCCTGTCAAAAACAATAGGCTAGAAGGTCAAGTACATTTCCCTAAGCCAAATACCACAGTGGCATAATATAATCCATTGTGTTCTGGGCAAACAAGGTGGTAATTTTCTGCATAAGACTCCATCCTTAGGAGTTGCATTTCAATTCTTTATTTCTTTCATTTCATCTATTAAATTTCACATAAAAGAAGTGATGACATAAAATAGGGGGAAAAACAGAAAATAAAATAAGCATTGTTATAAGATATTCATGGTGAAATATATATTTTATCAACAGTCAGGGAAGGTATCAGAAATGATAAACTTCAACTTATGCACGTGAGATATAGTACTTAGGAAGTCAAAATGACCAAGAAAACCCATATTTTCTTATACTTTCTGTTTGTTATTTTTATTTCTCTGATGTCTCCATCAATAAACATTATTTACCATGTGCTATTCAGTCAGAATATTTTAGGTCCTTTTAGAAGGAAGAATTGTACCCTCTTCTCGAGACATTTATATTTTAGTCAGGTGACATAGCCTTAGATGCTAATAGTATAGGGATAGAAAACAATTTGAGTACATCATACAACAATATATAATTTAACATGTAATTTACTACGTTACTAAATACTCAGTGGATTTTTTTTTAAAGCATCACAGAGAAGAGTAAGGTCCATAGAAAAATTATCTTAAGAAACAATAAAGCAATTGGCTAAGTGTAATATATACATACGTACATGAATATAGATTTTACAGATATATTTACATGGTAGTTTTGAATGATAAATACCACAAGACTGGGTCAGGAGACATATGATAAAGTCCTAACTCTGCAAAAAAGGTGGAAATGTAAGAAGAGTAGCAAGATGATATCATTTTACATACATGAAGGAGACTGGCTGTGATGGTTAATATTGAGTGTCAACTTGATTGGACTGAAGGATGCAAAATAGTGCTCCTGGGTGTGTCTGTGAGGGTGTTGCCAAGGGAGATTAACATCTGAGTTAGTGGGCTGGGAAAAGCAGACCCACCCTTAATCTGGGAGGGCACCATCTTATCAGCTGGAATATAAAGCAGGCAGAAAAATGTGAAAAGACTGGACTGGCCTAGCTTCCCACCCCACTGCTTTCTCCCGTGCTGGATGCTTCCTGCCCTAGAACATCGTACTCCACCTTCTTCAGTTTTGGGACTAAGACTGGCTCTCCTAGCTCCTCAGCTTGCAGATGGCCTACTGTGGGACCTTGCAATCATGTGAGTTAACACTTAATAAACTCGTGTGTGTGTATATATATATATATATATATATATACATGATATTATTAATTAATAAACTATTAGTTCTATCACTGTAGAGAACCATGACTAATACACTGGCAGATACTGTGAATTTTAAAAAGACCCACAGATTTGTTCTACAATTATCACCTAAGGTTTGGTACGAAGGCAAACCACATGGCTGTACAAGTTGGCAAGAGTTCCAGAATCCAGGAATATGAGGTAAGGCACAGAAGCCAAGTAGCAGAAATTTAAATATCAGCATAGGAGCATCAATCGTAATTCTGCTTAGCAATTCATCAGGGGCAAAGCTCTATATCTATGGGTGTTGCACCTTCTATTTGACCCTGTCATGGAGGGAAATCTCTGACTACTTACTCTCGAATGAGGACATTATAAAGGAAGTGTGCATGGAGCCCTAGCAAAGGTAAAAGAATATACTTTGCAATCTGACAAAGCCTGTTTACAAATTAGGGCATTACATCTTATTATCTTTGGAAATTTGGGATAATTTTCTTAATACCTGCAGATATAAGCCTCTTTGCTTTAAAAGAAATGTGACTATGCCTGCTTCATAAAGATGCTTATAAGTCTTAAGAAAATGCATGTAAAGTACTCATACAGTGTTTGATAGTTGATAATTAAACAATAAACAATTCTAGTTTCCTTCTGTTTCAATGTTTATATTTTTGCCCAGGTCAAAATATCTTCATTTCTGTCCATTAATTTTTTTCATTCTCACTATCTGAAATTACAATCATTTATATTTTTTGCTGTTTGTCCTCACCAATAGATTGTACTCTAAAATAACACAAAGAGAAAGTAAGTAGTGAATCTTGCTCACAATATTATCTCTATTACCAATGAAAATGCCTACATTATAAAAAGCACTCAATAAATATCTGATGAGTGAATAAATATTCTCCAATATTTAATGTGGAACACACATTAATTACAAACATAAACTCCAGATCTTTTTAAAATAATGGAATATAGTAGTTAAAAATTACTCCAGTAACATATTGATTTTTGTTATATTTGCACATACAGTATCTAATATAATAGCCAGATTTTTCCTTAGAATTTACAGGATCTGTGATTCTAAAAATGACAAAATGAGAAATTAGAAATTAAAAACCGATTCTGTATTTTATTCATATTGTTAATTGCTTAGACCCATCAAAGAACTTGAGAGAAAAAGCAAATGTTTATTTAATTGTTATGAGAACTAGGATATAGGCAAATCGTATGAATACTGGTCATAGGTGAAAAATAGTGAAAATCAGACTTGGACAAATTGCAAAAATTTAATTAGATGCTGTGAATAAATTCTGTTTGTCACTATTTATTTGTAAAACAACTACAATGAAAAAGCATTTCTAGGAAGTTGTTATACCAAAACATCAAATACTAAAGTATTGTTTAATGTTTTTATAGAGACATTTACTATTCATATTTTTATCCCTCTCTGTTTCAGTTTCCATTTTATATTTGACTATAATTGCCTTAAGAGTTCCATCATGGGAAGATACCTTATTTACCTATGACATTGATATTAAATGTGTGTGTGTGTGTGTGTGTGTGTGTGTGTGTGTGTGTGTGTAAATCAGAACAGGTTATTAAATAATTGTGTTTTTGATATTTCATATAAAAATTAGAAAATAAACTTCTTTCAATGGAGTTATTTGAAGCATTTTCTCTTTTGCATTAGTGTGAGAGTCTACCTCTTTATCTTGATCTATATATGCATATATTGTTTTACTTATCTATATTTATCCGTATAGCTATCTACTCCAATAATTCATTTTGCCTTATTGATAGGCAGTTGTTTCTGCCTGCAGTACAAAGCTCAAAAGTCTTTCAATCATCCATAAGCTGGCCTGGTGTAGCTTCTCAGGCTTTTCTCACACAAGAATTCTCTTAATCCCTACATCATTCTCATTAGTGGGTTTACAACAAACTTGACATTGATTTTTCCTCCTGTAGGTTTTTCAGGCTTTTTCCTTATCTGGAACATCTTCCTTTTAATTTTTGTGACAATAAAATTTTATTCAGCAAAAAATTCATATGAAAAATAGTGAAAATTAGACTTGGACAAATTGGAAAGGTTTAACTAGATGCCTTAAATAAATCCTGTTTGCCACTATTTATATAACAAACTATTTTGTTACTATTTTCAATATGGAACATATTGCTTCCTTTCCATTTTTTTCTCCCTCCCTTCCTTCTCTTCTTCTTCCTTTCCTTTTTTCTTCATTCCTTCTTTCTTCCATTCCTTCTTCTTTCGTTCACTTCTCATTCAATATTTTAACAAATAAATATCCTTACTGTTTGCTGGTTATCCATATACATTTTTGAAATATACCAGTGGTAAACAAATACGGATCTGTGCTTTCAAATATCTTTCTCTAGAGCTTTATGAAGGTAAATTATGTAGTATGTTACAAGGTAAATAACACTATGAAAAATGTAGAAAAAATAGAAATGCATGGACTGTGGGATGCAATTTTGAAAACCTGGTAAATCGAAGGACCTGGTGGAAGAGCTGTTCATATTGAAAGAGGGGGGATTTCAAAGACACCACAATAGAAAAGTTTAAGTATTTGAGGATTTGCAGGGAGTCTAGTGTGGTGACCTGGTGGAAGAGCACAAGAATTAAGTAGTGGTCAGATTTGAGGAAATTTGCCAGTCATCAAAAGGACATTTTCATTAACCTTCAGAGCATAGCATGTGAAATGTTCCAAATAAATGATTGGCATAATCATACTTTAATTTGAAAGAAGCATCTGAGATATGTTAACTATAGACTATTGGGGGTTAAACATGGGATTAGAATAACCAGTTAGGAAACTTCCAGTGAATTTCAATGAGAAATGACCTAAACCATGATGTGCTTTGGCTGTGTCCCCACCCAAATCTCATCTTGAATTACAGCTCCCATAATTCCCACATGTTGTGGGAGGAATCCAGTGGGAGAACATTGAATCATAGGGGTGGTTTCCCCCACACTGCTCTTGTGGTAGTGAGTATGTCTCACAAGATCTGATGTTTTTATAAGGGGAAACTCCTTTCACTTGGTTCCCTTCTCTCTTTGCCTGCCACCATGTAGGACAGGCCTTTTGCCTTCCACCATGATTGTGATGTCTCCCCAGCCACTTGGAATTGTGAGTCCATTAAATCTCTTTTTCTTTAAAAATTACCCAGTGTCAGGTTTGACTTTATCAGCAGCATGAAAATGGTCTAATATGGTAAATTGCTACTGGTAGAGTGGAGTGCTGCTGTAAATACATCCAAAAGTGTTGAAGCAAATTTGGAACTGGGAAACAAAGCAGAGGTTGGGACAGTTTGGTGGGCTCAGAAGAAGATAGGAAAATGGGAGAAAGTTTGGACCTTCCTAGAGATTTGTTGAATGGTGTTGACCTAAATACGGATAATAATATGGACGATAAAATCCAGGCTCAGGTGGTCTCAGATGGACATGAGGAACCTGCTGGGAACTGGAGTAAAGATGACTCTTGCTATGACTGTAACAAAGAGGCTAGCAGCATTTTGCCCCTGCCCTAGAGATTTGTGAAACTTTGAGCTTGAAGGAGTTGATTTAGAGTATCTTGAAGAAGAAATTTCTAAGTAGCAAAGCATTCAAGAGGTGACTTGAATGCTGTTAAAAATATCCAGTTTTAAAAGAGAAACAAAGCATAAAAGTTCAACAATATTGCAGCCTGATGATGTCATAGAAAATAATAACCTGTTTTCTGAGCACGCATTCAAGCTGGTTACAGAAATTTGCATAAGCCAGATGTTAATCACCAAGACAATGGAGAAAATGTCTCCAGGACATGTCATAGGTCCTCATGGCAGCCCCTTCCATCACAGGCCCAGAGGCCTAGGAGGAAAAAATTGTTTCATGTACCAGGCAGAGGGCCCTCCTGCTCTGTGCAGCCTGGAGACATTGGGACCTGCATTCCAGCCTCTCTAGCCATGGCTAAAAGAATCCAAAGTACAGCTTGGGACATGGTTTCAGAGGATGCAAGCCCCAAACTTTGGTGGCTTCCCTGTGGTGTTGAGCATGCAGGTTCACAGAAGTCGTAATTGAGATTGAGAAACCTCTGCCTAGAATAGAAATGCCTGGATGTCCAGGCAGAAGTTTGCTGCAGGGGCAGGGCCTCATTGAGAACCTCTGCTAGGGCAGTGCAGAAGGGAAATGTGGGATTGAAGCTCTCACACAAAGTCTCCATTGGGGCACTGCCTAGTGGAGCTGTGAGAAGAGGTCTGTCCTCCAGACCTCAGAGTGGTAGATCCACCAACAGCTTGCACCATGCACCTAAAAAAATCCACAGACAATGCCAGCCTGTGAAAGCAGCTGGGAGACAGACTGTACCCTGAAAAACCACAGGGGCAGAGCTCACCAACACCATAGAAATCCACCTCTTGCATCAGCATAACCTGGATGTGAGTCACGTAATCAAAAGAAGTCATTTTAGAGCTTTAAGATTTGACTGTCCTGCTGGATTTTGAACTTGAATGGGGCTGTTAGCCCCTTAATTTTGGCCAATTTCTCCCATTTGGAATGGGTGTATTTATCCAATACATGTATCTCTGTTGTATTTAGGAAGGAAGTAACTTGCTTTTGATTTTGCATGCTCATAGGTGCCTTTCACCTTCCACCATGATTGTGAGGCCTCCCTAGCCAGGTAGAGCTGTGAGTCCATGAAACCTCTTTTTCTTTATATATTACCTAGTCTTGGGTATGTCTTCATCAGCAGTGTAAAAATGGACTAATAGAGACCATGAGGTAATTATTAGAGTAATTAAGATAATTAATTGGGGTAACTGATACATATGTAGAGAGAATATCTCACATCTTTTCTATATAAATAGTCTTTTTTAAAACTTATGTTTTCTTTCAATATATTAAAATTAATTTCTCACAACTTTCACATTTGCAATGCTATTTATTTAAAAATATAATTGCCATAAATATTCTTAGTCGAGTTCATTTATGGAAGCAAAGAATATTCTCAACTTGCTGTTTTCTGCATAAATTACTAGCCACAAAATCACTTCCAATTATAAAAGGAAAAATGTGGATATTATTTACAATGAGACACAAAGGTACAATTTCCTTTTCATATTATTTTGTAAAATATTTTTTATCCAAAAATACAGAAACTGAATGGCATAGTTTGATCCTCATATTTTAAATAGTACTGAACACTATTATTCTGGGTTTTATGATAAATTTTATTTTTATTTCTAAAAAGTAAGTCATATAATTTAATGTTGCATTTTAAGACTGTAGACTTATAAAACTGTACAAAGAATATCTCCACAAACCTGGCTGATGAATTTGACAGCTTCAACATAGCATACCATTCATGATAATTTGGGTGTTATTGTTGTTTGTTTATTAGAAATATGTTTTATAGAAAGTGTGCCAATCATCTAAAAGTCTTGTTAAAATAATGGATTAGCATATTAATGATCACAAGAGACAGATATAAAATGTCATGAACTACCTGAAAAGAATAAACAAAGAACCAGCACCATACCTCAATTGTTTGCGGTGTGACTGATAAAATTTTATCACAAACAACAGCAAAGTAGTTTGCATAAATTACTAAATTATATGCATACATGAGAATTAGCAATTAAGCAGAAGATCTTATTGTGAATTTTCATAATTGGCAGTTACTAAATAAAAGAAAAAACATCAATAATTCAAGGTTACTTTGATTTTATGACAATTTTGAGTTATTATTCATAATACTCTCAAATGTAGCCAGGAGGAGTTAATTGTAAGATTGTTTGTTCTGCAGGCATATGCAAGACTTGAATAATAAATTGGAAAATATAATGAATATAGTGTATTTATTACAAAATGATTTTAAATGGCCACAATCAGCATAAATGTATTGCAATTAACTTTTAATCAAAGAATACAAATTTCCACTGAAGTCACTCTTATGTTTGCTACCTAAATACATTTATTTTTTCCACCATTAATTTTAAAGTGTTATTTCTCTTTGTTTCAGTAGATTTTATTTTTTTAAACAACTAGGCTTTACAATACACAATAAAGATTTGAGGCTTGTGTCATTGAAAATATTTCCTGTTTCACATTGAGAAAATATACAAACAAACCATGTTCTTTACATTTTTCTCTGAATAATTATCAGTTATTTAAATGTATGTTTATTTTAAGAATAGATACTTATTTTTGTACTACATATCCTAATGGGAAAACTGTTTTGTTATCATCTATTGTGAACATATTGTGATGCTGAAAATACTAAGAAAATATAAGGGACATGCTACCTTATGTATCATAATTACCTAGACGTGGACATTCAGTGAACATTAGCAAGTGATGCTGACTTCAGTTACTATGTCTTTAAATATGTATGTAATTTGCATATATTTTCTTTCTTTCTTTTTCTTTTTTTCTTTATTTGAGACAGTGCCTCATTCTGTTGCCTGGCCTGGAGTGCAGTGGTATGATATCAGCTGACTGCAACCTCCACCTCCCAGGTTCAAGTGATTCTCCTGCCTCAGCCTCCCAAGTAGATGGGACTACAGGCATGCGCCACCATGCCCAGCTAATTTTTGTATTTTCAGTAGAGCCAGGTTTCACCATGTTGACCAGTCTACTCTCAAACTCCTGACCTCAGGTGATCAGCCCACCTCGTCCTTCCAAAGTATTGGGATTATAGGTGTGAGCCACTGCACCCGGCCTATATTTTCTTTTAGAAGAAATATATATATATTATATATATATATATATATATATATAATATATATATGCACATTTATATACATATACATGTATATTTCTTTCTAACTCTATTACTGTATTATACATTTTAAATTAGCATATTTACACCCAAATTGCACTTAAAATGCTTGTCATAAAATCACATATATAATATTATATGTATAATTTGTGTATTTTATATATATACATATATATACACATTTTTATAGAGACTTTAAAACCACACACAAAGAGGGGAGAAAAGAATTAACAACTGGTTTTAAAAATTTGAGGCATTAAAATTAGGAATTTTTGTGTAACTAAGGTAAAATGAGCTGTATAAAATATATAATTGTTTGTATTATAAATAAATAAAGCACATATATATGCATTAATTGACATATACATATATGTCAATAATAGGTTTTAATGTACATAGTATAAACACATACTGTCTTAAGGTCTGACTTATATATAGTAAACCTAAACATGTACTGAAAGGCTTTGAAATGTAATGTAAATTTACAATGAGTTTCTAAGTGATTGACCATAAAGAGGGATCAAAAATGCTGGATTAGAGGTGGAAGCAGAGATTTTGCTTTCACTGTCCAGAGCTATTGTCTGAATCACCTACTAACTGGCAAAGCTATCTTTTCTTTATTTGCACACACAACACATATGAGTGTCTTCTTATATTAGACACAGTACATATGGTTGAGGCAGTGAACAAGCTGATTGGAGGTTAATCATCACAAATTCTATAATCTAGCTTGGGAAAAAAATAGACATAAAACAAATAAGTAAAAATGCGAACAGTAAAATGAAGATGGAAATATGGGGTATTATGAATATAGACTAATGAGGTATAGGGCACACTCAGTTAATTTTTAGATCTCCATATAATGAAATTCCAATTATAGAATAATTATTTGAATGTTCTCAATTAGTAAATGACTCAGAGTTATAGATGAACCTAAATTTCCGTGTTGTTGACTACCCTCAATCTCAATACACTATTTTCAGTTCTTCCTGCCTTCATCCTATCATTTTTTTTCATAAATAGATATTTTCCAATGAGAAAAGGAAATACTATGTGATTAAACATAAAAGGTATGCTACTGATATGGTTGGCTGTGTCCCCACCCAAATCTAATCTTGAACTGTATCTCCTATAATTCCCATGTGTTATGGGAAGGACCTGGTGGGAAACAATTGAATCATGGGGACAGTTTCCCCTACTGTTTTCTTGATAGTGAATAAGTCTCATGAAATATGATGGTTTTATAAGGTTTTATAAGGGGTTTCCCCTTTTGCTGGTTCCCATTCTCTCTTGTCTACTACCATGTAAGATGCGTCTTTTGCCTTCTGCCATGATTGTGATACCTCAATTGTGGAACTGTGAGTCTATTAAACCTCTTTTTCTTTATAAATTGTACAGTCTCAGGTTGTTTTTATCAGCAGCATTGAAATGGACTAATATAACCACATGGAGATCTTGCAAGCCTACTGTAAGCATGGTTGTCTGAATTTTTTAAATACTATGTAATACAAAGAAAATATCACAGTTTATTTAGCTATTTTCTCATTTATGAGCATTTAACATTTTTGACCATTCTATTATTGCAAACAATGCAGCCATTGACTTCTTTTTAAAAGCCTGTTAGCATAGATATGCAGATTTTCTAGGATTAAAATGATTTAATAAAATTGCCAAATTATAATGTATCTACATTTTATATTGTGATAAACATTATCAAATTGTCCTCCAATAACGTTACTAAGGAATGTAGAAATTTAAATATATCATTATAAATTTTTTAAATGATAAATGTATAAGTAAGCACAGCATGTTGTCAGCTATTTTAAGACAAATTTATATATTTATATGTCCATATCATTTCATGTCCTACTCTCAGTGTATGATAACCAAATTTTTACATTTATATTTACACTAGAAACATCAAATTTTAAAAATTAATTTCTTAAACCTCACTGCTCACTGCTTATTTTATATTTCCTTCATCATTTGTTGAGCTATTTTTTATTTGTAAGTGTTTAACTTACATGTTTTCTGCAAATAAATACTAATATGCATTGTCATTTTTTACGGGATTAATTGGAAATAATTTTAATGCTGAGAAATGGCAGATAACTGAAAATTGTCCCATATAATGAGAAGTGGGAGAGAACATGGCAAAAGTGTTCTGGGGGTGTGGTGGCACATATTAAAATAAGGGAAAGTGTATTGTTCTGGAAAAACTGAGAAGTTAGGATGGCTGAAGATAAGGGAGTCAAAGAAGAGGCAGAGGAGATAAAGTCTGGCTAGATAGAAGATGTTTGAAGTTTTATATCTTGGTTTGTTTTACTCCAAGAGCTTTCCTTCCACACAAAGATTTCAGGGTGCCTGGTTTATGTAGATTGTGAATCCAGGGGAAACTGTTAGGCCTGGAGGGAGGACAGGGTTGGTAAGCCAATAAGATATGTGTTCTGGACCATGTGAACTACTGACATGAGAGTGCCCACTGAGGAACTTTGCCAGGCAGGTTAGAATTCGCCTCGCATTTATTCTTATCAAAGCAAAGGGAAACTGGAGTGTCCACGCACCAATTTCCTTCTGTTATTGGTTGAAGCCTTCTTCTTGGGGCATGAGATTAACTCTCAATTTCTTCTGGTGTGCCCTGCACATGGGCCAAGTGTGTTTTCATGAGCAGTGCATATGTTTTCAGGTGCAGGGAGTGAGCAGCCCATGGTGAATCGTGGGATTGTTTCTGAATTTTGCATTAAAACAACACATAAAGATTTGTGTTTTTTCTGTCAATCTGTGTCCTTTCTTTCTATGTCCTTCTGTCTTTTTTTTGGGGGGGGGCGGGGATTTGAGGTCCTCCTAAATCATGTTAAATAGGCTTTTCAGCTTTTTCTTAAGGTTAATGGAAATAAAACATGAGAGTGTGGACAAAATCTGCAGCAACACTTGAGAAGAGTCATGAGAATGCCATGTTTAACCTGTCCCCTGTTAAATCTCATTTAACCATATAATGCAGGAATTTCAATCTCATATATCATGATTATAAAGTTAAAATAAAGTTAAATGAGTAAATAGGCACAGCATGTTGTCAGCTATTTCAAGACAAGAATATAGATTTACAGGTCTATTACACATTAACAGGGATGAGGAGAGAGCAAAAAGAGAGGAAAGAGAGAAAGAAAGGACATAGATTGATAGAAAAAAACACAAATCTTTGTGTGTTATTTTAATGCAAAATTTAGAAACAATATTAAAACAGGAGAGTACTTTATAAGGATAAAAATAATTTAAATGTATTTGTTTGTAAAGGGATAATATTATTTCAAACTAGGGAAATATTTCAAAAATTGAATTGATATACAATGTATAACTTCTTGGATAATTTTTCCTAATTATATTGTTTATATATGAAGATAGAACAGCTTACTCAAATAAGAACATATGACTTTCCGATACAGCGGTGAGCAAGCAGAACTTTGCTTGCCTGTGCAATGTTGATACAAAAAGCAAATGTTTTAATTCAAGAATCTTATCTCAGTAGAATAAAACAAATGGTCTTAAAGAGTTCAAGGACAATTTTGTTTAAGTTACAAGTAGATTTATACATAAATCTGCCATATATACTGCTATGAATAATGTTGTTTCTAATATTTATAGCCATCATGGAGACATAGTTTATAAGTTACTAGGCATACTTTATTCTTTCTAACATTTTTAACATAAAACCGTCTTCATTTGTATTTATTGACCTATAGCTAAGAATTGACTTTTAAAGGTAAAAGCATACCAGGGGAAAGATTTCAAAAGGAGAATATTTGACTTGCATATTATATTTCAATATATTTTATAAAGTGTGCAATTGAGAGTATTCATCATCATACCAAACTTGTTTTCCATAGTTTATGTAAAAAACAGATTATTCTAGTGCATATCTGTATTTATAGGGTAGTGCATACCTGCAATTATAGGGTTGTTTTTGTTTGCTTATTTGTTTGCTTTGCTAATTTGAGAAGGAAACCATAAAGAGTCCCTGAGTAGGAAAAGCAAAATAATCCTTCTTTGAAAAACATAGACTTTGTCTTTTTACTTATTGAGTTAATGGCACTACACACCAATCTGTATTCAGGCTCATACCCTGCTGCCTCTTACACAGAGATGTAGATATTATGATAAAGTAATAAGATCCACAGATTTCTTCACATTTACATTTTAGGATGTAAACCACAGTGCCTTCATTTTATGTGCTGCTACATTCACTACAAACCTCACTTGTAATATGTCAAAAGACTCCTGAGAAATGTCCTTGAACTTCTCTAAACAGGACCCAATGGCATCCAAAATGGTACTGTCCGCATTAAAATGTAAATGAGCCCTCTGTAACTGCAAACCAAGATCATTTTACACAGGTGTTTAAATATAACAAGACCTTAAAATCGATCCTTCAGGGATATCACATGTACCATAGCTGCTGAGTTGCACCTAGGCATAATGCTTTCTATATACATGGTTTTATTGCTCTTGTGTGATACTCACTGAAACCTCAAGAAAATACTCTGCTAAATCAAATAAAAGAACATCTTACCATAAGCCAAATGAACATCTCTTTCAGCCCCCACAAAAAAGAAAAAGCATACATTTTAGTAAGATTGGTTTAGTTGACATTTAATTAATATTTCTTGAGCAATTAGAAATTAGTTACAAATGTAACATGTGTTCCTGCCTGAGAAAAATTTATAATTGGGGAAATGAGATTAACATGTGGCATGTTTTTGTTGTTGTTGTTGCTAAGGGGATAATTTTATCTTTTTTGTTACCTTATTGTTACTATATTTATCTCTGATTCATATAATTCACGGTCAACTTGTACAAGCCTCATTGCCATATGTCACTACCAAGGTGAATTAAATTCTCTCCTGGCAATGTTGTTTCTAGTGCATATTCATAATGCATGATGCATAAAGCACTTCTTAATCTTTCAAATCAGGCCTTCCACAGGCACAATAAATGTAAATGCAGTCAGCCTCAAATAAGATCTCATTTCCAATGAATATAAGAAAAATAACTTTTCCGGACTGGGCTACTTTATCATCAATGAGAATGAATGAACTTTTATTGTTTTCCTCTCTAAATAAAGAGTTGAGAAGGAAAAGAAGGACAGAGGATGCCAAAATAAAATTTAAAAATATTAATTCTCTATTATTTGATATATCACACTTAATGTTCCCATGCACTTCTGGGTCTTATTCCCTTAGAAATGTCAAAGAGAGAAAAATAGAAAATACCTTTGAAATCTAAACTTATCAATATTCCTCCTCAAAGTCCTTTCTCTCAGTTAGCAGCACCTCCATTAACTAGACCTAAAACAATGAAAACAGACATTCTCTTTTTATTAAACCAATTGTAATGTGTATTTACAGACTTAATTAGCTTTTGTTAAAATATTTTGTTTTATTCAAAAATTGATACTCAATTAAACATATATTTCTAAAAAATAATCTGATGCTTGAAGGATAGAAAATATTTTTTAACAAAGTATAAATCTCATGTACCTTCCTGTCTTTACCCAATTGACTACACATCTATCTATCCATCAATTTATTTCCTTCATTTTATTAGTTTTTTTGGGATCATTTATAAAGAACGAATAAGTAAATCTACAATTTCCTAGCTCCTGGAATAACGAGATGTGTTTAGAGACATAGTAGTCAATACTGCATAGATGGGAGTATCGAAGTATATTTTTAACATATGTATCTGTATTACTGCTAATTAATCCCTCTGTATTAATCTGTTTTCACACTGATGATAAAGACATGCCTGACACTTGGTAATTTATAAAAGAAAGAGGTTTAATTGAACTTACAGCTCCACATGGCTGGGGAAGCCTCACAAACATGGCAGAAGGCAAGGAGGAACAAGTTCCATCTTACATGGGTGGAAGCAGGCAAAGAGAGTGAGGAAGATGCACAAGCAGAAACCCCTGATAAAACCATCAGATCTCATGAGACTTATTCACTATCATGAGAACAGTGTGGGGGAAACCACCCCCATTAATCAATTATCTCCCACTGGGTCTCCCCCACAACACATGGGAAATATGAGAGTACAATTCTAGATGAAATTTGGGTGGGGACACAGAGCAAAACCACATCACCCTCCTTTTATTAAGCCTTGGACTAATTTCTTTTCTTTTTTTTTTTTTTTTTTGAGACAGAGTCTCACTGTCGCCAGGTGCTAGAATGGAGTGCAGTGATGAGATATTGTCTTACTGTAAGCTCCACCTCCTGGGTTCAAGCAATCCTCCTGCCTCAGCCTCCCGAGTAGCAGGCTGCAGGCACTCGCCACAATGCCCAGCTAATTTTTGTATTTTTTAGTAGAGATAGGGTTTCACTATGTTGGCTAGGATGGTCTCGATCTCTTGACCTCGTCATCCGCCCCCCTCGGCCTCCCATAGTGCTGGGATTACAGGCATGAGCCACTGCGCCTGGCCTCTATTCATTTTTTAAACATAACTATTGCCATAAAATAATATCATATGCCCAGACATGAATCTAGAAGCAGTAGGTGATGTAGTTTGACACTGTTCCAATTTGTCTTTCTTAAAACTGGACTACCTGTGCTATGGTATGCACTTCCTTCCAGACTCGGACATCATTATCATGAGGTTTACAGACTTGGTAAAAACCCTTCCTTTGGGATTTATGAAATTTTCCATGCCAAAATCATTAAAAATCATCCAGGTCACATGAAGAACTTTTGTGTTCCAAACACGTGGTGTACCTACATCCAGCCTCTGTAGAATGGTGTGTGACTTGATATCCAGGTAGAGTCACTTGTTACTTCAGTCCAGAAAAGGCTATGTTGAAGTTCGAGGCTGAAGTTAAAGGTTCTGTATGCTGACATGCTGAACTCACATAGGCCATTCCAATGAAGCTTTAGGTGTTACAATGGCTAGATATATATAAACACAAACAATATTAAATGTGGTCTTTTTTTTTCCTTTGGGGATTAGCTTTTTTTTCAAATTTTTAAAATTATATTTTAAGTTCTGGGGTACATGTGCAGATAGTGCCGGGTTGTTACATAGGTATACACATGCCATGGTGGTTTGCTGCACCAATCCCCCCATTATCCACATTAGGTTTTTCACCTAATGTTATCCCTCCCCAATTCCCCCACCCGCTGCTATCCCTCCCCAGCTCCCCACTACCTAACAGGCCCTGGTGTGTGATGTTCCCCTCCCCGTGTTCATGTGTTCTCATTGTTCAACTTATGAGTGAGAACATGTGATGTTACATAGGTATACACATGCCATGGTGGTTTGCTGCATCCAACCCCCCATCATCTACATTAGGTATTTCCCCTAATACTATCCCTCCCCAATCTCCCTTCCTCCTGCTATCCCTCCTCTACCTACCATATCCCCCAACAGGGGCCAGTGTGTGATGTGGCCCTCCCTGTGTCCATGTGTTCTCATTCTCACTTATGAGTGAGAATATGCGGTGTTTGGTTTTCTGTTCTTGTGCCCAGTTTGCTGAGAATGATGGTTTCCAGATTAATCCATTTCCCTGCAAAGGACATGAACTCATCCTTTTTATGGCTGCATAGTATTCCATGGTGTATGTGTGCCACATTTTCTTTATCCAGACTATCATTGGTGGGAATTTGGGTTGGCCCCAAGTCTTTGCTATTGTTAACAGTGCTGCAATAAACACATGTGTGCATATGTCTTTATAGTAGAATGATTTATAATCCTTTGGGTATAAACCCAATAATGAGATTGCTGAGTCAAATGGTATTTCTATTTCTAGATCCTTGAGGAAGAGCCACACTGTCTTCTACAATGATTGAACTAATTTACACTCCCACCAACAGTGTAAAAGCATTCCTATTTCTCCACATCCTCTCCAGCATCTGTTGTCTCTAGATTTTTTTTAGCGATCGCCATTCTAACTGGCATGAGATGGTATCTCAATGTGGTTTTCATTTGCATTTCTCTAATGACCAGTGATGATGAGCTTTTATTCATATGTTTATTGGCTGAATAAATGTCTTCTTTTGAAAAGTAACTGTTCATATCCTTTGCTCACTTTTTGATGGGGTTGTTTGTTTTTTCTTGTAAATGCGTTTAAGTTCTTTGTAGATTCTGGATATTAGTCCTTTGTCAGATGGGTAGGTTTCAAAATTTTTTTCCCATTCTGTTGGTTGCCAGTTCACTCTAATGATAGCTTCTTTTGCTGTGCAGAAGCTCTTAACTTTAATTATATTTCATTTGTCTATTTTGGCATTTGTTGCCATTGCTTTTGGTGTTTTAGTCACGAAGTCCTTGCCTATGCCTATGTCCTGAATGGTATTGCCTAGATTTTCTTCTAGGGTTTTTACGGTGTTGGGTCTTATGTGTAAATCTTTAATCCATCTGGAGTTAATTTTTGTATAAGGTGTAAGGAAGGGGTTCAGTTTCAGCTTTCTGCATATGGCTAGCCAATTTTCCCAACACCATTTATTAAATAGGAAATCCTTTCCCCATTACTTGTTTTTGTCAGATTTGTCAAAGATCAGATGGTTGTAAACGTGTGGTGTTACTTCTGAGGACTCTGTTTTGTTCCATTGGTCTATATCTCTGTTTTGACACCAGTACCATGCTGTTTAGATTACTGCAGCCTTGTAGTATAGTTTGAAGTCAGTTAGCGTGATGCCTCCGGCTTTGGTTTTTGTTTGTTTTTTCTATGTGGGCTCTTTTTTGGTTCCATATGAAGTTTAAGGTGGTTTTTTCCAAGTCTGTGAAGAAGTTCAATGGTAGCTTGATGGGGATAGCATTGAATCTACAAATTACTGTGGGCAATATGGCCATTTTCACAATATTGATTCTTTCTAACCATGAGCATGGAATGTTTTTCCATCCGTTTGTGTCTTCTCTTATTTCCTTGAGCAGTGGTTTATAGTTGTCCTTGAAGAAGTCCTTCACGTCCCTTGTTAGTTGTATTCCTAGGTATTTTATTCTTTTTGTAGCAATTGTGCATGGGAGTTTATAAGTGTTTGGAGTACATTTTAGAAAAAAAAAGCATTTATTAATGTCTGAGAGTATAAGTGAAGCTTTATTTATTATTTCATATTTTTATTATGTTAGGAAGGATTGATTTATGCTTATTAACATTCTAATGGTTGAAGAATATTTACTGAATTTTATACACAAGTCTTACTCTATCTGCAGGAATTTTCAAGCTTGCCTAATCACAAATAGAACCTGGATACTTGTTAAAAATGCTGTTTTTCAAGTTCTTCAACTGCATACAGTAATATCTCATTTTATTGCACTTTGCTTATTGCAACTTAGCAGACAGTGAATTTTTTAACAATGCTGAGCATCCCTGTGTTACAAGTCTCTTGGCTCCATTTTTACAACAGCTTGTACTCATTTTGTATCTCTGTGTCATGTTTTGATATTTCTTGCAATACTTCAAACCTTCTTATTATCATTATATATGTTGTGGTGATCTGTGGAACAGTGATCTTTGATGTTCCTATTGCAATCGTTTGGGAATGCTACCAACTGCACTCATATAAGACGGCAAACTTAAATGACAAATGTGATGTGTGTTCTGGCTGCTCCACTGACTGGCTATTTTGCCATTGCTCTCCCTCTCTAGAGCCTCCCTATTCCCTGAGAAACTATTATACTAAAATTAAACAAATTAAAAATGCCACATTGCTTTTCAAATGTTGAAAAGAAAGAAGGGTCACATGTCTTTCACTTTAAAGCAAAAGCTAGACATTATTAAGCTCAGTGAGGCATGGTGAAAGCTGGGGGAGGCAGGAAGCTGGAACTCTCAGACCGAATAGCCAAGTTGTGAATGCAAAGAAAAAGTTCTTGAAGAAAATTAAAAGCACTACTCCAGTAACCTCATAAATGATAATAAAAAGCAAAACAGTCTTCTTGCTGATATGAAGGGGGTTTTAGTAGTTTAGCTAGAAGCTGAAACCATCTACAGCACTCATTTAAGCCAAAATGCAATCCAGAGCAAGGCCCTATGTAACAAACCTGAACGCTCTGCACATGTATCCCAGAACTGAAAGTATAAGAAATTGTTTTTTAAAGTATAATAAAATAATAAACCAGAAAAAAGATCATCTCTGAGATGATTTCTCTGTGACACTATCTGCCTCAATTGTTCACTGAAATTAGCAGTAATTATTTACATTAGTTTAAGTTCCGCTATGAAGCTTTAGTTTTTGGATGTCAAGAGTCAACACAGGAAGGACCACATTTTCTGCTCAGAAAGCACAGACTGCTCTGGCTCCTAAGCCTGATTCCTCACCTGCACAGAGAGGGTGATAGACGTGCCTGTCTCATAAGGGGCATGTCACAGGCCCCAATGTAAAATTAATACTGATAAAATGTCAAAAGTATTATGAACAGAGGGTATCTATGAAATTAAAGATTTGTGGAGTTTTTGCTTAATTCAATGAACATTTGTTGCAGTTCCAACTACAAACAACAAAGAGGGGTGTGCATCATTCTCCATCTCCTCAGGAAGACATTCAGGAACAGGTGCCCACTCATCAGCAGTATTCTCCCAAGAACAATAATTTGTGATAATGTATGTTAAGATAATCTTTCAAGGAACCTCCTGACATATAAGCTGGCAGTTATATGAAGATATAATACCAGTTCCCATGTTTACTTTTTGCCCAGTTGCTGTTTTCTGACAATAGAAGTGGTAAGACTAGCCAAAAAGGCAAAGGTATGAAAAAAAATTATTAGGATATGGAGATTTTTTTTTTCTTTTTCTTTTTTAAAATCATACTTGAAGTTTCAGGATACATGTGTAGAACATGTAGATTTGTTATATAGGTATAGACGTACCATGGTGGTTTGCTACAGCCATCAACCTGTCATCTATATTAGGTATTTCTTCTAGTGCTATCTCTCCACTAGCACTCCACCCCCTGACAGGCCCTGGTGTGTGACGTTCCCCTGCCTGTGTCCATTTGTTCTCATTGTTCAACTTCCACTTACCAGTGAGAACATGCGATGTTTGTTTTTTTTTTTTTTGTTCCTGTGTTAGTTTGCTGAGAATGATGGTTTCCAGCTTGATCTATGTTCCTGCAAATTCCATGAACTCATCCTTTTTTATGACTGCATAGTATTCCATGGCGTATATGTGCCACATTTTCTTTATCCAGTCTATCGTTGATGGCCATTTGGGTTGGTTCCAAGTCTTTGCTATTGTCAATAGCACTGCAATAAACATACATATGCATATGTCTTTATAATAGAATGATTGATAATCCTTTGTGTATATACCCAGTAATGGGATTACCAGGTCAAATGGTATTTCTGGTAGGGTGTGGCGATTCTTTAAAAACACAAGGATTTGAAGAAATTGTCCCAGAAAGAATAGCTACCACTTCTAAAATGTATTTAGATTCATTTCACGAGTTGTACACTGATTAGTGGAGAGACAGATGGTTAAAATCAGAAAGGTTGGAACTTGTGAGCCATGTACCCTGATGTTTCATATGACCCCTGACCTCACAGCCAGTTCAAAGCAGATGATGCCCAAGGTACAATCCCCTAACTCCTAGGACTCACAGGACTCCTTTACAGATTCAGAATAGAGCTGAACTTATGCAAGTGTGGCCATGTTTCTCTGACAAGCACTTCTCAGCCAGCAACCATTTAGGCATAATACCTGAGATAACGTTTACCATGAAAATTAGAGAATTCAAACATGACATGTATTTCTTCCAGAATAACAGGAATGCTTCCAAGCTGCCTTAGGAGTTTAAGTTTCTAATTCCAAGCTTGAAACAATAACCATTGAGAGTCTCTGGAGACTATGGTGGTTGTTTAAAAACTCCTTATTTATGTATTACCTGGTATGTGCTGAAATCCAGACTTTCAAAATATTGTAGTACAGCGAGATGTGTTTTTCAGGACTCAGATCTCTTTTTAAAATATCTAATAAAACTACGTTGACTGTATAACTATATAATTGTTTTCCCAAACATTTTGAGCGTGACAGCAACTGTATCAATTACTAGGACAGGACTCCCTTAGGTAAGCCAGGGTTATAACTACCATAAAAATCATACAAATAAGAAGATATATTGAAGAGATCTCTGCCTTGAATGTGTGCCAGATGCTCTGTCTCCAAAGTGTTTTGGGGTCTATTCCACTTAGCTTCTCTCTCAGTTTCACTCCTATCAATTAAGCACTTTTAAGGAATATGATCCCAACTAAACCTAAGTTCATGAGGCTGGGATCCTGACACTATACATATTTATTCCTCATTTACTCTTCTAGAAGAGTGGCTCCTATCTAATCAACTCCAATCCACTGGTTGTTATTACCTATTGGGCACAGCTGGTTTCGAAGCTCAGTGAAAGAAGAAACTGATTCTATATTTTGTGTTTATTATTCTATCCTTAGTGCATTTTACAGTGTTTGACAACTAATAGAGATGAAAGAAATAAATCATTGATTGCATGCGTAAATGGTAGTGTCTGGTGATTTTGTCATGGGCAGCCTTAACTCTGTGCCACCTCTGCTATATGGAATCTCCTTGAACATCATTATCTGTGTGAATCAACATATCTGTATTCATTTTATAGGTTCAAAATCTTCCCTCAGTTCCCACTGAGTGATTACTCAATATGTGGCCTTATAATTCCCTACTCCATTTAATGTTTAGGACATTGTTTAAGCTGACATACAAGAAAATATTATGTCTCAGGTCAAGGATTAAATCTATGATTTCCACAGGGAACTGGTGATTTTTCTCCTTAGGGATAATGATGATGTTGTCATTCACCGTGTGAAAATGTTTTAATTTGAAGCATCACTTAGTAGGAATAATTTCCAGCGTATTGTTGCAACACTCTTACTGACTTTCCGTTTTAATTTTATATGCTGTTACTCTGCTATTTTATTATTCTGTTCACACTTATTTATTTTTTGTTCTCCTTTAAACAACTTTAAATTATCTGTGGAATGTAGCAGGGAAAATAAAATGGAAAGTGCCTCATAATTTCTAGCATGTAGTAACCACGCAATAAATGTTGGTTCCATTGCCTTCCCTCCTCCTACTATTCTTTTCACTAAAAATCTGTGCTCAAACAATATTTCCAGCTCATTTTCTAAACCTTTCCATGTGAATATGACACAAAATATCTCATTTCTGGTAATATATTGACCTATATCAGTCCATAGATTCAGTTCGGCAAATTCAAAAGGTCTAATATATTAGGAGGAGCAACTGAAGTGGCCATATATGACAAAATGTTTCCTCTTTGTACATCCATATAATTATAACAAAGGTTAAATATTAATTTTAACAAATCACTGATAACAGAGCTTAATTACTAATTGACAGGCCAGTCCATAAGGACTTGGAAGTCAAAGGTAGTATTGGTGTACTACACCGTGCATGGTCACTGGCTGTGCTTTGACTTCTATTATCAAGTCCTTGGCTGGGAGAAATAAGGTCCATTCTCTCAAATTGCTTGGGAGTCTATGAAACTGCAAGTACTATCGTGGCTGTACTTCACCTCTCACTGCTGTTAGCAATGTCACCATCCTCCGCAGCCTCATCCAAAGCATTAGATTATATCACATATGGCAGTTCCATGGAAAACCTGCCAATTATCAAGGCTGGGTGTTCTAGATCACTCAGGGAGGGTTCACAGAAATCCCTGAATGAATGTTCTTCCTGCTACATGGAATTTTGCTAGAGATGGCAGAGAATTCTTGCTTTCTTTGACTAAAAAGTCCTCCGTGAACTAATATTTTTATAAATAGTTTTATCAAAGTCTAAGTATTATTTTAAACCACACATATTTCATGTACACAATTTGAAGCGTTTGAAGTGCATAGTCAGGTGAGTGCAGACATTCTGAAGTGGCCTGATGTTTTCCCACGGGAAACCTGGAGAAGTATAAAGCAAGGCTGGCTCTGCTTTACTCACCAAAGTCTTCATTCTAATTTTTCCACTATCTTAATCATCATCTTCTCAGAAATATTATCTTACCTTCCTTATTTATTATTATCCTATTTGATGAAGGAGTCCTAATTCTTTTTGGGTTTTGGTGTATATTTTGTATAGAATTTTGACCTTTTATCATCCATATATTGTACTATATTCTCATTTTTATTATGCCAGCTTTCAATATTTGATAGATAAGGTGTTTTACATAAACAGTACGGACATTAATTGCACAGTGTGAAGATCATTAGTAATTCTATTGCCCCCAGAAAACTCTTTAATGTCCTCTTCTAGGAATTTGTTCATGTTGTAGCATATATTCAGAGTTTGCCTATCCCCCTACTGTTTTTTGCTATGTAGAACTCTATTATATAAATATGGAATAATTCGTTTTCCAGCTGATGGACATTTGGTTGGCTTCCAGTTTGAAACTATTGTAGTAAAGTTACTATATACATTCCAGCGCAAGTTTTTTTGTGAATGTGTGATTTTCTTTGCTTGCATATGTACCTAGAATTAAGAATTGCTGTGTTTAAATTTAAAATAAACTCCTAATTTCCCCCCCAAATAACTTTAAAGGGTTACACTGCAAGCAGCAACATAAGAAATAATGTGAAATCTTGGTATTTTCAGGCATTTAATTTTAGCTATTCTAATAAAGATATATTGGTATTTCCTTGCAGTTTCCTGTGAAAAAAATTGTGCAACATTTTTGAAGGGTGAGAGGGCCTAGTGGTCATTCACATATCATTTATTTAAAATATTTGTTCATATACATATTTTTAAATATACTGAGATTATACTTTTATTTATATATTTTTATATTTTATTGCATTTTAGGTTCTGGGGTACATGTGAATAACATGCAGGATTGTTGCATAGATACATACATGGCAATGTGGTTTGCTGCTTCCATCTCCATCACCTATATCTGGCATTTTTCCCTATGTTATCCCTCCCCAACTCCCTACCCCCCACTGACTCTCCCCTAGTTCCCCCGACAGACCTCAGTGTGTGATGTTCCTCTTCCTGTGTCCATGTGTTCTTATTGTTCAACACCCGCCTATGAGTGAGAACATGCCGTGTCTGATTTTCTGTTCTTGTGTCAGTTTGTTGAGAACGATGGTTTCCAGTTTCATCCATGTCCCTACAAAGGACAAGAACTCATCGTTCTTTATGGCTGCATACAATTCCATGGTGTATATGTGCCACATTTTCCCTGTCCAGTCTATCATCGATGGGCATTTGGGTTGGTTCCAAGTCTTTGCTATTGTAAACAGTGCCGCGATGAACATACATGTGCATCTGTTCTATAATAGACGATTTATAATCCTTTGGATATATTTGATAGGCATTTTGCATATCTTCTGGATGTGAGACCTTTTCCAGATATATGTACTGCACATATGTCTCCAGGTGTGTCTTGCAACTTCATTTTTTTTAGCAATGCCTTTGATGAGAAAAAGTTTTCATTTAAATCTGGGTGCTGTGGCTCACACCTGTAATCTAAACATTTTGGGAGGCTGAGGAGGGAGATTGGCTTGAGACCCAGAGTTTGAGACCAGCCTAGGCAACACAGTGAGACCTCATCTCTATAAAAAATACAGAAATTACCTGGACATGGTGGCATGTGTTTGTAGTCTTTGCTACCAAGAGGCTGAGGCAGGAGGACTGCCTGAGCTCAGTGAGCCATGATACTGTGACTGCACTCCAACCTGGGTGACAGACCAAAACAGTGTCTGAAAAAAAAAATCTGAAGACAGACAGATAGAAAGATGGTCACATCTATAGATATGCAGATTTTATCTACATATCCAGATATGTAGATAAAATTCAGCTTATGGATAGCTTTTCTTTATAATTAATTCCCTTTGTGTTCTTCTTGAGAATCTTTAGCTCCCATTATTACAAGGTTTTTCTTCACCTGTAATCCTCACAACTCTGTAAGGTAGACAGATACCATTTTAAATTCTACATCAATTCAAGACATAAAGGTGTTCCTCAAAGTAATCCAAAGGGAAAACTTTAATAAAAAAATACCAAAATATGCCTGCTTTTTCAAAACTCTGAATGTTTAGAATTGAAAAGCACTCAAAACTAATACGATTATTTTTAAATATTTGCATAGAGATAGCGTGCCACTATATTCCCCAAGCTGGTCTTGAACTCCTAGCTACAAGTAGTCCTCCCACCTCAGCCTTCCAAAGTGCTGAGATTACAAACATGAGCCTCACTGGGCCTCTCAATTAATATTATTAATAAGTGTCAAGCATGTTAAAAGTAATAGAAAAAAAAAACACTGCCATTACATTTTTATGAATATTTTAAAATTTTCTTTTAATTATTTTGAAATTTTTATGAGGTGGTATTGTCTCTTGAGGTTTTTTTGGTGCCTGATGACTAATTTATTTAATTTCTTAACATTTTTATAATTTGTTTCTATGGGTGCACAGATAGAGGCAGGTAATTTAGAGATAAAAAGTATTATATTAGGAATTAAAAGCAGTTTACTAAAATCAACTTTAGAGTTATAAAATCAACTTTAGAGTTATAGAAGCTCCTAGCTAACCCTGCTTTCTGGCTGTCTGTTAACCAGTGTCCTTCAAAGGCTAAAATTGGTCCTTATTACTGCAGTCCAATGAGTTGGGAATCTTGCACAATAGGATACTTGTGTTACCCAAGTGATTCCAGGTTGGGGTGCAATGGAAACACTGAGGAAATGAAGCTCCTAGTTAACCTTTTGCATATTTCACACATAACACATAGGGACACCTACACACAAATACATCTATTTCTTTGGTTCTTATGAAAAATAATATGCCCAAAATTAAACGCTAATATTTCAGAAAAATATATTGTTAATTTAATTTCAATGACCAATTTTAAAATGTTTCCTTCTTTGTAAGACATAAAATTATTATAAATAATTCTCTTCAACTTAAATAATATCTGAGACAGAATTAGAATGTTTTTAACATATTTTTCTGGCAATAAATTAACAGAAAGATAATAAGATTAAACGGTATTACTAAAATGGTGTTAATGCAATAAATGGCGATTAGTCAATACCGTATTTTATCCAACTTAGAAAAATCATTACTACCTCCCCTTTCTGCTTAAAAAATCTTGGAAATTATTAATATATAATGGTTACTTTTTCTTCTTTCATTTTAGCTCTCTTTGTATATTTATGGTTTATAACAGTTTTAGTGACCCCTGGATAGGGTTTTCCCAGCAGGTAATAATGTGATTATTTTTTTTTTCTGCCAGGAAATAACCAACCTTAGGTCACCATTACTTAAATAAGTAGGTGATTATATAGCTAAAGGGGAAAAAGAGATATGTGTTAAGAAGGGAAATTTTACTTTTTTAAATGATTGAAACATATTTTCTTTAGCTAATCAAAATGCTTTACATTTGCCACCTTTTTATTGAATGCACATTAGCCTAAGTTCACTGCTGAGTACCTACCTTCTCTGAACACCACTGAGAGCACAAATTTGGTTTTGACTGGTGTAATACCTCAAGGTTAATAGGTAGAAAAGATATAATTTAATGCTAACCCTTCTATGTTCTTGTGTTGTATGGAAACATGAATTTTATAAAAAAATTTATCATTACATCGCTATTCTATTTATCATTTCAAGTTTGACAAAGTACTTGATAATTTTGATCATAAAATTAATTTTCTGTAAAGTCTGGACAAAAATGAAATTATTTAGAATTGTCTGAGAATTCATTCTTCAGCTTCACAGAATTTAGTGGATTTCCTTGGACTAAAAGTTCAATTAATGCCATCCCTCTCCTTCGTGATTCCAGTATCCGTAGGGGCTAACATTGACACCAAGTGGGCATAATTTAAGAACAACATCATATCAATAGTTCGTGATGTTAAGGCCTCAAAATTTTAAATATACTGATTTTCTTTACCTTTCTTTAAATTGTTGGGGAGGGAGTGAAAAGATTCACGTTAAAAAGTAATTGTAAAGTGACTGTAAAGATTCATAAGAAACACTACTAAAATTCAGTACCACAGATATGCTTTAGGGAGTGATTTGTCTTTGGGCTCCAAACTAACCAAACTTTTGACAGATCTTGTATACTAGTCTATTCAGACAGGAACAATCCCAAATGTGTTTTAGGATTGGGACCTCTACCCTAGTAAACCTCATACTACAAACAGAATCAGCAAGCACTGACTTGGTGCCCTGGTGCATTATTTATGTGGATATTCTGAAAGAATTTTTACCCTGCTTTCTGGCTGTCTGTTAACCAGTGTCCTTCAAAGGCTAAAACTGGTCCTTATTACTGCAGTCAAATGAGTTGGGAATCTTGCACAATAGGATACCTGTGTTACCCAAGTGATTCCGGATTGGAGTGCAATGGAAACACTGAGGAAATGAAGCTCCTAGTTAACCTTTTTCCACAAGAAATCCCCACTATCATTTTTGTGTACATTAGCTTTTTACATAAGGTTGTACATAAAGAAAAATTCCAGTGCTCTTTTTAAAAAGGGTAGAAAGACTTTTTCAGAGCATTGACTAAAGAGGCATACAACAATACATACCGCAAACAACTAACATGGCCTGAAGTATTCAAAAAGCCAAGCTCAGATACCAGTTACCTGCATATTTCAAAGTACATCAAAGATTACTGTACAATTTCAAAATAACATATTTTCTAGTTTCTACCTCCAAATATAAAAATTATTTAAGTTTATTAAAAATTGCCATCATGACCAGATATTATTCATATTAATTAAATTTAGTAACTTTTGTTTTATATAAAATTTCCATTTTGTAGGTTAAAAATGAGAGGATATTGATAATCTCATACGGTTGGTTTGAATACGCCTTGCTATGTTCAAAAACAGAAGTAAAATATGCACTCAAAGGAAAGTTATCCCAAACTGAGATGATTAGAAACGTTTAGGGAAAGATTCACAGATAAAATGACACATAACGTCAAAGCTACCCTTTATTTAGAGCGGTTCCTTAAATATGAGCCTGTGTTGGGGGAAATGGTTAGAGAGCAAGACAGGGTGCCAGCAAAAGCGAAAGCTAAGCAGGAAGTCCAGCCTAATCATCACAGAGGTTTAGGAAAGAATCATTTTGGATGGAAGATGAGACCAGGCTAAGAGGTCCTGGAAAACCAGCAGACACATTAGGCTGGATGTGGTAGGAGAGAGAATGTAGGTGGATGCTTTTTTGATACTACAACTTCAGACATAGGTCCTGAGCATGTATGTAATTTTATTTTGTACAAGGGCACATATATAGTTTGGAAAATTAAAAGAAAGAGGAAAGTTATGCAAATGTGTATAAATGTACATATAAGTACTATTTGTTCATCATCACCTTAATTCATAAGCTTGTCAGCTTCATAAATAAAACAATTTGCTGGAGATATATCACAAACTTATCTCTGACAAAGACACCAGAATAAATATTTTCTTCCAAGTCTTCAAGAGGCTTGATATATCTTTAAAAACCATGCCTTTTTTTTTAGCTCCTTACTATAAAATATTTAGATTTATCTTGAGATTCAAATTCAGTATTATTTCTGACCCAGTCATGAAATGATATAAAGTGTATGTATTAGATTAAAAAAATTGCTAAGGTAAACAACAAAAAAGGGAAGAATTAACGATAAATGCCAAACTCTTTCAAAGAAGCAAACTTTTTCAATATAAATTTTGCAAAAAAGAGAAAAGTAATCTTAAAGCAGGAAGGTACATTTTTCTTAATTTTACAAATGTTCAATAATGTTAAATGATTCAATAACAAGACTATCTTAAGGGAGACATTGAAGCTTCCTCAAGGGACTATTTTTTTTTAAACAAGAAAATAAGAACTCCTTTAACAAAACATACACAAAAACCCTGTTAATTTAAGCTGATATAAATAAATTTAAGTCAGATAATACAGGGAAGCTACTTGACATCTCTTAGATCTCACATTAAATTACAGTATATATTCATGAAATATGAAAGGTGATCCTCTCATTATATGTTAATATTATACAATTTACCTTTCTTGTATTTCCAGTTATCTATTTCCCTCTGATAGCTTTAAATATTATGACTCTACAGCTTTCCGATTATTTATTTTTCTGTTTCCTTTGTTCCTACTCCATTCTATGAAAATTCCTCTTCAGGTTTTACCACCAATTTAATAAAAGGGTAATAAAACTTTAAATGGATTTTTGTGTATAAAAACCAAAAGGGAGTAAGTGAACAAATAAAATAAATATTACTTATGTTTAAAATTATGCCAGCATGTGGCAGGTTTGTTTTTTTCTTCCTTGGTGTGGTATATTCTTATGAATAAGTTAACATCCAAATAGTGAACATTATAGATATGCTGTGTCTATAATAATTTGTTGAAAGCTACCATGTAGATGCATTCAACAGAAAATTCCCTGCTATCTCCCCTTACATTAGAAAAACTAACAGTAAAACTTGCTCATATTTCTTTTTTTTGACACTAATGGGAGTTTTCAGTAAAGACTTCAGGTCCAATTGATGCATGAGCCTAGTAGCTCTCTTTAATTGTGTTTGTAAATTCAATAGCTATTACAGAAAGAGACATTCTTGGCTGCACTTTACAAAAATTATTATACCTACTAGATCATACTTTATTCATTCTTTACTTCTATGTGTTTTAAAACTGTCTGGTGTTAAGAGTAACTCAAAATGTATACTTGTCTCTCGCCAACTTTGGTATGTTTTGTTCTATTGTATGTTCCTAGGGTAACTCAATGCGTTTTGTCTAAATTTAACATAATGGTATTGAGAGACTACTAGGAAGAATGGAGCAGATTCTTTTTACATAAAAACATCGTATTAGAAATATAATGATTTTGGAGTTTTTTGAAATGCGTTCTAAAGTGTAAGAAATAGAAGGGTGTTAGAGTTGCAAATTTATATCAATAATATTTAATATGAAATATTTACATTTTTACAATATTGGGGAACATTTTAAGTTGTAGATCCTCCGAAAACATTCTCACTATCTTTCTAAATGTGTATCTCATAATCCAAATTGATATATAGCTTTAAAAAAAAAAACATTTGTAATCTTGCTATGTTTGAGAAGCATTGGGCACGCCTTGTAAACATTCACTTCTTTCGTGAGTGGCTTGATTGACGCTTCCTGGCAACCTCTACTGAGGCCCTCCTTGCCCCTTACTCTCCTTGCCCTGTAGGATCACCAATATTGTCCTCTCAGCTTCTTATGATAAGCATTCAGAAATGTCTGGCTATATTTTATAAGGTAGCAGCAATGGAAAAGCTGAGGAAGACTGGTCAACCTCAAGACTTTTCTATGTCCCCAAATATATCATACTTTGATTTCTACATCATGACACAAGAAAATCAGCTAGGGAGTTTTTCCTTCAGAATTCAAAATTGTAAGTGCCAATAATAATGGATCATAATATTCAAGCCCAGAGAAGCAGGAAAGAGGAAACAAAGAAGTGAAATAGGGGCAGGGTGCAGTGGCTCACTCCTATAATCCCAGGACTTTGGAAAGCAGAGGCGGGTGGATCACTTGAGGTCAGGAGTTCAAGACCAGCCTGGCTGACATGGCAAGACCCTGTCCTTACTTAAAATACAAAAGTGAGGCAGGCAGGGTGGTGCCATGCCTGTAGTACTAGGTATTTGGGAGGCTGAGGCAAGAGAATGCTTGAAGCCAGGAGGCGGTGGTTGCAAGTGAGCCAAGATCAAGTCACTGCACTCCTGTCTGTATGACAGAATGAGACTCTGTATCAAAAGAAAAAAAAAAAAGTGAGCTAGGAAAAAAGTGAATCTTTTAAGAGAGTTTGTTACAGAGCTAGCCACAGCATCAACACAAATGATCTGTTATTGCCAGTCTTCTACAGAGAGACTACAAGAAGGTACTCGGTGAGATGTAACAAGAGTGTAGCTGACTGCACATAAGATGAGGCATTGTTTATTTTTGCCAATGGGTGACACAGAGAGTAAGAACAGCAATAGCAGCGGCATTCTAAGTAGTTGCAACAGATACGGGAAAAGTAACAACCCAGTCCTAAAATAACACAAACTTGGGTTTACCCTTCACAAGCCCACCCTGGCCAGAAAACAAAGATGAAAAAAATCTGGACTGACACATAAACTGAATATGGCTCAAATTACCATTTACATAAATCAGATCCACTTTTGCACTCAGGATATTGAAGTTTCACCAGAAAATAAGATGCCCTGATTGTTTTCTCTGAGTAGAGAAGAAAGATCCAGGCCTTTCAGGTTGTTGCTAGTTGCAATCAAGGGCCAGCAAACTAGCACCATGGCCTAGTCCAGCCCACAAGCATATTTTGTATGTTTCTAGATGATATTATTTACATACTTAAAAACCAAGGCAAAAAAAAAAAAAAGAAAAATCTGTGATATATATATATATACACACACACACACACACACACACACACATATATACACACATATATATACACACATATATATACATACATATATATATATATACATACATATATATATATATATATATACATACACATATATATATATATATATATATATATATATGTGGTAGGTGCCCCATAAAACTGAAAATAGTTACTGTATCTGTATCGGTTTACAAAATAAGTTTGTCGACCACTTTTCTAAAACAGTGTAAAAGGGGTTAGCAAACTAAGCCATTACCTCCCATTACTGCAACTAGAGCAGAGACTGTTTAATTCTTATCCTGTCTTTTTTTTCTACACCTCTTCCGCTGGTCTGAGTTGCTTGCCTTGTGTAACCTAGATCTTTATTTTTAAGAGTCTGATAATAGGTTTTCTATACGAAAGAATCACTTTAAGGGAAGGAGAGGGTTCTTTGTCAATTGTCGTCCATGGTTATACATGAATTGGGAATTGGATGAGACTTAACATAAATCGTGTCCCATTTTCATTGCCTAATAATGAAAATTTGGAAACTTGGGGTAATTTTAGGGAGTGAATAGTCACATTTGTTCGTTTTTCAGATTTGAAGTATTCTGACTAACGTATTTTTTTCAATCATTCATTGAGATTTTGAAATATTTATACCTGATCAATTTTAAAATATAAAGCCAAATGTCTTTTCTAGAAACAGTCTACAAGTCTGATAATTTTTTTGTGTTACCCAAAACTTTCTGTGCTCTGTCTTTCCTCTAACCTTCGGCTTAATAGGCTGTGATCAAGGCATTACAAACAATCGTACCAGGTAAGGAGAAACTACCCTTAATATAGACTTTGCCAGAGTTCTTACATCCTCTGTTCAGAAGAGAATAATTAGCAAGTACCATGGGAGAAAAGTAGAACTCAAATCCTATCATTATTTATTTTTTTGGTAAAGATAATTTTTTAATATAATCTCCCCTAGAACAAACCAGAGTTTGGAAAATAAGCTTTTGCTTGCTTTTTTCTACAACATTGAGTTCCATATGTTTGAGTCTTTCTCTTTAGTAATAATATCAACTGTTACTAATAAAAATGGTGATTTAAACAAACAAAAATTTCTTTTTTACAACCTAATAATTCTGTAGATTGGTCCTAGTGGGTTTGTACCTCGCTAGGTATGCCTCAATATACAGGTATGTACTCCTGCAGGTATGCCTCCACATACATGTTAACATTTTACCTTAAGAGCATTGCCTTAGCCAGGTGCAGTGGTTCATGCTTGTAATTCCAGCACTGGAGGCCCAGGCAGGAGGATAACTTGAGGTCAGGAGTTTGAGGTTAGTCTGGGCAAAATAGCAAGACCCATCACTAGAAAAAAAAATTATTTAGTTAGGTGTGTGTGGTGGTGCAAGCCTGTAGTCCTAGCTATTCAAGAGGCTGAAGTGGGAGGATTGCTTGAAGTCAGGAGTTCAGGGCTGTATTCAGTTATGATCACACTACCGCACTTTAGCCTAGGTGACAGAATGAAACCATGTCTCTAGAAAAAAAAGAAAAAAAAGTATTGTTTCATTATGAAAACTGACACAAACGATTACATTCCGAAGCAGGAAACTGAAGTGTATGAGACAGAATATTTATTTTTGCCTAATACAACTAAAATTGTTCCCAGAAGTCCCCAAAAGATTGCCCCGTACATATCACTTGCTCAAGTAACATCATTTAAGTCACAACTGCTGTCCTTTCTCCAGGGGAGGGGAACTGGAGAAACAAAGTAGTCATCACGACTGGCCAAGAATAATGATAAAATACTGCCTGAGACAGGATTTGGAATATTTGTTACTAAGAAACAAAGACTAAGGATCTGTTATGTAGGGTGATTCAGCAAAAATTTCAGTTCTGAGTTCACTGGGCTTATTTCTTGGTATGTAAATACAATCTCTTCAAAGTAGATAAAACCCTTTTGTGTTTTGTCAAAGCCTCCCTAGCAAGACAATAGTCACAGTGGAAAATCAGAAATAGTCAGATGGACAGTTAAAAACTGAGCAACAAATGTATTATTGTAGCCATTATTGCTCTTTCTCTGATGTAATAAAACTCATTGATTTAGTGGCTGAAGAGCCAAACAACATCATGAATTTTAAAAAATGAGTGTTTCTCATTTCAGTTTTTTCAAAATATTATACCAATTACTATGTCTTAATGACTTCCAAGTGACAGGCACTATAACTTTAAACTGAGAATTATATTTGAGGGTAATTAATGTAAGAGTTTAGTTAATTTTTCATCATTAGCACATCCTTTGAATTGTTTCCTTAATATGAAGAAAATGAACTTATTGATTGTTATATTGTCACCTGGATAACTTTATAATTATAACATAAAACTCCCTGATAACATTTCTGAACATGAAACTATATTACATGCAGCAATTAAAATCTGACCTTGGCTTCACCATCATCAGACTTTGTGCGGAGTTTTTTTCTGGGTTAGACATGCTACATTTTAAGAGATATGTTTAGACATAGACTCAGTTTGTGTTTGAAATTTTAAGTTAATTACATGTTAAAAATTACATATTTTTAGAAGTTTTAAATAGAATAATTGTACTTTTAATGAATTACATGAAGATACATAAATTTAATGGCTGCTTTAAAAATTTTTTCCAAATATCTTCGAGTGACATGTGAAGAATGCTTAAAATTCTTTCGTGTTATATATCTTTCTCCTCTTGACATTTATTTGTTTCAGAAACATGTGACTGAAGTGTATTATTCAGAAATATTTAACTTGATGATGCTAATATATTTTGTAGTTAAACTCATATAGGGTGGCGAAAGTGACAAAATGGCTGCAGTATTAAAGCTTATCTTAGTGGATAAATGTTAGCATTTTAACAAATGCTTTCATCTAAACTATGCCTTGATTTTTATTAAGTAACATTTAGATAGCTGCTTTTCCCTTTAATTATACTCACATTAATAGTATTTTTATAGTGGTTAATTTTGTGTCAAATGCCTGGGTTACGGGATGGCTGGATAGGTGATAAAACAAGATTTCTGGGTAGGCCTGTGGGGGTTTCTAGAAGAGAGTAGCTTTTGAATTAGCAACTGAATAAAGAAGAACCAGAATACCTGTCTTCACCAATGTGGGTGGGCATCATCAAAGGCAGAAAAAGAGCGAATTTGCATTTTCTCTTCCTAAGCTGGGACGGTCATCTCTTCCTCTCAGACACTGGAGCTGCTTTCAAAGCCCTTTGTACTCAAGACGACACAACACCTCAATCTCTTTCTTTGGCTTTGGACTGGAAGTCATACCATTGGCTCCCCTGCTTTTTAGACTTTCAGGTCCTCCAGCTTGCAGATGGCATTTTGTGGGATTGTTATTTTTATTTTTTTGGCTTTCATAATGACATGAGCCATTCCCAAAATAAATCTCCCCATATATCTAAATTTATATCCTAGTTCTCTGTTTCTCTGAAGAACTCTAATATAATTTGCCACATGGAGACTGTTTTAGTTTATTCCTGTTCTGTAACAAAATACCTGAGACCAGATAATTTATAAACGACAGAAATTTGTTTTTCGCACATCTGAAGGCTGGATAGTCAGGGAGTAAGCAGAGTTTGGCTGCTGCCAAGAGCTCTCTTCCTGGCTCTTACAGGCAGTCACCTCCTCACTGTGAAGAGAAAGAAAAAGATAACCAAGCTTGCTCTTCTATAAAGCCACAGTCCTATGGAATTAGGACTCTATTCTCTCTGTGATGTCACTTAACCACCTCCTAAAAACACAGTCTCCAGATATAGTCACTATAGGGGTTAGGGCTTTAATATACGAAGTGTTGAGGGGGGAACAAAACATGAACAAACATAATTGGAACATATTAGAAATATTTTTAAATTCAGTAACATAAGCATATGATGTGAAATATATTTAATTACAGCCAAGAAAACAACAACAATAACAAAAAACAAAACACCGCTTGTCAAGGCCTGTTCTCTGACAGTGAAAACAGACTCAGTATCTATGTGCCTGAGGTTAATCTATAGTAAACTAAGGAAATTGAAAGATCTCAACCTATTTTACACACATTTGGGTCATATTTTCTGAAATAATTTTGAAAACCTCTTTGCCCTCTTGTATATTGTTAGGTTAATATCTAAAACACTTAGAAGTTTTACAGTTGAAAACAAAATAGTTTCTTCCAGTATTAAAACTGCATAGGCATAAACAATATTACTAAAATATTGATATAAATATATTGGTACTGCATATTTATTCTATTTCATTTGAGAAAATTGTCCACAAGTTTATCTAGTCAGCAAAGCCAGTCCCAATTGTAAAATATAATCAACCAACCAAACTTATTTGAGACAGAAAAGCTGACATTGTTTGAAATTCAAATAAATGTATTAATAGGTGTCCTCATGACAACTATCTTATTTTAATTTTAACATGGTGAAAAGAAGGAAAAAAGGGAGGAAGGAGGAAAAGGATTATGTCTTAAGTTGTCACTTGGATGGAAAAATAAGCCTGCTTTACAATATTAATGATACAAACCTTTTTTTCTTCTTTTTTTGGGAAGGGCTTTATGGAACTCATCATCAAGATTTACATATTCACAAAAGATTCACTCCTTTTTGTGTTTATAAGGTTTATTCCTAGGGATGTAAGGACCATTGTAAAATGTCTCATGTAGGACATTATACCTTTCTTTTATCAAAAGTGACACAGATATAGTGAAAGCAAATTACATCAAAAATATGAGATGTCATCTCATCTCACTTAAAACAGCGTTTATCCAAAAGACAAGCAATAACAAGTGCTGGTGAGGATGTGGGGAAAGGGGAACCCTCATACACTGTTGGCAGGAATGTAAATTAGTACAACCATTATGGAGAACAGCGTGGAGGTTCCTCTGGAGCTGCCATATGATTCAGCAATCCCACTGTTGTGTATATAGAAAGGAAATTTCTATACAAGAGATACAATAACAAAGATATGTGTCAATAAGAAGGGTCTAACTTGGGGCCAGGCGAGGTGGTTCATGTCTGTCATCTCAGCACTTTAGGAGGCCGAGGCGGGCAGATCAGGAGGTCAGGAGTTCAAGACCAGCCTGGCCAACATGGTGAAACCCCGTCTCTACTAAAAATACAAAAATTAGCTGAGCATGGTGGTGTGCACCTGTAATCCCAGCTACTCAGGAGTCTGGGGCAGGAGAATTGCTTGAACCCAGGAGGTGGAGGTTGTAGTGAGCTGAGATCACACCACTACAGCCTGGGCTACAGAGAGAGACTCTGTCTTAAAAAAAAAAAAAAAAGAGCCTAACTTGGTAAAATATTTGGATATTTGGAGAGATTTTCTGAGCCAAATATGAGTGACCAATGGCTCCTGACACAGCCCCTCTGGAGATCCTGAATCTGCACCCATGGTGATCAGACTACAGCTTGGTTTTATACATTTCAGGGAGAAGTAAGTCATTAATCAAAACAGGTCAGATGTATCAGACTGAAAAGTCTGCACAACTGGAAGCAGCAGCTTCCAGGTAATGGGCTCATTCAAAAATGTTCTGATTAGCACTTGGTTGAAAGAATTATTATCTAAAGACTTGGTATCAGTAGAAATATCTGGGTTATAATAAGGGGTTGTGGAGACCAATGTTTTATCCCAGAGATGTAGCCTCCAGGTAGCAAGCTTCAGAGCGATGGAGAATAGAATGATGGTTGCCAGAGGCTGAGAAGGGTAACGGGGAGATGAGATAAAAAGGGTTTGGTTAATGGCTATAAAAATATAGTTAGATCTGCTAAAAAAAGATAAATAAATAAAACTTCAGCCAAGTTAAATTTAAAGGAGTTTAATTGAGCAATGAATGATTCAAAAATTAGGCAGCCCCCAGAATCACAGCAGATTGAAGAGACTCCAGGGATGCCTCCAGGTCAGAACAAACTTATAGACAAACAAATAAATAAATAAAGGGAAGTGACATACAGAAATCAGAAGTGAGGTACAGAAATAGCTGGATTGCTTACATGTTGGCCTTTGCCTTATTTGAACACAGTTTGAACACATTAGCAGTTTATGAGTGGTTGAAGTATGGCTGCTGGGATTGGCCAAGACTCAGCTATTGTTACAGGTACATACTCCTAGGTTAGGTTTTCAGTATCATCTGTCTATTAAGTTAGGTTGCAATTTATCCACAAGAACTCAAATATAGGAAGAAGTACGGAGTCCTTCTCAGGCCATATTGAGTTTGCTTTAGAGATCAAATGAATAAGTTCTGGTATTCGGTAGCACAATAGGGTGACTGTGGTTAATAATTTATCATGTATTAAAACAAACTAAGAGGGTAGAATTGGAATGTTCCCAACACAAGGAAATAATAAAGACTTCAAGTGATGGTTATCCTAATTACCCTGATTTGATTGTTACTCATTGTGTTCTTGTAACAAAATATCACGTGTACCTCATAAACATATACAACTTTTATGTACGCATAATAATTTAAAAATTTCAAAAATGCATTGAAAAGAGATGCCATAGAAATACAGAACAACTAGTAGAACACAGGTAGCTTCCTGGGTAGGTTAATTTTTGAGAAAGAGAATATATGAAAGGTAATGATCTAATAACTAATAATGGATTTCCTTTCATTTAGCTGAGCCCATTTACCTATCGGATGGTCTTGTTCCTTACTTTGCACTCAAACCAAATATGAAGATGCCTGATATAAAGGACACTTTCTAGTATTAAACTCAATCAATTTTCATCTTCATTTTCCTTTTATATCATTAGGTTTGTAACATCCATATTTACTAATAATAACCTAAATATACATATTAGCTTGGTAAAAAAGTAATTGTGGTTTTTGTAATTTAAAAGTAAATACTTACAAGCTAATCATAACTGCATGATTCACCCATGCCTAAATCTTACTTCTGGAGCAATATCATGAGAGCCTATGACCCTACACATAATATCAGACCCAAGAAATGCCAAAACCAGGAATCAGGGAATTTGGGCAGAGAAGAGAGACTCCTGTCTTCTTCCATTTCTGAGTCTCCTTAAAGAAGGGATGGAAAGGATTCCGAGATTTCACTATAAGTCCTTTGAAATGTAAATACATCTCTTTAATGAAAAGAAAAGACCTATTGTCTTCAACTTTATAACCCCAGAGATTTCTTCTCTTTCCTGGATCTTAGTCCCTTGAAATGCAATCATCTCTCTGTTTGGGGTAGTGGGGGAGCGGTCTCTGGTTTATTCAGTCACATGTTGTGTTAAGCCCCTAGGTATGTGTTTTAATATGTAACATTTGACTCTTGGGTAAATAGGTGAAAGTTGATTAAGCTTTTGAATGGAAGCAATCAGGTTCATCAGTAGAAAAACAAAGGACTGTAGTTCTAATCCTCAAGGTATGAGCAAAGTAAAAGGTTTTTGAGGGTAAAGAAACCAAAGATGCTCTATTTCTAAGACTCAAAAGGCTGAGTCTTTTTTTTTTTTTTTTTTTTTTTAAACAAGAACATTAAGAAATCTAGGAAAGATTATTTTTCCAACCATATATTTGGGGCCTACTGTTACTTATTTGATGGCAATGTCTCACTTAATTTTTAAAGCCATTTTATGACACTGGCACCTCTTTAATAATAGGGAAACGAAGACGTTTTGGGAAGCTAAGTAATTGCCCAAAATCACACAGTTAAATAGGAGTATCATTCAGTTAAACATTTCACCTGCTTTCTGAAAGTAAGCCCTGAAACTGTAACTGCTTACATATTTGTGTATTCCTGCATTGTGAGATCAAGCATTAATAGTGCATAATCAGCAATCATTAGCAAAATATATGTATGTATGTGTGTGTGTCTATATATATGAAGATATTTAGTGAAATATATGTATATATTCACACACACACACACACACACACATATATTAGCAAAGCTAACAAGTGATGATGTAATTATAAAGTTATGACTGACTTTTATCTTTCCCACAGGAGAAATATCATGAGACACAAAGTAAATGTTAAGAAATTAAATAAAGACATGGCATATATTTATGAACCTTAATGTAGAAAGAAAGTGAAAGTGTAGACTATGACAGGTGCTGGAAATTAGAATTTGTGTAGCCATTTTTTCAAAATGATACTTTCAGTATCTGACAGTCCTTATTCAAATTAAACATTGACATGTACAATGACCCAACTGAGGGAAACCTGTGAGGTTTCACTTGGGTTCATAAGAGGGCATGGACGAGGCTGTTCACAGAAGTAGTTTTGTATCAGCTGGTAGTTTGGGAATGGAATTTAAGGAAGCATTGCTGAGAGATAATCTGCAATACTGCTGTCAAAAGCAGACTAGTTGTATACACATACACTGAATTACTTCTTTAAAGCAAAGCTGTGAGTAGAAAAATAAGATAACACAGATAATAAATGACTTTTCTCAAGTCCTCTTAAAAGAAGTTAGAACTTTTGACTCCAAATCATGAAATTCTTCTACAGTCCCTTTCCTTACTCAAATAAATAGCTACCTTTATTTTTAAATTGAACCCTTTGTTTTACCTCTTATGCTAGCAAGGGCAGTTTCAAAGATCCGCGGTAACTGAAACGCAGAGAAAAGTCAATGAGCTAATGCAATAATACGTTAAATGTATAATTAAAATCGTGAGCTAGAACACAGGTTCAGATTGCCAAATTAGACTCATCGACTCACACACTATACAAAAAGTGTATTCATAGTTGATTTGTTTTGCTGTGATACATTAAATCTATAATTATCCCAGAAATGTCTAAGAAAAAAAAAAGAAACAGATTAAAGATTTTTTTAACATACATTGTTTTATTGATCATGTCAGGACTTGTGTTTTGTACATTGAGACTGCCTGATCTTAAAACTCTGAGACAAAATATTAAATTATTTCAACTCCTTTTACAAATAAGTTTTGATTTCATGTCTTTATAATTTATTTTCAATGTTTTCTTATTTTTTAAGATAATATTTTCACTGCTTACCTTCCTGTTTTCAAAGTTCATAGTTTCTTCCAGAAATAAATTATGTGACAGAAAGACCATGGAATGATCTAAGAGAAGAACATTAATGCATTGACACCCCAGAATATTGGCCTAACGACATTTTAAAGGGACTTTATTTAGTGTACATCACAAAACACAGACACGTGTTCTTACCTTGTTCTATTTATTATCTCTTCATAGAGTGGCATAACAACACAGGACCTCTTGTCTTCCACTTAGTATTGGATGATACAATCACCACTAAATTATGTAATTGCTATGTAAAACAGCTAAATCCACAAATAAAAGGCCTCCTTTTCTGCCAGGTGTGGTGGCTCAAGTCTGCAATCCCAGCACTTTGGGAGGCCGAGGTGGGCAGATCATGAGGTCAGGAGTTCTGGCCAATATGGTGAAACCCCGTCTCTACTAAAAACGCAAAATTAGCTGGGAGTGGTGGCACGTGCCTATAATCCCAGCTACTCAGGAGGCTGAGGCAAGAGAATCACTTGAACCCAGGAGGCGGAGGTTGCAGTGAGCCTAGATCATGCCACTGCACTCCAACTCCAACCTGGGAGACAGAGCGAGACTCTGTCTAAAAAAAAGAAAAGAAAAGGAAAGAAAAGAAAAGAAAAAAAGAAAAGAAAAGAAAAGAGAAAAGAAAAGAAGAGAAGAAATGATGTCCTTTTCAAATTAAAACCCATATGCAAAGTGACTTCAAATAAAATACATATTTAAAATCACACAAAACAAAAATATGTTGTTAGAATTATATTAGGGACTTCTAGCTAGTATTGTCATTAACTAAATCCCTAGTTATAAATGCTTCCTATTTAATGCATGCAGACTATCCATACAGAAAGAGATGCACCCACACAATGTCTTACAAAGATACTGCCCACATCCCATAACCCTTCTTTCTTTCCTTCTTTCTTTCTTTCTTTCTTTCTTTCTTTCTTTCTTTCTTTCTTTCTTTCTTTCTTTCTTTCTTTCTTTCTTTCTTTCTTTCTTTTTTCTTTCTTTCTTTCTTTCTTTTCTTTCCTTTCTCTTCCTCTTCCTCTTTCTCTTTCTTTCTTCTTTCTCTCTCTCTCTCTTTCTTCTTTCTCTCTTTCTTCTCTATTTTTCTTTCTAGAACTGGCTCTGTCACCCAGGCTGGAGTACAGTGGTTCCATCTCAGCTCACTGCAACCTCCACCTCCCAGGCTCAAGTGATCTTCCCATCTCATCCTCCTGTGTAGTATAGGAACATGCCACCATGTCCAGTTAATTTTTTTTTTTTTTTTTTTTGGAGAGACAGGGTTTCACTATGTTGCCCAGGCTGGTCTCGAACACCTGAGCTCATGCAATCTACCCACCTACGCCTTCCAAAATGCTGGGTTGCTATGAATTTCATGGGCTGTTTAGCTGAGATTTTATTTTGGCAATTCATACTAGTATTTAACATTTACTAGAATTGAAGGAGGAAGAGACACGCAGTAAGTAAAAATCTTTGGAAAGATTTTTTTTCCAAAATCTTTCAAAAAAATACAATTTATTTAGAGTGACCATGCCCATTAATTATGACAGGTCAGAGATCTTCAAAAGTGATGACTTGACGAAATAACTAGATTTTTATAGTCTTTTGCCAGAATATGTGGTAATTTGCCTCCTACTGTTTTCTTTTCAGGTTCACAACACTTTACTTCCCTAGAAAATCTAAGCCCATTTATAAGATTATTTGTCACAATTTTACAATCAGTATCTTGATTGAATAAATGAAAGAAAGCAAAATAGTTTAACCTGGAATTGAAAACATTTGTAATATTTTAAATTCTAATCCATTTTAAAATAGTCATTTTGCAATTGCCTACAATAGTATTGGAAAAGATCTGCTTAGCTGATTTAAATATGTGTTTATTTAACACCCTGTCTTTAATTATTTGCCTTTTTGATTTCTAAGCACCCCTAAGAACCTCATATTTCATTGAGGGAAACAATAGATTCATTGTAATGACATTTATCTGCCACAATTCCTAAGAAAATACATTTTATGGAGCAAATTTCTCTAATTTACTATCCCGTAGACTTTAACTGGTTTTTGTTGTTTTTTAGAAGATTCTTGATAAGTAATTTGATTATGTAGCTTTTCAGATATGTAATAAATGTGAGTTATGCAATACACACACATACACACCCCTATAAATGTAACTTGATATGGAGACTTTTAATTGGAGTGGAAAAACTATCTCTTGGAAGAAATCAGTATGTGGGTGATTGCGTAATCAGAGTTTATGGAAGACCTTTATCATCACATGCTCTCCAGAATGTATAATGATACACTAGTACAATATATTTGATACATCTTACTTGTCACATAAAGGTGAAAACAGCTGTAAACAAAATATCATACATGGAACTAAACATTTATCTTCTGAAATAACATGATACCATGTATTTCCAAAGAAAAATAAATATATTCCTTTTATGATTGGTTTAACACAAGTCATATTTTATTTGTTTTTAGTTCAACAACTCTTTGAGAGCACAACTGAGTTGCCATATCTCTAAAGAATTAAATAACGGATCAAGAAATTGCTGCTTCAAAGATTATGTGTTTACTTAATGCTGTGAGCAAAATCTTTACAGAATGAAAGTGTTCTGAATGTTATTGGTAGGGTAGTAGAAAGGACACTAGATTGGGTGTAAGGATTTTGAGATTCAAGTATTTTCTAAGTACCAGGTTTCTCATTTGCATAATGTGATAAAGCTACCTATCTATCAGCGTTGTTTTGAAAATTAAATAAATTAGTATGCTGTAATTCAATGGATGTAGGATGCTGCAGATTGTAATTAGGGACTATCATTTATGTTACTAAGAATAAAATGTGTCCCATAAAATATGAAGAAAGATTTTCTCATAGCTTTGAATTTTTATTTTGTATATGAAAAACTCTTTTAGACTAAATAATTTTAATTCTCTAAGAATGAATATATTACTTTTTTGTTTCTGTAATTTTCTAAATACTTTGATTTGTTTTCACTTCAATGTAAAGCATAACATAATATTTTAAAGGTAATTTCAATAATAAATTACTTCAACATAATCAATTTAAATAAAGCATATAATTTAATTGATTTTTTGACAATGTGAGCAGCAGTGACCAGATTTGGGCACAGGCAATCAATGAAAACTACACCTGAGACAACCTCATGAGCAAGGGTAATTGTTAGACCTGAACAATCTTAGAAGTGATCCATTTTGGAGAAAATAAAATGGGTTTGCTGATATGCAAAATGGGAAATACTAAATACAGCTCTGAAAAATTACACAAGAGTCAGTTTTAGGTGTGATATGGGCATGCAACTTTCAGAACAGAACTTCAAGAATCATAACAATATCTAACTTGAATATTTATTGTAAGAATGATGTAGCATACTTTAAAAATATCCATTTAGGGATTTTCTATATGTTGTGCCATTTAGTCCCGAAAAGGCTTGCATTACATGCATTTATTTTGTTTTACAAATAAGGAAACTGAGCCTCAGAGCCAGTAGGTGACTGATGACTCCATGCAGATATTAGGTGGCAATAAACAAGATTTGAACAAATATTGAAAATATATACAAATGAAGGTAATACTAGCTTCCATTGGACAGCAGAGTTCATTCTATTTCTGAAGTATCACAGTTATCTTTAAACTATATGTTAAATTATCCAAAATCTAGTACTGCAGCAAAAAAATTGTGCCACAGTAGAAGCATATTGTCTACAGGACACCCCTGCAGCTTATCTGATTCTATGGGTTATTTTACAACTCTGAAAAAGGGTTTCTAGAGGTCAATCCTGCAGTTTGTTCTAATTGTATGTATTATTCTATAACTCTGCAAAATACTGTAGAAAACTTTTAGCAATACAAAACAGTTCTTGTCTATAGACATGAAAATTCTGCCCTGCCCACAGGTTCAAAAGCCAACCTTCCTCAACTGGAGAGGAAGCTAATTTTGCCTCCATTTGTACACCATTTTAATACTTGTGCTCTATAAATATGCCTTTTATTTAGATCCTTCTTTGAAGTAATAATAACATCCACCTCCACCGCAAGTTAAATAAATATTCAACACGTTTATTTTCTTATCTTTAGGTGAATTATTTTTTTAAAATATTATCTTTTAACACTAGTGAGTAAAATAATATATACTACTTTCGTTTATTTATTGAAAAAATAAATCTATGGATTTCTATATATTGCTTAAATACATATTTGATTTATACTTCATCTCAAATATGATTACTATAACAATTTGCTTAAAGGTTGATGTGGGTTAGGAACACGCAGTACAAATATACTTTTCCACCAACTTTGTGACCCTGAAAACAAATAAGGTACTTGTGAATGTCACAGCTAAGTTTTGCTGTTTATAACCTTTACATCCTCAATGGTAAAATCTGTGGAATGTCAACAGGTCAAAAATTTCCTTTTGTCACATCTTGACCAGGCTTACTTCCTTATAGATACACATAAATTATATGTATCTTTAAAATTAGTAGCAGACCTTTATTAACACTATATTTTATAAATGATAAGATATGTCACTGTGGATTATTATCACCAAGTTTAGGGAATTCTTATGCTTCTACTGACAACTTTTTCAAACATTATATGAAATGAAAACATTTAATTTCAATTATCTGTTTTTATAAAGTAAAAATGAGTGTTAAGCTTTAGCACATCATTAAGAACTTTTCATTTTTAATTATTTTTATTGCTAAATAACAATTGTATGTATTTATTGGGTACAATATAATGTTTTATTATATACACACACATAAATACACATATATAGTTATGTAATGTGTAATAATTAAATTAAGCCAATTAACATATCCATCACCTCACTTTTTGTGGTGAGACATTTGAAATTTACTCCCTTAAAAAAAAAAATCTTTCTTTTTGACTTGTCCCTGTGATTTCAAGTTAATTGAATCAACATCACTTAGCTATCTGCTGAATTCAATCTAAACTCTAAGTACAGTAAAATGTGAGAGTGAGAAACCTGTTTTCTTTAGCACTGGAACATGAGTTAATTATATTTAAAACAAAAATATTTCATTAAAAGATTACCAGATAATCTTTGTGCTATATTGAAATTATTGACTAAGCAAATTGCTATCATGTACTACAGAGCTATATCTAGAATAAATTTGGAGGCCCATTAGATTACCTGACATCTTGTCTATCTTCTATATTTAAATATTAATTTCCTGAAAAGCAAGAAAATATTTTGGATTGACTACGAACAATTATAAGCGAAATTCTGAAGAAGGTATAGGTGCAGAAAGGTATGACATCTTTCCTCACTTATCTGTAAAGATCATAGTGACACCGCCATGCAAAAGACAAATTAGCAACGGAAAGTATCATGATTGATTTAATGAAATGTTTAGTGACATGGGAATCTTCAGGTATGAAGACCCAAAGATCCAGTGAAAACTATCTATCTTTATGCTTCGTTTTGATGAACATAACAGCTGTGTATAAATAGGATTGGACAAAAAAGGTATGACCTAATGGTAATGGAAAGAGGGTAAATGTCTAGCAAAGCCTCTCTGTTCAGATTCTTCTTGGCCTGTCTGTGCAGAGTTTTAAAAACATTTTGTATATGGGTCAGGACATTTATGAGATTTTAAAATATCCTTTATAGATGAGTGTCTTAGGACCTACTGTCAGACAAGTTAGGTCAGTGAATTTCTTTATGGCCAGCTCTTATACACAAAGATGGCAGGAGGTTAGAGTGATGTTTACAGGTTTTATGACTGGCTGTATGGTACAGAGGATTGGTTCTAGTTTCTGTGACCTACCTTGGAGAACAGAAATTCTGATTTTTGTCATTTGCTTCAGAGGAGAAAGAGGGCAGGAGACAGAAGACAGCAGATGGTCAGAGAGAGACTTTCCCTCTGAGGCTGCTTCTGAGGCCTTCCAGTCTCAGTTCAAAGGACTAAGCCTGCCAAAGGATATCATTTTTTGAGCTCCAGCAAAGAAGAAAATGTATTTTCAATAATCTCTACTCACTATTCCTTTTTTTCTTGCCCCATGTGTCTAGTTTCTTAATCCCTTTCCCAATTGCCCAGTTTAATGGGGTTGAGCAGTTATCCCCAAAATAACAACATCTCTATCTGCTTCCCATATAAAATGAAGCCCATTTTCATTTTTAGAAATATAAATTGCTAAGTCTTGAGGACAGAATATATTGAGAAAAAAAAATTTGTTTAAATAGATTATTTCTTAAATCCTCAAACTTCTGAGAAAATAATTTCAGATAAAAAGGTAAACAAAGGATTTTTTAAGGAGAGGAAACACAAGAATGTATTATTGGTCATCACTATGCTACAACAAAAATATCTATAAATTACTTATCTCCATATTGCAATGCCCCAGTATACATGGTGCTTGAATGCTTAAACACCCTTCCGTTTTCTCTGATAAGACAATTTCAAAACCTTGTATACACAAATGGTTTTTCCCCTTTCTAGAACTTTTCACATGTGGAAAAAATATTGTCTTTCCTAATCTCTTTGATCCAGAAAAGTCATAACCAAGCACAGCAGATAGTACCTCTTCACTTTCTATAGAGAATAGATAAATAAAGCAACATTTTATGGGGTCACTTGTAATCTTCTAAAGTGCTACATTCATTACATTTAAAATGGTACATTCAGCCTGGTAGTTCTCATTTAAAAAATAGATATTTCATTATCTATTTTTATTATTAGATATTTATATTATCACATTAGTTAAGAGATGAAGTACTTGAATAACATGCCATGCAAGGAAATATTTTTGATGACTATCACTGTTTTGACATTGCAATAAGAACTGTTAAATAGAACTAAGACAAAGTCTCATCCTGAATGTTTGGAGCTATTCACCATTAAAGGTAAACACTCAAAAACTAAATAAATAAAACTAGGAAAAGACCTAGTCTTCTGATGAAGTTTACCAATAACATCAGAGATAAAAGAATTCCTGAACAACTTTTGTTAATATAATTAAGGGGCACTGAGTGTCCAAAACCAAGCTGATATGGTTTGGCTGTGTCCCCACACCAAATCTCATTTTCAATGCCCGCGTTTTTCCGTAGGGAACCAGTGGGAGGTAATTAAATCACGGGGGCAGGTCTTTCACATGCTGTTCTCATGATAGTGAATAAGTTTTATGAGATCTGATGGTTTTATAAGGGGGAGTTTCTCTTTACAAGCTGTCTGTCTTTGCCTGCTGCCATCCACGTAAATGTGACTTGATCCTCCTTGCCTTCAGCCACGATTGTAAGGCCTCCCCAGCCATATGGAACTGTAAGTCCATTAATCCTTTCCTTTTGTAAATTGCTCAGTCTTGGGTATGTCTTTATCAGTAGCATGGATATGAACTAATACACACACACACACACACACACACACACACACACACACATACACACACCCCTAGTTCATGATATGGGAGATATACTCCTTAGCATGGATGGAAAATGACTCAAGAATGACTTTGTTTTAAGTTACTCCATTATGGCCTAGCAGCATGAAAGTTCATTTATCAGGAATGGGTTATAGTAGGCTATTTAAAAATAGCCAAATGATAGATACTCCCTTCCTGTTTTTAGAGTAAATGGATTACTGTAATACTGAAAATTCCAGCTCTTACTTCAAAATCTCTGGGAAAATTAGCTATCACAAGCCTTTAAAACTATTTATCCATTCCCTATGGCTTCCTTATCCCTTAAAATTTATTTTATTAAAGGCCTAAGCAGTTTTAAAATGCTAAAAATGATATTTTATAAACATAACTGTGCAAGAGTAAAGATACGTGTTTTTAGTAATTAAGATATGATTATGTTTGAAAGTTAAGTTGAAGAAATATGAATAGGCGATCAGAGCTTCATGGATGTGGGAGAACATTTTCTGTGATAATAATAATATTTATATTGAAATTATGACGATAAAAGTTTCACACTTTAGTTATAAATATTAACTATATAATATGGTTATATAAGTATATATGTATATAATCATTAATCATTATTAAAATATTAAATTTTTCTACTACTTTACAGAATGAACTGTACTTTTTCTATAAGGTGCAAGCTTTTTTTAAAAAAATTATTATTTATCGGTAAACAACACTTAATAGTCACCAAAACCTAAATATTGAACACTGATAAATAACATTTAGCACCCACAGAAAACTTCTCTGTAAGAACTGTAAAATTTTACACCTAATTTGACTCAAGTTAATTTTATTGTGTATTTACACAGAAGAATATCATTGTGTATATAAAGTTTTGATACCAATATGTGCATTTAAATATATACTTTAAGACTTATTTACAAGTACATTTATAATATTTTTAAGAAGCTTACTTTTTATTTAGAACATAAAATGGTAAAAGTACATGAATTATTTAGCAATAAAATGAATTAAAAACAATGTAATAGCTTTGTTTAGCAATTAAGTGATTAATTTTTGATTAAGTATTAGAGACAATGATAGCTATTACTGTAGCAGAAAAATAAATTATTTTGACCTGTAATTTACTAAAATGTTTCTTAGAAGAGAGTGTATTTTAGCTTTGACTTAAAAGGCGTACACTTGAATGCATGTGAATATCCTTAGATAAATGTAAAATCTAAACGTTTATAGCCATTCAGACTTGACACATATCCTACAAAAAGGAATCATGGACATTGAGTAAAGCTATCAATTTATAACCAAACATTCTTCCATGCAGGTAGAAATATGCGTTTTGGAGAGGGAAGGAAAATTTTTCATTTGATTCATGCAATTGTTTAAAATTACTGATAGACAATGACACACATGATGACATTCATGTCCCTAAGTATCATTTATTCATTGGAAAAGCCTATGAGAAATTCATTTTAAAAGCTCTATGATGTAACTTTGTCTATTTATTTCTAGTTATAAAGTAATTACTCAAATTCCAGAGAAGTTTCTACCTTAACTTTTCTCAGAATGTGTACCAGCTAGGAATTTGTTCCACTTATTTGGTAAAATGGGTCTCATAGTTGAGGAGTTATTTTTATTCTGCAGATGCTGCTGTTTAGGAGACACATCTGTGATATTTAATATAGGAGCAGTTTGCTTATTTTCATTACTGCATAGTATTCTACTGTTTGACTATATCATAATTTATTTATGCATTCAATTATTAATCAACATTTAGGTTGTTTTTAATTATTTTGTTGCTATTTCTTTTGTAAATAGGGTATACAGATGTCCATAATGCTACTGGAAACATAATAAATGTGGAATTGCTGCTTATATTGTAGGCATATGGTCTGAATTAGAGGATGCCCAATTATTTACTGGAAAAATTGAGGTGATGTCTACATTCCCATGAGGAAGTATAAGCATTCCAGGTCTCCTACTACTTTTTATTTTTTAACAACACTTGGTATAACTGGACTTTTAAATTTGATGCCTCTGGTACAGTGGTGCCTAATTAAAGTTGTACTTTACATTCTCCTTGTGTACTAATGAAACTGAGCATCGTTTTTATTATTTTATTGTATTATTAATATTATTGTTGTTGTTCCAGAGACAGGGTCCTACTATGTTGCCAAGCTAGTTTCAAATTCCTGGGCTCAAGCAACTTGCCTCAGCCTTCCAAAGTGTTGGGATTACAGGTGTGAGCCACTGCGCCAGGCATGAAACTGAGAATTTTTTAGCTGCTTAATAAAGATTTTGTTTTCTCTTTAGTGAAGTGAGCGTTCAGGTATATGCCTATTCTGTGCTGTGTGATTATTTATGTTTTATTCTATTGACTTAGTGATATTTTCTGTGTATTCTAGATTTGTCTCTGTCTACTACATGAATGGCAAAAATTGACTATCCAGTCTCCGCAGTTTTCACTTCCTATTGGAGTCTTTTGGTGAACCAAAGTTTCTAGTTTTAATGTCATATAACTTATAAATATTTCCTTTTTTTATATTGGGGCCTTTGCCAAAATCTGCATATATTCTTTTTCATTTCTTTTCCTTCGTGCACCTGCATCTAAGGCATTATGCATGGTTTCTTATTGTTGTGTTTATTTCTTGGATTTTAGTTTTCTCTTTACAGTTTCTTCTATAATATTCTTGAGGAAAGAATAATGTAGCCTTAGAAATTTGCCATCTTGCCAGAAAATTTAAAAAAAAACATTCATTTTAGACAATTAACATGGATTGATCATCTATTCTGTATCAAATTCAGGAATAAATGATGAGGAAGTGCCTTGATTTCAAAATATACCTTCATATAAATGTACTTACAGAAAAAGACATATAAACAGAAAAAAAAAATGACACAAATACAGTAAAGATGTTTGCGTATGTGGGGCTGTAGAGGAACACCATTTAGCTAAATTTTTTTTAAGTTGGGATGTTTAAAAACATTCTAGAATGCAAGGCTCCTCTTGACTTAGACATCATGACCCTTCTAGTTGTTAGTGTTCAAAGTGAAGAACATTGGTGGGAACCGAGTGGAAAAAGTGGCTGGAGTTATCAAATGCCAAGGTAGTGCAGAAACCTCAGCCCCGGAATGCCAACTATTAGGCTTGAATCTTCTAATTTTTATTAAGAATACATAAGTTTTCAACAGATATAATTAGTCTAAGCGTACTAAGATTCAATAGAAATCACATTAGGGTGAATAAGAATCACTTAATTTCTCAATCCTTGCTTATTCATTTAATATATAGCCGCTAGAAACTATTACTGAGGTAATTGTACAGACTTTTGCAAATCCTATTCGGTTCAAATTTCTCTGGAGTATACACCCATTGTACATATAATTGTTTGCATTACTCGGTCTCTAATTAAGAGGTAGCCATAACGAATTTTCACTGGCATTTAACTGATAAGAGGGCAGTACATGAAAGAAGAAGGAGCGGGAGAATTCACGTTGCTGCTACTAGAACTCCTGACTATTAGCATTGGGGCTATGATCTGGGGAATCTCATTAGTAATAATGGTCCATTATATTCCCTTAGTAAAAGCTACTAATCAGTCACCCAGTTAATTACAAAGGTTCCTTTTAGAGTAATTAGTGAGAAATAGCCTCTCATTTTTAGTAAAAATGACTCAAGAAAGATAAATTATATTCTGAGTCTGCTTGTTACTCCATCTCTTCCTACTACTTTGATTTTATCAAAAATATCCCTTAATAAAATGAATATAAATTCCAATTAAATTGTAAAATTTTAAAGAATCATGACATCCTCCAACTTACACCTAGTTGTCTCACAAACATATTTAAATACTTTAATATTTATATTTTCAATTTTAAGGAACACAATGAAAGCAGACATTTTAGTGTTATCACAGCGATTAAGGAGAAATACTGAAAGATGTTAGTTCAGAAGAACAAAAACTGTTAGAAATATGGTTGTGAACTTCACTTTAGAAACAAAAATTGGATTTGAAAAGACATCAAAAACATATATGAACACACCAGGGGTTGATTGTGTTCTCTACAATCTTCAGAAAAACATCAAAGAAAATCTAACAAGCAACTTCAAAAGCCTGTTAGTCTCACTGCAAGCTGCAGTTCAGGGAAAAAGAGCCTGTTAAAGGCCTTATTGAGGAAAATGACAGTATCCACAGAGAACATGAAGAGATTGACCTATAAACAATTTCTTGAAAAATATCACCAAAAGACAACACACATTTCACCTAGAAATTAAAATGACACCAAAGTGTACTGTAGTTGCAAAAGGTATAAAACAGAAACAAGAAATATAAACAGGTAAAGAAAGGATCAGTTCATTTAAGCAGTGTTTATAAAAGATATAAAATAAGAGAGATTTGATATATGTTAACAAAGAAACAGGAGAGTGATTACAAATATTTAATCTAAAGTTTTTGAAACAGAAATAAAAGTCCAATTTGAATTATAAAGATTTGTTGAATAAACATAAACTCATTTGTCTTATCTATGACTCAAAAACTAAAAATGTGAAAGCATGCCAGGATTTCAAGGAAGACAGAATTTAAGTTCCTTCTTGATGATATTCTTAATTTTTAAAGAATATTTTAGCAATAAAAATAGATACATGGCATTTCTGATTATACTAAGAATGCCTGCTCATTTTGAAAGAAACTGAAGGAGCATACATGATATAAGGAAAAGCCCAAAGAGTGTCAGACTTATTTTTTTGCCTTGAAATAACTCATACCAACATGTTAGTGAACATTATTTTGTATACAACCTAAGCAAAAACACATATACACGATGAAGTGATTTTGTTAATACTATTGATGTGCCTGATCATTTGTTGAAAACATGATGGATTGGATGCTGTAATGTCTTGGTCAGATATCTTTTTTAAGATCCCGGAACTTTTCTCCAAACTGTCAGAAGTGTTGCATTATTATGTCGTAGAGCTGAGCACATCCCCAGGAATTGTTTTCCTTTCAAAGAAGCTCTTTTGCTCAAGGCTTTACCCACTCTCCAAGTGAGAACTTCCCACATTCATTGACTCTTTGATGTGTGTGTAAGACTCTCTGGCTACCTCACCTCAATTTGGCATATATCTAAAGGGCATTCCAGGCTAAAATCTTCACACTGAGTCAACTGAGGTTTTAGTTGTTATTATATATATCACAAGGCATTTATTTGTATATCCATTTCTTCTTTCTTCACTCATATAGCTTTTTTTTTCCCCCGAGAACAATGTCTAATCACCACCACTATGCAAACCTGTTTCAGAAAATGTTTCCTAGACAATGTGCCCAATGCCACTCTACCAAGGATGGTCCTCAGAACAGATTCTAAAATGAGACGCTCGTGTATTGGTGAGCTCATATATCAGGCTTTTGAAATGTTTGAGGGAAGAGAAAATTGAATTAAATGACTGTTGTTATACAATATTTATTAATTAGAAAAGATGTTGAGAGGCCAACGGGCATTAATCATAAATCCAAGGCAAAGTTAGGAGGGATCCTTACTAGCATTTAAAAAGGTGCTAATCTCCTGTAGTTGTTGGGAAGAAAAAGATAAAGATTGAGCATGGAACATAATAACAGGTGTCAGAGCTCTAGGAAATATTGGCCTCTCCACTTTGACAAGCCTGTTATTTCAAGGTCAGGGCTGTTATTGAGGCCTATTAGGATTCTGGGACAGGAAATGGATCACCAATTTCAAGACACTTAAAATACTGGCCTCTCCCCTCAAATATTCTGAATCTCTGTGGCCTACAAGGGTAGCCCGTTTCTTGATAAAGTCTAGTATTTTCCCTTTGTTGAAGGATGATGTAACTACTTTTGCCTTATGAGAAAGCATTTACGTGCCTCCGGCAGCAGCCCCATATCTCATTCTAATCACAAGATCAACAGCCATGGTTAAACTATGATAGATACCACCATAAATGTGCTGGATGCTGGCTCTGTAAAGGGAAGAAAGAAAACACATTTGGGAGGAGCTGCAGAAGTTACACAGTATGTATCAACAGGAGACAGAAGAAAATGTATAGGGCTGAATCTTAGGGTACTGGATTGGGAGAAGGGATCATCAAACATAAATTAGGTAAAGGAGAGTTTATTGATATGAAAATGTTCATCTGGGTGTGAAATCGAGTGTAATAGAATGTAATTCTCTGAAAAGTAGCCTGAGAGATGGTTCTAACATGCCATTAGGATGGCTCTTAGAAACTTGGGGAAGTGATTGCAACTACAGATGAAAAATATGTGCTGTGATTTCCAGACACTGAAAGAAAAAGATCAAAATTCTCACTGAAGGTAACATGCTAGAGTGGATACATGATGTAAGTTAGAAACACTAGTAACCAATTTTATTCTGTGTAATACCCACAGAGTGTGTTATGTGGAGAGCCACTGACTGAATTTCTGGGCAGCACACTAGTGAGAGATGCACCAGTATTGTTGAGAATCCCAATGTTGACTGTCTTCTATAAGCTACAATTGTTGATAGGAGGTGGGCTTAAAAAACTAGATTGTCTGATAATAATGGCAACGATATAACCTCAGAACAATTGGAGGCAGGTAGTGGAATTTAACTCTCAGAAACCAGGCAGAAGCAGGTATGTATTGAAGAGCAAAGCAAGAGTTGCAGCTCAGGGGAGAAACATGTAGCTCACATAAGAATCATGGAGGTGGCTTAGCTTTCCTGGGATAAGATAGAGAGGCAATCAATGAGAATATTTCTCAATCTTAATCAGAAGAAATGAAGGGTGGAAATTCCAGTAGAAATCCTTATACCTTGCCCGGTTTCCAGATCTGAGCTAGTGTTCAGAAACAGAGGCCACTGAATGAAACAAAATCTTGGCCATAATGAAGAAATTGCAATGCTGCTCAGTCCTTCCCACAAAGGAACTGTAAACATTTACCTGGGTCCATATATGAGGAAAAGGAATGCACACAGATGTCTTAAAGGCTACTGAATATGGTGCCCAAGTTGAAACTGATAACTAGAGACCTGAAAGGCCATAGGGCCTCTGTGAAAATGTGCATTAGCAAGAATACTATGTGGAATTCTGGCCCAGGTTCGTCTCACTGTAGGTCCCATAGGTGCACACACCCATTCAGAGACCATTTCAGTGGTACATGAATGAGTATTTATAATCAGGTAACTTGGTAATTGGTAGAAATGCCATATTGTTCCTTAGCCTGTGGTTAAGGAGAAGCTTCTAAAACTGCCAATACCCTAGCCAATATATTAAATTTTAAAAATGATAATAGATTTTATGTAGAATGACGTACATTAGTGCCACATACTTAAAGGCCTAAATGATGAGGTAAGCAGATAATGAAAGATGTTATGTTCTGCTGCAAACTCTACTTTCTGGTAACCCGAGTTATAGCTATGTTATCTGATGGAGTATTTCACTCCAGCAAATTTATGCAGCATCAGATGGACAGGATACTCACTAAGCTAGAGGATACATTTTTCAGAAATAGTTTGTCTTTACTTCGGGTAGACAATAGTATATATTTAAGGTCTTACCACTGGACCATATTTCTTTTCCTATTATATGTCATAATTCCAATCCAAAGTGACATGGGACGCTAGATATTCTATTGAGTATGACCCTGGCATATTGATAACATCATTGTAATCAGCCTGGATGAACAAGATATGGCAAGGATGTTGAATGACTAAGACACACACAGTCCAGAGAAGAGGGTATTAAAAACTGTTTAAGACTTAAGGCCTGTCTCATTAGTGAAGTTTTTAGGATTAGAATAGTCTGAGGCATTTCAGAAAATCATCTACAAGGTAAAGGAAAATTTATGCCACCCACACCTCCAGCATGAAGATGGAAGAACAACACTTGGGATATTTCTTCAGTCTCAATGTGCAGAATACGCCACACTTGAGAATATGATTCTGAATCTACTGAATAAATTAAAAGATTTCCAGAGGCAAAGCAGAAATGGACACTGCAGTGGGTCCAGGCTGTGAAGCAAGCAGCCTTACCAACTGGGCCATGCAACCAGCTTACTCTATGATATAGCGTTCGATGGTAGAAAAAGATGTCATACAGAATTTACAGAAAGTCCCATTGGAAGAATTAAGTTTCAACAACAGTAGGGTTCAACTAAAATATCTTGCCTTGTAGAATAGAATTACTCAACTTTCAAAAAGCAAATCCTGGTTCTGTAGCTATGGAATGCTAAGTCATGGGTCATCAGGTGATCACGCAGCCTAAATGTCCTGTCATGAACTATATCGAAAGGTTGAACAAGCCCAATGACGACCCACTGAAGAATGGGAGTGATACATTGGGAATTAGATGCAAGCAATTCCAGAGGGCACAGGTAAACTGAGTGGCTTAAGTGGACCCAACAGCATGGACTCCTGTTCATCGATGCTGGCCTATCTATTGTCACTACGAGGAAAACAACCAGGCACCAGATGGTGTGGAGAAACAGATGAGTTAATTTTTAAATGTATATGGAAAGGAAGAGGAATCAGGAAATTTGTCGGAATGGGGGCATGAATGTTATCTTGATGATGGTAATAATCTCAAGAGTACATATATATGTCAACATGTCCAAACCCATCCAATTGTACAATTTAAATGTGTTCAGTTATTGTATGTTAATTATACCTGAATAAAGCTGCTAACATAACTACAACAGATTTTTTCACATGGCCTTTCATAAAATATGTAACTACCATGTATTTTCTCATTAGCCACACGTAAATTAGTTTTTCTAATATTAATTTATCTTGCAGAGTGTAAAGAATGTTTTTTCTCATCTAAAGAATTTTAAAAATCCATAAGCAGGGAATGGGTATGAAAAGACCCAAATGTGTGTTCCAGGAGCTTTATACGTTTTAGTATGGCCCACGCACAATGAGAAATTGAGGTCAATTGAGTTCAACATATATTCATTAAGTGTCAATTTTGTGCTGATAATTCTTTCAGAAGCCAGCATAAGAAGAGGAGTAAAAACCGTTTTAGTTTTATAGTTATCTACTATGTATCTAAATAATATATTGAGAATATGGCACATAAACCTCTGATTCCACTAGCACATTTATACAATGAGTGCTAAAACCATGAGAAAGTGGTGGAGCTTGCCAGGGCTGGACTAATAGAGAAATATTTTCTTGATGAGATAAGACCTGACTCTAAATATGAAAGATGATTAACATTCACTAAACTAGCAGACAGCATAAATGGTTTTATAAGCAAAGCAGCATTTTACATAGGGCCCAAAGACTATAATGTATCTTTTCACCTGAAGTAACTATAGCAATTTTTAATAATATCATTCCATTTTTTATTAACCTACCTGTATAATTCTTTGAAGCATACATTGAAAAGCTTAGACTTCTTCAGAAACACTTCCAGGACAGGCTGGTCCATGAATGTTATCATTCACATTAGGATACTATCATTGAACTCCCAGCTGAGAGGGATTTGATATCATATCTCAAACCAACTTTCCTTAGTGTGCATATCAATAGCCTGGTTTAAAGAAAAATGTGCAGTAATTATACAGAGAAAGAATTAAAACTTTATTGAAGAAAATTTAAAGGAAGCTAAATAAATGGAGAATATTCTGTGTTCATAGATTGAAAGACTAAAAATATTGTATGTAGAAGTTTACGTTCTTCTTAAATTGATCTATGAAACTTCAATGAAAATGTCAACATTTTGGGGGAGTAGGAATTGACAAGCTGATTCATAATTTATATGGAAATGCAAAAGGCCAAGGACAGTTAACACATTATAAAGGGAGAACTAGGTAAGAAACTAAGATGAATAATAAGGACATGGCTCTATCATTGGGACATTGGGGCAAAGGTAAACCAATGGACTCTTCAAAAATAATTGAGAGCCCAGAAGCAGACCTATCCACCTATGACCATTAAATTTATGTCCAAAAAGTAATGGCATAGCAGATCAATATGAAAAAGAAATAATTTTCAATACATATTTCTGGGACAACTGGGTACACACATACAAAAAAAGTCCAGTACTTAAGGCAGACTACGAAAATCTATTCCAGGAGGAAAGTAGATCTACCTGTGAAAGGAAAAACAACAAAGTTTGCAGATGCTGTAATTTAGAATAATACATACAAATTTTCAGGACAGGAATTTTTTTTTTAAATAGTGCAAACAAAAGAGTTCATCACAAAGGAAAATATCAGTAAATTTGAATACATTAAAAATAAGAACTTTCTTAATCATAAGAAAAAAAAAGCAAGCTGTGTAATGGAACAGAAGAAAAATCAGCATGAGAAAGATACTCAACCCAATAGAGAGATGAACAAGCAACTTGAATCACCAGCTTTACTGAAGAAGACATTGAAACTGTCCAATGTGATTTATAAAATGCAAAATTAAAATGGGAATCACAGAATGACTAAAATTAAAGGTATGAGCAACACTAAGTTGTGAAGAGCATGTGGATGTGATGGTTACTTTCATATATAAATTTGACTAGGTTAAGGGATGCCCAGATAGGTGGTAAAACATTATTTCTAGATGTGTCTGGGAGGGACAGAAAACATTAGCATTTTAACCACTGGACTGAATAAAGAAGATCTGCCCTCATCAATGAGGAAAGGAGATTTCACTCACTATTCTAAAGCTGGAACATGTATCTTCTTCTGCCTTCAGACACTGGGGCAGGTCCTCTGGCCTTCAGACTCTGGGACTTAAACCATCAGCTCCTGTTCTCAAGCCACTGAACTCAGACAAATGATACCACTGGAGTTTCTGGGTCCTTAGCTTGCAGGTGGCAGATTGTTGACTTCTCAGCCTCCATAATTGGGTGAGCCAATTCCTGTGATAAATTTTCTCTTATCCATCTATCCATCCGTCTGTCTGTCTATTATCTATCTATCATCTATCTATCTATCTATCTATCTATCTATCTATCTATCTATCATCTATCTATAAATCATCTATCTATTTATCATCTATCTATCATTTATCTATCTTATTGGTTCTTTTTCTCTGGAGAACTGTGACTAACACAAGGTGAATATACTCAAGTGAGAGTATATTCATAGGCACAGATATACTTCTCAAGTAGGAGATTTCATTTGTGGAAACATAATATAATTTAATACAAATATACATGCATATATACTTATAAACTGTATAAAATTATGAAATTTTTAGATCAGTAATAATTCATGTATGTTCAACATAAGACATTTTAACTACAACATATACATCTATTGTCCAAGATAACTGTTTTATCTCCAGAAACATATTTTTATTTTATTATATTTTTATTGTTACAGGGATAGGGTCTTGCTGTGTCGCCCAGGTTGGTCTCAAACTCCTGAGCTCAAGTGATCCTCCTCCCTTGGCCCCAAAGGACTGGGATTATAAGTGTGAGCCACTATACCAGCCCCACAACTTGTTTTTTTATTCAACCTAAAAAAAGAAATAATATTGAGAAAGAGAAATTTGGAGGTGCTTTGTGGAATTTCAAAAAAAAGCAGATATAGACTTCTAAGATCTCATTAGGTGTAACTTGATGAGATAATTATACCCATCTTCAGGGGAGGCTAAGAAACATAGCTTTCATACCATAGGCCAAGTACTTAGTCACAAATTAGATATTATATTAGTAAAGAATAAGGGAAGAGAAAATATTGGGGGATAGATTTTCATCTCTTTAAAGCATACCCCTTTGGCCAATTATATATCCACACACACTGTTCGTTGTACACTGAAAATGCATTCACTATTTTTCAGAGAGACAATAACAAAGTCCCATTTAGCTGCTTGATAAACCAGAACCTCTAGGTAGAGACTGGCACTTCATAGCCTGGTGATCTATACATCATTTGATAAATATATAGTCCTTTATACTCTAAAAGGTGAAATGCTCAGGATGCAATAGTAAAGATAGCACAGCATATGTGAAGCAAAATCTTCTACCAGGGGGAAAAAAGGAGGGGAATTAGAAGAAAAATTAGTCATGGGAGCACAGCCATGATCAAGTCTCAGGGGCAGGGAGTGAGATCACTTCTTTTCCTGTAAGCTCCTCACACTGGCTGACTCTGCTTTGCTTTCTTGAAGGTTTGTCAATTTCCATGATCTCCCATTGCCACGACTGAAGCGGACACTGGGGCTCTGCATTCCCTAGAAACTGTGAGTCTTGTAGTTGGGTTCCTTCTGTGCTTGGAGGTTGAAGATTATGAAAATGTAGAGAATAGGCTTGTGGCCTCTTTGACATCATACTTCATCCAAAACTTATAAGGTTTTTTGATAAACTGTGAATGTAATGTATAAGAAAATGAAAGACATATAGAAGTCTTTGATCATTTCCTTAACAGTTTGTGAGTTAATATTAGGCTCAGTGGTGACCCCAAATAGGTGTCTGCATCCCAACCCCTGGAACCTATAAATGCATTTTATATGACAAAGAGTGATATTACTTTATATTACAAAACATGTGATTAAGGGTCTTGAAATGAGAATATTATACTGTATAATTCACGTATGCCCAAATGTAATAATGTGCATTCTTTTGGGACAGCATGGCAGAGAAATATTAGATGAAAAAGGAAGTGGAAGACACACAAATAAAGGAGAGGGTGATTGCACCATTGAAGGCAGGAATTCAAGTGGTGTGCCTACATGCCAAGGAGTGCCAAGAAGTGCCAGGCAGTTCAGAAACGGTAAGGAATAGTTTCTCCCTCAGAATCTTCTACAGGGAGCAAGTTCCCTCCAACACCTTAATTTTGGACTTAACGCCTCTAAGACTATGAAAAAATAAGTTTCTGTGATTTTAAACCACTGAAGATGTGGTCGTTTGTTGTGGTAATGAATACCACACTCAACTCTTCTTCTTATCATCCCAGTCTCAACCTGTGTTCCTACCCAAAAAAGCTTGTGTAGGAACATAACAATGTTAATGTGATCCTTTTTTTTTTTTTTTTTTTTTTTTTTGTAGCACAGTTTGTGGCCACAATCCCAACTCTGACTCTGAGTGAAGCTTAAAAAACATGCTTTCTATGAACTATAAAGAAATGAAAGCTTATGAAGGTGTAGTTTGCACTTTCAATCTTGCAAAGCTTTAAATTATTGGACTCATGACGATCATGAGCAGTACATCACACACACAGCAGAACTGCACTCACGTTTCATTAATGGATGCAGACCAGCTAGCTGTAACCTGGATTTATCTCTCCATAAGTTTCTTTCCAGAAAGTGACTAGAATTGGCAAATTAATCAACACTGAAAATTTTTTCTTCGCTTTCCTCTGGTTGTCTTTGTTTCCATACATACTACTTTCAAAGTAATGTGGGCATTAGTTGAACATTTTGGCCTGAAAACAGTCATGAAACTTACCATCAGTGATATCTAAGTTAGCGCTGCCTTTTGACTACTAAGTTAGTGCCGCTTAACACTAAGTTTATTGCTCACGACCCTGTTTAGTTTGTGTCATGAGTAGCATCTTGCCTCCAAGTTTCAAATTCTGTATTATCGAAAGTTAACCTTACTTGTAAATGATGTGAAATCCAAAATTTCAGTAGACCGAAGAAGGAAAAAGGTTTCTTGTCTCCATACCTCGGTGTTTCTGACCTAATCTTAGTATCCATCTCAGGGTCAAAGGCAGCTGTTCTGGCCACAGCCAATTACAATCATAGGACTGCCTATGGAACAACGGAAAGACATAAAAAGGGGCATTTTTCTCTTTGAAACCCTTCCGAGAAATAATGTACAACATGTCCAACTCTCAACCATCAATTATTAGTTAATTGCCATATCTGCTGGTAAAGGAAGTAAAGAAATGGTGTTGGTTTTTTTTTTTTTTTCATTTGGATATGTTCTCAGATAGAGATGTATAATATCTATTGCTTTTGGGGAAAAAAAGAAACAAAGAGAATAAGATCATGGAGGTGGGAAGGATTGGTAGCTGGCATTTTTGCTGCAATAGATAATATCTGCAGCAAAATTTTTTTTTCTGATATTGTCACCAGCTCCTACTAGATGCCCTTTCCTGCTTGTTTTATGCATTTCTATGCTCATATGTTGCTACCTGGAATTGCAACATGTTTTAAAATATCACCAAGTTTAGGGCAGTGTTTATCAGATGTAAAGACCACTATATATTTATGCCTTGCACTCCCCTGTGGCAGTGGAAGTGTGAAGAGCTAGAAATCAGTAAATATTCATGAGTGCCTTGGTAGACAAAATATATGACAAAAGTAAAGTGTGTCTATAGTTTGAAAATATGTGTGGAATGAAGACATAGCGATGACAAATGTCCATGGTTGAGCCAATATTAAGCCAAACAAACAGATTTAATAGAAAATATGAGAAAAATATGTTGAGTACTTGAAGGTTAGAATCATAGTATTAATAGACCTTGGACATAGCTATGAATTTTTTTACTGATGGTGAAAGATACTGTCTTCCATTTTGTCTGTCAGAAGGGAAAGACTGACAATATAAAGTAGGTTTGCAATGAAAGCTAACAATTAGGCTTCAGACAATACCAACAGCAACTGATTGAGCTCTTACATGTTAACCTCAAGACAAACAAATGTGTGGCCCTAAAGGGGGTCAGGAAATTTAGATAATTCCCAAGAAAAGTCACTATTTCTCACATCAAAAAATTGCAGGTGTGCAGAACCAATGGATGTAAGAACAATTTTATCTGTTCCTTGCCCTTCTGAGCCCAAAATATATGGGCCTTTGTTTTTAGATTGCAATGTCCAAAATAAGCAACTGATATGATTGTCACCTTGTAGGCAATAGAGGAAACTTGAAATCTGTAAGTATGATAAAAATTGCAAGTACTGTGACTCAGATGTACTGAGAGCTTCACATTATCAATGCCAATTCTGCTAGGCTGCCTACAAAGGAATCAACGCACAAACAACCATATGTCTATTATTAAGGTGGGATCTTGGCACAGACAGAATATAACTGATTTCATTCATCAGTGCTCAGTAAATCATGAAATAGGATCTTCGGATTAAAAAAATATTTGCAACTGAAGTGAAAAGGAATTGCCACATAACTGATGCATGGAGATAAGTTAGTATTACAATGGTTAGGTGTGCTGACTTAGTAACTAGATTGTTATGGAACAAATCCTAGTTTTACCACTTTGTAATATTGTGAATTTGGGCTGGAAACAACCAGTATAAATCCGTTTCCTCTTAAGTTTTTCCTAGCACAATTTACCTGATAGAATTGCATAAGGAGAAAATAAATTAACTCAATTAAAGCAATCCATACGATACCTGGCAGTTAGAATTCAAAAAACGTTCTATAATTATTGTTTTTTAAATTACAAGAGTTAGGTGGTATGTAGGTTAAATAAAATGATAACATCTTTTCTACTCAATTATGCTTTTTCAGTCGTAAATATAATTGTCCTGTGTGTCATCATTTTCAAAATAATAAAAATCGAAAGAAGATATGAAGAAATAAAAAAAAAAAACTATACTATTAAGTAGCTCCATTACCATGCATAATTATTTTCCACCGTTATTTTATAAATCTCTCTTGTTTAATAATAATTCAACTTCCAAACTTTCTTATATTTTATTTTACAGGACAAAAAAATTAGAGCATGCACACTCTAATTCCTGCTTCTGAATGTTTACGTTTAATTCTACTTTTATTCTGTTAATGCTTTGGTTTCCTCTGTCAGCAAATTGAAACAAAGCAATGGAATATTATAGAAATCTGTGTGTCACTCATCTATCAGATTATTTCCAATTAAAAATATATTTATCTTTAAAATCTGATACTTATTTTAGAATGTATTCATTTAAATTTTAATCGTAAGTTAATTTTACATGACAATTTCAAACTTAAACTGCTCTCCTTTATAATTATTCCAACAGTTTTTTTTTAAATTTAATGACTCCTGACTTTTAAGTGGCAGATAATTGTTTTCAAACATGCACTTCAGGATGCATTAAAACAGAAAACAAGACCTTTGCATATTTATTCTAAAATTCTAATAAAATGGCTAACTTTATTTTTTGTATTTTAACTTTTAGGTTTGGGAGTATGTGCGTAGGTTTGTTATATAGGTAAACCTGTGTCACGAGGGTATGCTGTAAAAATTATTTCATCACCAAGGTACTAAGCCTAGTACCTAATAGTTATTTTTTCTGCTCTTCTCCCTCCTCTCGGCTTCTACCCTCCTTAGCCCACTATTGTCAGTGTCCATTGTTCTCTTCTTTGTTTTTGTGAGTTCTCATCGTTTAGCTCCCACTTATAGGTGAGAATATGCAGTATTTGGTTTTCTGTTCCTGCATTTGTTTGCTAAAGATAATGGCCTCCAGCTCCATCCATGTTCCCACAAAGACATAAAGCTTTCTTTGTTGTGGCTGCATAGTATTCCCTGGTGTATGTACCATATTTTCTTATCCAATCTGTCATCGATGGGCATTTAGATTTATCCCATGTCTTTGTTATCGTGAATAGTGCTGCAGTGAATATTCATGTGCATATGGCTTTATGGTAGAATGAGTTCTAGTCCTCTGGGTATATACCCAATACTGGGATTGCTGGGTCAAATGACAGATCATTTTTGAGCTCTTTGAGGAATTGTCTTACAGCTTTCCACAATGGCTGAACTAATTTCCGCTCCCACCAACAGTGTATAAATGTTCCCTTTTCTCCACAATGTCACCAATATCTGTTATTTTTGAATTTCTAATAATAGAAATGGCTAACTTTACATTAATGAGTTTTTACTGCTCCACAGTCTTCTTTCCTTGACCAGATTTTTGACACTATTACTTATTGCCTGGTGATATTGGGAAGCTATGTAGAAACACGTGATTCAGTGTTCTCATCTGTAAAATGTAGCTAATACTACTATTCCCCTAAAGGCATTTCTGTAATATATAAATAAACTAATATGAATAAACAAAAATGAATGACTGCAAAATACTGAACAATTATTTGATATTAGTCATTACAGTTATTATGATGTGACAGGTACATTGCTAAAAGGATCACCTTTTAAACATAATTTTACAAATTGAAAATTGAGGATTAAAAATACTAAATGATATTCTCAAGGTTGTACAGTTAATCAGTTCTAAGATCTGATTTTAAATTTACGTTTTCTTGCCATCACAGACAATGATTATCTTCAAAATTATTTGAGTTCTTTCTTTCTATTTATATATTAAAATATCTAGAGGACTCAGTTGTGAAATAAATTTTTAAAAACTTATTTTACTATATTTAAACAAGAAATATTGCCTAAAAGGGGGATATATACGTATTAAGTTTAATTAAGATAATTCAGAACTTTATCAATAAAATAATTAGTAAAATAATTTCTCCATGCTACAGTGTAATCTTTTTCATGAATTTGAATGGCAGTGTAGTCAAAGTAAAAAGGAAAAAATTTAAACTGCCCTTTAAAAGCCATGCGTAATGACCTAGATACATGGGAATTAATTAAGAAAATCAGCACACAAAATCATTTATATTAATGATTGTCAAATGTTGTTCTCTGGCAAATTGAGTTTCCTTGGAGATGTTTTCAATAAATACTAGCTAACCTCAGACACATCTTATTTTAATGTGCATTATTTGTTCTAGCTTAATGGCCAGTTATGTAAAAACATGTTTATTATGGTATTTTAATGACTATAATATTAGCTTCGAGATTTTTTTTTTTACTTGTACATTTTGTGTAGTTCATCTCCAATGTTTGTTTTATTTGGAGGCAACAGAGATTAAGAATACAACTGATGGTCATAAGATGTATTATTAGTCAGGGTTTTGCAGAAAGACAGAACCAATGGAATATATGAGAAGAGATTTATTAGAGTTTAAAATTAACAATACTTAAAAACTTTAATAAATAAAACTTATATAAAGCCAATATATCTTATGTTGCAAGATAAAGTAATAAGATAGGACAAAACCAAAGATATTTGCTTAATATATGTGTATATATTAACAAACATATGCTTAACAAAATAGGGAGGAAACACTCATGACAATTACAGTCCTCATTTCTGTAACGGCTCACATGGTCATAGCTGGTATTGATAACTACCGTCTTCTACTGCCCATTCTGCATTCCATTTGGTTGAGTAAGCACTTCAGCTGGTCTTGGTTCTTTACCTGTCTTTGTGACCCTAACCTGCATTCCTGAAATGCTGGACCTTTCCTAGTCTTGTCTCAATTGAATTGTTGTAGTTTCTCCCATTGACTTTAATCATAATGTGTATGGTTATGATTACATACATACACATTATGTATGTAACCATACATACATACATATTTCCTGTATTCCAGATATACTCTTACTCAACTTTATCATGGAGTAATAGTTCAGTGTCCCCTTGGTAGTGTGAATCAATCTCCCCAGCCAACACAATGGTTCCCTTCTTAGCCAATTGACTCAAAAGCATGAAATGCCTGAAGCAAGTGGCGGTTTTAAGTTCCAGTGCAATGGAATCATTGTTGTGTCTCCTAGCAGAAGCATTTCTCCCTCTGGAACTGAGACCTCTAAGCCAAAAGAACATAATAACGTGGTAACAGGAAGCAAATTTTTGCTAGTGGGTACTAGGGATAATGGCGAGCAGTGCTGTTCCATTTCAACTCCTCAATTCCTGGACCCAATATTTCTGGAGATGGGAGAAATAGTATCATATACTGGAAAATGATTTAGAGCTTATACTGTTTCTGTTTATGAAAGCTATATAAAGGCTGTATTTGAAAGAGAATCTTGCACCAGGCCTGCAAAGTATTGTCACCTAGGAGGTGCTGTAATTGTAACTTAAAAGGGTAATCCTATGATTCTGTCAAGCCGGCAGCTTCAGGATGATGAAGAGCATGTAAAAACAGTGAATTTCATGAGTATGACCCCATTACCACAACTCTTTGGCCATTAAATGAGTTTTGTGGTTAGAAGCAATGCTGTGTGGAATACCATGACAGTGGATAAGGCATGCCATAAGTCTATGGATGATAATTTTGGCAGAAGCATTGTGTGCAGAGAAGGAAATTCACATTCAGTGTGTCTGTACCAGTAAGGACAAAACACTGCCCCTTCAATGATGGAAGTGGTCCAATGCAGTACACCTGCCAACAGGTAGATGGCTGAGCATCCTAGGCAATGGAGCCACATCAAAATTTAATGTTAGTGTCTGCTGCTGGGAGATTAGGCATTCAGCAGTGGCCACAGCCATGTCAGCTTTGGTGAGTGGGAGTCCATGTTACTGAACCCACACATAATCTATCCCTGCCACTATGGTCACTTTGTTCATGAGACCATTGGGTGATTACAAGGGTGGCTATGGAAGGAGGCTGACTTATACCCACAGAAAGTGTTAGTTTATCATATTGATTATTAAAATCCTCCTCTACTGAGGTCTCCCTTTGGGGAGCATTCACATAAGACACAAATATCTTTACATATTTTTCTCACTGAGAGAGGTCTCCTCAGTGGAGAATAGCATTGTCCTGACTGGCAACTGCTTCAGGGGAGACGATTACTCTGTCATCAGGCAATGTAGGCTTAACTCACTCAGACGGGGAAAGCCAATACCCCTGAGGCTGAGGGTGAGGTCACTGCTGCTACTAAGACTGCTTCCCCTGACCAAAAAAAAAAAAAAAAAAAAAAAAAAAAAAACCTCATCAGAACTCAGGAGCTCAAATGTCCCCAGCTTCATCAAGGATCCTCCCTGCCACACACACATCACCATTCTAGCTCATAGGATCCCATTCTTACACAGTCAATGCCCTCTTTTCAACAGTACACACCCTGCAAGGCTGAGGGTTCATATTTTATTGTAAGTCAGCCAACTGCAGGATGAAGACTTGTATTTGATTTTCAGCAACTTCAACCATGTGGCTACAGGAGAGAATGTTCTCCTTCAGGGCACATTAGAATCTTCTAATGTGCATCTGGAACTGAGGATTCGAATCCCAGAGCTCATCCATTTCTTTCATCACATTCTCTAGCAATGTTAGGAGCAACCAACCAATGCCATTACATCCCTTCATTTTCCACAAGTGTTCGAAAGAATAATGTACAGAGTCATCAAGTTCCTCGAGTCTCATAAGTGGCGAATTAGGAGTATCAGATGCATTTATTTTATGTATCTCTAGAAACAGTTCATGCCATTGGTTGTCAGTGTTCTCTATACTATTAGAAGTAGAGTCTTCAGCATTTTTAGGAAGAATCAGACTAGAGAGCCAATTCCAGATATGCCAAAACCAGCTAAGAAAATTTACTCTTAAAATTCTAGAACCACTCCTGGTATCCCAATAGGATATGTAAGAAGGGATTCATTAGCTTGCATTGGCTCACAGAATCACAGAGTCAGAGTAGACCCACAATAGGCCCTCTGCTAGTTGAATAACAAGAGAAGACAGTAACCTGGCTCAACCCAGAAGCCTCAGAACCAAGGAAGCTAGTGAAGCCTCCACCCTGACACTAAAAGCCTGAGAGTTCCCAGGAGGCTGCTGGTGCAAGTCCCACAGTCCAAAAGCCAAAGATCTTGGAGTTTGATGTCCAACGGCAGGAGGAAACAAATGCATCCCATTCTGGAAGGGAGAGAGAGAGCAGAGAGGGAGAAAATTTCTGTTTTTCCATTGGTTTGTTTCAGCCAGGTCCCCAACCAACTGAACAGTGCCTGTCCTTATCAATAGCCAGTCTTCCTCTTTCAGTCAACTAACTCACGCATTAATTTTCTGTGGAAATAGCCTCAAAGGCATGCTCAGAAATAATGCTTCACCAGCCAGGTAAGCAACCCTCAATCCAGTCACACTGACAACTAAAATTAACCAACACATAAGGGTAGCTGGGAGGATTTACTAGCTGTGAAACTTTGATTGAGTTGATTAACCTCTGGAGTCCTGAATTCCTTACTCTGGAAAATGGGATCAATAAATGTGATGATTAAGTAAGATAACAGATTAGGAGGTGATATGGTTTAGCTGCGTCTTCACCCAAATCTCACCTTGAATTATAATAATCCCCACATGTCAAGAGAAGGGCCAGGTGGAGCTAATTGAATCATAGGTGCCAGTTTCCCCCACACTGTTCATGTGTTAGTGAATAAGTCTCACGAGACCTGAGACCTGATGGCTTTACAAATGGTAGATTCCCTGCCCGCGCTCTCTCTTGCCAGCTATGTAAGATGTCCCTTTGGTATTCTTTCATCTTCCACCGTGCTTGTGAGGCCTCCACAGCCATGTGAAACTGTGAGTTCTTTCAACCTCTTTCCTTTATAAATCACCCAGTTTTGGGTATATCTTTATCAGCAGCATGAGAATGGACTAATGCAGGAGGTTTCTTCGTATATAATTTAAATTTACCATTCAAATACCTGATTATGTTACAAACCTGCACATTCTGCACATGTACCCCAGAACTTAAAGTATAATAAATTTTAAAAAAGCTTCTTTTATGAAGAATTTGGTTTAAATTCTTACAAATATGAAAGTATAGTAAGCAGAACAATGCCCTCCCCACCAAAATTCTTATACTACCCAGAATTTGTAAATATAGTCTCTTGTAAGGTAAACATTTTGTAAATATGATTAAGAATCTTACGATGACAGTGTATTAGATTATCCAGGTGGATCCAATGCATTCCAAGGGACCTTATTCAGAAAACAGTAGGCTGGATGTTCCAGGTGGGTGCAGTGTAATCATATGTGCCCTAAAAACATAAAGAGGAAGGAAGGAGAGTCAGAAAAAGAGATGTGACAATAGAAACACAAATCATAATGAAGACCAGGTGTGGTGGCTCACACCTATAATCTCAGCACTTTGGGAGGAAGCTGAGGCGGGTGGATCACCTGAGGCCAGGAGTTCAAGACCAGCCTAGCCTGGTCAATATGGTGAAACCCCATCTCTACTAAAAATGCAAAAAATTAGCTGGGTGTGGTGGTGCATGCCTGGAATCCCAGCAACTCAGGAGACTGAGGCAGGAGAATAACTTGAACCTTGGAGGCAGAGGTTAAAGTGAGCTGAGATTGTGCTACTGCACTCCAGCCTAGGTGACAGAGTGAGACTCAGTCTCAAAAAAAAAATAAAAATAAAAATCAGAAGGATGAGGTAACGTGGTTTTGGAGATAGAGGAAGGGGCCCCATGAGGTGTATAGGCAATCTCTAGAAACTGGAATAGGCAAGAAAATTCATTCTTAGAGCATTCATAAGAGAAAGCAGCTCTGCAAACACCATGATGTTAGCCCACAAAACATCACTGAGTAACCATACAGAGGAAAGAAAAAGTCACATACAATAGATTGTGCTGATGCTGCCATGTCTTTAATGAAGACTTCATTGTATTATTATTGGGAGCAATTTGTTTCCTTTGTGTCTAGCCTTGTTTGAGAAATTACAGCGTGCCCGGTTAAATTTAATTTCAAATAAATGATGAATAATTTTTAGTATAAGTATATCCAATACAATATTTAGGACACACATTCTAAAAAGAGATTGTGATTTTCAGAAATTTAAATTTAACTTGGCATCTAGTATTTTTATTTGTTAAATCTGGCAACTATATTTTTGTCAAAACCTTCTGCTTGCAGGCTTTATTCTGGGACTTAGCTTTGCATAATGAAAGTGTCCATTAAATTATTTTGTCAAATGAGAGAGTAGTCTTTTTCCAAATATGAATTATGCACAAAAAGTACATAAGAATACTTATAAAAACATCATTGTTACCAGATTTTGAAATATCCTTCATTCTTGTCATTAAATGTGAGTGTTAATAATAATAGTAATAGAAACAGTAGTGTTGGTAACAGAACTATTACGTCTTATTTAAAAACACCAGTAATTAGAAATTTCTAGCAATTCAAATTAAAAAAAAATTCTACCACTTCTCTTTGAAGATCCATAATAGTTTTATTTGAGGGTACTTTGTAATTAACACATAATGTCTTTAGAAATGATTACTATTGGGGGGTGGGGAGAAATACCAGATACAGGTGATAGGGGGATGAAGGCAGCAAACCACCTTGCCATGTATGTACCTATGCAACAATCCTGCATGATCTGCACAGGTACCCTGGAACCTAAAGTACAATAATAAAGAAAAATCATATTTTGCAATTTATGCATACTGATTTATATAGCTCTGATATATTAATTTTAACCAATGTCCACTGTTCTTTCTATGAACATATTATACATTATATATTCTCTCATTAATAAAAATTTAAGTTGTTTCAAAAGAAAAAAAAAAGAAGGAAATGGTTACTATTCACAAGAGTTTGCCAGGTTTTCCTCACTTGTGCATAAAAAAAATAAATTGTTTCCTGAGTTTTAAAAGAGAAAGCAATCCTCATCCATCATTAAATGAATCATCAAATATACTATTTCTATTAAATCATCAAATAATCAAAACTATTAATCAAAATCTTTTTATTATTCTGAATGATTTTAAACTCACAGCTAATTTATAACATGATTTTATATCATTTAAATATCAATTTTATGTGAGACATTCAAAACAATTTTTTATATGAGTTCAACTGCATTATAAATGTGAAAAATACTACTTAAAATTGACTTTTTAAATGAAATTCTATAAAGAAATTATGCTGGGTAAATATTTTAAATGTACTGAAGATACAACATAATCATATTTAGGTTAATTCCTTATAAAATTTCATAGGAAGAAATTCTTGTAGTAATGCTGCTTATAATCATGCCTCTATCTCTGTTCATACTTATTTACTCTGTCAACAACTTGAATACTGATTATTAATTAATTTTTAAATGTAGTCAATTACTTTACAAGGGAAAAGCTAAGCTTAGGTTCATATTCATTATTAGCTTTATCTATGAAAGCTATATGCCAAGGTTTATTGCACATATATAAAACCATCTCTATTATGTGGCCAATGTAATCACTTTAAACTGTCTTGCATTGCTCATTATCTAACTTAGTCATCCTGTCATTCACATAAAACCAAACAGAATGATAATTCAGTTGAATCTTATGCTATAAAGTTTCCATCAAGTAAAAAACTCTTTGCTTTGATATAAGCTTTTATAAAACCCTTCAATGAACATTTGCTCCCATTTACATGACATACTTAATAATTTCATGTCTAACTTCCTGATACAATACTCCTTACTTCCATCTCACTGAATGATAAAATAAATTTAAAAAAACATCCTTCTGGCAGCCTGGGGAAGATCTCTATTTTGTTTACTGTAACTGTGTCTACCACACGGGGATCACTGAGTACATCTGAAACCTGTTAATCCAGGTATTATCCACACCTTTCAGAATCGCATCAATTTATGTAATCTCCTGTGTTTATATGTCTTATAAACTATAGATATACCAAGTAATATAGGGCTTATGCAGCATCAAAATAAATCATTGTGATGACACGTTATTTACAGACAGTAAATTTGAATTGTATATTTTCCAACTTGCTGTTTGTCTGTAAAGTGTATAATATTCCAAAGTAAGAAAAGTGAAAGTCTTGTACAGGTTACTGTAGAGAACCTATCTCTGTGTCAGGCATCCAGTTGCTCTTAATGGCCGATTGCAAGACTCGGATCATGTTTCAGAAAGAAGTTGAATTGAATCATGTGGTGCTTTGTTCAGCAGCTAATTCTGCTCAAGTCTTCAGTGATCCATTATGCTTTTTGTGTAAGATCGTTGAATATGGCTGTATAATCAGATGATATTCTGTGCATCCGATACAATGCATCTATCTTTGAAGGCAGCTTTAGCAAACACTAGCCTATATGTTACATGTTAATAAAGGTAGCAGGAAGCCATTGTTATTTTTTATTAACTTAGCAATGAATGAATCTAAGTATACATAGTCCCTGGCTTACAATGGTTTAACTTAACAATTTTTTGGCTTTATAATGCTACAAATGTGATATGAATTTCAGGAGAATTCATACTTTGAGTTTTGATTTTTTCCTGAGCTAGCAAAATCAGTATAATACTCTCCTCCATGCTGGACAGTAGCAGTGAGCCACAGCGCCCAGTAAGGCATACCACCATGAAGGTAAATACTACTATTCAGTGTTTTTTGGATATTGTGGTTTGTGTTTTTGCGTTCCATGATGTCTACAAAATGCCCATTTTAAATCAGGATAGTTTCAAGCAAGGATGGATTTATGCAGATATAACCCCACCATAAACATAAGAGCATCTGTTTGTGTATGTGTACAAATATTTTAAATCATATCTATAAATCCCTCATTTTATCACTTGAGCAACATAAAAATGTTTCATGTAGCTTATCACTGAATCATGTACTTATGTATTATTCCAACTGTTTTTTTTCCATTTAAGGTAAATAAAAAATTCAAATGAACTTTAAGAAAGTTTATTTCCAACTTTGGTAAAATGTAGGAGCATATGTTTAGATAGAAACACTAGGAAATATTTCTTTAAAAACCACATTGAAAAAAGCTGTTGTGTAGGTTGTTTTCTTGGAGGAATCATTTGCATGCTATATAAAATGCTGTCTTAAATGAGAAGGAATTTCCCACGATGCTCCCCTTCCCTGCCACACCCATACACATCGGTCAAACACCAGTCTCCATATCAAGTGTGATGTCTTTGTCCTAGAAACAAATTTGGATGTAATAATCTTTAAACACCATATGCCATATTATTTCAAGCTTGCGCAAGAGTCGAGCACATAATGTGGTAAAGGTGCAGTGAGTAAGGACAAACACAGGAAGGCAGGCTAATGTAACAACAAAGCCAACAGGTCTTGGAATTGGTCTAGCGGGTTTTGAATACCAGATACTTGTGTTCTTGAGCAAGCTTCCAAGCCTCTGTTCTGAAGTTTTTCTTCATGTAAAGGGGTGATGTAATCAATCATGAGTACGTGATGCAACTTCAGTGAAAGCTCTGGACACCAAAGCTTAGGAGAGCTTTCCTGTTGGGCAACACTTTTTGCATACTGCTAAACATCAGGTGATGGGAGGGATGACAGGTGCTCTGACCCGATGGAATAAAGATAAAGGAAATTTTACATCTGGGACCTCAGAAGACTTCGCACTGTGCAACTCTCCCTTTGGCTGCTTCTGATTTGCATCTCTTTTGCAAAGGCAGATTTTCAGGATTAAAGATTTTGCAGATGAGGAGAACAAATAAACTCCTGGATAGAGCAGATAAGATGTTGTTATTGGGAATTAATGGAAGCCTCAAATCAAGCCATGGTAAAAGTAAAAATAGTCTAAAATGATGAAAAGTTTTCGTTTTGGTGATTTAGGGCTTCATCCAATATGGAAGAGATGCCAGTTCTCTTCCTTCCTATGCTCTATTAGTCTCACATTAAAAAAAATTTTTACTCAAAAGTATATGAGAGAAATACCAGTGAAAAAAATGTTAACCACCAGAAAACTTAGTAAAAAAGAATTGAGTATATGTCAACTGATAGAAAAAGTGAAAACTGAGAAACAGCAAAATAAAACACTTAAAAACATTTTCTGTCTTTTCCATCAATTATTTTAACATCCTTTGAGCAGATACCTTCTTTTTCAACCTTTATTTGTTCTTTTTTATGAAAATTAATAATGTTTATTTTTTAGTATAGCTTTAGATTTATTAATTTAACAAATAGTATATGGAATTCAACCTCTTATGTTTTCTTCTTATCAGAATATGTTTAGATAACTTTTTCAAATTAGTTTCTGTGAGTATATAATAGCAACTATGTGCTCATGAGTAAATGAGTATATAATTAATAGAATTATTAATTAATAGAAGTAATTATATAGATTTATGAATATTTAAAATATATGATTTGTTTTTAGCTATGTCTTCTCCCTAATAGAATTTAGAGCATTTTTAGAAATAATTAAGGATTAAAACATAAGTAAACAACTGCTTTAAAAGACATAAGTAAAAAGAAAGACTCCTAGAGACTTCTGATATTGATATTCTTGAGCCTATAAAAAAAAAACCCTAAGATTTATTATATTTTAAGGTGAACATTGTTCTCAATATTGGCAGCCTGTAAATATTTGCCATATTTTATTTTTAATAGACTAAGTTATTTGATTACTAAATCTCAGTTGCAATGCTGTTGAAATGCTGACTATATTGAGAAAAGTTATATTTAAAAATATTTTGAAATTTTTCTTATTTTTTTTTCTGGGAAAAGCACACATATATATATGTATATGTGTGTATATATATTTTATTCAAACCACAGACATTTTCTCCAGAAACATGAAAAGATTTATACACATTCACTCATACTCACACATAGACTTGAAGTTGTAAACCAATGCATATTTAAGTATGGAGTAGATTCTTCGTCTTTTATTATGAAAATAATGTAGCAAACTATCTAACCTAGTGTTTAACTGAGATTTTTTTATCTTATTTTCAACAAAGATAAATTTTTATGATAAAACATTCTTACTCTTTAAAATAAAGATATTAATCTTTAACTCTTTAAAGATCTTATTCTTTAAAATAAAGACTATATATAATATTGTTTTATTGAAGACAGAAACAAAATAAATATTTTTTCCACTTTGCTTAACACATTACTTTGATAGATTTGAATGTTACTTTTGTGTTTCCTCTTAAAATGAATAATAGAAAAATAGATCTGCCAATTGATAGAAATTTAGTAAAAGACATTATTTCTATATTCTAAAAGATATGAAGTATCTTGTATTCATACTGACTAATCCAGATGCTAATCTCGTGTATATTATTATTGGTGGTTGAAAGCCATTGTCAATTTAATTCATAATATATCTATTGAGCATGTATTATGTGCAATCCCTTGCTAGCCAATGAGGATACAATGATGAACAAGACAGGAATCCAAACTATGTCTACAATTTATTCACAATTTTCAGCATTTAGCTTCACTTAAGTTTTAAGTATAAATAAACACCAATAAATTATATTGACTTACCCAGTTTTTCACAAACTATTTGAATTAGGGATAAAGAACAAAACAGTATATGCTTCACGGGAACACTGTTATCATAGAGGAGTGTACTATAATTGGTAAGCCAATTAATCATTTACCTACAATTCCCTGCTGGATAGAGGTATGCTAGTTATATACTCAGTAATACAATTAATTCTTGAGAATGTCTTATAAACAAAGAGCAGAATGCACTGGGTTCCTAAATGAGTTTATATTTCAGATAATAAGTAGTCTTAAAATAAAATGGATTTGACATCAGAGAGCCCAATTTATTTTTGAACCAATCAGTAAAATCTGTTTTATTTATTTGTAGTAAATGTCCTTGGAAAGCTGTGATCATTACTCAAGTGCAGATTAAAAATTACTCAGAATAAAAATTTAAATATTCTTAGGTTAATCTACTAAGTTTTCACATGAATACTGCAGAATTCAGCCCAATTTACATTCATTCTCTTTGGGCATTCTTACATATTTACAAAATAATAACAAAAACACTCAATTTCATATTTGCAACTGATATCAGTAGGCTAGGGGATGTCCCCAAACACCAGTAGGAACTGTCCCAGTCAGTGTCCTGAGTCACAACATTATTGCTAAGAAGGAATTCAAGGATGAGTTCAAAAAATAGTGAAAGTATGAAGATTTATTGCAAAGGGAAATGCACACACTCAAGATAGTGTGAGTAGCAGTGGGGCTGCTACCTTTTTGTTTTTTGTTTTCTTTTTTTGGTTTGTTTTAGTTTTTTTTATTTTAATTTTTATTGCATTTTAGATTTTGGGGTACATGTGAAGAACATGCAAGATTGTTGCATAGGTACACACATGGCAGTGTGATTTGCTGCCTTCCTCCCCATCACGCATATCTGGCATTTCTCCCCATGCTATCTCCCCAACTCTCCACCCCCCACTGTCCCTCCCCTATTTCCCCCTGACAGACCCCAGTGTGTGATGCTCCCCTTCCTGTGTCCATGTGTTCTCATTGTTCAACAGCCCCCCATGAGTGAGAACATGCGGTGTTTGATTTTCTGTTCTTGTGTCAGTTTGCTGAGAATGATGGTTTCAAGGCTATGAAATATTTATGAAGATTCCTTTAAAAAAGGCAGAAATTTCTCAGAACAGTGGTGTCAGTCATTTTTACACCAAATTTGGATTTTCCTAGAACTGTTATGAGGCTGGTTGGTGTGTGATTTAGTATTAAAGAGTGTATAATAAAGTCCTAGGAGAAACCTAGTCAAATCCAGGACCATGCTGGGGATCCTATTGCTCTTAGCCAGCTTGGCCCATGCCCTGGTTTTTCAGGGTCTTAACCACCCACTAGCTCATGTGACTAGATAAACAGTAATCTTTTGTCGGTAATATGAAACTGCTGTTTGAAATTTCCTGTTTTCCTGTTACCACCCTGTATTACTCCTGTCTCACAGTGACTTCTGATTTAACTACCTGGGGTGAAGCCAAACTTCACAGGTGAAGGGTAGAGTGCTCTACAGGACTCTTCCCACTGCAGACACCAGCCACAAACTTGGGAGTTCACAGGGTCATCCTCACTTCTGACCAACTGACTATAAAGCCAGAGGTCCCACTGGTCTCTTAGGTTTCATAATTCACTAGGATGACTCATAGAGCTCAGGAAAACTCTACAATTTTGATTATAATTTATAGAGCTTTTGATTATAATTTTAAATAAAATTCAGTAAATTCAGATCCCACACTATGCAACTCTCCTTTTGGCTTATTCTGATTTTCAGATTCAATCAGAATCAGCCAAAAGGAGAGATGCATAGAATAGAATATGGGAAAGTCGCAAATATAAAGTTTTCTTTATCCTCTTCCCATGGGGTCAGGATACACCATTACCCACCCACCCCCCCCAAAACTTCCATATCCAACAATATGCACAAAATATTGCCAAACAAGAAAGTTCCCCTAAGCTTTGTTGTCAAAAGCTTTTACTGGAGTTTAATGACATAGGCATGATTGAATACATCATTGGCCATGAGATTGAACTCAGTCCAGTTCCTCTTCCCCGCTTCAGAGGTTAAGTTCATATCATGTGACTTGAGCTCCCAATCCTCTAATCACACTGTTTGTCTTTCTGATATAATTAGCCTCCATACTGAATTATCTCCTTAGCTTAAATTATCTAGGAGCCCGTCATGAGTCACGTTGTTAGCATAAAATATCAGGGCTCAACATGAATAACAAAGACACTACTAGGGAATTCCAAAGATTTAGAGACTATTCTGCAGGAACTGGAAACAAGGTCCAGTCAAATTATTTATTCGGCTACCCCTAAGAATCTATGGAGAAAGACCAGATAAATTTCTTATTATACAATAGTATAACTTACAGCAATTCCATCTAAAAACCCAATCAGCCTTAAACTTTGAACTGTTTCTGTACATTTTAACTGTTTTTAGGATGCTGCCCATCTCCCACCCCCACCTACTCTGGCAATTTCTCTTGATTGTTTCTCTGCACATGACTTCTCTGCCTGTGGAATACTTCCCATACCATCACATTAGCTGCTTGGGTTCTTCCTGCCTAAATCCTTGCTGAGCATCATAGCCTTATGATTTATTCTTCATCACTTTAATCCCCTCATTTCAAACAGCCAAGTTCTCTGCTGCAAGAAGGAAATGTTCTTGTATCCTAGGAAATCTTCAGTACCTACTTATTGATATATTATATGCCAGAATTCTTTTTCTGATTTTGGAAATTCTTCTTTGGTCCATTAACAGAAAATCTTCAGTACCTACTTACTGACATATATACCAGATATTTTTTTTTCTGATTTTGGAAATTATTCTTTGGTCTATTAATACAACCCCCCAAATATACCTATCACGTCACAATTTCATCCTCTACATGTTATTAATATCATGTAGACAATTGTCTTGCCTTAAAATTAATTCAATATTTACATATTTTCCATTACGTTTAGTGTCTGAAGTGTATATGTTTTGTCTTATTTACCATGTTAGTCATTTTGAGTTTTAATAAGTTTCCATGGCTATGCTATGCATGTGTCTAGAATAGTGTCTGAAATATGGTAACGTTACTTTATTATATATAGGTGTCTTCGTTACCTAATTCCCAAACATCAAATAACAAATGTATCTGGACTTTTTAATTCACTATGTGAGATCATTTGCCAAGACTCACCACAATACAAAGCCTCTAAACTTAAAGATTTTAGATATTGAAAAGCCAGACATGATAAATATCAAATCAATCTACAACTTTAGCTAAAAACATGAACACACATCCTTTTTCCCCCATTTATATAGATCTGTATATAAATATTTCACCTAATATAATTCAAATTTTTTGAACTATTGAAAATAAATGTTCCCCTCGGACAGTGCCTAGTTTCATCACTTAGCTCATCTACCTCCAAGCCAAGGCTCTCTGAGTGGTATGTATTCCTCCTCTCTTTATCTTATGATGCATCTCTGCAATCCATACATTAAATGATAGTTACTTAGTCCCCCAAAGCCAATATATATTGATAAGATTCAGGACATAAAACTCCAAAATATGGTATCTTGACATATGTAAAATGGCAGAAGCAGGAAGATCTCTCTCACCTTTCAGTGAAGCAGGTCATAAAACCTAGGAAGGTCACTCTCCAACCTTCTCCCATTTCCTCCACAGAACATGTCATAAGATTTTCACTGAATATATACCCTCCTTCTGCCTGGAAGAGAGGAACATTTTTATCTCTGAAGACATTGGGACACAGAATAACAGCTGAAAACAGGCCTTGCTAACTTCCCTTCAGCTTATTAATAGATGATACATTTGTATCCAATCATATTTCTCCATGACTACTTACTTCTCCAACAAAACTAGCCTTAAAAATGCCTGAGTTTATGGATATTTTTGTCTTCCTTTCCACAGGTTCCCTTGTCATACAAAAATTATATTAAATAAATGTATATGTTTTTCTCTTGTCCATTTGTCTTTTGTTATAGGGGCCCAGCCATAAACTGTAGAAATTGCAATTTTTGTTATTGGTCATGAGAGTTTGCTGTCTTTTGTTTTATTTTAATTTATTCCTGTATCTATCTGTCTATCTATCATCTATCTATCTATCTATCTATCTATCTATCTATCTGTCTGTCTGTCTGTCTGTCTGTCTGTCTGTCTATCTATCTATCTATAGAGATGGAGTCTCTCCTTTTCAACCAGGCTGGAGTGCAGTGATGCCATTGTGGCTCACTGCAACCTCCACCTCCCAGGTTGAAGCAATTCTCCTGTCTGAGCCTCCCAAGTATTTGGGATTACAGGAGCCCACCACCACACCCGGCTAATTTTTGTATTTTTAGTAGAGATGGGGTTTCACTGTGTTGGCCAGGCTGGTCTTGATCTCCTGACCTGAAGTGATCCTCCTACCTAAGCATCCCAAAGTGCTGGGACTACAGGTGTAAGCCACGTCACCGGACATTTGCTGTCTTCTGTGTTTCTCTTCTACTACCCTCCTTTACTTCTTTGTCCTTTTGTTTTATTTGACATCTAACCCAGTCAATGTATTTTTATTAGTTAGTCCGTGGACTACATTAAAATAGTCTCAAAATTTTTTCATTGACATTTAACGTGGGGTTCTATGGTACAAGCAGACATTCCAGTTAAATACCCAGATTTTACTCATTATACATTAACTAGTATATTAGTATTTCCTTTTTATTGATTGTTATGGTTAACCACCTCGCCGACACTGATCTTTGTGTTGTTGATTGATCCATTAAAAAAAGGAACCCCAAACTGTTATGTGGCTCATGATGAAAAGGTACCTCTCATCCCTACTGAAATGGTAAAGTCCATGAAACTACAACAGGGCTACCCAGTATCAGGACAGAACAAACAGAAAAGAAAAACATCAACAAAGTTATTTCAAATAGGGTAGTCTTTCCCTAGCCAATGTATTTGAGAAGAGCCCCGGAGAAATTTAGCTGGTATTTATGAGTCTTTGTATGAGTAGCTCTTGATAAATCAAAACCATAAATCTGTCTCCATGGATTACTACTTTATTGTATACCAAAGATTTTTAGACATCATAATATCATTTAGCATTTATTCTTAAATATATATTAAATAATGTTGTGATTCATATGACCAAAAATGACTTTTAAGAAAAGAATAAAATAATGATAAACTAGTGCTAGCTTCTTAAGCTAGAAGCTTCAATTCATTTTCTCTAACTACTGAAAAAATGTGGACAATTTTATCCCTATCTGGATTCAATTCTTCTCTTCTTTTTCAACCACACGTTTGTTAAATTGTTTGCAATATAAATTAGTAAATCTCTGCAGTTCTTATGGGAGGAAAGACTTCTACAAAGCTTGAATTTGTAACTGCTTCAAGATTTTTTTAAATCTAAACCTTATCTGAGTCTATAGGACTATATACAATAAAGGAGCTTTCAGAATGGCAAATAGTTTTCTATTTCAAAGAACCCATATGGGAGGTAATATTCAATTAAGACAAGAACAGAGTTACCACTTGATAAATAAAACAACCTTTTCAGTTGCCAAGAAAACTTAATGGAATTTTTGACCCAGGAAAACTTCAGGTCCTCAAAAATATATCTTTTGTTATTATCATAGTCTCTTACCTGATAAATACCAAAGCTTTCACATAGAAGACCTGATGAAGTTGTAAATTGAGTTTCTGCATCCTTTAGATATAAATTAATGCAGGTACAATATTTACCTACAATATTAGAGCACTGAAAATGTTATACAGAATAGACTGTTTCAGAATAGTTATAGAAATCCCCTATGGTCTCCACTATTCCTTATATTAAGAATTCTGTAATTTAACTTCATTATTTCTTTTATTTATGGTTATTCAACCACCTCATCCATAGATATGTAATTCTTGATGGATTCTCAAAGCTTTGCCTTCAATGGATAATTTACTACACATGACTCTAAGAAATAATAGTCATCATGCTATTGCATACCAAGTGTGCAATATTCCAGAATTTGATTGTTAGCTGGTTTGTACTTGCTTTCAACACCAATTGGATCAAGGATTCATTTTCTCATTTTACCTGTTTCTCTGAACATATTTATCTGAATATTTTGTAATAAAATATTCTGTCTAATCAGGTTTCATGTTTCTAAATAGAAATTCTACTTAATTATAGAAAGCATTTATTAGAAGGGAGGACTGGGTACCTCACAAGATTTATTGAAGCAGTAGAAAATTAAGTTAAAGAATTAGAAAGGAAAGGAGATGCTAGATGCTAAGAATATATCCAAAATACCTCATGATTAAGATGAGTTTATTTGTCTATTACCTCTGCTTCTGACCCCAAAAGTGCTGACACCACTTGACACAGTATCATTTCAATAAATAATAGTGTTTAAGTAGCTTCCTGGATGGAAAGATTTCCCTAATATCTCTCATTGTTCCACTTTTTATGGGTTTAATAAGCTTAACATAAGAGCAAAAGAAGGGATAAAACATTGAAGAGAAAAAGACTGGTTCCATAAATGTAACCCATCCATTACTTAATTTTATTAAATGATGAAGGTTTATGAAAAATTAGAGAAAATATCTTAAAAGCTATTTGAAGTAGAAACACAATCATTTGAATACAAGTTAGTTAAATACTAAAATCTCCTTCTTCTATATTTAGGAGGTACTTAGAGGGCCAGCTGATTTGATGTTTAAATACTTCTTAAACCTCTCATTTAACGGCCTTGAGGAAAGTTCCAGTGCTAGTATATTTAATATGGCATGCTTTTCCATATTTCAGTAGAATCACCTAAAACTCCAGAGAACTCATATTCTTTATGGTTCTCATAAATGGTGTCATTTTTAAGAGCACAATTTCAAAAGGCACATATGAGAATATAGTGATATGACAAAAATCTGTCTAGGATATTCAAACAGACACCTAAATCTCCAAGGGGCTGCGTAGAGGTCAACATTTATACAATATTTATAATGAAGAGCCCAAGAAACATCTTCTCACTATTACATTTCATGTTCATCACTACATTACACACCATGAAGCTGACACTTTTACTGGCTGAGGCATTACCACTTCAAAATCAAATTAGAAATCAAAAGCTTTTCTTCCCCCCTTTGGTTTGAAAAAATAGTATCCTATGAAGACTATCAAACAAGCATATTTCAAGTTGTGTGCTGCTTTTTTCTCTTAGAAATTATTCAATATTCAGTGACATAAAAATTCTCTGAAAATTCAATAATAGTTATCTACTGTTATACACAGGAACCTTGGACAAATCATCTTGTTATCACAAAGCAAATACATGTCGTCAGCATATCAATAGTATTGGTCCGTTACCACTCATTGCTTAGTGTCAAATTCGGCCATTCTTACTGTTCTTAGTAATGATGTATAGAATGAAGGAAGAAGTACAGAACATAGCAAGCACTGCGCTTTGTTTTTTTTTTTTTTTTTTGGGGTTTTGGCGTTAGTTTAAAAATGTAAAGCCCACTTAAAGCCAGAAGACCCAATAGCATCTTAGTCAACTGATTAAATAAATGTTGTTAAATGTTCTTTGTAAGGCTTAGGATGTAAATGGCATGTAGATGTGTTAGGCAGATACATATATGTGTGCACATGCAAAAGTGCACATAAAATCATGATGGTGAAGTAGAAACTTCACTTTCTTAGATGACAGAAGTTATACCTTTAAACTTTAACTTCACCAAGCTTTTATCTTCCCCTCGTGATCAAGACATGATAACCTTCCACATATACATACATTAATTTCTTAACTATACAATGCAAATTATATCTATTTTAGGAAAACAAGTTGAAAGTTCAGGTATTGCTCAAATAAAATGTATTGTTAAGGAGGAAGCTGTGTTAAAATTTGTACGAAAATTCCGGGATTGAAATCCATTTAAATTTCATGTTATAAATAAACAAGAAAAAGAAGGTACATCTCCTAGCATACTCTTTGGCACATAGGAGATACCCAATAAATGTTATTTGTTTTCTTGTCTCCGCAGACAAATCTCAATCTCACAGAAACTGGGTCTCATTAATTTTTATTGGGTTTCATAAATTTTACATTACATACATTACTCACATAATTACTATAAGAATTAAAAAATAAAAATTATATTCTAAATTCCAGTGATTCCTTAAAAGTTAGGTATTATTATCATTGAAATTAAAGTCAAGAAATCGTTATGGAAAAATGGAAACATAGGACTGTCCTTAACATTAAAGAATCAAGCAAAATTTTCAGATTCAATGTTGTCAGACTCTGGATGACAATCAAAGGCTACAGCAACTAAGTGAAAGTTTGTCTGTGGTTGCATGGAGGGGAGAATGGGGAGGAAGTGCTTAGTAAATATGAGGTTTCCTTCTGGAATGTTGAAAATATTATGGAACAACATTGTGAATATACTGCATTCTACTGAATCATACACTTTAAAATTGTAGTATGAAAATATGGTAATATGGAAAACTACGTTTTATATATATCATAACTATTTTTAAAAAGACATAATATATATCAAATTTAAATAACCAAACATATATTAAATAAATTAAATTTTGACTTAAAATCCAAATATCAAGTTTTTGGTGAATTTTATTAAATATTTAAGAAAATTAAACAAAAATATTAAGAAAGTTTTTCAGACAATATGGAATAAGGAAATATTCTAACTTGTTTTAAGATGTCAACTTAATTCTGACATTGATCGTTGATATTACCATAAAAGATATTACATACTAACATCCTTCATGAATCTAGATCTAAAAGTTCTTGAGAAATTATTATCAAAACAAATATAACAATATATGCAAAGAATAATATGTTATGATCACATTGGGCTTATCTTGAGATTATGAGGTTAGCTTAATATTTTAAAATTATTCAATGAAAATTCTCATGATAACAAAACACAGGAGAAAAAAAAATATTTACTAACTTAAATAATTGCAGAGAGAGGCATATGGAAATATCCAACATTCGGCATGAAAATAAATCTGTAAGGTAGGCAGCTTTAAAGTTCGATCTCAAAATACAGCAATGAGTTTACACTCAGGACAATGTCAGAAGGTAGACACTGACTGCCAGAATGAATGAGGGCTCTATTAGTCTGTTTCACACTGCTGATAAGGACATCCCTGATACTCAGAAGACAAAGAGGTTTAACTGGACTTAGAGTTCCACATGGCTGGGAAGGCCTCAAAATCATGGTGCGTGGTGAAAGATACTTCCTAAATGGTGGTAGCAAGGGAAAAATGAGGAAGAAGCTAAAGCAGAAACCCCTGATAAACCATCAGATCTCATGAGAGTTCTTTACTATCAAGAGAATAGCACAGGAAAGACCAGCCCCCATGATTCAATTAGCTTCCCCTGGGTCCCTCCCACAACACATGGGAATTCTGGGAGACACAATTCAATCTGAGATTTGGGTAGAGACACAGCCAAACCATATCAGGGGCTATCACTATCATATAAAAAATCTTCTGAAACAAAAATCCTGGGTCTGTAGCTCTGTCTTTCCACAATATCATCAGAGGCATGTTACCTTACATAGAAGAGCAAAATAAAATGAACAGCATAACAACCACCAGCATTTGAGAAGAATATCATAAAGGAAGTGATCAAATGCAAAAATTAGAAATCAAAACTGAAGAAGAAAATTAAAGATGACTTAAAAACATTCCAATTACTGTCCTATGCAATGCAACTTTTGTCAAAATGCTTCTGAAATTGTTTTTGATTTATTATTCATATAAAAATTAATTTGTTTTTCTAATGCATATTAGGATTAATTTGAAAATATATGAATTGTGATAATATCTCAGAGAATACTGATCAAGTAGATAATACAATTATACTTTATGTTAAAAACAATTTATTATGATAAAATATAAATATGTTAAACAGAACTCAAAGTCCACAAAGTGACTATGAAGAAAAATGGACTTTGATTAATTATGTTTTCTAAAAAATAATATCGAGTTAATATACAGGTTAAACTGAAAATCTGAAATATTTCAGTAATATAACACAGATCAACTTTTAATAGAATTGCAAATACTGAGTTGGATTTCCTAAGGATTATTCTGCAGACTAAAATGACAAAATAAAAGACTGCTCCAAGTATAAAACAATTACAAATTTCTGTACTATAAAACACATTATGAACAAATTTACAAGGTAAATGTATGCATGTATATATACACACACACATTCACACACACACACACACACACACACACATATATACATATAAGTGTATATATATATATACGTGGGAGGAAGTGTGATGCTTCTTAAAATGAGTTGAGCTCTTTTATCTCTTGCTTTATTTTCAGAAAAAAAATTGCTGTATATATATTAGGTTGTACAAAAGTAATTGTGGTTTTTGCCATTTTTGCACTGACCTAATATATATTTAGCTATTACATATTCATTACATAAACACATATGTATTGCACATGTTATATATTATAATGTGTTATATATTGTGATGTGTTATATATTAAATATATATTACTATATATAATGTAATATATGTGTATACCCACATATATACATAGACATATACATTCATTGATTCTTGCCTGTAGTTATGTTATTCTTACATGGATCATGATGTTAAAATACAAAATTTTTTTTCACTTATGATAATCAAGTATATTAACTTTAAAATCACCATAAAACACCTTTCGATATATAGAGATTCTTTGGGATCAATTGTGTTGTCAAATATTGTAAACAATCCATTGTCTTTACATCAAGTTGAGCCATAACTCCCTAATCTGTCTGGTAAATATCAGTGATTCAGAGTAACAGTTTTTAATGAAAAAGTGCAATAAATATTATTTGTAATTTTATTAAAGTTACTTTTCTCATTTTAAAGTTTATTTTTCTAAAAATATTTTTCTACTAGAAGCAAGGCTGCTCTTAAACTCAAAATCCAAGTATTTTCTCCAAAATTAAGTGCTTCTCCTCTGACGTTAACCTATTAACTCTTTTCAAATCCACCATTTGAGCTTTGGATTATTAGCAGATAAGTTGTCTTTCCACATTGCCACTTTAAAGAAATTAGTCTGTTTATTTTCAGACTTTATGTTTCCCATATGGTGAGATTATATTCAATTTTTCCTACAAAATGAATGAGAATATTACCAAAATGCAAAGTTGTGATAAGTCTGTTAAGTTTTAAGGATATTGCGTGTCTGAAGACATTGATTATATCCTTAATCTTAAACCAGTAATTCTTTAATGTGCTTAGGTAGAGGGCCAGCTGCATATGAATTATTTGCAACAATTATTAACTCATCATCAAAAGAATGGTGAAGAGAAATAAGTTTTCTTTTTAAAAAATCAAAACCTGCTCTGTCTGTGTTTCCTGCCGATAAAAATGTAGCATCACATTTTCAGAGTAATACAGACATAGAACTGAATGTTATCATCCAATAGCACATGACACTGACAAACCAGAAGAAAGTCTCCAATGTAGCTGAAAGATGCTAGGTTTAAAAAATTGTCAAAAGCTCATGTCCACGAGGATACTTTATATCTTAAATGAATGGTCTATTGGCTAATATTCTAAGTTGTGGAAAAGAAGTATATTTGGTAAAATGTTGATTGCTCCCCAATGAAATCAACATGCCTAGATTCTGTTAATTACAGTTGTAAAGTATTTTTACCTCTTTGAGCACTACTTTATGTCTCTGTTCTTAATTGTCTGCAGGCTAGAAATCTAGCAAATACAATTAGCATGTATTGACCATCATTATTCTGACAGACACTGATAGGTTTTAAATAGTTCTATTATATTTCATTTTCACAACCACCTCGTTAACCCCATCTGAAAGGTGAGGAAAAAATTCAATAAAGCTTCAGTGGCCTGAAGCCTTAAGTTTCATAGCTAGTAATAGGCCAGAATGTTGCTGAGGAGATGGCTACCTATTGCCTCCTTTGTTGAAGTTTGGTAATCAAAGGATTGCATAATCACATAAGCCATTCAAAGCACTGAATAAGTATTTTCAAAGGCTCATCAGAAAGCCTATAATGCCTTCATATGTTTTTCTGAGTGTGCTACATATACCTCAGTATCAGTATACTGTGAGAGCAGCATATGGTTCTTTGATGGAATGTAATGGAAAATGACAGGCTGTTTCAAGATGTTCCATCACCAATTTCATGAATAATGCATTAGAGTAACAGGTATAATCAATGTCATTTAAGCCTTCAGCCTCCAGACCGTCAACAGCAGCATGCAGAGAAGCCAAGGATGTTTGATGTTTTAAATGCATATTTTAAAAAGCTATTCTTTATTATTTGTTTTCCTTGGAAGCAAGTCTTTTAATGAAGAAAAAATAAAAAAGATTTACAGCACGTTAATAATTAAAGTTAAGTTTGATTTACACTCAGTGCTTTAAGTCCAAAAATAAGAAAAAATTATGATAAATATATTTTAAACATGTAAAAATTAATTAAAAATTGTGTTAGATTTTACTGTAAATTTCACTAGAGAAATGCTTCATGATGAGTTACTGATATAAGTGTTAGAATCCTGAAGATATAATACTTTGTAACAGGTATTGAGCTTTGCTGCAAGAATAAACTCATATAAAATACAGCATTAGCTCTAATTTGGTGTTTATACTTATTTTGCCATTTATTGGTCTCACAAAATATCCTTCTTGAATCTGACAAAATTAGTATGATTATATATTTTAATAGGAGTGTAGATAATAATTTTAAACAGTAAACTTTGTTAATATAGATTTTGTTTCTAAAAATGAGACAGATAACATGAACTCGCCTCACAACAATCGAAGAAGTAGCTAAAGCAATCCTGATAGTTACTGCAGTTTTTGGTTTTGTAATACTGCCTGATTAATCAGAAGAAGGAGGAGATTGAGATTCTGTTTTATGAATAGGCATGAAAATTGTGATTCTAATCTCTTGGGATAAGAATCACATTTCATTTTCATTTCTAAACTCTTTCACAATGCTTACAAGAAGGATTTGCACATAATATGTTACATAGATATTCAGTTAAATCACATTAAATGTAAAGGTAGACAAATTTAGAAAGATAAAGGGAAGAAAAAATAGTAAATAAAGGGAATAAAGGTAGAAAATAAAGGGAAGAAGTTATACTTTGTGTGGTTACTGATAATTCACTCATGAGAATGAGGACCTTTAGCATTAACACACTTAAAAGCAATGTTTCCACACTCACTTTTCCAAGTGCTTTTTTTGTTCGTTTGTTTTTATTTTTTTTAAATATGGAGTCTTGCTCTTGTTGCCCAGGCTGGAAGGCAGTGGCATGATCTCAGCTCACTGCAACCTCCACCTCCCAGGTTGAAGCAATTCTCCTGCCTCAGCCTCCTGAGTAGCTGGGATTATAGGCGACTGCCAACAAGCCTAGCTAAGTTTGTAATTTTAGTAGAGATGTGGTTTTGCCACATTGGTCAGGTTGGTCTGGAACTTCTGATCTCAGGTGATCTGCCCACCTTGGCCTCCCAAAGTGCTGGTATTACAGGTGTGAGCCACTGTGCCTGGCCTCAAGTGGTATATATTAACAACTAATCACATCATAAAAAGTAAACAAATCATAAGGTAGTAACCATTTAGATCAGTTTTACAGAGTAATATTTTTCATCAGACCAGTTGATATCCACAAATCATATAATACAAGTTAATAATAGATCTCAGAAATCATTGGATGTAACATTTTATATCGATCTTCTAGTCTACCCCTCCCACCTAAATATGAATCTTCTTTAAATATTTGTGAAAACAGACTTTTAGTGATAGTTAACTCAGTGACAGAAAACTCACTCACAAGTTGTATGCTCCTAATTACAAAATTCAAGTGTCATCCAAAATTTTACTATGAATAAATTGAGGTTTTAAGAAGCCAAATAAATTCAATCATACGGTTGTTTACACATGCATAGACATATAATTTACACATACATAGTTTACACATGCATAGACGTAGCTATATGGTTGCTGGCAGGGAGAGGCCAAATGGATCAATTTTCAGACTTTCTTATTCTTAGCTTCATGGTGGATCATTTTAATTCTGTGGTAGGCAAAATAATGGCATTCCATAGATATCCATGCCCTAAACCCAAGAAGTTGTGAATACATTATCTTACACGGTAAAGGGAATTTAACAGATGAGATTAAGTTAGAGATTTTAAGATGAGATTACCCTGGAGCTTAAAGCAACTTTATAAAAGTAAGTCAAGAGTGTCAGTCAGAAAAGGTGATGTGATATGCGGTGCCATGCGGTAAATATTAGACTGCTTCTAGAAGCTTGAAAAAAGACGAGGAAGCATAGGTTCCTTTGAAACCTTCAGAATAAATACAGCCTTGCTGAGACCTTGACATTAGTCCAGTGATAGCCCTGTAAGGGCTCCAGCCCACCAAACTGTAGATCTCTGTTTCTTAAGCTGTAAAGCTTGTGGCAATTTCTTAAAGCACCAATAGGCAACCAATATCCTTCCCACCTTCCCACATCCATCCAAAATCATCTTTCTTTACTTATACTGTGATACAATTAGGCAGATTTAATAGTCATTAAATAAATATATTTTATTCCTTAATAAAGTCTAGTGCTAGAAATAAAAGATCAAAACAGAAGTCATGTTTTGTTCTTGTGTAGCTCAGATTTGTTACTCACAATTATTCAAAAATACATGTCACTTAAAATTGAGAGGACGTATTTCCTAGTTACACCTGCCTCTGTACATGTCTGTTGTCCTTTTGACATCTGAGGCTGCTAGAAGAATTATCAGGTAAGGAATGTGTTCCTTTAGGATTGGTAGCACTGCTCTGGCTGGGATTGGAATATATTAGAGAAATGCTTAGTGCTTATTGGATAAATTAATTCATCCATTTGCTCAGCAGGTGGTTATTGAGTGCTAGACATCACAGATGAAGTAACAGAACACACATAAACAGCAACACCATGGAGCTTATAATTTATTATTAACTATATATTGTGCATTAATATTAGACAAATTATTCTCCCAGTTTTTAAAACAAATTTTCCTTCTTTTTATATGTAAGTAAATAAAATAAATAAAACATTATAAGAGGTGTTTTCAATTATTGATTTTTTGTGGCAATAATAGACTTGTAAATTTGCTGTAGTACTGCTGATTCATTAGCGCAAATAGCAGTAGGCATTGAATTGAATTTTCTCTGTACCGGAAGTCAATTTAATGTTTGAAAATTTTTCTACAAAGCAATATAGTTAAGCATGCATTAGTTATAATGGAGGCTTCAGATTCTCTTTCTGTGTGTTTTAACTCTTAACCATATATGTTCACAAGTTTTTCATATTCTGATGGACTTTCCAGAAATTATTTCAAAATATTTGTCATGCGTTTATACTTTTCAACATTTATCTTCAAGTAATTCAATTTTAAAATTAAAATTGTATTTTTGAAGAAAAGTAATATTCTTTTTATGAAGTTTCAAAGTTGTGTTCTGCATATAATTACTAGTAACCTTGGAGTTAGAGCTAAGAGACAAGTTTCCAAAATGCTACCCTATCAATGACTAATTGGCTTGGCGCTTCCAAACTCAATCATAAAATTAAGGGGTTCATTTAGCTTGTCTTCAAAATAAGAATCTGGAACTAAATTATCTCTAAGCATGACAAATAGAGAAATTTTATGGATAAATGAAGGCTGCCAAAATTCAATTTATATTCTTATTGAATTCAGTGTCATCCTGGTATCTACCATATTCTCCAATACATTATAATAAACTTCCCTAGCAAATATATTAAATAAAACTAGAGTTAGAGTTGATATTGACACTAACACACTGTAAATATATTCTAGAACAGGGACGTTGAAGTCATTACCAATAATCTGGGAAATAGGACCATTCCAAGCTACCTTGTCTTTACCAATGACACAGAGACATTGATCATTATACAGGTTAATATTGCAATGAACTCCACCAATGCTTTTTGTTTCTTTGTTTGTAAGATGGAGTCTCACTCTATTGCCTAGGCTGGAGTGCAGTGGTGCAATCTGGGCTCACTGTAACCTCCACCTCCTGGTTTCAAGCAATTTTCCTGCCTCAGCCTCCTGAATAGCTGAGGCTACAGGTGCATACCACCATGCCTCACTAATTTTTGTATTTTTAGTAGAGATGGGTTTTCACCATGTTGGTGATGCTGGTCTTGAATTCCTGACCTCAGGTGATCTGCCCACTTTGGCTGTCCAATGTACTGGGATTACAGGCATGAGCCCACACCTGGCCATTTTGATGCTAACATTATGCTTTATATACATCTGATAAAGTAGTAGTCCAGCTAAATGTGAAGTGTTTCATGCTGGTGAGTAATTCAGAGAGGTTACAGATCCAGACAAAGTACAAGGCGAAAAATAGTTTTTTTTTTTTTCCATTGACTATTTTCTAAGATTATGAAAATAATTGAAACTACCTAACTATGAAAGACAATTAACAATGTTATTGACACGGTAGCAACTTGTTTTAATGATGAGCAGCATTAAGAAAAAAAAAAGCTGGGATCGTTGCTAAAATTACAAATATTTTGGAATCATGAACTAAGAATCACAAATGAGCCATATGCTGTTGCTATTATTTTGGGTTTGATTAAGAATGTTGGAGACAAATGAACTGAATTTGACCCATGAGGAGGTTTTTTGATAAATTGTATCCTTACTATTGAATAAATATTTTTTTAATTTGAGCCTAAATCTAAGAATAAATGGCAAGATAAAAAATAATTTGACAATAAAAGGATTAAAAATATATTTCAAAATTAAATCAGAAGGTTAAAAAGGACATCAGTGAGAAAAGTAAGGCTGTTCATAGGCTCCATACAAGTTGAACTAAATCTACTCCTTATTCTAGTACATATGCCAATATTGAGTTCAGTTCCCTCTATGAAGTAAAACAACAGAAATATTGATGCTGAACTTGAAAATTAAATGTTGACCTGTTAGGTGGTAGCTTGAGTTTCTTGGGGAAATCCTGTTACAAAGTCAATCTAGATAAGCTACAGATTAGGATATCTTCCTAGTGAGTGGCTTGACATAAATATCCAAGATTTAGAAACTCCTGCAGAAAAGGTTCTAAATTTTCAGTCATTTTATTCAATAGTAGTTAAAACTAAAATACTATTTTAGCTATTATATGAATACATTACTGAGCATTCAGAATACATAAAAGTGTCTGCAGCAAAAGTGACCACCATTTTTTTATAATACTGCATGTAAATAAATAAAAAGGCAATTATTGTCTTAAAGTTTAAAGCTCTATTAAAAACCAGACCTATAAAAATTTAACTATTTGTAAGTCCGAATCTTAAATACTTAGTAAGTCAAAATAAAATGTATCTGTTAATAATTAAACTTTAAAAATTAGGTGTCTTTTTGAGCAAAGCTACATATTATGTTTGACTATGTCCTATTGCAACTGAATTTACTGTAAAAAAAAGAAAGGTAAGATTTGTAGAAATTTTGATTTTTTTCCCATAATTTATGAAGTTTTTCTTGACATATCATTTATTTTAACATTTTAACCCAACTCAAAGAAAACATCTCTCCCAGCCGGGTGCAGTGGCTCATACCTGTAATCCCAGCATTTTGGGAAGCCGAGGCAGGTGGATCACCTGGGGTCAGGAGTTCGAGACCAGCCTGACCAATACATGAAACCCCATCTCTACTAGGAATACAAAAATTATCTGGACATGGTGGTGTTCACCTGTAGTCCCAGCTACTTGGGAGGCTGAGACAAGAGAATTGCTTGAACCTGAGAAGTAGAAGTTGCAGTGAACTGTGACCATATCTTTTCTTCAATGCTTTTTAAATTTCATTCATTCTAGTGAGTGTGATACTGTTTTATGGTTTTAATTCATCCTTCTATAATAAATGATGCTGAGCAACATTTTTATGTACTCTCAGTCATTTATATTATCTTTTGGGGGATGTTTATTCCATTTTCAAATTATAATACAAGACTGTTCCTCGTTTATTGCTTGAGTTTTGCCTCACTTAGTAGTGTTTTCCCGAAGGCCAGTGTTTGTTACTTTTAATAAATTTGTCAATTTTTAATTTTTCTCATTGGGTTCATGCTTTATGTATTCTACATAAAAAATCTTTGGCTATCCTCATGTTCTCAAGAAATTTCCAAAAGCAATAAAAGAAAAAAAAAAAAAGAAAGAAAACCACAATCCCAATAAGATCAGAGAAACTCCAAGCAAAATAATAAATGATTGAGTGCATTAATGATTAAATAAAATCTCATGAGAAAGTCAGATCTTTGAAAACCAAATATTTTTTTTTAAATGAAAGGATGTTGGATATAAAATTAACTATATGCTGAGGAATAATGAAAAGAGTATTAGCAGAGTTCTTTGTAATTTTGTACATACCACACTACCACATACAAATAAGTCAATGAGGGACATCTTTTTTTTTTAGATGGAGTCTCGCTCTGTTGCCCAGGCTGGAATACAGTGGCAAGATCTTGGCTCACTGCAACCAGGTTCAAGCTATTCTCCTGTCTCAGCCTCCTGAGTAGCTGGGATTACAGGTGTGTGCCTCCACAGATGGCTAATTTTTGCATTTTTATTAGAGACGGGGTTTCACCATGTTGGTCAGGCTGATCTCAAACTCCTGACCACATGAGCTGCTCGCCTCGGCCTCCCAAAGTGCTGAGATTACAGGCGTGAGCCACTATGCCTAGCCAGACATCCTTAAATTAAACAAACAAAATGAAACAAACTATAAATCCAGAATTTCATACTATCTGCACATGTCTTCCAGAAATATTGGCAAAATAAAGATATTATCTCACAGATATATCATGAGATGATTTTATTTAAACTTTATTATAGGAAATATTACAGAAATTTTCATAGGCAGAGGGGAAATGATATCAGATAGAAATTAGAACATCCACACAGAAACAGAGAGGGCCAGGAACAAAACATATGCAGATATATATAAAGTACATTTTTGTTATGTTTAACCTTTTAAATGATCATCAATTTTTTGAAGTAAAAATAATATCTTTGGAAATTTGTAAGGATATAGAAGTAAAATATATAACAATATTAACAGAAAAAAATGAGAGAGCTAAAATAGAAGCATAACTGAGAACTTAGAGACTGTATTAAATGTGTAATAGTGTTTAGCGGCAGAATTTGTTAAGAAAATTTGATGAGATAAAAATCATTTTTTTTTCAAGAAATGATGTTAGAACAATTGAATATAATTTGGGAAAAAAATGAGTATCAACTCTTACCTCTAATCATGTTCAAAAATCAATGTTATATAGATCACAGACCTGAATTTCTTTACGTATATTTGTAATCTGGATTAGATGAAGATTTAATAGAGCAGACACAAAAAGCACACAGCATAGGAAAATATCAATAAATTAGATTTCAATTTAAAAAAAGAAACCTCTTTTTTTTTTTCTTTGTAAGACCTTATTAACAAAATGAAAATAGAAGCAATGGGGAATCTTAAAATTAATAGTGTTAGTAATAGCTTTCAACAATATAAATTTCAGATTTATGCTATCAATGAGTGAGGATCACGTTACAAAGAAAGTAATTTTTACTAAGTTTAGAAATAGAATTCTGAAGAAAACTTTTAACAACTTATTAATAAAATGAAAACAGAAAAATATAAATTGGAAACTCTTCCTTCAGAAACTGGAAGTCCATTACTGTGAGAAAGAATACCTGGATTCTCTTGAGAATGGATTCATTTTTTTACTATTTTAAAAATTAATTTCACTGCCGAAAAGTAAGAAAAAAAGTCTATGAAACTTCAGTTGGAAGAAAAGGTGTCACAGCTACTCATACAGGGTTTCAGCCTATCAGTGTACCAGAAACAGAGGTGATAGAAAGGTGATGAGCAGCTTTAAGACACCTCTTAGAACTTAATGCTGCAAGATTTTTTGCCGTATCTGTCTCAACTCTGAAGTTGAATGAGCAGTATTTTAAGAAATATGTAATTATTTATAAGTTTTGAACAATGAGTTAATTCATAAGTAGTTTATCATTCTGAAAGAGTCTTATTAAAGTCAAAGTCTCTGAAATATACAACATTTTCTTATTTCCACTGCTACCCTCGTAATGCTTTATCTCTGGTGTTGTAATGAAACTCATTTGGCCCCTCAACCTTATTGAGTCTATTTTCATACCACCTGTTTATTATTTATGCGACCTCTCTGGACACAAACAAGTGTCCCATACTCATACTGAACACTGCCATTATTACATTTTAATGGTCTTGCTTAGGCTCAGTGCTTAAGCTCTATACATTATGAGGTCTTTGTTTAATTATTCACTACTGCTTCCATCAAATAGTAAAATATACAGTTTGCAGAAATAGTAAGTAACAGTTCTTGCATCTATGCCCTCATCTATTTCCTTCAATCAGACTAGCATCCCTGCTATTTTCACTGTTGCTTCTAGCTTTATTTTCTTCCAAAGTCTTAGACATATTATATACCACAAATATTTATGTTTAACTGCTTTTTAACAAAAACGAACAAAAAAACCTCTTTTTGAGTACTAAGACAGCTTATAGAATGGGAGGAAACACTTGCAAACCTATATCTAATAAGGGAATTGTATCTAGAATATATCTAAAAAACACATTTCAACTCAATAGAAAAATGATTAAAAATGGACAACAGATCTGAATAGATAATTCCTTAAGGAAGAGACTAAATTATCAAGAAGTATATAAAATATTGTTCAGTATTTACTAGTCAGCAGAGGAATGCCAGTTAAGATCACAATGAGATACTATTTTATGAGCATTAGAATAGAAAACAATGTTGATGAGGATGTGGAGAAACTGGATCCCTCATATACTGGTGACAAGAATGTGACACGATGCCACTACTTTCTAAAACAATGTGAGTAGTGATCTTATTGCAGTTGCACATAAAAAATCTTCTCCAGCCAAGGAATAATTATTTATCAATACGATGTTTAGAAATTTATGACTTCATTTTATATAATTATGACTTTAAATAATATTTATTTAAATATATTATTGAATAAAATAAAACAATTGTATTTCTAAATCTTTTACCAAATATTACAATGATTTTATTGAGAAAATAAAACTTCTGTTCTCCAATGATTTTCTTCTTTATTTTTCCCTTCAAGTTTATCTACTTAGATCCGCTTACTTTGTTCTAGTGTAATATTTTAATACATAAAATTTAAAAATGAAACAATTATATTACAGATTTATCCCTTGTGCTTCCACTTTCTGAAATTCCTTTAATTTTCTCACCAATTAATTCTTCAATTTGAAAGGATGTTATTTTTCAAATAAAATAATTATTTAAATTTTTAGAAACATGGACATATAACCTATAACCACAATACTATTATTATTTTATGCTCTTTATTTCCTTAATATTATCAAGTTTTAAAGGCATTCCCTTAATTTATTTGTTTTCAAATATGTTAGTCCAATTGCATTCAGGATTTTGATAAATGTCAGAATTTTAGCTGCTATTGCCAAAAACAATGGGTGAGTGGGTAATTATGTCGGACGATGCTTCTGTTATGCTTCACTGTAGTACCCAATTTACTATCTATTTGTGTCTCATAATGTTATTTTGTATACCTTAAATATATAAGATGGATGCCTCCTAATTTTATCCCTGGGATTTTAGAATCAACTATCCTAGCTATTAAGATTGCATCCCTATGTAATAACAAATATTCCAAAATATATAGTACATTCTGAAGGACAATGTTTTAGTCTTAGCTAAAAGATGGTTAACGCAACATGTTTAGATGACATCTTGGATGCATTCTCAAGAGGTGCTGCAGAATTCCATTTTCTGAATAGGAGGTGGTAATTCAAGTAAGTTTCATGTTCTCTGGTGACAATCACAAAAGATAAATGAATTACAAAAACACATTTCTAAAAATGTAAAACTGGATGAAAATAATTAGTTTTTTAAAATAGGAATGAGCTCTTCTCATACTCTCACAGCTGAGAAAAATGAGATCCTTTTTTTAGTCAAGAGCAGAATACAATCCCACCCAAGGAGAGAGACAATCTAGAGGCAGAGTAAGTCATACTAAAACTGCAGCTAAGCTCCAAATCAAACCTGCATGGAGACATTGAGCCTCTCCTCCTAAATAAGAATAAAAATGATCAAACACTGATAGCATTGGTGTTTTTATATATGAATCTGGACAGAAATATTATATGCACAAACATATATATATACACACATACACAAACACAGTCATATATAAATATGTATATTCGTACATCATATATGTCATGTATACATATCATACATCAATGTATATTTATATGTCATATATCAATGTATATTTATATGTCATTCATCCATATATACATATATATGTCAGAATTCATGCTTGGTCATATTTGTTCTTTTTGCATGTCATAAAATATGCATATATTTACATATAACATATATATAACATGCAAAAAGAACAAATATGAGCAAACATGAATCCTGACAAACATATGTATTTATATATGTATTTTATACATTTTGTACATCGCATATTTTTGTATGTCACATATTTATGTGCATATTTATATATGACTTACACAAATATCTAATATGATAGATAAAATAAATAGGAGATACAATTAGAAGTCAAGATTTTTAACCATAATACTTAATATGTTGAAGAAAGTAGAAAAAAGGTAGAGAATGCATAAAACATGAAAAGTTTTAACAAATAACAGAATCTAAATGGAAACATCAAAATGATAATCTAGGACTGCAAAATAAAGAATCTGAAATTGATAATTTATTGGATATGTCTAACAGTGTAATGGACAAATCAAAAGGCCATTTTTTCCAATCTCCTCTTAGTTTCCACACCTTCTGAAACCCTGTCCCAAAGTAAATGTTACATTTTTCAGGATTCTTATTATTGTTTTTTTCTTTTTAGCAGATGTACCTCTTGGTAGCAAATTCTGTATTATTTAGCTTTCTTTAATAGTCCTACATAAAAAATAGCAGCACATCACCCCAGTGTTCAGTGGTCTCAAACAGCAATCATATTAAATTCTAATTTGTATATGTGTTGTCAGTAGGTTGAGCAGACCTCCACTCTGGTAGGTTGCATAGATCTGTTACCCACAGTCAGTTCATGGGTAATCTGGGTGGCTCTGCTTCAGAAACCAGAAACTGAAGTGCCTCTGGTCCATGTGCTTTCAATCCTTCTTGTGGAACGGTTGGAGATGTGTGGCATGTTTCTAACACGGTTATGACAGAGACAAAAATAGTAAACATGCATATGGCTTCTTATAGGCTAATGTTTGGCATTGTCATGCTGTTGTAGTTTCTGTGCATGTGATGTCCAAAACAAATTACATGGCAGGGCCCAAAGTCAAGCAAAGGGAAATATATTCAGCTTGTGATGATCCCATAGATGGAGGAAGGAGTGAAACACTGTTAATCCTAATGAAAAATTCTACTCCCTAGAATGGGAGTAGAGAGCAGTGGAAGTGAAAAGATATGGGACTTAGATATGAGACAAATGCAACTTGAAAAATGTGCATGCATGCAGAGAGGGGGGTGTAATTAAATAATTGGATTAATTAGGCTTAGAAAATTGACTATTTATGAAAAAACGATAGGTTCTACCTTAAGTGAATTAAAAAGTAAACTTCATATGTTGTAAAGACTACATAAGTTAAAAAAATACATTAAAACAAATGAATAATATTTTGATTGTGTCAGAGGAGTGACATTTTCTTATAGTATAGAAACAAAAATCAATCAATCAGTAAATTTGAACACATTAAGATTTGCAAATATATATGGCCAATAGCACCATAGGTAAAATAAAAAGAGATATGGAGACTGAGATTATTTTTAGCATGACTATGTTAGACATGACTTCCTTTCCTCCTAAGACTCCCATCTCCTTTTCACTTCGTTGTCTGTGTGTAGGGCCACATTCTCAGGAAAGGCTTTTGTTCTAACACAATCCTTTTTCATCTACTTTATCACTACTTTACTTCAGCTAAATGTGCGCCTTACATTAAGTTCTGTATCAATTCATTTCTTGGCTCTATCAGTTGTTTCCTTTCAATTTCCTTTCAGTCTGCAGATTCTAGCCCAGTATTTCAAGGATCCTTGGGCAATATCTTCAAATCTCTTGACATTTTTTTTCTTTTTCTTCTTCGCACTGGTAATAACAATTGTATCTTTGTGTCAGTATGAATAGCCACATTAATTCTTGTGTGAACATGAATAGCCACCTTAAAATCAATTATTTTAGCTTCTTGCTATAAACTCAGAAAACAGTGCCTCATGTTTAACAGATAATGCACAAACTAACAATGAGAGACACACACAAAGTGAGTGAGAGATTTCCATTCATTCAATTTCTTGCCAGTACTTAGTATGTATCCATATTATCTTCTACCCTTCATCTCCTTATATTCATCACAGTTAACATCCAGCAGATAAGCAAATGCAGAAGTTTTGAACAAATCTGTCTACATGTAAAACGTGATTCCACCTCGTACTTGCTATAATATCATTATATGGTTTTTCCACACTGTGATGGTTAATACCAAGTGTCAACTTGATTGGATTGAAGGATGCAAAGTATTAGTCCTGGGTGTGTCTGTGAGGGTGTTGACAAAGGAGATTAATATTTAAGTCAGTGGACTCAAATATTAATCTGAGTGGGCACCATCTAATAAACTGCCAGTGAATATAAAGCAGGCAAAAAAAAAATGTGAAAAAAAGTGTAAAAAGCTAGACTGACTGGCTTAGCCTCCCAGCCTACATCTTTCTCCTGTGCTGGATGCTTCCTGCCCTCAAACATCATACTACAATTCTTCAGCTTTGGGGCTAGAACTGGCTTCCTTGCTCCTCAGCTTGCAGATGGTCTATGATCCTTGCAGACGGCCTTGTAATCGTGTGTATTAACTACTTAATAAACTCCATACACACACACACACACACAAATGCATGTATGTATATATCCACATATATATCCACATATATATACATCCTATTAGTTCTGTCCCTCTAGAGAACCCTGACTAATACACACACCTTGGTTTCCTCATTTGTAAAATAAAAATTGGATATGGTTAATATGAGCAGTAAATTAATAAAGCTGAGCTAGAGTTGGAACACTTTCTATAAATGGTAAAAGCCATATCAGTGTTTTCTTTTTCTTACTATGATTGAGTCCTATTTGGTATGAGGTCATCCCTTATGGTGTAATCTGTATTTCAATCCATAGTTTCCTTCCTAGAAATCTGTGTAAATTATACTTTCTCCCTTTTATTATCATTCCTTTCTCTCTATATTTTCTCAACAGAGTTGAAATTCCTCCATTATGTAGGTCCTTTCATTACTGAAAATAAACAAACAAAAAAAAGCCCTTCTCAATCACACATCATTTTCCAGTTTCTCACTTGTTATTATTTCCTTCACCAACAACTTACATGCACACTTTTCACATTCTAGCTTTCCAAAACTCACTTCAATTTTCCTTTTTATCCAACTACTTTATTCAAATGACCCTCATACTGTCATCAAGAAACTCTTGATTAGTAAAGTTGCCATAATGTCCAACATAACCATCCAATAATTATGGCCCACTTTGTCTTTGGCATAATGTGGTAAAGGTGGAATTAGCCAAACTTGGAGATACTTAAGAGAATATCACACTTATCCTCCCACGTGTAGCTCAGAGAAAACACATTCACCAAATGTGAGTTGTCCAGTACCGAGTACCACTCCCCTCAATTACCATTACAACAACTACGTTTTTACTATCACTGACATAAGGACTAACCACTTAAGTCTGGCTGTACCTTTGGGAACATGGTTTGGAAAGATATGGGGAAATCTGGCGCAGTCTCTGGCAGTAATGAGTTTCAGTCACCTCTGGTCATTGTATTCCTTCCAAGGTGTTCTGCTATGCTGTGATAGGACTCAACAGTATTAACATTTAACAATACAATGCATATTTTATTGCATGTACTCAAATTACAAGTCATCCAAAATCATATTTTCATATTACCAGCAAAAAAAAAAGAAATAAAAATTCCCCAATCTCAGCAATAGATCCAAAGAACAGAAACAAATAAATTTAGAGAATAACAGTAAATACTTACATAACATGTATTATTAACGATGTATTGCTTTAAATACGTTTATTGATAGAAACTATTAGTTCCTGACCGAAAAAAAAACCCATTCAGTAGGTGAACTATTTTTATGCTAATTTTACAAATGATGAATCTGAGGCACAAGTAATTTTCCCAGATCAAAAAGAACTTGTCTGTGGATAGCAAGACATCCTGTGGCTCCCACTTGTCACCTTTAAAAGCAATCTTGGAAGATTCAATGGTCTTTCTTGATTGTACTCTTCCTTCTGTTGATGCTGATATTTTTTTCACTGAAACATTTCTTTTGCTTCATGACATTGCTGTCTCCTAACCTTTCTTTGCCTCTATGATTGCTCTTTCTCAGAGTCCTTTTCAGGATTCTAATTTTGTGAGCATGTCTGAAATGCTGGTGTTCCTTAATAAGTTTTGCTTAACAGTCTTCCCACAATCTCCCTAAGGAATCTCATCATGCCAAAGACTTTTGTTACCATGATATAGGTTCCAACATATATTTCTACTATCGAGATAGCTTTCCTGATCTTCGTATGCGCATATAAAACTGCCTAATGAATAGGAGGCTCAGGCTGAATTGGCCCTAAGTGAACACATTGTCCTTCTTCTCCTGCCCTTGATTGACCTGCATTCCATCTGTTAGCCCTTCCACATAGCCAATGCCAACATGGTGAAATGACGTTTCTACTAAAAATACAAAAATTAGGCAGGCATTGTGGTGTGTGCCTGTAATCCCAGCTACTTGGGAAGCTGAGGCAGGAGAATCACCTGAACCCAGGAAGTGGAGATTGCAGTGAACAGAGATTGCGCCACTGCACTCCAGCCTGAGTGACAGAACAAGACTCCATCTCAAAAAAAGAAAAAGAAAAATAGATGATGTCTTGATTGCTTCCAATTTTTGGCTATTCTGAACACTACTTCAATAAACAGTCACATGCAGGTTTTTGTGTGGACATATGTTTTTCAAGTCTACTAGTGTTCTTACTTTGACTTTCCTCTTCATTTTAAGCTGTTATGAGTAAGCCTCATTAAAAAGAGTTGTATCTCACAGGTCTTATGGTTGTAGTCCACTGTTATTATTCTATAGGTGTTGAACCTGAAGGACATCGCATTAAGTAAAATAAGCCAATCACAAAAATACAAACACTCTGTGATCTCACTCATATGTGGAATCTAAACAAAAGTTGATTTTATAGAAGTAGAGAGTAGAAGAGTGGTTACAAGAGACTGGGGAAGGTAAGGGGAAGAAAGGACTGGGAGAAATTGGTCCATGAGGACAAAGCTACAGGTAGGCAAGAGCAATAAGCTCTGGTGTTTTATTAAACAGCAGTGTGACTATAGCTAATAACAATGTAATGTATATTTTGAAATAGCTAGAGGAGAGGATTTTGTATCACTTCAAATAAATGATAAATGTTTAAAGTGATAGAGACGGTAATTATCCTGATTTGATTATTACACAATATATAAATGCATTGATTCATCATACTGTACAGCACAAATGTACAAATATGTGTCAGTTTTAAGTAAAAATTTATTTCAAAATTAATTAAACTCAACATTTTAAAATACTGTTTTCAGTTTGTCCAGCTTTCTCTTGTTGTAAAGATAAGAGTGACAACTTCTAGTCTCTTTACATATCCCAGCTGAAACCCCAAGTTCCAATACAGTAATGCATTCCTTAACGATGTGAATGCACTCTGAGAAGTACATTGTTAGGCAAGTCATTGTGCAAATGTCATAGAGGATACTTACAAAAATCTATATGCTATAGCCTACTGCACACCTACACTATAAAGAGCCTATGGCTCCTGGACTACAAACCTATACAGCTTTTTTACTATATTTAAAACTAAAGGCCATTATAACACAATGATAAGCATTTATATATCTAAACATAAAAAATGTACCCTAAAAATACCGTATTATAATCGTATAGGAGTGCAATTCTATATGCAGTCTGTGATTGACAGTGAAATGTTATGTGGCACATGACTGTACCAGAATTTTTGTTTTGAATTATCATATGCACTTTAAGAAGCAAACAGATAGAATTGTATTTGCCCAGATATTTGCCATTTTGTATTCTCTTACCTTTTCTCAAAGATCCACTTAACTGTGTATAAACAAATGATTAATTTGGCTTCAAGGGCTAGATGTTGTTATTATTTAAAAAATTTATATATTTATTCATTTTATAAGTCAAGAAAACTCAAATGCTCATGAAATGGAGAACAAAGAACTCAGAAGTAATAATAAAAAGTGGCTTAATAAACTACATGTTGTTTGAATGTTGTTCTCCATGTCTCTTAACTGATTATATATTGTCTGCTGTGCATTCCAATTAATACTTTTTCGGAAATAGTTATGAATTGTCTAATATTCTGGAAATGTTATCTTCTTTCTTAACGCTCTATCCTAAGCTGGTTTTAATCTGCTGGGTTTCTTTCAGCTTAGTTAGATTACATTATTAACATATGACCCACTGCACTTCTATTTTGGGAAAGCATCCTTTTAGAGACTTTCTATTAGGCTATTTTTAAATTCTTTATGATAAGCCCACCACCAGAAGAAATTATTTAGAAACAGTTTAGAGATGTGAAATCCTTGCCTAATGCTATCTTAGAGTGCCAAGAGAGAAGAGCATATCTTAATATATGCTTGGCATATATTCAGAGAAACCATGTCAAACAAGCTTAATTTTGTGTGAATCTCAGCACTTTCTCTGTGAAACAGCGTTTCCTCTACTACCAAAAGAAAACAAACAAACAAACAAACAAACAAACAAACAACGAAAAAAAACCTTTCCCTTTCCTTCCTTCCTTTCAAATATTACCCACCTTGCCTTCACTTTTGCATTTGAAATGGTTGGAAATACAGTCATAGACCATGTAATGACAGTCTGCATATACAATGGTGGTCCCATAAGATTATAGTAGAGCTGTTATTGTCTCTGAAGACCTTCCAGTGAAACAAAGTGCGAAGGTGGAAGACAGTAATATTGATAATCTTGACCCTGGGTAAGTCTATGATAATGTGTGTGGTTGTGTTTTAGTTTTTTAAATAAAATATTTAATGCCCTACTGCATATATCTTAAAAATCCAGAATGCTTCAAACATTATGCTGTCTTATTGGTTCTTACAGAGATATGGCGGGTTTTAAATTAGTGTAAAATAACACGTCTCAAGTTGATACTATATTTATGTGTATATGAAATATTTTGGCCAGCTGTGTTTGCTTATTAGAATGTCACCTAATACCTAGTATTTGGTGACCACAGAAATAATACTCTATATCAATATAGAATATTAATAATATTTTCTCTATATATATATAGAGAGAGAGGGGGCAAAATTTTAAAATAGAAAACATACAGGATAAAAATATTTTTAAATATATTTGTACAGCTTACAGTGTGTTTGCATTTTAGCTAAGAGTTATTAAAGAGTCAAAAGTTTAAAAAATTAAAAAGTTTATAAAATAAAAAAGTTATAGTAAGATAGGTTAATTTATTATAGAAGAAAAATATTTTGAAATAAATTTGGTGTAGTCTAAGTGTACAGTACTTATAAAGCCTACAGTGATGAATAGTAATGTCATTAGATTGACTCATTACTCACTCACTGATTCACCCATAGAAACTTCCAGCAAGCTCTGTTCAAGGCAAGTGACCTAGATAGGTGTATCATATTTTTCTTTCACACTATATTTTTGTTGTGTCTTTTCTATTTAGATGTGTTTATATACATATACACAAATACTTGCCATTGTGTTACAATGACCTTTAGTATTCATGAGACTAACATGCTGTACAGGTTTGTAGTCCAGAATAAATAGGCTACATCATACAGCTTAGATGTGTAGTAGGCTAGATATACCATGTAGGTTTGTGTAAGTACACTCCATGATGTTTGATAATGACAGAAATCACCTAGATTAATTAATTAGAATGTATCCTCATCATTAAGTGTTATGTAATGGTATTTCACTTCTTCACCATTAAAATAAATTATTAAACTCTGTAAAGTGTACTCGAAGATGCAGAATGTATTGTTCATGTTCTGCTGATTAGAAATTAGTTTCCTGAAAATATTATAGGTTTTTAGTAAGCAAAGTCAGCTTAATTCATAGCGCTAAATTCAATGAACTGTGTGGTGGCTGTTGAATTTAGTCAATTAGCAGCCAACATCATTTTGGAAAACACTAAAGTACCAAGATCCCCTTGTTAAATTTTGTTTATAATAAGGATGAGGAAGAAGAGACTATGAAACACCCTACAGTATAAATCGTAAACATACAAAATGCTTCAAACATTGTGCTATTTTATTGGTTCTTACAGAGACACAGTAGGTTTTAGATCAGTGTGAAATAACACACGTCTCAAGTTGAAACCAGATTTATGTGTATGCTTTTTTGTGGTTTATAAATCCTTATAGGTGATTTTGTTAGCATATTTTGGCCAAATGTGTTTGTTCATAGAATGTCACCCAATACCTAGTATTTGGTGATCATAGAAATAATATTCTTTATACATATTCACTTTGTATTTAATCAGCTTAATAAAAATACATGAAACATTTCTTCTATGTCAAGCCAAGAGACAAGCAAAAAATGATAAACACAGTTTCTGACTACAAAAGAATCTCAAAGTCCAGAATTAAAAGCTGTCACTAAGAAGATAGAAATGTGTGAAAGATTATGCCTCTTATATTACCTCTAAAAAATGAGAAAATTCACTTAAAGTTTAATTTCTGAATATATAGCAAAATATATAACATTTAGATAAATTATTTTGAAAAGAAGACATATAATTTAGGAAGAAACTCAATTCCTATTTCTGATATAGAGTTCCATATGGAGAACTCACTACTGGAATAATCTTTCTGCTATTTATAACCTTACTCATTTCTCTATAGGACTGCAGTGGTGACTTAAAGAATTTGTTAGTTGCAAAAATTAAAAAAAACAAAAACAAGGTGGTTTGAGTTTCTCAATTTTTCCTTGTCTTGGATGGCAGCTATATGAAGGAGATAAATAAGCTTCTCTATTCCTCCGCACCAAAAGCTTTCCAGGGATAAACCATGGCATGATAGCATTTTCACTGCTGCTCATAGCTCAGTGATTCATTTGTCTCTCAATTATTCCAATCTCAGGCAGAAAACAAGCAGGGAAATAATTCATTGAGCTCCAGTTTCTCAAAATACTGTCTCTCAATGTGTCTGACATGTCTAGATTTACTTCCTGGTCCCTACTTCCCTGATAAGACTTGAATTAATAAACTGGCTCTTGTTCATATCTGCAGACTGGGACCAAATGAGGAAGAGGGTCACATCTCTCACCTTTCTCACAAAAGACATGTATCAATTTTATCCAGTCCATGAGTGGCATGGGACTGGTGATCAATCTCATTATAGAAATTTCTTCTTTCAGTCTTCCCTCTCTCACTGTTGCTGCTTAATGTAATTCTTATTTTTTGTCCAAGCACTAAGAGCTGAATATTTATAAATTAAAGGCAAATTTGCTGTGCTTCCCTCTACTGGTGCCGTTTCTCCTGACTAAAGCATTCTACTACAATAGTTAAGAAGACAAAAGCTTTGAAATTTTTGTTCTCATTTTATAGATACAATCCAAATTTTAAAACAAGTATATTTATTATTAGATTATTAGAAATATATAATTTTCAGCACGAAATTTGGATGGATTTTATTTTAAACCGTTGTAATGAAGTTTCATCTACATACTTATTTAGCACTTTTGTGATTTTAACTTCAATACATTTAGAAATATATATGATTTGATGGGAAACTGAGGTATAATGAAGTGACTCAATCAAGCTCACTGTCAATTCAGTCCATTTTAGTGCTATAGTTGAACGTTTGTATACACCCAAAATTCATATGCTGAAACAGAATTCACAATTTGGTGTTATTAAGAACTGTGTCTTTTGGGAAGTGACTAAGTCATAAAGATTGTACCTTTATTAATGGGATTGGTATCTTTATAAAAGTGGCTAAGTGAAGCATACTAGCCTTTTCTGCCATGTGACAGCTGCATGGTGCCATTGATAAAGAATGGACCCTCACCAGATCAAAACTGCTGGCATGTTCATCTGGAACACCACAGTATCCAGAACTGTGAGCAGTAAATTTCTGTGATTTATAAATTACCCAGCCTAAAACATTTTGTTATAGCAACAAGAATGAACTAAGACATCTTGCCTTTTTTTTTTTTTTTCATGGAACTGCATTCTTGCATCAGATATCCATGTTGCTATTTGTCAAGTCTTAATTTTGGAATTAGAATAGCAGGGAAATGCCTATAAATATACCTTTAGGAAATGAAAGAAAAGCAGATGTGCCTTCACCATAGTGAAAAATTAACAACAAAAGTTAAAGCTGAGGGGTAGGCAAATTCGTGATGACACAAGGGTTGTAATAATCTAAGTATTTTTGTTGTTGTTGTTGCTTTTTTTATCTCTGTAGCAACTGGAAAGCAATCAAGTATTTTAAGCAGATGGAGAGACTGGTGGTGAAGACATCAGCCATAAAATAATTTTTGTTAATGAATTACTGTAGTTTGTAGAGTAAATAATTGATTTAATTTTTGCATCTTCAAAAACTCATCCAAACAGATAAAATAACATGATGGCAAAATGTTTTTATTACTGTTCACACTGCCTATTAGTATATTATATAATTATTAGGATATGATAAGACAAATGTTAAATAGAAGTTTGTTTATTTTATCACTATGGATCAGGGGATGTGCACTTGTTAGAATGAGTACTACTTTTTAACCTAATGTTTCAAGACAGTAAGAAGTAAAATAAAGACGCTTTTTTAAAATTATCAATATGTTAGATAAATGCATCAACTTCCCCTAATAATTTTTATGACACTTTATTATAACTAATATATTTACAATACATACATTTATATATATATATACACACACACATACATCCACAATAATATTAGAGATTAAGAACATGCAAACATTCAACATATCTTCTATAGAGAGTCCCCTCAATTCGGTGTCCTTTATTCCTTCATATTCCTTTATCTTTCTTAAAAGCTAAGATTCTTGGAGACAAGTAAATATTATTGGTAGCAAAAACAAGTCACAGCTTTTTGCTTTTTGAGATTCACACACAAAAAAAACCCACATTGACCAAACATTTACAAATCAGTAGAATAGTATGACCAAATAAAAATTAAAATTATAATAACAAATATGGTGAACTAATTTTTAAAATGTTGTTATTGTTTCTGTTAGCCTAGAAATAAGTTTAAAATAACCTCATTAATATAATAGGTTACCATTTTTCTTTAACTTTGGGAGATTCTACATGCAAGCCAGATTCTGCATGTGAGTTTTCAATATTATACTCCTTTTCTATCAGAAGCTGTGGAGACTCTTAAGTGTTGTCAGCACAGCTGAAAACCTGCAGTAAGCAACTCTGCTTCTGAGTGGCATTCATTCAGGGAGCATGTGTTGAGCATCTATTTCTGGCCAAGCACATTCTACAATCCAGAGAGATGGATCAATGAACAAAATCACATACCTAGGTAAAGATTATGTCAGTATTTGCTGACAGTTATGAAGAAAAATACTAGGGGAAAAGGGGAATCAAAAAGCACGAATATAAGAAAGGATCCGATCTAGAAAGAATTATAAAAGATCTTACTGACAAGGTGGTAGTTGAGCAGAGACTTCAGAATAAAAATGATAGTCTTCAGTGGGACAGGACAAAAGATAGGAAGAACAGGCGTGGTTGTCAGCAAGTAATGTAAAATAGTGTGAAATAGGTCATTGTTGTATTTTTGAAAAAGGGAGACAGTCTTTAAGATATAAAACACGTAGGGATTTTTACCATTTAGGTTTTTTTTTTTTTTTTTTTTTTTTGACAGAGTCTTTCTCTGTTATTCAGTCTGGAGTGCAATGGCGTGATCTCGGCTCACTGCAACCTCTGCTTCCCAAGTTCAAGCGATTCTCCTATTTCAGCCTCCCAAATAGCTGGGATTATAGGCAACCACCACCACGCCCAGTTAATTTTCGTATTTTTAGTAGAGACAGGGTTTCACCATGTTCACCATTCTGGTCTTGAACTCCTGACCTCATGATCTGCCTGCATCAGCCTCCCAAAGTGCTGGGATTACAGGCATGAGCCACTGACTTCCATCATGTTTTTTAATTGAAGTGTTGATTGAGAGGTAATTGTAGCTGTAAGAAAAATACAGAAAAATTCCATGTACTCTATATGTATATTTCTTCAATGGAAACATATTGCAAAATTAAAGTCCAGTTTTGGGCTATTACAAAAATGTCTCCTATACGTATTCATGTATGGATTGGTCTTTTTATTATTATTGAAGTGAAATTAATATTAGATAAAATTCGCCACTTTAAAATTCAGTGGCATTTACAATGTTGTACTGTACTACCTCCACCTTTATCTGTTTGAAAATAATTTTACCACTCCAAAAGAAAACCCCATACGCTTCAAGAGCCCAGTCCTCATTCTCTCTCCCTCCATTTTCAGGCAAACACCAATTCACATTCTGACTATACATTTACCTATTCTGAATATGTCATATAAGTAGAAAAATGCAACATGTGGTCCTTCTTTCACTTAACATAATGTTTTAAAATTCATCCCCAAACTACTTTATTTCTTTTAATGGCCGAATAATATTTTTTTTGTATGGCTATACCACATGCTATTGGTTTTAAGTCTAAGAACTTTTTGCCTAACCTGAGATTTTGAAGATGTTATCCTGTTTCATTAAATATTTTTATGATTTTAAATTTAAATACATAATCCATTTTGAGTTGACTTTTCTGTAGGGTGTGAGACAGGTCAGTTTTGTTTGTTTGTTTGTTTTTAATTTTTTAAAACTTATTGATGTCCAGTTGCCCCAGAATTATTTTTTGAAAAGGCTACCTTTTCTCCATTGAATTGATTTTACACCTGTGTCAAAATTCAGTTTGGCTTATTTGTGTGGATTTATTTCCAGGTTCTATATACCATTCCACTGATCTATTTGCCTATATTTCTGCCATTACCACACACTGTTAATTATTATAGCTATATATTCAGCTTTAAAATTGAGTATCCTGATTCATTCTACTTTATTCTTCTTTTTACAAGATTATTTTAGCTATTAGTTATATAATAAAGCTATATGAAAAAGTGGTTGTTCGTATAAAGTTTAGAATAATAATGAATAGATATACAAAAAAAATCTTTCCTAGACTTTAATAGGAATTTTGTTAAACTTGTGTATCAATTAGGGGAGAATTGACAACTCTACTATGTTGTGTCTTTTAATTTATAAAATAGTATGTATCTCATTTTATTTGTATTTTCTTTTCCTCTTTTGTCAGCAAAGAGTGACTGATGAGGAAATGAGCAACCCACTGAAAGTACTGCTGGGTTTTCCAATTTTTGTAGATATAAATATGAAGAATATATATGGGTATGGATATTAAAGGAGTGAGAAAATGATGAAGGGAACATAAAGTTAGATCAGGCAAATGTATTAAGATAGACCCACAAAGCAGAGATTCTGTATTTTAGCTTGAGGGTTTAGCAAGAATGTGGGTGTCTGGTTGGTTGACACGGACTGCAGGATGGCCTATACTACATGAAGTTCAAATGCCAGGATTGGTTGGAATACTGTCTAGGAAGCTATCTATTGGCTTAGTGCAGTTGGAATATTAGAGTGGATTACCATGTAGGATGTGCTCACACACCCAGAGAAGGTCCAGAAAAGACAGGTTATATCACAACTGAGAGAAACACATTACCCTGGAGAGCCCCCAGCATCCTTAAAGATCTTAGTGGTCCCTCTTCTCTGTAGTTCAGAATTTGCAGTCCGAACTACTAGCATTAAACTAAATGTTAGTGGGGATAATGGAATCCCCAGAAACAGGGAATAAATGACAGCACTTGATCACCAAAGAGAATATTAATATGGTTGCTGTTACATGTGTAAGAGCCAAAGTCGTAAATAGAATAGTCTGACTTGCAGAGATCTATGGCTTTGGCTAGTTCATCATGATATTTCAGGAAAAGAAATAGACTGGCAGGTTACTAAGTTCTCAATTCATTTTTATAAGCAGAAGAGTCCTAGGTCTATTGAAAAGAATTCTAAGTTGAATCTCCAAAACAGAGAGTCATACATAGTCCCATAAAAATTCTGAGTGCCAAATTCTCAAACCCAGAGTCCTGAAATGAAGGAAGGCGTGGTTCCTTGAGAAAGAAACCTGCTGCATTGTCCAAAACTTACTATTTATCTGTTATAATCATTTTACCAACGTCACTATGGCTATCATCAATAAAATCCAGTGGCAGACACTAGAACTGCTGCGGCCTAGAAAAATAGTAAGTCAAAAGCAATAAAGCATCCTTGGAAGGATTGCAGAGACGAGTGCCACCAGCAAGGGCTGAAGAGATGCACGGTAATAATTCTCACCACATGTCCTTTCGACTTCTCTATTTAGCCTGTGCAGTAACAAATGGATCTTGGAAAATGACTCTGAAACATTGTCAACTCAATCAGGCAGTTTATCCAATTCCAAATGCACTTTCATACATAGTTTCATTGCTTGAGAAAATTAACACATGCCCTATGAACTGGTATGCGGCTATTAATTTGACTTTTTAAAATCTATACTTTTTAGTAATGACCAACAGGCAGTTTATTTTCAGCTAGCAAGGTCAGAAATACACATTCACTGTCTTATCTTAGGAGTATGTCAACTCTCTTTTCCATAATTTAGTTCATAGGGACCTGCATTGCCTTCCTCCTCCATAAAACATTATGATGGTTCATTACATTGATGATATTGTGCTGATTATACCTGGTGAGAAGAAAGTCACAACTATTCTAGAAATACTGGCAAGACATCTGCAAATCAGAGGGTGGAAAATAAATCCGACAAAAATTCAGGGACCTTTACTATCAGCGGAATTTTGATCGTATGTGGCATGTTGAATTGCCCCTTCGAATGTTAAGAGTAATTTACTGTTTTTAGGCCCTCAGACCACCAATAAAGAGGTAGAAGGATTAGTGGTCTTCTTTGGATTTTAGAGGCAGCATATTTCTTATTTGGTTGTGATACAAGGGCCAACTACCTGAGTGGCACAAAAAGACACCAGCTTGAATGAAGCCCAAAACAACAGAATGCTTTGCAATTCTTCTGCTGTGCTAGCTGCTCTGCCATCCATTAACTGAGGAAGAGAAAAATTAGGCCTAGTTTACAGATGGTTCTGTGTGATAATACAGCAACACCAGAAAGTGCTCTGGCACTACAATGTCTTTCTGGAACATTCCTAATGAACAATGGCAAACAAAATTTGTCCAGTTGGCAGAAATTTTAGCAATGCACCTGGTTGTTCATTTTTGCCTGGGAGGAGAAATGGCCAGAAGCAAATATCTCTAGTAATTCACTCCAGCATCATGCAATATTCCCACATAACAAATCTGCATATGTATCTCAACTATCTAAAGTGAAACTTAAATTTTAAAAAGCAAACAAACAAAAAAACAATTCAATGGTTGTGGTCAGTGGTTTCACAGGATTATCATGGAATAGTAAGGAACATGGTTGAAAATTGGAGACAAGGAGGTCTAGGAACAAGATATGTGTTTACTCTTATATGAGGTCACAAAAAATGTAAAGATATTTGTGTCCTGTGTGAATGCTTGCTAAACGGTGATCTGAGATGTAAACAAGCAACAGAATAGAATGACCCGTTCCATGGAAACCAGCCATTCTCTTTTCCCAGTAATGGTTGTCATTGTGCCTTGGATTCATAAAAAATGGCCATGGTAACAGGGGTGGAGATTATGCATGGGCTCAAGAACACAGACATTCATTCATCAAGGGCAATTTGGCAATAGCCTGTGATGCATGCCACATCTGCCAGCAGCAGTGACCAGCACCGATTCTCTGATATGGGACCATTCCCTTGGGATATATGTTAGTTACCTCTTGGCAGGCTGATTACATTGGAACACTTCCATCATGGAAAAGGAAGTGTTTTATTGTTAATGGAATAGACACTCAAATATGTACGTGGATTCTCTGCATGCAATGTTTCTGCCAAAACTACCATCTGTACAGTTACAGAATGCCTTATCCATTTCCATGGAATCCCCCACACCATTGTTTGCAATTAAAGAACTGACTTCACAAGTGAAGTGTTCCAGTAGGCCAATGCTTATGTAATTCCATGGTCTAACCATGGTCACCATCATCTTTAAGCAGCTGGTTTGATAGAATGGGCTCCAAACTTATTGCCTTCTAGACCACCCCAGTATAGGGGTTGCACCCAAGGCCTGGGACTGCTACTGCCTGACTGCTGCTGATGTTTATTCAAGGCTTACGACCACTATAATTAGCAGATGGTGAAGCCAGCCATAACTTGAATCTATCCCACTAGGGTGAGAGATTACCTTCTGGCCCAGAGTGGGTCTAGAAGTACCAATTGGGAGCAATGGCCTGGAATCAGACGCTTTGGGATTTTGCCTGGTGCTGTGTTATACCGTAGTAAAGCTGGTAGTAGATTGCAAGACAAGGTCCTCTCTTCACTTTCCTCTCCTTCCCCAGGCAGAAGGAGATTTTCTGCATACTGCACTGCCTGTGTGACGAGGAGGGGTGACTCAGGCAGCCTCATGGCTGCCACAGGCGATGTTGTGCTGGTTTGCATCCTGAGCACTGAGACCAGTGCAGCACTGTGGCCTGCCCAGGGAACTCATCTGTTACAACATCATTGCCACTCAAACTTATTTGGGGCACACAGTAACTCAGCTGTCAATGAAGCAGGCCAGGACTTGGGTTTGTCCTGCTGGGGCAGCAGATTCCCTTCTGGCCCAAGGCAGGCCTGGGAGCTCTTTTCAGGGGCCATAGGATCTGCACAGTGCTATTTTACTGTGATGGGTCTAGTACTGAGTTCCAAGGTAACACTCCCTGCACACTTCCCTCTCCCTCCCTCACGCAGACAGATGCTCTTTCTGCATTGTACTGCCTGGGATTGAAGAAGGGGTGGTGCAAGCAATGCAAGACTGTCCTTCTTACTCTCTTCAATATGTCTTTTATGATTATTCTGTAAAACAAAATACTGTCACCTCTCTCCTGTTTTTTAATTCTTGTGAAGGAACTTGAGTGCGTGGATAGTTACTCAATTTGATATCCGTTTGGGGTTTGGCAGTGATCACTAGGGTATTCTATTAGGCCATCTTGAAGGTTGGTTATTTGGGAGATTTTTATATTAAAAACTTAGTTTTCTTCAGAATTATAGGGATATTCAAGTTATCTATTTCATATTCCATAAAATATGGTAGATTTTTAAAAATGGTTCATTGTATGTACCTTATCAAAATTATGTGTCCAAAACTTCCAGGGTTCCCTCATTTTTTTGATGCTGACAGGATGTGTAGTAATATCCCCTGTCTCATTCCGCATATTACTGCTTTGTGTTTTCACCTTTTCATTTCTTTGCCAATCTTACTAGAAGATTAAACTGTTATGAATGATTTAATAAATCACTATTTTAAATAATTTGTTTTCTTTTTTATTGCAATTTTATTTCATTTTGTGCTTGTATTTATTATTTTCTTTCTTCTTGCTTTTGGTTTGCCATTTTCTTATTTCCTAGATTCTGGAGCTTGGGGTTTTGATTATTGAATGAAGACTTTTTCACTTTCCTAATTAATACATTTAGCGTTATGAGTTACCCTCTTTAGTTTATATTTTCATTCAGTTCAATGTATATTTTAATTGACTTTTGGATTATTTATAAGTGTGTTACTTAGTTTCCAAGTGTTCAGATTTTTCTCTTTTTTGGCTCCCTTTATGTTACTGATCAGTGCATTTCATATACTAACAATGATGCTCACTGGTATTCTTATCTCTCTCTAATCCCATCCTGGTTGAAGAACACTCTATGTATGAGTTTAATTCCTTAAAACTTGTTAATGTTTGTTTTATGGGCCATAATATAGTTTATCTTGGTAAATCCTTTATGAACCCTTCAAAAAATGTGTATTCCTATGTTGTTTGGGAGAGTATTTTATAAATGTTGACTATAGTCTGTTGACTGGTATTGCTAACAAGATATTGTTAAGATCTTCTGTATCCTTTCTGACTTTCTGTCTGGTTCATCATTTGTTGGCATGTGGGTTTTTTTGTTGTAGATGTCGTTGTTGTTGTTTTAAGACAGAGTCACCCTGTCGCCCAGGCTAGAGTGTAGTGGTGCAAACTTGGCTTACTGCAACCTCCGCCTCCCAGGTTCAAGCAATCTCCTGCCTCAGGCTCCCGAGTAGCTGGGACTACAGGTGTGCACCACCATGCCTGGCTATTTTTTGTATTTTCAGTAGTGATTGTTTTGCCATGTTGGCCAGGCTGGTCTTCAACTCCTGACCTCCAGTAATCTACCTGCCTGGGCCTCCCAAAGTGCTGTGGTTACAGGCGTGAGCCACTGTGCCCAGCAGACATGTGGGTTTTATATTTCCAGTTGGAATTGTTGATTTATTTGTCTACTTTCTTTCTTAATTCTGTCAGTTTTTCTCTCACACATTTTGCAGCACCGATGTTTGATTTATATCCATATAAGATTGCTGTACATTTTTGGTAGATTGACATCATTTTATCATCACACAATGTCTCTACCTCTGATAATTTTTAATGCTCTGATATACAGTTTTTCTAATATTAACATACACACGCCTGCTTTCCTTTGATTAATGTTTATGCGATATACCTTTTTCCATCCATTTTAATCTAACCTGCCAAGTTATTATATTTGAAGTGAATTTCTTATAGGCAGCATATAGTTTCATCGGCTTTTTAAAAATTCACTACCAATTTCAATTATTTAATTGTTGTATTTAGGCCATTTATATTTAAAATAATTGATAACACACTAGGTCTTAAGGTTAAAAAAAATCTCTTTGTTCTGTTTTTCATTTATCTGTTTTTTCTTTTTTCTCCTGCTTTACCATTTTTTAAATAATACAATTTTGATTTTTTCCTATGGTGATTTTTGGGTATATTCCTTTGATTGGGGTAGAAATCTTATTTCCTTGCATTTCTTTATCCCTTTATTCCCCCCTACTTGTAATTTGTTTTAAATATTTTCCCTTTGTACATTTGGAACCATATCTAAAAATGGTATAATTTTTGCTTCACCTATTAAGCATACTAATAATTTAAATAAGCAAAGAGGGGAAGGAAGACCTACTATATTTACAATATTTTCATTTACTATGTTCTTTCTGATATTCAAAGTTTCATTCTATTTTTCCTTTCTGTTTATATAAAGTGCTTTACTCTTTCTTCTATGGAGTGTTTACCGTGACTAATAATCCTAGCTTTCTTTTATGTGAGAGTATCTTCGTTCTTCTTTAATTTCTGAGGAATATTTTCACTGAATATATGATTCTAGATTAGGAGTTCTTTTTTATTTCAACATTTGAGAAACATTATGCTACTTCCTTCTGGCTTCCAAATCCATTTTGGTTTGTCCCTGCAGTCAAAGAGCAACTTTTCTGTGATTGTTTTCGGGATTTTTTTTTCATCTTTAGTTTTTAGAAATTTAATTATGATATGAATTAAAAGGGTTTTATTTATGTTAATCTTTTAAGAAATTTACTTAGTTTTTTCAATAAGTAGAGTTATATTTCTTGCTGAAATTAAAACATTTAATTTCAAACTTAAAAAACATTCACTCATATTTAGATTGAGAGAAAACTCTAAATGCTGAGCACATTCAACCTGATGAAAAAAAAAAAAACATATTTAGCCACTATATCTTTAAGTTATTTTCCTTATTCATTCCATCTGATACTTCAATAACACAAATGTTAGAATTATTTTTTATAGACTCGCAGGGACTGAGGCTCTCTTTCATTTGTTTTTATTTTCGATCTATTGTTCAGGTGAAATAATTTGTGTATTTTTTCAAGTTTATTAATTCTTTTCTATGTTCTCTGATGATGTCCTCTAAATGTCCTCTTCAGTCTGCCAAAGAGTTCAAATACAGAGTCTTTTATTTGGGTTGTTGTATTTTTTTATTTATAACATATTTATTTTATTTTGTGCTGAAACTTTCTATTCCTTTGCTGAGGCTTTCCATTCTTTTCATTGCATTTGTCTCAAACATGTTTATAATAGTTTGTGGATGCCTTTTTACTATGACGGCTTTAACATCTTTGTCAGATAATTATATGTCATCTTAGTGCTGGCATCTATTGCATTTTTAAAAAGTTATTTTGAAGTGTTTCTGATTCTTGATATGAAAGTGATTTTCAAATAAAAACTTGACCTTCTTATATTATGTTATGTGGCTCTGGATCTTATTTCAATGTTCTTGGCCACTTTGTTTTGCCAGATAAAGGACGGGAAGGGATATGGAAAGATTTTGTCTCAGTACTGCCAAGTAGAGGATTCCTGCCTTCCCACATAGTCTATGTTGACACGTAGGAGTGGAAGCTCTTCAATACTGCTGAGTTGGAGTGAGAGTTCTGGCCTCATGCTGTCATTATTGACATGTCGAGGGTAGGAGGGTGTACTATGGGTCATTGGTGATGAATGCACTGAATCCCTATTTGACCTTCAGTGACATAAACCAGACAAATGCCTTATTACATCCTCATAAGGGTGGGAGTTTAGGTGCTCCCCTGGGGCTTTGCTGGCATGGATTGGAGTAGAGCCACAGTATTTTTCTGTAGTTTTTGTCTGAATTAGAACAATTATTGTCTAAAAATATTCTATGTCTATGAGTTTCCCCTTTCTTCTTCAAGTGGTTAGATATGGCAAGTTTGCATGGCTTCTCTGTGCCTGTTGGCATTTCTGGGGTGAAACCTTCTTAAGCTCCAATTCTAATGAGGCAAGAGAGAAACCCAAAGCCTCACACCATTTGTTCCTTAGTTTTGGCTATACCTGTGGGCTTGCTTTCTTCTCTCCAGCCTGTTAAGTTCAACTAGAAGTTGAACTTAATAAGCAAGAATAAGAAGATGTGTGTCTATGCCATCTTAGAAGCACCTAATATTTTCATCACATTTGAAGGTTTAAAGAAGGCTTTAATATATCACATTATATGCCACAAAATCTATTCTTTGAGAAAAAGGAAAGAAGTGAAGTGGAAAAATGGAAGAACTTCAAATGAAATTTATACTTTTATAAAATCTTCCATAACACATGTTTTTTTTTTTTTTAGCTTCTGATTCCTGAAAGTTGGAACCCATTTGGCAAGTTGTGGAATAAATACACTGTAGTTAGCAATAGAATTAAACATGAGTAATCTTTAAATTTATCCTTTTTAATATATAAATGCCTCACTGCTAGAGAGACCTGTTAATAAGTATAAAAAAAAATCCTAGAACATTTTTTACAGACATTATCAGGTTAGGGTTTAAAATTTTGATGTAAATTTATTTTACTTTTCATGTTTCACTTCAATTATTGGAATAGCAAAAGTTTCTCAGTGATAAATTGTGGTAGAGTTCAGTAAATATAGCAATTGTAACAAGATAGATGCATGTTATATCCTTTAAGATTGCTGTAATTAAAAAGTTATTTAACAAAATTCAATATTATAGAAAACTAGCATAATAATCTCCTAAAACAAACGAGCTCGGGCTACGGTAGGTTTTGATATGCAAAGGCCATTCCATATACTAAGAATCATGCTTGCTGCTATTCTTAACTTTCTCTTCATCTCCCTCCGCCACACACAATTTTATTAGTGAGATCATTTATCAATTTTTATATCATCTTCTACAGTTTATGTTTGAAAGACATAATCTTTCAAATATTTGAAATTTATATAATTTATATAAGTTCTTCTTACTCCCTGAATATTTTTACACTAAATTATTTTTAGTGGAATGATAACCCAAATCTCTTCAAAATAGCTAGCTAAAGCGTTAACCTTTGACATATTGTTTAACCTCTCTGGGTCTCGGATATCTTTTCTGTAAAATGAGAAAGTCAGAACTGGATTACATCTAATGGTTTTGTGTTTTAAATTTCTTTATCTGTTTGAATATCCTAATTTATTCTAAAACTTCCATCAAGATAAAAAAAGTAGTTCTATTTGAGAAAGGTATTTTTTAAATTATTTTATTTATGAAACATCTTAAGAATCCTAATTTTCAGATTTTTATCTAATTTCTCAAATGGTTGTTTCCTGTCTTTATTTTTAATTCTTTTCAAATAACCATTTAACTCAGTTTCCCTACATCAGTTTTGGTTCCTTTGCTTTTTAAACTCTTCTAATTTTGAGGAACTTTTTGTTTTTTAGTCCAGAATAACATCACATGTTTTTTGGCTCACGCGTGCCTGTGTGTGCACAAAAGAGAGATGGGGAGACAGAGAGAGAGAGAGAAAGGAGAAAGAGAGAAGGGATACCAAAGGTAACAACTATTTGGTTTCGCCAACTTTTGCAACAAAGCAGGTATACTATCAATGGTGGAAGTTGCTATAAATATTGGGAAAACAGACATGTGATGCAAGATTTGATAGTAAAAAACAGAGAAAAAAATATTTTATCTCCTCTTTGCTTTTATACTATGGCTGGAACTCTAGCAACATGATTTACATTTAAAAGGTACACCAGATATAAGAGAGGCAGCCAATAATGATAATTCTATAAAAGTCAGGTATTGACTTACATTGCACATAGTGGAAACTCAATCAATATTTATTGAATGAGTTGGAGTACCCAACTTCTAATAGCATTGTCAGACCATGTATTTTTATTATCACAAACGAAAATATATTCATGCTAAAAAGAAAACTGTCTCAAGTTGTTGTTATTTGAAAGTGTGTGTCACTCTAAAATTCATAGTGAGACGTAATTCACCCACTTTGGCTTCCCAAAGTGCTTGGATTACAGGCATGAACCAGCACATCTGGCTAAAATATATCATTCTAGATCTAGAAATATGAGGAAAGTGTTGAGGTACAATCATCCCACAGAAAGGGCAATTAAAATTTGTTACAGTTGTCAAGTCACTTTGCCCAAGGTGAATTTTTGTCATTGTAAAGGACCATGGCTGGAGTAGAAGCTCTGTGTTTTTGGCGAGAATTACTGGACTGAAAGACACATGAAGATTACAGAAAAATGTTTCACAGCCAAGAGACTGTTAAACATTGGTTTCCAGTGTAGTGTATCTCTCTCAACAAACATATACACACAGATAAAATAAATTAAAAATGTAAAAATCTATGGAATGTATAAAATATTATAACTATCAAGTTAGATTAGCAATGTTACTGAATACACAATTAATGTAGAAAAATAGATACATGTTTATATCTTAGTAATAAAGAATACAAAAAGTGAGAAAAATACCAATTTAAATTAGCATAAAATTTCAAAATACCAAAGGATAAACTTTTTAAATGTGTAATACCTATACACTGAAAGCTACAAAACACTATAGAGAGAAACTAAAGAATATCTAAATAAGTGAGCAGATACATTCTCTTCACGGAACACTCAATATTTTTAAGATGTCTCTTATCTCCAATTGAATCTGTACTTCCAAGGTGATCATAGTCAAAATCCCTGTAGACTTTACTATAGCAAAAGACAAGCTGATTCTAGAAGTCATACAGAGATACAAAAGATCTAGAATAGTTAACAACACTTTGAACAAGAAGAGCATAGTGGAAGGGTGGACAGGATCTGATTTCAAGGCCTCTTTCCAGGGAGACACACACTATTCTACTCAGCTCTGGAAGATGGTGTTGGGATTGGACAGTCTAAGATACTCTTTTGTGACTTCCTGTTTGTGTCTTTTACTCTCTTTCTCTTTGTCTGTCATTAACAGAGGCATTGTTTATAAACTACAAAGCAGAAACCTTACCTACATACTTTGATGAGTTTTGACAGGTGAATACACTTATTTAACCAACTACAAAACAAAAATCAAAAAATAGAATATTTTAAGACCCTAAAAATTGTCTCCACATTTGTTCTTTTTCTAGACATTTATTTTGGATATGATAGATCTGTTACATCTCCATATATGTCTAAGGATAAAATGGCTAGTCTTTACAAAAGCAAACAAAAAATCTGGGAATCTGATACAGATTGCAGTAATATAGAGATCAAATTGAAGACAAATGATAGTTTAAGAATGTAGTCACACAACTCATAAGTATGGTCTATGCTCTGTTTAAAGCAGAAAATGACACGCTTTTTCTCTAAAAATAAGTTATAAAATACTTAAGTATTGTATGTCACATATTTTTTTTCTGTCATGGGCAGACAGACAGACCATTAGAGAGAGAGATATCAACATCTCCTTAAAACATTAAAAAAAAATGTGCTTTGCTTATGGGCCACACTTAAACAGGCAATAGGCTAGATTGTTCTGCAAGCCATAGTTTGCCAACTCCTGACTGAGATCATTTTAAGTTACATTTTACAATATTTCTACTTTCAATAAAATGCCCTTGAATGTCACTGATAATTGTATTTCTAAGATTACAATTTTGGCATTTGTACAAAAGGCATTGTTTAGAATTTAATTTTCTATATTTCTGTTGCTAGTAAATAAAAGAACAAGTTACGATATTGATTTTGTGTCCCATACCTTGCTGAATCACATATTACTTATAGTAGAGTTTTGTTTTTTCCTTAGGTTTCTCTGCATACAAAATTAAGTTTTACGTGAATAATGGCAATATTAATTCTACCTTTGTGCCTTTTATGTCTTATTTCCAATTTTATGGAATAGAATCATGAAGATAATAGTAAACAGAAGTGATAAACTAATCTACCCTTATCTTACCATGAGCTAATGGAATAAGTACCAAAATGATTAGTTGTAGGTTTCTTCACTGATGTTTTTGATCAAATTGAGGTTGATTGGTTCTATTCTTAAATTATTGAGAGTTTTTAAAAAATCATACATAAATGGGTATTGGTTCTGTTGAAGCCCTCCGCTGTTTGTAATCGGATGTATTTGTGATTACTGTATATTTTATATGGTGATTTATGTAGACAGATGTTTTGCATTGCTGTGGTAAGATTCACTTGGTCTTGATTTGTGTAGAGATGAGTTTGCCTTTAGTAGTTCAGGAGTTATAGACTGTAATTTTTAAAAATATTGTAATGTCCTTGCAATTTTAAAAAATAATTGCTCAAATAAATAATTTAAATAATCTTAAATAATGTTTATTTTGGCATCAAAAATGAACTAAGAAATATTTTTCTTTCTTATTTTCCAGAAAGAATATATATATTTTTTCCCTTTCATAAATATGAACTGCAATTTATCATTTAAGGCATCTGCACATTGGACTTTATTTGTGAGGATGTTTCAGGTTTCAAATTACTCTTTCTAAATATACAGTGCATTATTTTGATTTTCAGTTTCTTCTTGACTCATTTTGTGAGTTATGTTATTGCAAAACAAGTGCCTTGTCAGCCAGGTTGTTCGAGTCATTAGCATGTAGTTTCTCCTCTTTATTAAGCTTTTACAGAAGTTCTTTGGTGATTTCACTGATGATATTTGTAATTTGTTTTTTCTCTCTTCTTTTCTTGGCCTGGTTTGCCTAGTGGCTTATCGTTTTTATTAGTTGTTTGTGCTATTGTTTTTATTATGTACTTTCTTCTATATACAGTGGAATTAATATTTTCTATTTTTTTAATGTCTTCTATGTTATTTATTGTGCTGTTTTGAAATGTGTTGCTTTATTTCCAAATATAGGGGAATTTTCAAAATATATTTTTGCCAATTATTTTTCACAAACATCTTAAATAACAATTTCCACACTTTGAACTCTAATAAGATATTTTTATATTTTTGATGAATGATTTATGTGTGCTTAAGAAAATATGTGTACACATTTAACATACCCAGTAACTATGATGTTTAATATATAATGGAGTATTATTTTGGTATCATTTCCCTTTATCCTAAAGAACTTTCTTTTATATTCTGGTAGTGCATCTCTATAGACAATAAATTCTCTTGACATTCATTTATATGAATTATTTTGTCTTCAGTTTTAAAGGATATTTTGCTAGATATATAACTTTAAATTGACAATTTTGTTACTTATTCTTTCTTTATTTTAGAAAAATTTTCCCCATATTTGTGGGTTTCATGATTTCTTAGATTCATGATTTCATTCAAAAATATAATTTGGAGTAATTAAACCATTTTCATTATCACATCTATATCATTTTCCCATTTTTTTCCATATGACCTTTTGGAACTTCAATCACCCATGTTGGAGATGACAATGTCATCTCACAGTCCATAATATTATGCTTCTTTTTTCAGTCTTTTCTTTTTTATAGTTTATATTTTTTTATTAACCTGTCTTGAGATTTATTATTTTTTTATACAGCATTCATTTTTCCTTTGACCAATTTATTTAATTTTTAAATTTGGCATTTTCATATTTCAGTTCCATAATTTTATTTTGTTGTTTTCAAATCTCTTCTGAAATATATCTCTTCAGCCATTGCAGTAACCATATTTTCTGAACTTAATATTTATAGTAGTTATTTTAAGCTGTGTTTTTACAAACTGTATTATCTACATAATCAATGAATAACTGTCTATACACCTATTTTATTTTCTTGATTTTAGGTCAAATTTTTCTGCTTTTTACATATTTTGAAAGGAATTGGTATATCCTGAACAGTCTTTTTAAGGGATATCTATAATACTTTTAATACTTTTATTGAGATAAAATGCACATTCCAAGTGTATAATTGAGTCTTTTTAGTATACTCACAGTTATGTGCAACGTCACCACAGAAAATTTTAGATTTTGATCCTCTCAAAAAGAAACCCATATACTTTATGTACTATTCCCTTGTGCCACATACAACCACTCCCAACCCAAACCCTTAGCAGGCACTAATCTGCTTTCTGTCTTCATAGATTGATTATCTACAGATTTTACCATTTTTGGAAATTTTGTCAAAAAGGTTTTGTACAGTATGTGGTCTCTATTGAATGGCTTTTTTCAAAGCATATGTTTTCAAGTTTCATTTATGTTGTAATATGTACTTTATTTTTTGTGGCTTAATAATATGGCATTGCAGGGATATATTACATCCATTTGGAAACTAAGTATGTAATTGAATTTCATAATAATTCAAGTGACTAGAGATTTATATTTACCAACCGTCTTCACTCTGGCTTTCTCATAAAAATTCTGAGGTTGGCAGAGAGTGATGGCTGAGGAATTTTAGGTTAAGCAATTTTTTTGTGTGTGTGTGATTAAGTATCTTCCAGACCCTTATCCTTCCAGCCAATCCACAGTACTGTTCGAGTCTTGATGAACTTATTCTTTACTCTTCACACCTCCATCCTACTAGGATTTACTTCAGATATTGATGATTCTCTGTTTTTGTACCCAACCACAAAGGATTTGTTCCACTGAAATTCAATTTGTTATGCTTTACTTTCATTCATTGCTATTCAATATTTTTGTAGAAAATTATGATTATAATTGTATCTCATTATTTCCTGTAACCACGCAGAGAAGAGATCTAGGGTCTTTTATGCCCTATGTCTTAATTGAAAACAGAAGTTCCAGCTTCATACATATTTTTGTAGAATGATTTAAAGGAACAAATTAAATGGTTTCTAAATGGAATATTACTTATTTCAAACCAGTGGTGTTATAATACAAACTTTTTCATCCTTCTTTTTCTAAAATGGGCTCCTCTAGGATGGGTAGATGGTTTCAATAACTACTGTTTTTATGTCATTTCAATAGGAAAATATTGGAATTTAATTTCATGTTCAAAGAGTCAGTAAAGTTCTTTTCCCTGTCACTTTCCACACTGTTTTGTTTTGGAAAGTAGGAGTCTGAATGGAGCAGTATTGTTGTGTCTCAAAATCAGGAAATCCAAACAGAAACACTTACTACTAACTGTCAGAAAAGTGTGTGAATTGAAGGAATCCTCAACAACAGAAGGGCACTAGAAATCTCAAGGAATTTTTCACTGAAAATTTCTTTTTTTTTTTTTTCCTAAATCAAGCTTACTTTTAAACATTATTCTAATAAAATTGTTTCACTGGAAATGAGAACAAAATGCATATCTTGCCATTGCATTTGACTTTTGACAGAATGAACAATTTTCAAATTTGATTCAAACTAATTTGATGGATCTGTCAAATGTATTCTATAGGAAGTCCAGGAATCCTCACATAAAAAATAATATTTTTACTAGTTGTTAGAACAGAAAAGCTTATCACTATGTTTCCTCTGTAATCACCCTGAAGGTATCCTTGAATTATGGTTCATATGATTCAAATTGATGGTGTACTTCTATTGCTTCTTGCAGTAGAAAAACAGTCAAGACCAACAAAAGCCTAGTAAGTGTTACATGTACCAGGAATAGTAACCACAGCTCTTGCAGAGCTTGAAGTTAAGTCATTAATTACTACACAGTACATGGGGTCCAGGCACTAGGAATTGATCAGAGAGTGCTGCCCTTTGGATTTGTAATTGTTTATGACACCTGCCTCTTCCATTATTCATTTTCTCAGTTGAGACGCAAATAAGAATATTTTAATTCATAGGATCTCATAGTACAGAGACTATTAGAGTCTTCTTCACTGGACTAGAAAATGATATAAAAATCAAAATATCCAAAAAGATTGTTAACTGCATAGAGTGGCAGAATTTTGTTATGTAGAGAAGAGAATCTGAATAAGTCACCAAAACAAGCAGGAAGAGAAGGTAATTCAAAAAGCCAAAGTAAAATGTCAAGACATTGGAAAACTCCCAAGTAAATAGAAACAGAGAGTAACAGTTTAGATAGGCAAATGGAAAGGCGATTTTGGATGAATATAAAAGACAGTGTACTGACCTCAGTAAGATGTTTTTTTCTATAGTACTTTAGACAATGAATTGCCAAGCTAGCTCTGATGAAAGAACTGTGGGCAGAGTGTAGTTGACATAGCAATAAAAAGCATTAAAATATTTTCTTGTTGTCCTTGCTGAACAAATTAGTTGTACATAATTAAATTATACTAGGCCATCATAAAATGATTCTAAAAAGTATATGTGGTGCCAAGAACTCATTAAGGACTTTTGGTGTGAATGTAAGTTGGAAGCACTTAAAAGTATTAACATTTTTCCTTGCTTTTCTTTTTGGTCTTAGAGAAAAACCTGGAATGTGAGAATAGGCAAAAACCCTAACAAAGGGGCTTATTGTTTTCTGCTATTGCCTCCCTAGTGTTTTTTCTCTGAGCACAATATATTAATCTATAGACATAAAAGAAATAGGAAAAATACTTATTTGAGAGCATTCAGAAAGGATAGCAAGGTATCACTGAAGACAATAAATTAGTGTTCCATGTGTGAGAGTTTTGTATTTTATTTTCTGGAATTCCGAAACTATTTCTTTTGCTTTTTGCTTTTCTTTCCTATTTTATTTTCTGGAATTCCTAAACTATTTCTTGTGTTTTTTTTCTTTCCTTTGCTTTTTCCATTATGCCTTCTTTTTTCTTTATTTTCAAATGAAACTTGATACAAGAAACAAGATTAAAGGTAAATGTTCTGATTGACTCAGGGGTCCATACTGTTATCTGCCTACTATGTGATAGTTTATAAGGTATTTTAATGGAAGCTTAGGGCTCTTTGGAGCACTATTTGAGAATCATTGCATTTAAGAACTGTTAACATTGAAACTTAGATGTAGGAGGCAGACAATTAAAGACAAGCCATGTTTTTAAGGTCAGATACAATATCCAATGTCCACACAAGAAATATATACAAGAGAATCTAAGACTAACACAGCCTAATAAAATTCAAGTTATTAGGCAGTGTTAACAGCAGTAATAAACCTTTCCATTAAGCCAATTGAATACTAAGCAAATCCAGATGAAATCTGAAAGCTCTTATGTAGCCTTTTGTATGTGCATGGCTGCAGAAGACCAGACTGATAAATCATATGAATGCAGAGAAATTACTGTATTTACGAATGACTAGAAATTATATGAGGACATATCATTAAAAATATATGAAATTTCATGTGCCTGATGTCAAAATAAATATTTATTAAATGGCATGATGTAGTATTGTTTTGATTCATCTCTACAATATCTGGGGTATTTTCCAATATCCTCAAAGAACTACAATTTCAGGGCTTTCTTGTTTTTGTTTATTTGTTTTGTTTTTATTTATGTTCTTTGTGGAGTTTCTAAAAGTTTTTTTTTTTTTAATAGTTATGCTTGTTTTGTTTCTTTTAACAGGGGTAAAATGTCTTTAAGTAACAAAACAATGTTTACTCCTACACAGGGGTATAAAACTCCTACACTGACAAGACTTAATATGCATATATTTATTGCACACAGATTACTAAGCATAAATAAGCACATGAAGGAAAAATAAAACATAAAGATCTCCAGTGTTCAAGTGTGGAAGTCAAAGTAAGGCATGAAAATAATTTGAGCAGCTTCTAGGACACGATTGTCCTTACAACAAAATATTAATTTCTTTGCTGTTCTCTGTACTGGTTGTCAGTTTCCAAAAGCAACCAATTTATTGTCATAAGCATGCAGAAAGCAGCAATTTTCAAAGCAATTTAAAAGATGTGGTTAGTTTCTTGAATAATTATGTGTCATTATACTTTTAAATGATCCATTGAATGTCTTAGTGATATATTTTCTATAAAGTATTCAATTTTAAATTGGAAAAAAAAAATCTTGGTATGGGGAGAAAATCAAGATCTTCTGACTCTTCAGTTACAACACTGGACTTTTACATTAAATGATTGAATATAAATGCATATTATAATATTTAGTGCTCAAGTACCCCTATCTTTCCCATAAAATTTTATGCTCTAATACAATAACATTATTTTGTTTAATTTTAGGGAGGTAAAGGATAATTGACATACTTCCCCACACTCCCAGAGGAAGTTAAATGACTTTTGGTAGGAAACATGGTTTTTCCTCTTAATATGAAAACATGCTGCATATGAAATAGAGTGCCCGCAAATGAGATTTAGTCTAGAAAGCCAATGTACATGTAAAATGTCTTATGGTTCAAAGGCTGAAACCACAACTAGGAAAGAGAACAGTAAGAAGTAATTTTAAGTTGCTTGATATTGAAATAAGCAACCTTGGACAATTAATAGCCTCTTTGACATGATTTAAAATAAGTGGCTAGGGTGGTACCTCTGAGATTACAGAGTAAGAACCTCCATAAATCTGTTTCCCATTAAAAAATGGTAAAATTGTCCAAATTAATATTTTTGGAACTCTAGAAATTAACCAAAGCCTTGCAACTATTTGAGAGAAGTTTATTTAAGACAACTACTGAACCTCAGTACAGAAGGTTTGTGTGGATATTTACCAAGTCACATCCTTGTACTTCACATCACTCTCTCCCCAGACCCACAGAAACCTTGAAAACCAGCGGCCTGGAAAACATATGAGCTGCAAAGATATCTTCTTAGCAGCCATTGAGGGACAGACCCAGGTTCAAGCTTCTCCAAAAATCCAAAAACTAGAGTCTTAGCTCTATTTGACCTGTCTTGCAGTTCCCTGAAAACACCCAATTACAACTGTTATTGACCAGCTTAGAACTCACCCTGTAGGGAGCTTCCTATCTTTGGAGAATTTTTCAAAAACAATCAGCAACAGTTACCCACTTTATGGCTACCTGAGGGTAGCATACCAGTTGAAGTAAAGTGCTTGGCCAGTCTTAAAAAAGGAGGATATTGGGAGCAAGATGTATATAAGGGCTTTTGAAAAACGCTTATATATTCACATATTACTTAGGGTCTAGAAAGTGAAGTATGAGTGTAGGGCTGGTTGGATGTCCAGGAGAGATGAGTGAGCCCCATCTGTCATCCTTAGCTAACATTTGGGACCTGTTTTAACCATTAAAGGAAGGCTAAGGCAAAAACATGAAATGTTGCCAACTGCCAACCATTGAAAATTATTTCAACATACACCCAGGGCTTCTCGCCAAAGAATGAAAGAACGATGGTTCAAAGCATTTGATAAAATCACTGACCAATAATTAATTGAGCATGAATCTAACTAGAAAGAGATATCATTTGGCTAATACTATAGAAAATACAGATGTTACCCATAAGTCCAGACAAGTCACTGAATCAATAAATAGCAGCAATAGCAAATAAACAATAAAAATTAGCCCTAAAAGGAAAGGAAATACAGTTTTCAGAGTTGAACATGATATTATCCATTTTAGGTCCTTGATTTAAAGCCCTGAAAGGAGAGGAAATGTAGTTTTCAGAGTTGGACATTATATTATCCATTTTCAATCCTTGATTTAAAAATCAAGTTTTCACTAATATATCATTAGGCATACATAGAAATAGGAAAGTGTGTGGAGACTGAAGCACACTATTTGTGTTTACCATTGTAATTGCATAAAACATCTTAAAGTTGTAGCATTCCATTTTAAACTAATAACTTTGATCACATGCAAAAACTTTACTTTTTTACAATCTCCATCCCTCCTATTCTATGTTATTAGTCTAACAAGTTACAACTTTATATATTATATGCCTATTTGTATAAAGTTACAGGTTTTTTATCATTTTGTCATTATAATTCTATGTATAAAAATACAATAATAAAGGTTACTGCATTTGTTCATGTATGCACCCATATTTATAGAGAAGCTTTTGTTCTTGTGGTTTTGTGTTGATCTCTAATATCCTCACATTTCAATTTAAAAGACTCCCTTTAGCATTTCTTGGAGAGCTGTTCCATTGATAACAAAATCCTTGGCCTTTGTTTATCTGGGAAAGTATTCCTTTCTCCTTCATTTTTGAAAAAAAGTTTTGTTAGAAACAGTGTGTTTCCTTGACAGTTTTTTTTTCTTTCTTTCAGTTTTTTGAATATATTACCCCACTTTCTTCTGGGCTGCAAAGTTTCTGCTGAGAAATTCATTAATAATTTAATGAAAATTTCCTTGTATATGATGAATTGCTTTTGTTTTCTGCATTCAAGATTCTCTGAATTTAGATAATTGATTTGATTATTAGAACTCAGATAATTTGTTTTGAATTTAGGTAATTTGATTTGATTCATGTGTTTTGGTGCAGTTCTTTTTTAATTTATTCTAGTCGGAGTTTTTCTCAGCTTTTTAGTTCCATATAATTTGCTTTCAGCTTCTTAATTCTATCCATGCATTTTTTCTCTAGATTTAGGAAATTTTCAGTAACTATTTTGTTCAGATGAGCTGCCTTCCCTTTTTCTGTCTCCTATTCTGGAATTTCCATAATGTTCATGTTGGTAAGCTTGATGGCGTTCCATAAGTCCTTAGGCTTTCTTTTCTTTATTCCGTCGGTCGTTTTGCTCCTCCACCTCACTTTAAATGACCCACGTTTGAGTTTTCTGATTACTTTTTATTCTGTCTCATCATGCCTGCTCTAGAACACCTTATAATACAATTTTCAGTTCACTTATAGTATTTTTTAACTCCAAAATGTTCAAATTCTTGACATATTTTTGGGTACACTTAACATGCAAGTACAAAATGTTTTGAAGAGGAACTAGCAAACAAATGCTTCTAATAGGTCAAGTAAGACATTATTTGTAACTTTAATAAGGTCACTTTTGGCTGAGTGTTATGATAAAAACTGGAGATAGTTCAAGAAAGAATGGGGAAGAACATTCTGTTTGAGAAAAAGAAGACGATTTTTTGAGAAATTTTGCCTTAAAAGAGAAGATAAATATAGAGAAAACAGGTAAATTTTAAAATAGCCATTTCTACTTAATATGGCCAACATTTTGATTTTAATTTTTGTCTATTGGAGAAAACAGTTGTATTTTTAGAGGCTAGCCAGAAGAATTATTGTTGTTATGTAAATTTCAGGTCAAGGAAGCGGAGAAATCTGTTCTAACAGAAGGCTATGAAGGAATATTTGAAACTTTGAACATATATCAAGGTGTGATAAAACCTTTAGAGGCAGCATATGGAATTTTATATTAGAAAGATGTTTGGGAACTTTCTTATTTAATAATTAGACTAACTATCTTACTAAGTTTCTGAAGCAATTTTTTTTATTTCGAGTTCATTGAAATTACTAGGATATTAATATTTTATAAAGTCAATTAGTATTTGCCCTAATGGTATCGTGATAATACATCAACATTTAGAGAAGTGGTAGAGAGTGAGAGATTATTGAGTTGAACAATGATATATTTTACTGTCTCCCGATGTCTACTTTTGCAAGCTAGCTCTGCAGTTTATTTACAATAAAGTTATTGTGGGTCTTCTGAGCCACTTACATTGTTATCAGTCTATATATTATATTGTATACAGTATATATTCCACCCCCTTGTAACTAATAGATTACTTTGTTAATTAAGGATACAAAATATTATCAGTGTAGAGGGTTTTTATAATTTATATTTTAAGAATAGTGAAATCTTTTTAAAAACACAAATATGAATACAAAATTAAAATAAACATAGTAACAATGGGAAAAATATTACGTAATATGGTGAATATCATCATTGTTATATGTCTTTTTGGTGAATAATCTTTTGGTATGTGAAGTTCCAAGAGAAAAATTACTTAATCACCCCTACAACTAATCAATGAAAACTGTGTCAGTGTTAATGAAGCAGTTTCTCCTTCTAGCATGAGGAATCTTTAAGCCAGCTGTCAAAACAATAATTATATGTATTGTTTATTTAAAGAGAGATGTTTCCTTCCTACCTAGAAGGGCTACCCTCTTTATGCAAATTTGTATTATTTGAGTGCATGCTCTCATTCTATCAACCTATATTAAGTTTCTGAACTAGTCTTTGAATCACGGATTACTTTTGTTTGAGAATGTTTGGAAAGGTTGCTAGTAGCATACAGTAAAAAAGTAAATTTCATAAATGCCATCCTCTACTCTGTATTATCCTGCTACACAGCTATAAAGTTTAAAACCCATGAAGTTTCAAAATATAAATGTGAGGTCAAACCATTTCAAAAGCAAGAATTAAGAGAGAAATTAATTTACAAAACAACCACCAAACATATCTGTTCAGAGTGTACTTATCTCCAGTAATGTAAAAGAAAGTGTGGCCAAAGGCTACATGGCAGAGGTCCTGTCATGTGGAATTCGCACATTTTTCTAGATTGCCTCAACCCTCTCCTGCAGAGGGCTGCAGATTCTTTGTTCCTTTCTGGTTAGAGTAGATTAAAATAGCAAGAAATGTAGGCTGTTATAACATCAGGAATAAAGATGTTTTCTTTACCTTCAGTAACTTAATGATATTTATTCAGCTGAAATGGACATTTGGAAATCAATGTTTGGTAGTTACCTGCAACTAGACTATAGAAACAACTTGTAAAAATCAGGACATCCATAGACACCAGGATATTTGATATGCACTATTAATTTTTTTTATTTTATTACTGTCCTATGCAGTTTTTATTAGTGACTTCTACTTTCTTTCTAGTTTTCATCAATTAATAATCAATTTTATGTCATTAGTGGAATTCCTCATGAATCTGACAAGTCATATCTATTAGTATTATGATTTCTTTAAATGCACACACACACATACACACCACAAAGAACCCTTTTATGTGCTCTAAGTACCTTTGAACCTTGATGCATCCTTGCAAGGTAGACAGAGAACTGTCTCTAATATGCTCATGCAATAATGAAAACCCCTTAAAAATTATGAAGCTCTTTTCTAAGCTACAGCATTGTTCCTCCTAATTCAAATAAAAATAAAATATATTAGAAATTAAATACATTTTTAAAAACTACACAAAGAAAAGATATGGTAGGGAATTTCTGAACAACCCCAAAACCTATACTTTTGACTCCTAGTCCCTAGGTTGTTTTCGTACACAGAGGATGTAAACACCTGCCCACTACTCTCACACAAGATCTGAAATAGGCAAAAGACACATCTATTATTTCCATAGGACCTTGCTTAGTCAAAGATAACTCTAAGAAAAACAGTGTTATAGATAGAAGATATTACTAAGAATTTATTGTGTGCTAGCCTCCTGAGGCTATTTGAATATTACTTCATGTGTAATGTGGGGATAATGTATTTCATTGCCTAGGAACAGTATTTTGATTAATTAAATACAGTTATTCAACTAAATGAACACTTAATAGGAGGTTTATCATAAAAATTACAGTTCTGGGCAGCACCGAAAATTCAGAAACGGTGAACACACAGCATAGTGGGAATCATAGTTCTTATTAAGGCTCTCGAAGTTACATCAGGAAAAATCTCAAGTAGCCCCTGGCTGAACATTCCCATCAGGCTTTGGTTAAAGCATAAGAGAGTCAGTGTCTGTCCTGCAGCCTGCTTATGCAAAACCACTCTGATTTTAACTGACTGATTTCTTCCTTTTAGCGTTTGGTTTTTCTGAAATTTTTGTAGGTATAAAACAAGATTGCCTAATTTATTTTTAGTTATGCTTAAACTTTTTTAAATGACTATGATGTGTAATATCTTAATATTACATGGCAGAATATAGCAAATTATTTATATTTTAATAATTGATAGGAGCATATGCTTCTAAGATATGACACATTAGTGTCATATTTCATATAGAAAAGGAACTCTTTAATGCATAATTATTTCCTAATGACTAACACAGAGCCTGGCATTTTACAGATAATAACATTTATTATCAATGAATGCAAGAATAAATAAATAAGAGAACAAGCAATGAATGAGTAAATGTCAGCTTAATGAAAAAACTCCAGCTCAAATGACAAATGCCAAAGAGGTCATAATGAAAGAAAGTATACTGGTAATAGGACAGGATGCTAATTTTGCTATCTAGCTATTTTCATATAAGGGTCAGCTCATACGTTAAAAAATCTGTGTTCATATTTCTTTTATTTGAAAGGTATTAAATCCAAATGTTGAGAAACTTGAGCAAACATGAATGAATAGCAATTACACAGGATAAGAGACAAAAGCAGTTAAAAATGTCGATTATTTCCTTAAGATCCACATAACCTAAAACTTCAACCAGATTTTTTTTATATTAATCTCCAGATAGCCAAATGATGATTGGTTGTCTTCAGTATTCCACTGGTAACTGAAACAAATAAGCAAACAAACAAACTGAAAGGTTGGGTTTGCAAAAAGCAGATCTCGAGACAAAGATTTGTGTTGACTTATTAACAACTGTTTTCTGGAAACACTAGACATGTGTTTAGAGAAAGCATGTACTAGGAAAGGATGGAGGCTAAGAAAAGGCAAAATATAAAGCAAAATATGATGAGGAGTAACTTTGGCTGAATCCTGCAGGGAAGCTCTAGGGCTAGCACAGGCCACATGGGAGTTGCCCTGCTCAGGTGCAGAGGAGCTGGAGAATTTCTTCTCCTGTCCCTTTTGAGTGCCACCTCAGAGACAAATATAAGTTTCCAGGCAATACCCCCTCCCATGAGTGCCAGCAGGCAAGATATCACAACCTGAGGGGAGTCTTCTAGAAAGAGACAGGGGTTGTCTGCTGGGAGTCAATGTGTTAAAAAATGTAAAGGCATCCAATGCTGATATGGGCTGAAGCACTGAGACAAATACATGACTGAGCCATATATCTGCTATATGGCTCAGTCCCAAAATCTTTAGGCCATTTTCAATTTAACGTTTCTTCTTATAAAACTTATACTAAGAAGTAGTCATCAATAATAAGCAATGAAAAACTGTAAAGATTGAATAGACAAAAAAACAGAAAAAAATCAGCCAAAGTCATTATTTTATTAGAGTGCGGCAAGATTGATACCCACAAAATTAAAAAAGGAAAAAGATTGGAACCTAGAACCAGTTTATACACACATACACAAACACACACACACTCACACACACACACGCTTACACACTAAATATGCATAATATGCAATTAGTTTAAATAAATATAAATTTGGCAGAATAATTATCTTCATTATGGACCCAAAATTCAGTTTAATATGTTTTCCCAATTATATTCAAATGCAGATACTCTACTTCCTTTCCTTCTGTATTTTTCTCTGCATACGGTCAAGTCCTATACTTGCCTATAATTGTCACCCTTCAGTTTTTTTTCTTCACACTGCAATCAATTTGCATGTCTCTATCTGAAATCGGATCAAATTTTACTTGCCTGTGAAAATGATCACTATTTCCTCATCACCAACAGGATTTTGTTGGCCAGTTTCTTAGAAAGCGTCTAAGTGTCTACTAAGATCTAGCACCTACATAACAAACTGGTTTCGTTTCTGAACCTCCCCCAAACAGTGTGGAATGATGAATCAAGAATCTCCATGATCCTTCAGATCTTCATATTTTACCCAAGTTGTCTTCTTCCCTGTACTGGTCTCACCTCCTCCTGGCTGACTTGTGGACTATCCTAGTTATAGTTCAGGAGGCTGTTCAGAAAAGTGCTGTGTGAGGATGACTCCAAGCCCTCCTTTCCTGCACTCCACATGCACACCAGAACCAATCCTTTCACAATCTAGTTAAATTTTTATTTTTTACACTTCTGTTTTTGCATTTAACACTCTAGAGCAAAGGTTCTCTCCGGGGTGTGATTTGCTACTAGGGTACACTTGTCAAAGTCTGAAGAAATTTTTGCTTGTGATCATTTAGAGAGCGTGTGTGTAGATGTTAGGATCCAATGGATAGATGTCAGGGATATAGCTAAACATCCTACAATGCACAAGACCGGCCCTACAACAAAGCTTTATTTGGTCCCAAATGTCAATAGTGCTGAGGTTGAGAAACCCTGCCCCAAAGTGACTATATAAACATTTGTGTGTCTATTACACTTTAGGCTTCTTTACGAACAGTGTTATGACTTCTATACACACACACACACACAAACACACACACACACACACACACACACACACACACACGTATATATAAGAAGTTCAAGACCAAGATGTCAAGAGATTCAGTGTCTGATGAGAGGCTGTTTCCTCGCTCATAATAGATACCTCTAGCTGTGTCCTCACATGGTGGAAGGAGCAAGGCAGTTTTCCAGGTCCTCTTTCATAAAAAAAAATGAATCCCATTTATGAGGGCCCCTCTCTCAAGATTTACTCACCTCCAAAGGTCTACTCTTAGAACCATTGTATTGGGAATTAGGTTTCAGCATATAAATTTGGGGGACATAAACATTCACACCAAAAGAGTAGTTTTTACAGTGAAATAAAATGAGTCCCCAAAATGTATAATCTGTATAATAGCTTTACATTCAAGGAGGAAGCAAATATAATTATTTCACACATTTATTAAAGGTCCAACTCTACAAATTCTATAATACTTTTTAAAGCTTTTACTGAATTTAAGATTCCTTCAGGATTCTGTTATAAAATTTATACTAAGAGGCAGTCATTTATTATAAGAGATGAAAAACTGCAAAGATTGAATTGACAAAAGTAGAAAACATCAGCCAAAATTATTTTATTAGAGAACTTCAAGATTATAACCTAGTCCCAGTTTCTACACAACACACACACACACACACACACACACACACACAAACACACAATGTATACATATATATGCAATTATTTTAAATAAGTATACATTTGGCAGGAGAATTAATGTAGACAGCCAAGCATGGTGACTTAGGTTTGCAATCCCAGCACTTTGAGAAGCTGAGGTGAGAGGATCCCTTGAGCTCAGGAGGTCAAGACCAGCCTGGGTAACATGGCAAAACTTCTTCTCTACAGAAATATACAATTTTTTTCTGTTCACAGATACTTGTACCTGTGTTTCCAGATACTCAAGAGACTGAGGTGAGAGGATCACCTAAGCCTAGGAGTCTGCAGTGAGCTGTGATTGTGCTACTGTACTCCAGCCTAGGGGACAGAGTGAGACCCTGTCTCAAAAAAATAAGAAAGAAAGAAAAAAAGCAATTAATGTAGATAATGAGCATAGTATTAGACAAATCAAAGACTACAATGTAAGTGTATTAAGGACCATTTAAATAATTAATTTACTAACTTCCTTAGCTTCTGAATTTCTTTCCATTGTAAGAAATGGAAAAACGTAGCACTGAATCAGTCCTCTCTAATTGTTTTTTTTTTCTTTCAGTGTGAGAACTATCACAAAAACTGTTTATTATTTTCTTGTATTCAAATTTGCAATCTACTATGGTTTGAATGTGTCCCCAAAGTTCATGTGTTGGAAACACAATCCCCAATGCAACACTGTGGGAGGTAGAATCTCTAACAGATGACAAGGGCTTGATAGTTCTGTCCTCCTGAATGAATGAATGAATGAATGTACTTATGGGATTAGATTCCTGATGAGAAAATGAGTTTGGCCTCTCTCTCTCCTTGTCTCTGGTTCTGTTGTCCTTCTCTCTTGTGCCATGGATGACACAGCAAGAAGACTCTGGCTCGATATAAGCCCCCTGACCTTGGGTTCCTCAGCCTCCAGAAGTATGAGAAATAAATATCTTTTCAACATAAATTACCTAGTGTCAAGTATTCTGTTATCACAGCACAAAACAAACTAAGACAGGACCACATTTTAAAATTTAGGACACTTACCCTTGTGGTGGAAAGTGCCTCCATTCTAGCATGACAAAGATGGGTACAGTGGTTGGCAGCAAACACAATTATTAAATAGATCAGAGAAAAATGTCACAATTTTCTCAGCCTTTAATTGCTTTAATATTTAAATGCTGCCCTTATGGAAAGTCTCAGGTGGTCAAATCAAAATTCATATTAAAATGCAAATAGGCAATTAAATAATAGAAGTTATTTAAATAATGTATATTCTTTGTTTTCATACCTGCTTGAATATAGATTGCAAAGATGAGGTAATTTATGCTAAAAAATCATGAGACTTCTGAAAAATGTTCTCACTCAGATGTTAATCATTTCTTTCTCCACCTGGCTTAATTTGGATCCTTTGTCATTTTCCATTTTTTAAAATGACAAAATCTTTCTTTGTAAATAACCAGTTGGAATAACATTAGTTACACAAGTTTCACTTGAAAATTTACAAAAATTATGAAAGTATGCAAATAACTAAGGCAATATATATATATATATATGTGTGTGTGTGTGTGTGTGTGTGTGTGTGTGTGTGTTTGTGTCAACAATAAAAAGGATCAGTAATATGAGCGGTTATGTGCATATATCATGTTAATGTAATAGATTGAATTGTAGTGTATGCAATAAACATCTAATGAAATCCTCTATAACTTATTAGAACCTTCTCAAAATCGTGGCCCATAAAATATCATTGCATTTGGATCAGTGAGATATTTAGATTCTCCACTAGCAAAATAATAAAGAATTTTTCTCACAATAAGGTAGCTGAGAATTTTTATTTTTTAGAATAATTTATACACCTGCAGACACACACACATACATATGCAACATGCTTATGGTTTGAAAAAGGAAGGACATGTCTTCTTTCTTAGAGTAGTTTGATGTTGAGTTTTCTCTATATTGCTATGTTTTAAAAAATAACTAAAAATAAATACAAAACTGTATTATGTTCTTTAAGATAAGTAGTTTTCTTTATTTCCCAGAACTCATGCCACAGCCAATACAGCAAAAATTACTCAACACATTACAGGAGTAGTGACCTGTCTATCTTCTTCTGCATAGAAGACACTGACCTTTTTTTTTTTTTGGTGGGGGATGGAGTTTTGCTCTTGTTACACAGGCTGGAATGCAATGGTGCGATCTCGGCTCACCGCAACCTCCGCCTCCTGGGTTCAGGCAATTCTCCTGCCCCAACTTCCCGAGTAGCTGGGATTACAGGCATGTGCCACCATGCCCAGCTAATTTTTTGTATTTTTTTAGTAGAGACGGGGTTTCACCGTGTTGACCAGGATGGCCTCGATCTCTTGACCTCGTGATCCACCCGCCTCAGCCCCCCAAAGTGCTGGGATTACAGGGATTACAGGCCGAGCCACCCGCGCCCGGCCTTTTTTTTTTTTTTAAGTATCTGCCAGCTCATGAAAGTGAGTTATATATTCCTTTCATTCTCTCATGAGCCAAAGGATAAGAATAGCATCCTTAGTGTCACTGATCCAAAACACATACTGGCTATGACATTGTGCTTGAAAGAGCATATTTTTTGCCTGGTGACTTAAGCAACTTCCTCTTCCTTTTAATGAACATTTATGAAAAAATTGAATGAAGTAGCCAAATTTGTGTTCACTAGATACATAATCAATCACATCTACACAGTTGGAAGAAGTAGTTACAGAGATGGGGGCCAGAAATCCACTCAGCTGTTTTTCCTGTTTAAAAATATATTTTAAGGATTGGCCCAATTTACAACGCCTGAGAAGACATCACCTTGAGGGCCAGTTATGAGGTCACTACAGCACCGTTATAAGAACATCCATCTAGCCTCCATTATGAATGGTTTAATGAAATTTGGGAGGCCGAGACGGACGGATCACTTGAGGCCAAGAGCTTGAGGCTATCCTCATCAACATGGTGAAACCCCATGTCTACTAAAAATACAAAAAAAAAAAAAAAATGTCCAGGCATGGTGGCGGGTGCCTGTAATCCCAGCTACTTGGGAGGCTGAGGCAGGAGAATTGCTTGAACCTGGGAAATGGAGGTTGCAGTGAGCCGAGACTGCACCATTGCACTCCAGCCTGGGTAACAATAATGAAACTCCATCACACAGACTCACAGAAACAAAGAAACAGAAAGAAAGAAAGCAAGAAAGAAAAGGAAAAAAGGAAGGAGGAAAGGAAGGAAGGAAGGAAGGAAGGAAGGAAGGAAGGAAGGAAGGAAGGAAGGAAGGAGGGAAGGAAGGAAGAATGGAAGGAAGGAAGGAAGGAAGGAGGGAAGGAAATTTGTATACAGGGAATGGAAATGCTTACAGGTTTATGAAAATCCTTTTACTTGAATTAAAATTATTTAGTAAATAATGGTTTGATTCTTGGGGTGGACTTTGAAGGGGAGGAAGGTCGCCAGTAAATTAAAACCTGTTGATTATTCAGAAACCTACTGTTAGTGACCGATAGGATGCCTTTGTTTTGTACATCATCCAAAATACTGGGCATCTGACATTTTCAACCAAAATTTCAATTATATACTGTGATTTTTATTTGTTGCAATACATTAACATTTCAGAGATATGTAGTGTTTCAAAAGCTGATATATCTAAGTCAGTATGTACATGTAGATTTCATATGAGAAGCTGTTAATGGTGTGCAGAGTGTTATATACTAACTAGACTTCCATATATATCTGTTACATATATTTTGTGGTATTGAAATTAAAGAAGATTTAGGATGTCAAACATGCATTTAATGCTTATTTTAAAACAAATTTATGACAACTGAAATATTTGGAGACAAGGTATGACATTTCAATTTGTAGAGAAATTTTGCTATACTGTATCATTAAGATGCTTTGTGTAATGCCAAACCATACCTGGAGAAGTTGAATAAATATCAAATAGATTTTTTAAAAAATAATTGTCACTCTTTTAGTGGAAATGAAATTATGAATTAAGAAGACAGAAAGAATCCAGATTCCTCCTCACATTGAATTTTAAATAGTTGTTATCTGTTGATAAAAGGTTATTCAAAGAAAAAGAGTTCATTTACTCTGATTAATGTAGTGACATTTTAACTAAGTGAATTGTAAGTAAGCTGAACTAAATAATTTATTTAAAAATATTTTAATAGCACACATGCACACAAATATAGCTATAAAACTTCTATTTTGTATGCAGAAGTAACCAGTCACCTGTGATCTACCCTTAGGGAAAAACAGGGCTTCTCTCTGCTTCTTGCCTGCCCTCTTGCCAATACTGTACTCTCCAGATCCTCAGGCGCAAGGCTGAGTTCTAATAATAATGTTCTGAGCTCTAATAATAATCTTTTAAGAAGAGTTCTTAAAAGACTTCTAATAATAATCTTTTAAGAAGATCTCTTCTGGAGTTTTTAAAAAATGTGTTTCTGATCTTAAGGGGAGATGCTAGTGTACTTTTCATCTTTTCTTCCATGAACTGGTGCTAAGATTCTGTAAGGGAAATACGGTAGCATCCAATTTTTGGCCATTCTAACAAAAAAAAAAATTCTATAGGTGAAAGTTTTGGAATCAGACAAAACTGGGCATATGACTGCTTGTCTACTTATATGTTTTAAGTGACCTTGGAAAAATTATCAGTATTCCTAATACCACATTGTTGTAGTTAAACGTCATATTTTGACTAAACTGTCTGGCACAAAGAAAGCTCATAATTAATTTTCATTCTTCCCATTAAATCCTTTTCTTCCCTTTTTTCTCTGAATGAGAAATGCTACCAACAAATAGTTGAGGAATATGATTGAGTTAAATAGCCTTCTCTTATTAGGTCCTCTTTCCCTTTCAGTGAGTGATCATAGTGTCTACTTATTTTTCTATTTTTCTTTCTTTCTTTTCCTTCTATCATTTTATTTTACAATGCAGGTTAGACCTTACCACTATTTCCCAGAAAGTGCCTCTGACAACAACTGTTGCATTTAAACAATACCATGTAGACATTTGGAACACAGCCTGTTTATAAAACACTGATTTCCTTCTTTTGCCTATTTTCTGATACATGTTGCCTGGTAGAAGAAAGGAGAAATCCCTGTATAAAATATTTTTCTATCAAGATAGGAAATGGCATAATTAAATGACTCTATTATTATATGCAACATAACACACAAAAAGCCAAAGATGACACTAGTCTAGTCAATAATAAAGAAAGGGAAGGAATGGATGAAGAATGTCATTATTTTCAGGGGTATACAATTATGTGTGCGTCTATGGTGAAAGCACCCTTCCCCCTGCACTCCAAATTGCATTGTTTCCTTTGTATAGGAAGAATAGAGAGGCAATATCCTGACCATGAGCCATTTTTTCCCTGTAACAAGAAGAGATTCTTTCTACTCAAGGGGCACTCAGGGCTCACTGCACTCCCTGAGGTACAGCAGTGGGTAATAATTAGCTTCTCTTTCTCATTCAGCTATCACAGTGTCTACTTCCCCAGTTCATCCTTTCATTCTTACATCACAATAGAGGTGCTACACATAGTCAGTTTGTCTTTCTAAAGAAATATTTATGAAGGATGCTACCTAAAATTAGATATAAACTAGAGTTAAATGAAGTTACCAGATACCTCTTACTTTGGCAGATTTTCTTTTAAGAAGCAGCTACATATATATATATAAGTTTCAATTGTCTTTGAGTCAGTTCACAAGAATGCCCATGTATTTTGGAAATATCTTGTAAAATTGTTTTTCTCCTTTTCTACTTCTTGTGTAGAATTTGACAACTGAAACTGTAAGAGTGTCTACCATGTTGTAAAGATTATGCAAGCATGTAATAAGGGCAAGCCTGAATCCAGGCCAGAGTTCTGCAACTAAAAGAGGTGAATTGGCACATACGATTTCTCTACTTACCTAATTTTAGTTGTATAGCTACCTATAACCCTGAAAAGAAACACACTCATTTCTTTCCCCGCTGATATTGTAGCCATTGCTTTTTGCCAAGCTTCCTGCTTTTTGGGTATCTGATATCAGGCAAGCTCTCTAAATGTGCTTACCTATACTGCATATCAGAAGAAAAAATGTTATATATGATATTTAATTGTTTGATAAATATATTCAGTATTCTGATATCTAGTGAGTTTGCAAACAAGTATACAATGATAGACAGAAGTTAGGCCTCTAGTACTCAAGAGTGAGTGAAAATGCAATAAAATAGCTTGGACTTTCACAAAAATACACCTCAACTGATTAAAATATTCAGCAATTTCAGATGATCTAATCAATACCATCATATTGAAACAAACATATTTTACTCATATATAAGAAATTAAGATTGTGGCCGGGCGCGGTGGCTCAAGCCTGTAATCCCAGCACTTTGGGAGGCCGAGGTGGGTGGATCACGAGGTCAAGAGATCGAGACCATCCTGGTCAACACGGTGAAACCCTGTCTCTACTAAAAATACAAAAAATTAGCTGGGCATGGTGGCACGTGCCTGTAATCCCAGCTACTCAGGAGGCTGAGGCAGGAGAATTGCCTGAACCCAGGAGGCGGAGGTTGCGGTGAGCCGAGATCGCGCCTTTGCACTCCAGCCTGGGTAACAAGAGCAAAACTCCGTCCCAAAAAAAAAAAAAAAAAAAAAAAAAAAAATTAAGATTGTAATAATTGTTTGTTGGAATGAAAGATGGAAGAATATTAGAAATTTAAAAATTAAACTGCTTATAATCTGCATAGATATAAAGACAAAGAAAAATTCACTTATCAAGTAAGTAAGTAATAAAGTTGATAACTTCTGTGGGAAACTGGGTACTGTCCATTATAGGAACCTAAGAGGAGAGCACTTACCAACTGGTCAAGATGTTAATGATCTTTCACTTCCAGTTGGTTCTTATGCCAAAGTGGCTAAATTTTTCACAGATGTGCCAAATAGTAATATCACAGAAGGTCTGAGGCGAAAAGTGAAAGATAATACATTGCAACTGACATGAGCTGTGCTCAGCTTAAGCCTATGCCTTGAGGAGTAGTATTTGCTGGAATTCAGAGTTCAAAAAGGATTTATAATAGGGCATGTAATAACCACCCCTACACCACTCAGAACATTTATAACCTACAAAAGATCTAACCCATCATACAGCCATAAAATTGGTGGTCAGTTGAAATCCGTAGTCCCTGGTACAAGGACTTCTAATTCATCACATCATGGTGTATACTTACGAGTTTGAGAAGAACGTATTTCACAAATACCTCTCTAGGATTGATGGTGATGGAGCCCAAACTGACATGACTAGTTCTTAGACCCATCTTCTAGCTATTGGAGGTACAGGACTCTTGTATTCAGTGTGGTAGAGCATATTTACTATGTTCTGCAGGGTGTTATACATGAGCTGTCATTTAACCAAGAACTTAGTAAGTCATCTGACCGGACACTTCCAGTTGATGTGGTTTATGTTGCATCTCTTTGAGTACAAAATGTGTCTCTTGACTTTAGATAATATTATGTGGAATCTATTTTGGCAAATCAGATATTTTGTTAGCTTGTGGATATTGGTTATTTCAGATTCATTTTATAAAAACTGGTCTGGCTAAAAACAGAAGGTAGCCTACTTGCGTTAGAAGAATTCTACCCTTCTGTTTTAGTCACTCCTCCTTGGTGATAGATGCTGTCTGGTCCTCATGAAAATGAGAAACAAAGATCACCATTCTTTTTTCTCAGTCTCAAATATCTATACCACTTTTCCACTCTCCCAAACTCCTTTGGCTCTAATTCTCTAAACTTTCTTCTCCAATGTGCTTGACTAAACATCTGAGCAACTTGTTGAGGAATTCCTGTATTTCTTTACTTCAGGCATCTCTTCTTATAAGGTGAATGACCAAATATACTACTAACTGCTACATTCAGTGGGAATATTTCTTCTGACCATTGCCTTAAAGGCCATCCTTGATAGGCCTATTGTGTCACAAAATAAATATAATGCACAGTCACTGGAGTGCAGCATGGCAACCTGATGAATTTGTGAACAAGGATATTCTTCCCTTTTACAATGTTGTATTGGAGAAGATTTTACACAGCTACATATATAAACTGAGTAAGAAGCATTGAGGTAGCAGAGGTAGGTGACAAAGGAATCTAAGTCACCTACTCATTCAAAGTATCTTTTGCCTTCTAATCCTTCTGAGGCTAGATCTATAATGCATTATTTCCAATATAAATAAATTTCTGCTGCAGTTGCCCAAGCTGTCTGATGTATCTTACAATAAAAGGGTCAAGATGGGCAGCTCTGGTTGCAAAGTCACTTGATGCTCTATTACGGCTCAAGCCCTAATAGGAACAAATATGACATCAACAGCTATTTTTAAAATGCTGAGTAGTTCTCTTCCAGAGGTCAAGACCTGCCTTTAGTTTTTAAGAAATGGTCTCTGTAACACTCCATTTTTGGCTTGCTAGAGCTTCTATAATGAACCTTATCTATTCAGATACCTTCGGTAGTGTCACATCTGTGGAGCGATACAGCATGAATGGAAAGCCAGCTTGTACTCAGGCTAGACGCGATGCTGAAGATGTTCTTGCTCAAAGACTTCTGAGCTACCTGGTGAATTCCATAGAATAGCATTCCAGGTGTCATATATACCATGTTCAGAGATCAAAGAGGTCCAGCAGGTTTACTAAGATGGTGCACAGACTTCCAAAAATACCCTGGTGTCTTAGAGAAGATACAATGCCATGGATTATACTCTTAGAGCCTCAGAATGTGATTGAGTGGCAGGTCCTTCAACCTTTGTGGGCCTCATTTCCCATCATCTAGAATGCATACATCTTCCCGTGATACCCAGAGAGCGACTGCCTGATCAGTGTGGTTGCAATGAGCATAACTACATCAGTATAGTGCACCATAGTAATGTTCTGCAGAATAACTGAAAGGGGCAAAACTTGCAGAGCATGTTGTGGCGGAGAAGAGAAGAATAAACATAGCCCTGAGCAAGGCAATGGATTTGTACTGCTGTCTTTTCCAAGTAAGGTCATGTTTATTAAATTATAAAATAAAGGTTTAAAAGTAAACAAATCAGGTGTTTGCACACTGGTATCTTTTCAGACTGGATACACCTTTATAACCATTCCCACAAAAATATGCAGAGTATCATCATCTGTTTTCTAGTCATTACTTTCCTCATAAAGAATAATCACTATCCTGACAACTAAAACCACAGATTGCTTTTGCCTTTTTCAGTACTTTGTACTGTACTTCTTTATATCTGTCGACTCTTGTTCAACATTATCTTTGTTAGATCTATCCATGTTATTGTATGTAGTTGTAAATTATTTATTCTTTCTTCTCTATAGGATTCTGTTTATGAATATATTACAGTTTAATCAGCCAACTGTTTATGCACATTTGGGTTTTGAAATTTGGGATGTTATAAACGGCACTTCTAAAAAGAATTGTGTACATGTCCTTTGTTAAATATTCATATAAAGTTTTCTCTGGAATAGACCTAGGCGAGAAACAATTAGATAATAAAGTTCACAGATGTATCGCTTTAGCATATACTGCCAGCCAGTTTTCAACTACTGTTCTCCCAGTTTCTACCTTATTAATGTGCATGAAAATTCCCATTGATGCATATCCCTCCAATGCCATTGTATTTCTCTTTTGAACTTTAGCAATTTGGGTGTGTGTTTATCACATTGTGACAAATGGAGTTGTATGTTATCACATGGCAAAGTATCACATTGTGATTTTAATTTGTGTAACCTTGTCGTGAATGACTTAAGCATATTTCAATGTTTATTGCCAGTTGGATAGCTTATTTTGTGAAGAACCCACACAATTAGTCGTGCCCTTTTTCTGAGTTTTTATTGATTCACAGTACTGTTTAATATTTCAATAAGAATAATTTGATGGTTATAATTATTACAAATGTCTGTCTGGAGCCTGACTTTTTAACTCTCTCATTGATATCTTTTAATAGCAGTTCTTAACTTTGATCAATAGCCACATACTCAGTGCCAGAGACTGTGTTAAATTATTTAAGTGTCAATACCATATGGGACTTAACAGCTGCAACTGAGGTACCATTTGTTTCACTTTATGATGCTTGCCATTCTCTGGCACAGTTTGTTGATTTTTATAGCGACCAGACTGGAACTAAATGTGGATGTTTAGGGTCTACCACCACAGAATCCTTTAATTCTTTGATGGTGGTATTAATCTCTTTAATTCATCCTGGTATGAATTCGTTTGTGTGGTGATGGAGAAGGAAGGTTTCAGGGACTTCTGTTTGGCCTTCCCCATCTGAATAGATTTTAATTCACAAGAAGAAAACCTTTATGGAAATTATTTCAGTTAAATTTTATCCATCCTGATTACACAATTAGAAAAATAAACAAAGGATGAGTACGTGGACATTTTGGAGTGACGGAAATATATGTCTGCCTGTACTCCTTTACTCTGTTGATCAACTGAGGGTTCTCCAGAGGGACAGAAATAATAGGATATATGTGTATATGAAAGGGAGTTTATTAAAGAGAATTGACTCACACGTTCACAAGATGAAGACCCATGATAGGTCATCTGCAAGCTGAGGAGCAAGGAAGCCTGTTACTGGCTCAATTTGAGTTCCAAAGCCTTAAAAGTAGGGAAGCCCACAGTGTAGCCTTCAGTCTGTGGTCAAAAGCCCAAGATCTTCTGGCATACCACTGGTATAAGTCTAAGAGTCCAAAGGCTGAAGAACCTGGAGTCTGATGTTCAAAGACAGGAGGCATCTAGCATGAGAGGAAGATGAAAACTGGAGACTCAGCAAAGCAGGCTTATTCCACTTTATTATGCCTGCTTTTTCTAGCCATGCTGGCAGCCAATTGGATGGTACCAACCCACCTTGAGGGTGGGCCTTTCTTTCCCATTCCACTGACTCAAATGTTAATCTCCTCTGGCAACACACTCACAGACACACCGAGAAGCAATACTTTATATCCTTCAATCCAATCAGGTTGACCCTTAACATTAACCATCGCACTTGACCTCCACTGAGTTTTCACTGCAACCAGAAAGTAATGGTGTTTTGTTTCTGCTGGTAACCAAGAGCTTTTGGGTGGTTTCAATTTTTTCAATAATGTGTGTAGTATACACACACACACACACACACGCATATATTTAGAAGTCCTGATCTCTTCTTCAATTAAAGCATTCTGCATCTGATAACTGGCTTAGATATAGAAAATCATAGATCATTATTTACAATCGCTGTGGCTGACCTCCGCATTTACTTCATTCGTTCTCCCTCTTTCTTTTCTGTTTTTTCCAATTAAGTAATATCCAAGTTAGTTTGACATCTATTTTGTCCATAAGATCACTATTACCTATTAGTCATTGCTTAAGATTCTTGCAGGTCAAAGCCTCCTGGTTGTCTCTCCAGTTGATATAGTTTGGCTCTGTGTCCGCACCCAAATCTCACGTTGAATGGTAATCTGCACTTGTGGAAGGAGGGAGGTGGTGGGAGGTGATTGGGTTATAGGGGTGGTTCCTTACATGCTGTTCTCATGATAATGAGTGAGTTCTCACAACATCTGCTGGTTTTACAAGTGGAAATCTCCCCTTTTTCTCTTCTGTCTCCTGCTGCCCTGTGAAGAAAGTAGTTACTTCCCCTTCAGCTATAATTGTAAGTTTCCTGAGGCCTTTCCAGCCACGCAAAATAGTGAGCCAATCAAAACTCTTTCCTTTATAAATTATCCAGTCTCAGGTATTTCTTCATAGCAGTTTGAAGGCAAACCAATACACCAGCCTTGCTGCCCTTTTATGGCAGTTACCGTCACCTTGCCTATATCACTTAATTACTACCACATGGCCTCTGATGTTCCAAAGTCGTCTTATCCAAACAGACAGCGGAGAGCTTAGTTCTGTAGCATCATTGCCTCCTCTTAACTCCAGCATAGAGAAGGCAGTTATTGCTTTTCACAAGTGTTGCTGTCTAACTTACTTAAGAACCTATATTTCTCATGGTTTTAATGAATGAAGTGGGCCGGGTGCGGTGGCTCATGCCTGTAATCCCAGCACTTTGGGAGGCCGAGGCGGGTGGATCACGAGGTCAAGAGATCGAGGCCATCCTGGTCAACACGGTGAAACCCCGTCTCTACTAAAAAAAAATACAAAAATTCAGCTGGGCATGGTGGCGTGTGCCTGTAATCCCAGCTACTCAGGAGGCTGAGGCAGGAGAATTGCCTGAAGCCAGGAGGCAGAGGTTGCAGTGAGCCGAGATCGTGCCATTGCACTCCAGCCTGGGTAACAAGAGCGAAACTCCGTCTCAAAAAAAAAAAAAAAATGAATGAAGTGATTTTGTATCACTCACAGGGAGTGTAGGTGATACATTCCCTGTATCTTACATATTAAATCCATCCCAACATCCACATCACCACTTCCCTGAGGTTTTTGATACCTTTCTAAATACTGTATCATTTACTGCCATCATCATTGAGACCATTAGGAAGCTATTTCTACAGCATATTGGAAATAGATCCAGGTATCATTGACTCTTAGGTATCACCATGACTGCTTTACATTGACAGGATACTTGATCTCAAATTATAAGGGCGTAGTCCCAAGTCAATAGATATTTTTTCTATCTAGCCTATCAGGTCTCCCTCTCTGATCCAACACCTTTGAGATTTACTACAACGTATAAACCTGTTTCCAAATCCTACAATTCTTTGGTGAGTGTGTGATATCTTCCCGCAGCAGGGAAAGAACTTATCAGTTTAGGCTCTGCTGAGACTCAATCCAAGTTTGGAGGAAATAGGGCAATAACAGGATAAATGAAAAAGATTTTTAGGACCAGGAGTGATGGCTCATGCCTGTAATCTCAGCACTCTGGGAGGCCGAAGCAGGTGGATCACTTGAGGTCAGGAGTTCAAGACCAGCCTGGACAACATGGTGAAACCTCATCTCTACTAAAAGTACAAAAATTAGCCAAGCATGGTGGCGTGCACCTGCAGTCCCAGCTATGTGGGAGGCTGAGGCATGAGAGTCGTTTGAATCTAAGAGGCAGAGGTTGCAGTGAGCCCAGATAGCACCACTGCACTCCAGCCTGGGTGACAGAATGAAATTTCATTCCCCCTCAACCCCTGAAAAAAAAAATTTTAGGAGTGCAATTTTTTTTTTTTTTTTGGAAAGGATTTGTCTCATGCCAGTGGGTTCAGGAGAATCTCAGGGTCCAGGCTCATTCACCCAAGTCTTCCAATCCCAGGACTCAGCATCCTATCCTTTCTCTCTCAGTCCTGATTTTGGCAACGACAACCTACTGGGGCTAGACGGTCAGTTTCCTTTGTAGCTTGTAGCTGCTATCAACAGATATTGAATCTGAAGTATTTATAATTACTATTTCTTCATGTCATTCATGTACCACAACAAACAAAGAGCGAACTATTCATTTTCTTCCTGTGCCTTTTCAAAATAAATCGCTTTGTGAAATAAATGTCATTGTGAAGCTGCCAGGTGTCAAGAATCGGCAGCTCCACACCTACTCCTAGCAACAGGGACTTTAACGACTGATGGGTGAGGAACCAATTCCAAAACCCCCCTGCAAATGGTGTTCTTTCTGGGGCTACATCTGTAACCAATTCCCTTAGCCTGTGTTTCTCCAAAAGAAAATATATTGAATATAGGTTTTTTTTTTATCTTTTTATAAATGGAGAATAGTTCTCACTATGTTGCCAAAACTGGTTTCGAACTCCTGAGCTCAAGCAATTCTCCTTTGTCAGCCTCCCACAGTACTGAGATTACAGGAGTGAGCCAATACAGTCAGCCAAGGATTTTATTTTTGGAAGTGATCTCAAGCAAAGGCAAATAATTGTGAAGAACAAAAAGGAAGGAAGGGCCAGTTGATAAAACATTGAAGGGTTCAGCTGATCACCACTGTGGATAAATGGACTTTATCCTGTTGGCAACTTTCTAAAGACCCTTGTAGTTCTAAAGAACTAGTTTGTTCTAAAGAACCTCAGAGTTCTCCACCATAAAGACAGTTTAGAGGAGCATTTATTCACCAGATAACTAGATAACTGCCTTTGGCAAGGGTTACCCTGTAAGGGTTAACTTGCTTCCGCTTCGGTGTTTATGTAAGTTCACATTAGCTGAGGGACCTGTAGAGATGTTCCCAGGGTATCTGTGGTGTCTGAAGCAAGATGCTATCCGTTTGCAAGTTTGATCAAATGGCTGTAGCAGTAATGGTGGGAGTCAAAAGGGACATGAGAAAATGTCTATGGTGTACAGACACTTTGTTCAGTTATCTAGTCTTAAGTACTGATTTTTGCTTTTTGCTTTTTTCTGTCTTGGGGGTGTGTGTGTGTGTGTATTAACATGTCCAAAGGCTGTGTATATGTAAGGGTATAATTAAAGTGATACATGGATTTTAGTAATATAGAATAAGAAATTTATTATAAGAATTAGACTTTACTCAGGTGTATGCCAGTCCTTTTCATCTGTACAGCAATGCTGACGGTAGAGAGGAGAGCTGAATACAAAGTGGGAGGGCAAGGACAAACTGGTTCCTGCAAGAAAAACCTGGGATCCATGAGAAAAAGTGAAAACCATGACTGTCTCCTGTCATCTCATCTGACGTGCTGGAGAAGAGGTCCCTTCAACCCAGAGCAGTTTGGAGGAACCAAGGAGCAACACTAGCTGTACGTGCACCTTGTGCCAGCAGGTGAACTAGACAGTCAGTGACAACATCGAGCTGTCTCTCCCAGAGTCCTAGCTCCAAACTTTAAAGTGTATACAATATCTTCTTCATTTCTCTAACATCTCATGTATATTTATCTCATGGCCAGCTCCAACCTGGAATCACAGAGGGATTGAAATTCATGGAAAAGTACTTCTGGCTTAGCTAAGTTGACCCCCCAAAAAAATCAGCACAGCCCACTTCAGGTCAGCTTGGCATCTGCAGGTACCTATTTTAACCCTAATTAACTTCCAAAGAGAGACAATGAGAAATTAATCTTGCACCTAATGGGATGCACCTATCCTTCGTAGAAGTGAAAACCAAATAATCTGTTCCCCAAAAGAGAATGCAAAGCACCTTCATCTATCTTTGGGTGATGTATAATTCCTTTCCTAGCTAGTCACACTTGTCCTTTGATATGTTGTAATGTGAACATGGAGAGATAGAAGGTTTCATATTAACACACCTTTTGAAGTGCAGACATTCTTCTTATTACCACCATTATGCAGTAGCAATTCAATTTCCCTTTGAAATCAGGATTGATCATCATGGCCAGCACACTAATACCATTCTTTACCTGCTCATTCACTGGCGTTAGGACCCCAAAATGGCCAGATGGTAATATCCACTTACAGGGGTACTAGTGGAATCATTGTTGTGCTCTTTGTTAGAAACATCCCTTCCTGGAAACTAAGATTACTAGAACAGTAGAGCTTAAAGTCATGGAAACAACAAACATTTTACTAGTGTATCACTGAAAGCAATAGTGGGACGATCTATTCCCATTTTCACCTCATTTATTCCTAGAGCTGTGAATCCTGGCTATGAGAGGAACAACAACATGTATTAGTCACAGAATGAGAGCATAGGCTGCTTCCTGGAGGGCATTAAACTATCCCTCAAGAGGCTGACACATAGTTGGTGTAATAACTGAATCTTCAAAAATGTGTTCCACAGTTCTAGCAGGCCAACTGCTTCACTGTTATGGATAACAAAAGAACAGTGGTTTCCAAAAGCATGAACCCATTGCCACACTTTATATGCTATAAAATGCATTTCTTGTCAGGGACAATGCGGGCTAGGATACCATTGTGGCAAATCAGGTATTTTGCAATTCCAGAGATGGTGATTTTAGCAGAAGTTTTCAGAGAAGGAAATTCACATGCAGAGTAAGAGCTAATAATAATGAGAACAATCACTGCCCTCCATGATGGAAGTGGAGTCTATCTGACATCCATTGCTGGCTGAAACACCTTCCCTAAACAGGTAATACTGGGGACTTGGTGTTGATCTCTGCCGTTGGCAAGATGAAGACAGAGCAGTGGCTCCAATCCATGTTATGTAACCTACCGTTATGCTACCAGACACACTTGATTTATGAGCCCTTTGAGCAAGATCACAGGTGGCTGGGTAAAGTGACTTACAGATACAGAACAAGTCATCTTGTTCACCTGATTAAGATTCTTCTCAGCTGAGATTTTTCTTGGCTAAGCATTACCATGGCTTACAAATATCTTGACACTGTGTCCTTTCAAAGAGATTTAACCGCACATTTCTTCTCTCTTGTCCTCCTCTTGAAACACGAACCATTGTTCACTTCTCATTAATCAGTATAAATCCATACTTTGTGCTATCTACATTTCCATATAAAGTAAACATCCATTAGCTATAGTTATCATTCTATATTTATTTATCCCATCTAACTTAAATATGTATTATTTGACCAACACTCCTTAGCCCTCCCCACCCAAATACCCCAGCCTCAAGTAATCACCATTGTACTCTCTACTTCTGTGACATCAACTTTTTTAGATTCCACATGTAATATACCGTATTATTGAAAGATATTGAGAGTAGGTGTTACATGTTCTCATCTCTTAATTATAAATGATTAGATGATAAAATGATAACTGTGAGACAATGCATTTAATTAGCTAATTTAACCATTCTACAGGCTGTAGATACTTCAAACCATTATGTGGTACATGATAAATACACACAATTCTCTATTTTAATTTAAAATAAATAAATTTGAAATAATAAAGGTATTCAAACTAAAACAGACATACGTTCAGGTACACTACTTGAAGTTTTGCCAACTGGGAGAATTTTTTTCAGTGTTGTCCCTCAGTGCCACAACAGATAATGACTATGTGACAGGTATTCAGTTTTGGCAAAGTAAGCATAGCACATAGTATTTACACACAGTACTTTAATCTTTTTTTTGTTTTGTTTTGTTTTGTTTTGTTTTGTTTTGTTTTGTTTTGTTTTGAGACAGAGTTTTATTCTTGTTGCCCAAGCTGGAGTGCAGTGGCAAGATCTCGGCTCATCACAACCTCCACCTCCCAGATTCAAGCGATTCTCCTGCCTCAGCCTCCCTAGTAGCTGGAATTATAGGCATGCGCCACCATACCTGGCTAATTTTTTTTTTTTTTTCTTAGTAAAGACAGAGTTTCTCCATGTTGGTCAGGCTGCTCTTGAACTCCCAACCTCAAGTGATCCTCCCGCTTTGGTCTCCCAAAGGCCTGGGATTACAGGCATGAGTCACCATGCCTGGCCAAAGTACTTTGAATTTTTTATAACTCAGTCTGCTCATTACACGGAATTTCTCATGAGGCCAGCATTGTGAGTTAAGAAGTAGAAGGCAACATAGCAGGAGTATGGACCAGGGAGATTGCGAATCATTTGCACATGCAACTTATGCCTTCAGGTCATTTTTTAGACCTGAAGCACTTACATTTGATAATGGATGATGCTGTTTATGCTAAGCTTTAAGGTTTGCTGAACTCAACTTCATAACAGGCAGCTTAGGTTTCAGGGTAACTTGGTAGTCTATAGTCTAGGATTCAGTCACCACTAAAGACAAGTTGGTAAGAGGTATTTCTCCAAAGGATTATTTACGTGCAAGAAACTGAATCACTTTTCACCAAAATCCTAAAGGTGGAAATCCTAGAAGTTTGGCTTTACCTACTGATAAGAATACCACTAAGGGCTGATATAGAGTGAAGGATTTGACGTTATGCATTTGGGGAGGCTCATGGAGAAACCTACTCATGGACACTATGTTGATTGGCCTGAAGATTGCATAGCTCATCTAGGCAGGTGGTTGGAAAGGAAAGATGGACACAAGCCCTAGTGGGAATCTTTGATGACAAACCAGAACTTGCTTTCATCCCTCACCAGCTCCAACCTTGATGCTATAGGTAATCTGCACCAGAAGCTGGCATGCTTCACCATGTAGCTGCATACATACTTAGTACCAAAACCCAGAGAACTAAAGTGGTCCCACAAAGCTGGAAGTGATTCCCCACACCAACAAGGACAATGGGTGTGCGTGAAATCCTGATGTGTTGGTTCATAATTCTGATTTGTACAGTGTGAAAAATATAACTACTTCTTTATTTTCACCATCCAAATCTTACAAATGTCTCTTGTTTTCTATAGTTTCTAATTTCCGTTGTAACACAATGCCAAAATCTTGATAGATTCTAGCAACACTATTATCTCACATCTTTGGTGGTCAGGGGTCTGAAAGCAGTTTCAGAGGGCTCACATAAGCAAGCAGGGCTGCATCTCATATGGAGACTCTAGGGAAAAATCTATTCCCTTGCTTTTTTTTAACTTCCTAGGGCCTCCTATACTTCAAGACTTATGGCACCTTTCCCTGTCTTCAAAGATAGGAATCACGTCACTCCAGCCACTGCTACCATATTCTCATCTCTTTCTCTGGCTCTTTTGCCTTCCCCTTTTATATTTTAAGGACCCTTGTGATTTCCTTAGATCAATCTAGGGAGATAATCCAGAATCATTTTCTCACTTCAAGACTATTAACTTAGTGACATTTGTAAAACATATTTGCCAGGTACAGGTTATAGAGATGGGACAATGGTCATCTTTGGGGACCATTATTCTGGCTACCATACCACCCTAGAATTGTACAGAAAAGAGCTTTCTGGGAAGAGTATTTCCGTTTTAACTAAGCTTGCTCAGAACAAGTCTACCACATATTGTAAATATTTAATTTGATTCTAACAGGATTTCTGAGGCATATAAAAAAGAAAAAAAAAAAAAACAGCCAACATTATTTTCTTCCTTAGTTCACTGAGCACATTGAATTTAAAAAAAGAATATCATACATTTTTATGTTAGCATAATATAGAAGCATAATTTATGGTGGTTCATAAGTTATTTCCAACTTGTGTGTATATGTATGTATCTATGTGTATATATATATATATATACACATATATATATATATATGTGAGTGGCTAGTTACCTGTCCATCTCCACTCACCAAAGAGGCGTGTCCTATATTTACAAAGACATTACTTTATTATGACGGGTATAAAGGGAAAGTCTTCTTATGTTGTGAGAAACATGAACCTAGACTATTGGATCAACAAACTACAGCTATATTCATCACATCGCACATGTCAAAATGAAGTTTTTTTTTCAGATAATAATTTCCAGTGAAATAAATTTACTATGTGAATCCCTCACTCCGAGTTATTTCATGTTCATGTTTCATTGTTTTCTTTTTTGCATTTGATTCCCTTCCTGTGCAGGGATGATACTATTTTGCTTTTTTTCCTCAAATCACTGCAGTCTCTTGCCCAATCTACACGTTTGTTGAGTTCTACCTCATTTTAAACAGAGTGAAGCCATCACCAGTGGTAATTACTTTCTTTAAGGATGCAGAATAAGGCAAAGATATAGGGTGGGAGATGACGTCTTTCTTACACTGTGATGTTTGATTATAAAACAAACTCTATAAATTATCAAGCAGATTTCTTCCTCCTCAGGGATTTGTGGAATGGTTAAAAAAAAAAAAAAAAAAAAACATGTTTTTGAATGCTTAAGAAGTGTGGTCCATCCTAAGCTTAAAACTGTGATACATATTGCACCCAGCACAAATTTAGCAGGATCAAATCACCATGTGGTTGCTATAATTCACTAAAATGATGAAGACTCCGGAATTTGTGTGTGTTGTATGTGTGTGTTTCTGCTAGAGCACTACAAGAAGAGGATGCACAGGGAGTTGTATCAACAAGTGTTGAGAGCACATAAAATAGGGATGCATGTATTTATAACAATTCTCAATTTTCTGCTCTAAACACAGTGTGTGTCCTAAAAAGAAGCAGGCACCACCTGTGACAACCATCACCCACTACTTATTATTTCACAAAATTATATTTATAAGCAATAGGTTCAAAATTAAAAAGACTATAGTCAAATTGTTGCTTGAATTTTGCCCAGTGGCTTTCCTGTTTCAGTTCACTGTATAGAACACTTTTGGAATTTTGTGTCTAGAGGGATCATTTTCCCGCTGTGTAGAGCCATATTCCTCTTAAAACCCAAGCAATGACTCCCCCGTGCCTTCCAAATCAAGGATTAACTCCTCAGTTGATGTTCATGACCTTCCACCATCTGGCTTGTAACATTTTTACTTTATATCCTCTTACTCGCCTATAAAAAAAGCCCATAAAGTCAAAGTAAATTTTTCTTTTTTCTCTTAATATTCCTGAATGCTGCTACTTTTCCACCTTATTTCCTGTATTGAGAATATTTTTTCTACTCTTTAGAAGTCACTCTTTAGGAAACTCTTACCAATTATTTAAAATCTGTTTCCAATATCAACTTCTCCATGTAATATTTCCTTATCTTTTACACTGAATATCATCACTTAAGCTTTCCAATGTTCATTCTCTCTTTTCCTTCCCTCTCCTCCTCATTCTCTGCCTCCATTCCTTCTCTCGGTATGACAACATATATTTGTATTTTTCTAATTTAGCTAAGCTTTAATATATGTAAATGAACTACATAGAATAGGTGTGATTTCGTGAACCTTCTCTAAAAGTAAATACCAGAGTTGGTTCACCTGCTTGAGTTGTACTATCAAAAATATAAATCTTGGGACAAAGTGTACTATGCATGTCGATGGGCATAACAGAATTAAACTTTAAATTTTATTTTCAGGTTTATATTTCAGAGTGGAAACTTGAAAAGAAAGAATGTTAAGTATAGAAACATTTTTATGAAATAGTGCTCATTATATTTTATTTTTTTAAAGGTCAATACAATTCATAAGCCTCATACATTAGCTCCTCCCTTGCTATTGTTCTAACAGAAAAAGAGAAGAACAAAATTTCTGTAAAAAGAAGACATGGTCTCAAGATTTCACCACACGGTGGATGTTGTTGGGATTCCTAGCGTGTATGCATCTAAAATAGCTGCTTAATTAGCAGTATATCTTCAATTCCACATGTTAGTTCTTTTTTAAATGTTGTTTTATAAAGTTCTGCAATAAAATATTCTCTTCAGTTATTATTTTACATTAACTTTTTAGATGGATGTTTGCTGTTGTCTCTCAGACTGGAGTGCAATGGAGCAATCTCTGCTCACTGCAACCTCCCTCTCCTGGGTTCAAGGGATTCTTTTGCCTCGGCTTCCCAAGTAGCTGGGATTACAGTTATGTGCCACCATGCCCAGCTAATTATTTTGTATTTTTAGTAGAGAAGGGGTTTCACCATGTATGTCAGGCTGGTCTCAAACTCCTGACCGCAGGTGATCCACCTGCATTGGCCTCCCAAAGTGCTGGGATTACAGGCGTGAACCACCTTGCCCTGCTGGATTTTTATTTAAGGAAAAAAAAAATCATTCAAAAGGCTTCAAGATTCTTGAGTCCATTGTGAATAAACTGGGTAAATACGATAGGAAGATATCTAAGCAAGGCAAACCATTATTTGACTAATAATGATAGAAAGATAATTATTCATGTTAGCCTAATAAACTGTTCATATTCCTGAGAAGATTAAATACTATGACAAAAAATATTTGTTTGCAAAGTTTATCAATCATTTCTCAAGAAACTAAAGAACTCTACACTTAGAAAAGTATTCTCTAGTAACAGGGAGAAACAGAACGCACGTGTGTTATTGTTAAACACTGGTTAGCTTATTTTGATATGATCACTGAGAACCATGTTATCTGTGAAGCTTACGGAAGGCTACAAGTATTCAATAAAAGAAATTAAAAGATTAATTAAATGAAAATTCTCCCTGTGACATAACATCTTCAAAACACCCTTGGAACTTATCTATGATAAAATTACTCTTGCTAAAATTGGTTGGAAGAATTTGTTAGCTTAAAATACTACCAAAGATAACTATATGAGGTAATGCATATGTTAATTAGCTAGATTTAACCATTCCACAATACTTTGAAACAACATGTTGTACATGATAAATACATACAGTTTTATTTATCAATTTAAATAAATAAACAAATTTGAAGGACAAAATACTATCAAAATTGATACAGTTCCATTCATAGTTTTACTTTTTCAGTCATGGACATAAAAACACAAAAGAATGATATTTAAAGTACAGCAATATTAAAAAGATGAGAATTACCTTTTATTTTTGTCTCATATGTAATCAAGGACTATCCTCACTTTATGGACCATAGTTGAAAATCATGCTGCCAAATCATGAATATGCACCATCCTATAGTTAATAAAAGATATTCTATGCATGTCATACACTACTTCAGGAGAAAATAATCAGCAGAAATGTGTATCCATTACTTTTAGGGACCAATGAATGTCCCCTGATTTCCAAACTCAAGCTAATGTTAAAAATGAACATTTTCCATGTTTGCATTTCTTTGCACTTCAGAGAAGCAGCTGAGACCAGAAGCAGAAATGCTAATATTCTATGAGAACAGCTGTTGTTATGGTATTTCTGGACTAGCTGCTTGCAGGAAGATTAAATCTTGCTGTAAAACGTGCATTTTCTCCTAGAATCCTCAGCTCAATTTCATAAATTCGAAAGGTATGAGCTGGTGAGATGCAATTGCGATAAGCAACTCAAGTCAGGCTATATCTCTGCATTGCAACAAGCCTTTAAATTTTCTCAGCTATAATGCGTCTCCATTAAGAGTGAGTTTAACGTCATGAGTTATGGTGGAAGCCACAAAAAAAAGTACCTAATCTGTTTAAAATGAGAAATTCCAAAATTGGAAAAGGAGATCTGGAGTGAAAAAAAAGCCCTGGAACTTAATTTTTAAAAAATCTTTGGACATATATGTGTGTGTGTGTGTGTGTGTGTGTGTGTGTGTATTGCTTAAACCTCACCAAAACGTTGTCCACACACAAATAGAACCAGCAAAATATAATAGCAAGAAAATAAGGAACTCAATTCACTGTCACCACCAGCCCTGTGTACTTTAACATAATTTGAGTGGACTGGTTGCTGCAATTGCACGTCTGATTTTGTGCTTAGTTACAAAATTGATTCAAATAACTTTTGAATGTCCCTCTTATTCAAAACTTATGGTTCAGCTGGACGTGATGGCTAATGCCTATAATCCCGACACTTTGAGAGGCCGAGGCAGGCATACCACTTAAGATCAAGGGTCAAGGCCATACTAGCCAACATGGTGAAACCCCATCTCTACTAAAAATACAAAAATTAGCCAGGCATACTGGCAGGCACCTGTAATTTCAGCTACTTAGGAGGCTGAGTCAGGAGAATCACTTGAACCCAAGAGACGGAGGTTGCAATGAGCCAAGATCCAGCCACTGAACTCCAGCCTGGGCGATAGAGTGGGAATCCAAGAAAACAAAAACAAAACAAAAAATACACGGGTAGCATTTATATGTCTTGGAAATATCTATTCAATTGAATGTATTCTTTTAAACTCTAATCATATTTTAAATATCTTTTTTTCCAATGAGAAATATAGCGTTGAAAAGAAAATGTAGTCACCGCAAAAGTAACATAAATAAAATTATACATTAATTAAATTTTAACAAATGAATTTAAAAAATATAATTGATTAGCAATTCCACTTAATCAACTGCATATGCTAATTAAACACTCGTTGTGTATTTTGGGTTCCCTGATGACTTCCCGTAAAAGAAATATTATTCTAAAGATGCATATAATCAATTCTGGAAAAAGAAAAGATTTAGATCCTTCCATTACTCAATACATTAAGAATTCCACTACTAAATTTTTCTCTGTAAACAAAAGTCTATAAATTTCACAGGAAGGAATGCCCAATCTAGTTTTTTTATTGCTAAGAAGAAAGACTTTATGAACAAAACACAAAAGGTTGGTCTCAAAGTATTAAAATAAGCTGAAAGAATTCAGGTAAAGGCAACTGAATAATTAGAGTGGGCAGCATGACACAGCGTCCTGAGAAGAAAGGGCAGATCAAATCTAAAGACTGGGGACACATCTTGATGATAATGTATAAGTGTTTATATATAATGCATAACAGTTAATATTTTTGTTTCACTGATAATAACTGTCATAGCGTAGGTAGGAAGATGGCTCAAAAAAGGATAAAATTAGGTTTAGCTCAACAATAGTCTGTTGCCATGAGGCAAGGAGGTACCCTGTCAGCGGTATTTGAAACTGTGTTATTGTCAAAAGAAAATTTATGAGTTTTTTACAAATTAATCTGTATTCATTGTCTTCTCATTATGGCTAGCATGTATTAAGTGCTCAAAAATAATTATTATTTAACTTGTTAAACCAAAAGAGAACTTAACTCCTCCTTAACCTTCTTGATCTAGTTATTGGCACAAACAAGCACAGGTCCACATCAGGAGGAAGGGATTACCGTATAACAACTTATGATATCAATGTTAAGGTCCCAATGAACAACAAATCTTCATCTTCAATTAGAAAGTGACATGTTTTCCCATAAGAACATTAAAAAAATTAAAAAGAAAGATTATAACCGTCATATGTGACTTTGAAATAAAAAAAATAAATAAAAACAGACTAGGCTTAAAGAAGTAGAAAAACAGTCAAAAGGAGTCAGGACTTTTAAAAAAACAGGGTAATTCCTCATGCACCAGAATAAATATGGCTTTATCTGATGCTTAAGACTCCCATTAAAATCTCTATTAAATATTGCAGGAAGGGAAAGAAGTAGATTTGTTTGAAAATTGTTATTCAAATGTAATTGCTTTGCTACAACAACTTTACTAAAACTGTTTTTTCCAGAAGATCATGAATAACATCTTATTGATCAATTATATTGCCACATTTGAATTTCTCATCTTTCAATATATTTTTACCTTGCAAGACTTCTGTGCTTGTAAACTAAACCTTGTACCACAAACTTCAGCAACATGCAGTTTAACCAAATAACATCATAACTCATTCATTCATCTATCTATGCTGAATTAATAAATCTAGAAGACTAAGTGCTTATGCTTGCACAAAATTTAGCATTGAAATTTCAAAATATCAAAAGATATTTAAATCTTCCTCTTCTTAATGATTCATTTTTAATCCATTTCCAGTATTTTAAATTCTCAGTCTTATTAAAGCTTTACTGAAATTAGTCCTTCAATTTCCTTGATAATTATCTCTTAAGAATATTATTGGCCAGGGGTGGTGGCAGGTGCCTGTAATCCCAGCTGCTGGGGAGGCTGAGGCAGGAGAATCACTTGAACCTAGGAGGTGGAGGTTGCAATGAGGTAAGATCGGGCCATTGCAGTCTAGCCTGGGTGACAGAGTGAGGCATGAGATTCTGTCTCAAAAATTTAAAATTTTAAAAAGTAAATTAATTAAAACAAAATGACCATAAAACTGCTTCCAAGATTTCTTTTTTAAAGCACCCCTGATAAGACTTCTCCACAGTTTAGAATGTTAAAATAGCTTTTTACTGACAAAGGAATATTATTCACTAGATCTTGAAAACAATCTGTGCATCTCTGTTCTCTGGTGTTTAACATTGTCTGCTTTTTAAAAAAAAAAGTGGTAAAATTGCATAACATGTAATTTCTTAACACCATCTACCTTTATACATCAAAATGTTGCAAATCTCTAGTATTCAAAAATCTTAGATAAACCACAACGAATTATTTTATTACCTTCTCCATGTAAACATTGGATACTCCTTATAGCATGTCAATTCTGTCTTTCTTCTACTGTATATGAGGCCATGCACTTCAGTTTGGGTGTAGGTCTTAGTTTACCTAGAAACTACTTTACATAGAAGAGCAAAATAAGTACACGCAAGTAAGAATTTAAGAAGGAATATTCACTTTGTCAACCCATAGGATTATCACTGAGGAATTTCTACAAAAAAATATCAATTATACCCAACTAACATTCAAATTCCTTTCATTTTAAATGTCATTTCTGATAAAAAGGTGGTTTTATTATGAACTTTGAGAGACCTAAGGAATTAAGAAAATTAAGAGCTAAGAAAGTATTAAGAATTAGTCTGTCACCTGAAAACAGTGAACTCTGAAATGAAAGTCTACTTTCAATTACATGTACAAAACCTCTGTTGTGAAAGAAAAGAAATCTTTATTTCTTGATAGAAACATGGCATACGTTAAACCTATTTATTTCATGGCTTCCACAACTTCATTTGTATTTTACTATATCTAATCATTACATTTCAGTGTTGTCTCAAGTTTGCAATTATAGAGTCATCCTTGTGTATGTGAAAACTGATAGACAATGTAACACATCATTCCAACATTGAAATATGTTGAATACAGATGGTAGTATATTGATTCATAATATGCTGTAAGCTAAACGTTGAGTCCACATGGACATAGAGAAGGAATTAAGAAACACTGGGGGTTACTAAAGCGGGGAAGGTATTTGGGGAGCAAGGGTTGAAAAACTCCATATTAAGTACTCTGCTCACTACCTAGGTGGCAGAATCGTCTGTATCCCAAACCTCAGCAACACACATTTACCCAAGTAACAAACCTTGCACATGTACACTCTGAACCTAAAATAAAAGTTGAAAAAAATAATAATAGGAAAGCCAAGCGCTTTAAGAGTGATGTTTTTGAAACTTTATTAGGATTGATGATTCTGGGGAAGGTTGGGGAAGGAGAGACAGTGTATCCTTGGCCATGCTATGCAGAATTTTAACCCTGTTTTTGGGAAAAGTAACTAAACATAGTCTGCTTTCAAGATCTGGCGAATAAAACTCCTTTGCCAGTCAACTATGGAATCTTTAGTAAGATGGCAATGGTTGCATTCTGAGAATTCACTGAGATCTAGAAACAAAATCAGCATTTTAAAACAAATATATATGTGCATGTATAATATATACCCTGAAAATGATATAACAATGTTGCCATTAGACATAGAAAAAAAAGATACTTCTTACTTTTATTTTTTGTAAGATACACTTTATACAGAGCCAAGTGTGTATATCTAAAGTTTACTATGCCATTCATTCCTACAGAAGTGTATGTCAATGTCTTTGAAATGACTCTTTTTCAGGTCTTTTTGTCCTTTTTAATTGATTTACTTCTGTTTAACATATTTATTTGTTGTTATTCTTCATATATTCTCCATATGAGACCACTGGCCAATACATGCACATGCCTAATCTAGTATTAAGATATGGCATTTTCCGTATCTTAATATTATGTTTCAGTGAATTGCAAATTATGTCTTACCTTTATGGTGAATATTTTTCATGTTTAAATTTTTCAAAATATGAAATGTCATGAAGATTTTTTAATGCTTTCTTCTAGAAGTTTCACTTTTATACAATTCAAATTTGTGCTTAGGTCCATTGCAAATTCATTTTGTACTTTTTTTTTGTAAAGTTTAAGCGTCATTCATTCCTATGAATATTCAGTTTATGTGATACAAGTTCTGAAAATGGCGATCTTTTTCCCAGTGAATTTTATTGATTCTTTTATCAGCATCAGCTGATGGTACACAAATAGTTTTGTTTCTGTACTCTATTTTGTTATTTTGAACTATTTGTCTGTCTTGGTACTGATAGCATACTGAGTTAATTACAGTAACTATATAAAAAGGCAATATCTGTTGGTGTGCCATTCATATTCGAACATTGTGGTTCAATTTGCCATGGCTAATCTAGACCCTTTGCTTTCCCTTTTTTTTTTTCAATTTTTAATTTAGGTTCAGATAATACATGTTCAATTTTGTTACTTGGGCAAATTGTGTGTTGCTGAGTACGTGATAGGTGGTCTTTCAACCCTTACTCCTTGTCACAATCCCCCTCTAGTAGTCCCCAGTGTCTATCATTTCCATCTTTATGTCCATGTGTACTCAATGTTTAGCTCCCACTTATATAACTGAACATATCATATATGATTTTCTGTCCTTGTGTTAATTCTGTTGGGATAATGGCTTACAGCTGCATCCATGCAGCTGCAAATAACATGATTCATTTTTTTCTGGTTGCATAGTATTCCAAAATGTGTATGTACCACATTTTCTTTATGCAGTACACCATTACCCATTTAAATTTTTACCAAATGTTTTCCTGTGAGTTTTTATTGGAGTTTCGCAGGTATTACACACCATTGTCATAGCATATCTCTCCATTTGTTAAGGTATTTAATCCTTATTAACAAGATTTTCAGCAAAGAGTCCAGGACTTCACTTCTTTTTATTTTTATTTTTTTTTGACAGAGTCTCACTCTGTTGCCAGGCTGGAGTGCAGTGGTACAATCTTGGGTCACTGCAAACTCTGTCTCCTGGGTTCAAGCGATTCTCCTGCCTCAGCCTCCTAAGTAGCTGGGCACGCACCACTACGCCTGACTAATTTTTGTATTTTTAGTAGAGATGGGGTTTCATCATGTTGATCAGGGTGGTCTTGAATTCCCACCTTGCGATTTGCCCACCTCCAAAGTGTTGGGGTTACAGGCGTGAATCACCGCACCCACCCTTGAACATCACTTCTTAGAACATATGAGATGTTTGATAGTTGATGCTGATGGCATTATAATCTTTGCTGGTATTTATTTATTTTTATTTATTAATTGCTTGCTGCTAATATATTCAAAATCCATTTGATTTTTATATATTTGAATTCAGCAATTTTGCTAATTTTACTATTAACTTCATCAATTCTGTTGGATTTATACAAATAAAATTAAATCATTTGAAAATTATGTAAATTTTAAAATTCTTTTCAGTGTTTATACATATATTTATTTTCCTTGAATAACTTCACTAGGTCTATTATTAAAAGTGATGATGTTGGAAATTTCTGTCTTTTTACTAAACACAGGAAAAAAATAGTAAATATTTCCCCTTTAAGTATAATCTTAGTTTTAGATTTTCAGACACTGTTTATAGGGTTAAGAAAGTTCTATTTTGGCCAGGAGGTCGGGGAGGGATAACATAGGGAGAAATGCCACATGTGGGTGACTGGGGAACGGAGGCAGCAAACCACATTGCCATGAGTGTAACTATGCAACAATCCTGCATGATCTGCACATGTACCCCAGAACATAAAGTACAGTAAAAAATAAATAAATAAATAAAAATACATAAATAAATAAATAAGAAAAGAAAGTTCTATTTTATCTCCACTTTATTAATACTTTTGGATATTATCAAATGCATTTACAACATCTATTGAGGGAATTATTTACACTTTTTGTTAATGTTGTTAAATAAATTTATTGGCACCCAAATATTAAGCCAAGCTTATATTTTTGAAATAAATGATACTTATTCATCTGTATTCTCTCTATTTAGGGTATTGAGCTCCATTTGCTGATAATGTATTAAGGTTTTGCATCTGTGCTCATGAGAGTAGCCTTTAATTGTTTGTTCTTATAATGTTCTTACTAGCTTTTGTTGTTACAATTATATTTGTATAATAAAATATATTGGGAAGTGTTTTCTTCATTTTCATTCTCAGAGATGGTGTGTGTAAAATTTATATTATTTCTTCTTTAAATGTTTGCAAGAATTCGCCAGTTAAACATCCGGGGCCTAAACTTTCTCTCTCTCTCTCTCTCTCTGTATGTTTAAGTTCTTTAATAATGTTATTTCTGTGTTTTCAAATAATTTTCAAATGTTAAATTTTTAAATATATTGATACAAAATTGTTCATGATACACTTATGCAGTGTTTTATATATCTGTGATTTGTAGTGATGTCCATTCTTTTCACTCCCGATGCTTAAAAATTTCAGTATATTTCTTTCCTTCCCGATTTATCTTGCTAATTGTTTATCAGTTTTAATTCTAACCTTGAAATCCAATTTATTTTTCTTTCTAAATTTTCTTAATTAGCTCTGCTTTCTCTCTCATTTGTTTGTTTCTTTATTACATTTTCCCTTTATTTCTATCATTCTAGGGCTTATATTTTTTTACATGACTTCCTGTAAATAAGTTCTTATGTCATTGACTTTTTATTGTTTTATATATTCCAATGTATGTACGTATTACTATAAATCTTGCTTTCAGCACTGCTGTAATGGAAAGCTACAAGTTATTATAGACATTTTATTTTTATTCCATTCAAAATATATTCTCATATTTATTGTAAGTTCTTATTTGATTTATGTGTTATTAAAGCCACGTTGCTTTTTATACAAACATTTGAGATTACCCAGATTAGTTATTAATTTCCACTTTAATTTTATGTGTTCATAGAATATACTTTGTAAGTTCTTTAAAATTTGTTGAAATTTGTTTCCAGAGAAAACTATCTACCACATACAAAAGAATAAAATCGGATTTGTATCTAACACCATAAATAAAAATAATCTCACATTGCATTGTACTCTTAAACAAAAGACCTGAAACCATGAAACTCTTGGGAAAAAAATATAGGAGATAAGCTCTTGAAACCAGCTTTCAGAGCAAAGGTTGACAAAGTTTTAGGCCTCTGTAACTAGAGGGTAAGTATTGGCATTAGATGATATGAGGAAACAGCTGGTAGGGCTTAACTGGAAGAGAACTTTAGAATTTTAGTTTTAGAAACAACCTGACTAGACCTAAGAAACAGCCCCCAATGCCTATCATGCTTGTCATTCTTTTCCTCTTTCTTTAAATTTTTAATGAATCTTCTATTGAGATGAACTTTTGAATACTTACATCAAATTACACATAAAATTTGATTGGGAAAAGCTAAAAATGGATATAATATACCAATGAAAGCCACAGATGATATGATTTTGTTAATCATGCAGTTATGGCATGCTATGTAATGACTGAGACTAATGGAATACATTTTCTTCCTTAAAATCCTTAGTGATATGCTTTTCATGTAAGAAATAGCTTAGCTAACATAACATTTGGGGGTAACACAAGTAACAATTCTTTACAGTCATAGGTGATTTAAATTAGTCAATAGAAGTTACATCTCAATGATGGTTTGGCAGGTGTATTTTTCTTTATTTAAACACTTTCAGCAAAACAAAGGAGAAATCATGATAGTTATTTTTATTTTTCACTAGTCTTCAACTTGAAATATTTGCCTAGAATGCACTGTATTTCTCAAGAGCAATATAAATATAATAAGTACCATCACTTACTGCTACATAAGTTGAGGAAATTATTTAGCAATCCTAAAGTTCTATGTCTCTCCTTCTCTGTAACATATGTCAGTGATCCTCTAGTGCTGGTTTCAAAATGCTGATTCACAGACCAAACATCTCTCTGAGGACACTGTCAGCTGTCTCACTGGTAGAGTGAGAAAAATGTGAAAATGTTACAACTTTTCTACATAAGTTAAATGCATTCATTATTTTGCAATAACATTTCTACTTCTTGAAAGTCAATATGTTGATAGTAGATAATAAACCATCGTTGTTGCTTTTGTTTGTTTTCTAAGTATATATTTGTCAAAATAAAACTCATGTATTGGTCCTTATTTTAGGTGCTTTTGTCTTCTTGTTTAAATGTTACTACTTGTGATATACATCTAGAGGCAATAATCTACTTAATAATGTCCAAACATTATATGTGTTTTAAAAGGCCCTTTGTTTTAATCTATCCCTGTATCTCCCCACTTAATTTCCACCATTACTTTTTTATATTCTATGACACAGGCATGCTAAATTCTTATTTCCTTTTATGCCTAGTTTATGCCTAGAGCCTTTGCAAGTTTTTATACTATGGGTCCTTTGCTTTACAAAGATTTTCTACTAATCTGCCTGATAACTCTTGATTATCCACCCACAGAAATGAAATCTTTGGCAGAGGGGCATATCTTCTCTCAGATGTCTCATCTTTTAATACTCAAAGTACTTTATAGTAACAAATTAGCAAGATGTAGAAACTGTCAATTCCAAAGCTCAGTCTTTACTAAAAAGCAAACATAAACATCATGCCTAGAAAAAGAGCTCATGAGAGTCTTCCTTCTCAAAATCAAAGAAACAATATCCATTTCACTTCTCATGAAAATGCATCCTACTGGATCATTCAAATTTTAGAGCTTAACAAATACTTTGGATAAGAGTAGTAAAATCATCCACTCAACTTCCAAATTTAAGGTGCTGCCTAGTTCCAAGTATTCTATATTTGTTAGTTAATTTCTCTATACCCACACTAAAAAATATACAACTAAGCATTTACTTAATAGATTAATGTAGTTTAATCCAAGGCTGTGTTTTCTCACTCAGAACTTGGTAATAATAAATGTTTGACGTTAGTGCCTACTTCTTCACACCTTTTAATTATTTGCATGCTTTATCAGGGCAAATGGTTTGTGGGGAAACAACCAACATGTTACAAGTTTGAATTTTATTATACAATGCTACATTGTTGGTATGTTAGTTCCTACCACAGTAATTGCCTGTGTGTATATATATGTATACACACACACACATATGTATACATGTATATATGTATATTTTTACATGTATTTACATGTATACATATATTTGTATGTGTATATATGTATATATACACATATGTGTGTGTGTATATGTGTATATGTATTATATTTATTCCTGCAGAAAGCATTTTTCCAACTTAATGTTTCCTCAAGCAGTCAGAGTAATTATGGAGAAGAACTATTCTTGAATTATCACCACCTTAGATGATATTGGTTAGGGTCTGCTTCCAGAACAGTCCAAACACAAAATGAATTTGCCACAAAAGTTTTAGAAAGCTAAATAATAAAACTAGCTGAGGTTAAAATAAATGCTACCTTAGTCTCAAAATACTCTTATTAAGAACACTATCTGATCAGGTGCGGTGGCTCAGGCCTGTAATCCCAACACTTTGGGAGGCCTAGGCAGGTGGATCACTTGCGGTCAGTTTGAGACCAGCCTGGCCAACATAGTGAAACACTATCTCTACTAAAAATAAAAAAACTGGGCAGATGTGGTGGTGTGCGCCTGCAGTCTCAGCTTCTCAGGAGGCTGAAGCATGAGAATTGCTTGAACCCAGGAGGTGGTGGTTGCAGTGAGCAGAGATAGTGCCACTGCACTTCAGCCTGGGCAACAGAGCAAGATGCTGTCAAAAAACAGAACAAAAATAAAACACTATCTGCAATACTTTAATATGTGTCTGTTTTTAAATATGTATTTTTCTTCCTTATAAAACTTTTTGTTCTTGCCTCTTGATTCTAAATCTTTATTTAAAATTGCAGTAATCTTATACCTAACTTTATCAGTATTTGGTTTTATAGAAATTCCATACTTTTAAATTTATGTACAGTTGACCCTTGTACAGTGTAGGAGTTAGGGTGCCTGACCCCGTGCAGTTGAAAATCTGCATGAAACTCTGGACTCCCTCAAAACAAAACTACTAATAGCCTGCTGTTCACAGAAGCCTTACCAATGACATAAATGGTCAGTTAACACTTTTTTTATATGTTGATATATTATACAGCCTGTCTTTCTTTTCTTTCCTTCTTTCTTTCTTTCTTTCTTTTTCTTTTTTTCTTTCTTTCTCTTTCTTTCTTTCTTTCTTTCTTTCTTTCTTTCTTTCTTTCTTTCTCTTTCTTTCTTTCTTTCTTCTTTCTTTTTCTTTCTCTCTCTCTCTCTGTCTGTCTTTCTGTCTGTCTGTCTTTTTTAGACTGAGTTTTGCTCCTGTTGCCCAGGCTGGAATGCAGTGGTGCAATCTCAGCTCACTGCAACCTCTGCCTCCCAGGTTCAAGTGATTCTCCTGCCTCAGCTTCCCAAGTAACTGAGATTACAGGCATGCACCACCACGGGCAGCTAATTTTTTTTTTTTTTTTTTTTTTTTAGTAGAGACAGGTTTCTCCATGTTGTATAGTATATTCTTACAATAAACTAGGGTAGAGGAAAAAGTTAAGAAAATCATAATAAAGAGAAAACACATTTACTTTTCATTATGAAGATCATGATAAAGGTCTCTATTCTCATCTTCACTTGAGCACGCTCAAGGAGATTACAGGAACAAGAGGTGGAAGAGGAGGCAGAGAGTCAGGTACTCTTGAAATAACTTTACAGAAATGTATTAATTCTGAGTTTTTGACTTTTCCATTTCTCTAAAATTGTTTCTATACAGTACCAATTATTCTTCTAACATTTGCTTTAGTTTCAGTGCTCATATCATAGAGGACTCCATGTCATAAAAGATTTCAAAAGCTGTCTTGAATCATTGCAACCTTTCTGCCAGATTGTCTAATGTCAACTTGTTTTCTTGCATTGCTTCCTGTCTTCTTCCTCATTGTCTGGCACTAGTTTGAAAGTATTAATCTCTATCAGGTCAGCTTTCGTGAATTCCTCTGGCGTGGTGTCTGTTAGTTCTTGAACTTCTCTAAGATTCGTATTTGGAAATTCTTCACCCCCTCCCACCTTTTTCTTTTTGCCATGTCCATAATCTATGATTTTCTTTTCTTTTTCTTTCTTTTTTTTTTTTTTTTTTTTTTTTTGAGAGAGTCTCCCTCTGTTACCCACGTGGGAATGCAGTGGTGTGATCTCAGCTCACTGCAACTTCTACCTCCCGAGTTGAAGCATTTCTCCAGCCTCAGCCCACTGAGTAGCTGGGATTACAGGCACCTGCCACCACGGCCAGATAATTTTTTTGTATTTTTAATAGATACTGGTTTTCACCATGTTGGTCAGGCTGGTCTTGAACTCCTGAACCTCGAATAATCCGCACACCTCAGCCTCTCAAAGTGCTAAGACTACTGCATGAGCCACTGTATCTATGATTTTCTTGATAAGCTCTGCTGTAAATTCTGTGAAATCATGCACAGCATCCGGCCACAGTTTTCTACACCAGGAATTTATTGTATCAGGCTCGGTGGCTTTCACAGCTTTTTCTGTAGTCACGATAGCATCCTCAGTGCTGTAATCCTTCCAGAATTTCATGATGTTCTCCCTATCAGGATTTTCTTCTATGGTGTTGACGATCCTTTCCATAGAGTACAGAGTATAATGAGCCTTCCAGGTCCTATGGCCCCCTGAACTAGAGGCTGAATTAGAGACAGTTTCAGAGCAAATAGACCACTTCAAGAACTTGAGACGGATGGAGGGAGGGAAGGAAGTAGGGAAGAAGGGAGGAAAATAAGGATGAAGATAAAATAAAACTATTAAGTCTAGGTAGGATTTCACACAGATATGTATTTTTAATGTGGGGACTGTATCCTTATAAATAAAATTTTATCTACACTTTCCTTAAATACTAAATTTTATTTTCATTACATTTCAAGAACATATAAGATGCAAAGAAGCCTGAGACAGAATCTCAGATCCTTGTATCTTTTCTATATAAAAGAACTGAAAGACAAAATGTTCTCTACTTGGGATTTCCCAAGCTCACAGAATTAAATAATTGAAAAAATTAATATTATTTTATGTTTAAAGAATACAGCTCCTCTAGCAAATATCACTGACTCTGAGAACATGTTCTTTATGTTAATGTAAATCTAAATTTCAAGTTATATCTTTACACAGAATTATTTATATAGGATTTATTTTTCTAACTAAAGTAAATTCATGTTAAAATAGTAATGAATAAATGTGTACAAGGGCCAAGCCCTAGCTGGTATTATCTAGATCTAAAGTAAAAATTTATTCTTAACAGAAATTGATGCTTTCAAATGTATAGTAACAACCTTTCACCTTCGCCATTTTCTCTTTCCTAAGAGAGGGAAGGTTGTCACTAAAAAACCTTTAAAGTGAAAAACAACTCCAAGCAATAAAATTTTCTTTTTCTCCCTGTCAGTGTGAAGTCCCATTTGGAAGCTGGATTTTCTAAAAGGCAAGGAGTTTGAGGGAGAGGGTTAGCGGAGGGGAGTGAGTGAAGTAGGGAGTGAAGAGAATGAGGGAGGAGGCAGGGTCTCATTCCCAACATGCCACTGTTACTAGGCTCTCGGAGAAGAAGAAAAAAACTAAAAATCATAGATATTCTCAGGAGCTTTGGACTTTGAAAAATGAATAAAACATTACATTTGAAAGCCCTTTGTGCACTACAACAAAGAGATAAAAGTTTCATCATAAAACAAAGATTTGACAACTTCAGTAAAAATGTCCAAGGAAACAATTTACAAAGAATTGTAAATGAAATTATTAAACAGAAAACCTGTAGAAAGAAATTTTTGCCATATCTGCTTGAAGTGTGATAGAATGCTCTTTGTTGAAAGATGAGTCTTTTAAATTAATGATTATATAAATTTAGATTAGTAATTATTTATGTAATTTAGTCTACGCAAATTATAAATTATATGCCCTATATACAGGCTCAGTTTGATCATAGCAGATTTGTGAGAATCAATTTTTGGGTATGGTTTATTGGTAGTGGTTCATGTCCTTCAATCTATTTACCGCACCTTTCCCCCATAAAAATTCCAACTCATAAACAGAGTTGGTAGTTTAACAATTGTTAGAGTGATAAGTTTTCCCAAATGGGTTTCGAGCTTGTCAAAATGTTACAAATGGTTTGTTTATTTTTGAAGAGTTTTTTTTCTGTTAAGTATATTTTGCAAATGTAGTCCATTTTTACTACATTATAAATGATTATACATTATATTTTACATAACATATTTACATTAATGTAAATGATATCTACTATTTGAATATTTGTAGTTAATACTTAAATCTAAAATGGCATGGTGGAAAATAAATATCCAATGGTTAATTGCATTAGCTTCTTTTAAAATATCACTTAAAAGAATATGATTTGAACAAATGCTGAAAGGTGACATATGGATTTTCTTACTGCAAAATCAGAATGTACATGTTAGGGAGGGTTACAATGCTTAAGAAGCACAAGTGAGTATTTACAAAGAAGTACTAGTGCAAAATATTTATAGTATAAGTTCAGCTTAGTGAATAAAATTACCAACGTATTAGCTTGATTTCTTATAAAAATCATTTTTACTAACATTTAATAGTCAATATTTAAATATTTAAAATTTATTTTAATCATTGGCGAGTAGTATGTCAGTTGTAAAATACAAAAGTAAGGAGTCTAATGTCATTCAAATTCTAGCTCTGCCAAACACAAAGGGGCATTGACTAAGTATGTTACATAAATTTTATTTGGTCCCAGTTTCATCATTGGCAAAATGGAGATAATAAAAATTCCCTGATTGCGTTGTTCTAAAGACTAAATGAGTTAATAAATGTAGATTTTTTTAATTAAGAAGTCCTAGAAATTAACAGCCGTTTGTTCAGAATGAGGTCTGAGAAGAAGCAAACGTATTAGATTGTGAAAATATGTAAGATTCATGCGCTGAATAATTTGAAACTCAGGAAATAAGTAAAGAGGAACTAAAGTTTAATTTTGAAAATGAAGTAAAATTTTTAAGTATATTTTTCTCTAGGAAAATCATGCTTGATTTTATACTCATCCTATTGGATAAGAAAATCCTGTTAGGGGAGATGCAGAGCCAGAATAGTTGTTCTGGCCATGACAATAATAAGAATAACAAGAACACGCCTTTGTGCTTTGTGGCTGGGATTCGTTCTTCTTTCTTGGACAGCCCACAGCACTCCATCTAATCGTTGTAATCTACATTTCATTTGGTGCTGCTTTTCAAACTGTGACATCCACTTTTAGGCATAATTTTCATCAGACACGTCAAGAGGTCTGAGTGAGTTCTCACATTATCACTACAATTTTGGTCCAATATTCCCAATATTCTTCACACTTGTAATTTGATGTTTTGACTGCTAACATTATTATTTTTAATTAAAGTTGTATTTATCCATTTTGTTTTTATCCCATTTGTTTCTCCATTATTGTTCATTAAAGCTGGTAGAATAAAACTACCTTTACTCTGGCATCTAACACCAGTAATATTGGAATTTCTTAGTGTTTGAATTTTAAGCTGTGAATATTGGGAACTTTGGTAACTCTATCAAAGTATTACCACAATGTTCTCAGCCAAATGTCTTTCACCTTTATTTTAAATAAAGCAGAAGCCCTCTAGGGAATTTTAGTGAGTTCCTGAGAACAAAAGGAGAAAATGAATGGAGGACTAAAAGGACTGCAAGAGATTTTAGGAGCCCAGCCTTCCAGTTTATCACAAACAGGCAGCCTAACTCTCCGCTCATGGCCAATGATTACATAATGTTTTCACTTTTCTGTATTATTTATTGATTTCAACCTTATTATGCAAACATGGGAATTATATTAATAACAGTAAAAGCATTTTATACTGCCCTGCTTAGTTTATATTCATTGGTTCTACCATGGCAAAAATTCCAGGTGTTGGATTGCATTTCTAATGATTAGTATTTATGTAATTATATATTAAATCCAGCATAGCAAGGAAGTGAAAATATTCAGCACAGTAACTCTACTTATACATCCAGTGCATTTGTTTCACAGAAAAAAACAATATTTTCTACAGCAAGAATGGTGGTGCTGTATAAATTTTGTCATGTCATGGGTAAAAGTTAGACATTATTACTTTATTACATTAAGACTCTGTATATATGGTCTGTTCACAGTTGAATAATCTGAACGTAAACAGCAAACTCACTTAGAATGGCATATCACTGACTTCTTGGCAATATGTCTTAACTGTCATATGTTTAATGACTGACCATTATAGATGAAATACACTGGCTTGCTGAAATACACCACAGGAGCGTACTTGTCTTGAAATAGTGCATTGGTCTGGGATAGGCCTGTCTTCTTTGGTACTAAAGTGGTCTAAAACAATTTATATGTTTTTCCAGTGATATACAAATGCACATGGGGAAACAGCTTGCTCACTCATGGTAGCTGAGAACTTACGTGATTAGTTAAAATGTGCTTTAAGGAAAAGTTACCAAATCCAGAAAATTAAGTTTAAATAGCTCCAAGCCTTCTTGCTTTATCTCCATGTCTTTTAATTCTCTTTATTGCTCTTTAACATTGTTTCTGTCTCAGAAACTATGTCATTCTATTTGTTTCATGGTTGTACTTTGGCAGTCTGTTCTGTATAGTCATCCTAGTTTAGATGAAATAATTCAACATTTAAAGTCTGCATTAGTCTTTTCTAACATAAGGAAATGCTAAAGTCATAGCATCATGTTGATCGATATCATAACTGTATCTTTGCCGATTTGAACACACACAATCAAGATTTTTAATGTCATATTTCTGAATCAGGTTTGAGAAATCATCCTTCTGATTTTTTTAAGCTACTTTCAAGAATATATGACAAGACACAGCAGTTTGTACTTTTATAAGCTTCTTTGCATGCTGAGTTAAAAATATAATTATTAAATTTTTAAAACATCTAGTTATGTATAATTTCAAAGAATATATACATTATATTTATTGTCCATCTGTCATATACCATGCATTTTAAAGATACTGTTTCATTTCATCATTATAATTATATGGCGTATTATCAACTACCTTTTAAGGAAAGGTAACAGGCTAAGAAGAGCTAAAAGAAAACAAGCAACCAGCAGAGCATGAGGCAACTACTTAGATTCTGGAAGGTCTCACTTAAGACATCATGTACTTGCACTAGCTTATATTTCCTTAAAAAATAAGCATGCATTCTTTGTCACGATGGATCAAATATCTTCCCATTTTTCAAGAACAACAACAAAAATGAATGAAATGGTAACTTTTCAAAGTAATTGTTATAAACATTTTTAGTTTGTAAACTAACATAATATACAAGTTAAACTAAATACATTCTTACATGTTTATGATACCCTAAAGTAGTTCCTAATGTCATATCCCTGTTTCTCTCTTTCATGTTTGCTTACTACTGAACTAAAATGCTTCTTTAATAGCAACTCAGATTATACCTTTATGAAAATATCAACCTCAGTGATTTCCAACTCTCATCTTTCCCTTCTTAATTTTATTTAGTTTACATGCTTTCCACTGTACAACTATCATATGATGATGATTCACTTTTCTACACTCTAACTTTTGGTATAACATAATTTAGCTTTTTACAGTTAATATTTGATATTGATATATACAAAATTTGTATGATCATCACTTATTTTTCTGGTCACCCCAAATGCGTTGTTTGTGGACAACGATGTGTCTTACATATCAGAGGAAAAGTTACAAAAGCCAGAAAATTATTGTTTTGAGCAAGGATATAAAGTCATATTGTTTAGATACACAAAATGAATATGTCTCAGTTTTCAATAATCATAAGTAACTTCATACTTGTCAAACAAATAGAATCATAAATCACTTAAATGCCCCCAAATTAATCTTTTTCTCCCAAAGATAGACCAAGCAGACCACAAAATATGAATTTGATCCTCAGTCCTCTGAATGGGTCTCAGAAGTGAAGCCATGTAAAAATGTCTCAATTTCTCTATAACAGAATGTAGACCTCCAGTGGTGGTGAAAGAAGGAATTGAAGTAGAGACCAAAATATACAAAATGCTTCACCATAGAGCAAGAAGCAGAGTCCAAAGATTTCAATCACAGAAAATTCAGGGTCGTGTTATAATAAGGCAGATGGTTCATCAAGTATAATCCTTACTTTTAAAAGTGAGGAGGGCATATTCTGTTTGATGTGTAGGAAATAGATAGATTATTATCCCAAAAGTACTGAGCTGAGGAATTTCCGCATTTTCACAAGGTAATGAAAATCTTTCTTTCTAAATTCACCCTTGCTTCTTCCTCTGTCTGAGACTATTCCTCCACCTCCATTCAACTGCCACAGCATTTAATCAGTTATCCACCTGCTTTTGAGTCCCCAAAAAGTTTTTAATGTTTTCTTTCTTGTCATTTAAATCTCCCCTTTTGCATCATTTTTGAAGAGTTTCAGGAGAGCAAGCAGGGGAAGCACACATTCAATATCTTATATTTTCCTGTAGCGTAAGTGTCTGCAAAGGTTGAAGGGACTATTTGAACTTTTTGGCTCACTCTCCTCTCTTCCATGAAAGCACATTCATCTACTTTTATCTGATTTATAAGTTGGGTTTTTAGAAGGGTCTTACTGAAAAAAAAAAAAGGCTTGCTATGTAATTATCCTTATTATGTTTTATAATAGGAACAAAGTAGATACTTGTTGATTGGACATTAATTAATCATATATCATCAATGTCTCAAGCCTGACTAGAAAAATGATAAATGAAGCTTAAATTGTTAATAAGATATGCACGCAAATGAGAGTATAGCATGTTGAAGCCCACAGAGCGTTAACAGTTTGATTAAACAGAACACTTTTTAGGCTATCATTTGAACATATCATATTTATTTGCAGTTTTATTTTTTCACACTCAAACTAATGTCCAATAAAATTTAAAAATCACAAACTCGAGTTCAATAGAAACTAGAACTCATATATAGAGATTGATGATACTCTTGCATAAATGTAACTACTTGATCAAATATCCTGAAATCAGCGATGCCACGAAAGAGGTTATTTTTTTCACCATTCAGTACTTCGCCCATGTTTTGTTGAATGTTTCTTTTTTATCTTTTAATGATTTATCAAGATGAGTCCACAAATCTCTAATCACTTTTAACCAAAAGTTATAAGAAATGTGTCCCCTTCTAGTTGATTTTATATCCAATTCCAAATCCCTTTCATAATCCAAAAGTCCCCACATCAGTGTCCAGGGTTTGCATTGATGACTGAAAGAAGAGGTGAGGGTAACATGCCTCTTAAATCCTCTTTCAAATACCTTGTCCTTGAGTGGAAGGACAACTACAAGCTCTTACCCCTCTAATGTGTTGGGGAAAGGAGAGGGCTGCAGATACCTTGCATAATGAATTGCTAGTCTATATTGTGGAGATGCCTCATGTCCATCTCTGCTTAACCGTGGCTCCTCTTGCTACTGTACCCTGCTGAGGTGGTGATCCACTGTGTGCCCTGTCCGTAATTATCTTGGGGATATTTTCAACTTCACCCCATACAGATTATCAGTGATGAGTTCATAGGAAGCCACTTTTGTATCATGTTTTATCACCTAAACCCTTTCTAGTGCCTGATTGTCTTTTCAAAAAAGAGATGGCCTAGCCTGTCGTGCAATTATCTGTATAATACTGTTTCTTCTGCTTCCTATTTAAGTCTTCTTATTCTATGTGGGACATGAAGACAAGCCCTTTATCCACACCCTTCAAGGTCACAGGAGGCAGTGTGGAGGCAAAGAGCATTCTCTCCCCATCAAATCCATGTTGTGGGAAGGAAGGCCACATTTCTCACTCCCTAATAAACCAACGACTTAATAACACAATGAAACTTTAAATAATCACTGTTATTATCATTTTTGACCTTTGTGTGTACTTATGTTCACTTTGGCATGCAGCAAACTTACTTTCTTCATTTTGAGTTCTGTTCTCTAACTCTGCCGACAACAGCATATTGAGTATTTTCCCACTGATTGTCCAGAATATATTTTGTCTCTACCAGCATAATAGCAAAGTTGAAGTTTTATTGAAAATCTATATTGTCCAATTTTTTTGAGAATTTATTTTCAAATATTTATTAAACATGTGCTATTTAGCAGACATTTTTGGAAGAAAAATTTAAAAGCCTGTCTTTTGACTTTAAGAAGTTGGGAAAGCAAATGCATCATTACAATATTGTGCTATCAATTCTACAAAAGAGATACGAAGCAGACTTTAATTGAATGGTGCATGCAGGTGAGCAGATTTTAAAGATCAATACAAGAGGAAAAACAGAGAGTGACTAGAAAAAGAAAAGAGACTTTTATGCCACACTTGGAGATTGAACCTATTATTACAGTACCTAAGTGTGCAATTACAAGGTTATTCTCAGGGAAAAGAAATAATTAGAGATATATGAAAACATTCATCTATATCTCATTTTAATACTTTCATGGGGTTTCATTTTTTAAAACATTAATCTGCCTGGAACTTTGTAAATGTTACCTTACATTCCAAAGAAAAATATTGTAACTCTAAAATGTTAGTTAACTCATTTTAATATTGTACATACATCTTGTAAGGAGCTTTATACTTTTGAATAGTAAACATTAATTTCTAAATGTTTGAATTCTTTTGAAGTTTATAATCTCCAGAAATACATCCGAATATACATTTTCACATATAAGATTTAGAAAGATTTGACTTACCCGTGAAATAGTCATGAGTTGGTAGACTAAAGAGGCAGAGACCAAAGTCATAGGATTTTGCTTTTCAAGACACTGAGAAAACTAAATGATGAATTATTATGTATTTTTGTATTTATTTTGCATTTATTTTGTCTATTGTATAAATATAATTTATAAATTGTATTTTTTTTTGTCTAGTTCTCATTTGGAACATATAACATGAACATTCCACATCTTATTCTATGCAGACAGCAACTCTTGTCTAATTCTTGATGTGTATATGTCCACATTGATATCAGCTTCAAAGAGTTTATTGTCTTTTGGTCAATCAAGGTGTGACATCATTTTAACATGAATTTTATATTAACCTGTAGGTTCATTAAGGCTGTTGCACTTTTTTGTCATATGTGTAAAATAAAATTAATGTACAGGATATATGAAGAATTTATGCAAATTAATAAGAAGAATACAATCAATTTTTTAAACAGAAAATTATGTAAGCAGAGAATTAATGCAAGAAACACAAATGATCAATAAAAGTAGAGAAGATGCCAAAATATACTAAAATATAGGTGAATAAAATTTTAAAAATATAATCATATCTTCAAATATAAACTGAAACCAAAAAAATCAATGTCCTAAGTTTGGAAAAGAAGGTGCATTCATACTCTTACTTGTCTAGAAATAGCTTTAGCCATGTTTGAACTTTTGAGAAAGCAATATATCATTTGATACAGCAATTTTATTTTCATTAATATGTTCTACAGGAACACCAGTGTCTGAAAACAAAGATTTTGTACAAGCATGAACAAAAGTATTATTATAACAGCCAAAACTAGGAAATAGATATAATGTTTATCAATAAACTTTTTTTTTTCTGTTTCTATACTGGAAAATATTATACAACAAGAATGCAGTATGTTTCTGTGTTATGACAGAGAAAACAAATAAATACTATTAATTGGAACAAGTGCATTACAGACAACATGTATAGTATAATCCCATTTGTGTAAGTGAAAATAAACTAGATAGATATGAATAAATTTGGGAGAAAAAACTAAATACTTAAATGTGAAATATGTGAGAATTTTAAAAATAAATTACTACCCATTGTCTAGGAGAAATACAAAAACTTTTACTTTTAAAAAAATTTGTACACTTTCACTTTTTGCCATAAATGATTCATGTATTAATTTTATGTTAATAAAACGAAGTTTATTATCTTTAAAATACAATAATTTCAGGAAAGGAATTATCAACTAAGTTATTGAAGTTCTTAGGGGAAAACTAGCAAAGCAGTTATTGGAAAGAGGTTTTTAAAGTCCTAAGATATAACATGAATATTTTTAAGTTTTAAAATATGGAAAATCTATTGAGATCCATAGGATCTTCTTAAACTATGCAAATTATTCCCATTTAGAAGAATAGAGCTAGTATGTTTTATTTTTATACTTTCTCTTAGATTGCACAGCACTTTGAAGCAAGCAGCTGCCATGAATTTTGAAAACTAAGCTGCCCTCAGTTGATATCTATGCAAAAGATGATTTAAAAAAATCTTAGTCATCATTGTGATGGTCAAATGAGGATGATCCAAAACAGGGAATTATATTGAGTTAGAGTTGTTTGTTCGGGAAGGTGAAGTCAATTAATTATGCATAAAATGAATTCAGAGAGAAACATTTCACACAGAGCAAGTTTGTGGAGCATACAAACAGGCATGATCTCTGAAAATATAAAATAATATGACATACAAAAAGACAAGAAGAGTTTTTAAATATTAGGAAAAAATAAATTATTGATTATTACTAAAAATGATAGAACATTATTCTTATTTGTCAAAAATATTTAATTTTCATAAACAGATATCTAAACATCTTGGCAAGACTCTGAAATCAGAAAATTGTTATTAAGCAATAATTTACTAATGGGAAGCTACATGAATCCTAGACACAAAAAATATTGCTTCTAGGATTGCTGTAACAAGAGGACCAATTATCAGAACCAGTTTTCTGTTAGGTAATTTATTGCCAATTCCTTCAAACTCTGTTTAATCCATATGTAAAAATTCCTATGGAGATAGTTAAAATGTCTAGAACACATATCAATGTACACTTATTAATATATACAATCATCCAGCTGCTAAAATTATTTAATAGAGGGTCATGTTGTTATTAATATCATCAAAAATAAATAATTTGGTTATTTGGTGACCAGCAAGTAGCAAATTCCAAGTCATCTAGCAGTAATAGATGATTTGGAATTTGAAATAGAAATTTCTTAATGAAAAGATGAATCACAGAGTCATTTATTTATTTATTTATTTTTATCTACATATAAATAACTTATTCCTTGAACATTATATTTGAACAATTTATATATTTGAACATTAAAAAACATCACCCATGTATACTTTCACAACACAAAACTACACACCTTCTCTAACTTTTTCTGATGATAAAGGGTGTGGCTTAACTAAAATTTTCCTTGATTATGTCCGATCCAAAAAACTCAACTTCATTTGTACTCCTTTCATTTTCTTAGGGATAGCACAGAATATTGCAATTGTGGTTAATAATATTACAAAATATCTATGAGAGTGATCTTGATCAGATTGTGGATTATAAGATGAGTCATTTGAGCCACCTTCACTTACAATTCAAGAAGAAACTCTGAAGGAATCACTCTCATAATACTGAATGGTATTGTGATCTTACAATATGTAAAAAGAAGGAGGAAATTGGTGAATCTTAAATATTCACTTCTCTATGGGTATTCAGTACTCAAAGAACACATTCTCAATGGTATTCAATCCTCAAAGACCTCTTCTACTAATTATGGCCTATGATGATGCTGGGATATACCCCCAGGTCCACATTTGGTGACTTTTGGGCCCCAACTACTGAGGCAGCCCTCAGTACTCAGCCTCATCCACACTTGTCTCTGGCAAAACTACACTTCACCCAAGTTCATACCTCTAATCTAGGCAGCACACATCCCATGACCAATTTAAATGGATGGAGGATAGGAGGAAACTTAAAACCTGGTAGTCTTGACCTAACTCTGGACAACCCTGCAGAACCATTTTAGCTGCAGAGCGCCCTGTGGAAGCCTCCATGGAATCTATAATTGGGCTGGGACCCTAGATCTGCATCACCCTCTTCCTCTCCTGTTCCTCCTCTTCCTATGTTAGGAATAGCAAGGGCATTCCCTAAACACATACTGCCCGTACAACTCATATTGGAGACAGCTTTCCTGAAAACCCAACCTGCTACATGTTTTAAACCTTTTTTAGAGGATTTTCATTATCCTGAGCATCATCTTTACTGACATGATGTTACCAGTGAAGGGTCTTGACTATGAATCATCCAGGTTCTTGTCATTTTGAACTGAGAATTGGACAAAACACACAAGCACAGCAACAAAAGAATGAAGCAACAAAAACAGATTTATTGAAACAAAAGTACACTCTAAAGCAGCAGGTTCGAACAAACAGATCAAGAGCACTGGCTACAGAATTTTCTGATGTTTAAATACCCTCTAGAAGTTTCCCACTGGGAACTTGGTTATACCCTATGCAAATGAAGGAATGCCCTCCCCCCCCCAACAGTCTGATTGGTTGAAGGAGGCAATGAGTCAGAGGTTGAAGCAAAGCTACAAAGTCACTCATGAAGACTTGACCCACAGCCAGTCTGATTGGTTGTAAGAGGAAACCAACAGGTCTGATTGGTTGCAAGAGGGGACCAACCAGTGGTACTTTCTATTTTTCCTCTGCAACACAATGCAAGGGGAGGAGCCTCTGATCCTTTTGCTTCTTGGGTGTGGAGAGGTGGACTTTTCCTTTTGTTTCAGGTCTGGGAAGTCAGCGTAAATTGACTTGAGGTTCCCTTCCTCCAGACCCTATTCTTCTGCCTCTATAATGTGTGTTAAAATTTATCTTACAAAAATATGAGAAGTAACTCAGTATTGACAAGGCCAAGAAATACACATGAGTCCCAAATTCCCCTCCCTGTGTCCATGTGTTCTCATTGTTCAATATCCGCCTATGAGTGAGAACATGCGGTGTTTGATCTTCTGCTCTTCAAATGTACCCCAAAACCTAAAATGCAATACAATAAATAAATGGGAAAAAAAAAAAGAGTCCCAAATTCTTGACCATTATACCTCCTGCTGCTAGGAAGACGACAGTAGAAATCTATTTGTTTATTGCCTGGTGTGTCCACTGATTTATGTGACTTAAACTATGTGTCTTTTATTTCCTTTGGGACCCAAGCAAATGTTCAGAAAATGCTGTTGGTGTGAAGAAAGAAATCAACCCTGTTTCTAGGATCTTTAGACTGTACCGACAATGTTATTTATCTAACAACCTGTGTGATCAAATTGCTTTAAACTTTCCTGCTGGAGTTTAAATTTGTCATAATCGTTGCGGAAATTATTTCATGGATTTTGCACTCTGAATATGGTAGTTGGCTCTAAAACATACAATGAAGAATGAAGTCAAAATTCTAGACATTTAATAAGTATCTATGGATACGACAGGGCAAATATCAAAATTTTTCAGCAGAATGGATAGGGATGCTGGCATAATAATTTTCATTCACTTTCCTCAGATGTATGTCACCCTCCCCCTTGCCAAAAATGACATTTCGAAACATTTTTTCAAAGGCATTTAAAATATTTCTTTTTAACTCACAGTAGAAAGCATTGTATAACACATTTTTGTTTTGAAAATATATGTAGAGTTATGACTTTTATAGAACACAGATGTACACGTCTATTTCTATCATCTATTAGTCAGCTGCAATTACAGTTCTTTTTAAAACCATATAGTTTAAGGCACACTTCAGTGCCTCAAATCTTTATGTTAGAGGCGAGCATAGAATATTTCAAAAAAAAGCTACATTCAATATTTCTGGTAACACAAAGCGAACACAAGACTCAAAGTATGCTGATAATATATATATATATGTATATGTTATCTGCTGATAACATATACACATATGTATATACATACACACATATATGTGTATAAAACACTTTAGTGTTAATATAGCAAAATATGAATAACAAATTAAATTAAATGTCAGTATATGAAAACAGTTAAGTCTTCTTGTAAAGCTCATTAATGATTGAGTTATATTTTTCTTTTATCAATAATCTTGATGAAACCAGATGTTAATCATTTATTTCTGAGACATATTACAATTGAAATATATGTCTTTTGTGTTACTTCTTTCATGAATACACTTGATTACAGAAATTATAAACTTCTAGAATGTAGCAGCAATGATTGGATAGGCTCCCACCTTACACAAAATTGCAGATAGCTGAGTAAAATTATCCAACCAAGACAATATTATACTAATATTAATTATTATAATTGCATTTGTAATCATGTGAATTCAGGTGTCATTCATTGTAAAGAAATATTTTTAGGAAACAGTTGTTATGCTCCACCTTAAAAATCAAACATAAATATGTACTGTTTTAACAACAAATGGAGTGGAAATTAACTTAGTTCACTCTAGAATTTAAGACAAATATTCATTGGCAAATTTTCATTGGCAAAATTTAAATATGTAGAGGAAAAACTACCATGATAATAGATAACAGAAAGGCCTTTCAACACAAAATGTATCATTGAATTTAGTAGCAAAGGCAGAAGTCGAGATCAAAAAATTCAACATTATGATAAAATTAATATATCCATACATGAATTCATGTTACCTATTCATTATTCAGGAAAAATAAACTTACTTGAAAAAGTGAAAAAACATAGACAATTAAAAAGCAAAATATTTAACTGCCTTAAGTTGTCTTTGTAGATGAGCCACTCAAAAAAATATTTAAAGTATAATATTTAGAAATGCTTTGGTTTGTTTTTATAATTGTATAGTCAATAGTATTTCAGAAGAAAATCCACCACTTCCCTCATTTTTCTTACATGTAAGAAGATAACAGCCAATGCACTAACATTTTTCATTGGTTCCTGTTTTTGGTTGGAATTGTGAGTGCAGGTGACCTGGCCAACTGGCCAACTCGAAAAAGGATACACAATCCAATCAAGACCATGTATCAAGTTAATACCTACCATTTATTATTTCCATATGAGCTCACTTGGAACAAGAGCTTTCATTTGATCACTCTAAAAATAGAAAATTTTATTTTTCCTAGACCAATGACACTCATGAAAATCATGGGCCAAAGACTTGAATTTGAAAACAAAGTCCAGGTGCAGTGGCTCACACAAGTGTAATCCCAGCACTTCGAGAGGTCAAGACAGGAGGATTGCTTGATTCCAGGAGCTCAAGTCTAGCCTGGGAAATATGGTGAATAATACAAATACTCAGACATAGTGGCACATGCCTGTGGTCCTAGCTACTCTGGAGGTTGAGATGGGAGGATCACTTGAGCCCAGGAGGTCAAGGCTGCAGTGAGCCATGATCATACCATTGCTCTCCAGCCTGGGTGACAGAGTGAGACCTTATCTCAAACTATAATAAATAAAAAAATAAAATTGAAAAAGGTTATGTATTACAGAAACTTAATTTGGTCTTCAGGTCTCAATTACAATTAGTCACTTAGGAATTTCACTTTGCCAATACTTTTTAAAAATCACCTTATTCTTTAATTGCCAGTAATATAAAGGGATTGGAGCAGAAGATATTTCTGGTACTTGGGGTCATGTGCTGTGATGTATATTGCTTCAACTGCTCATCAGACATTGGTATGTATTATTGCTGAATTTCTCTTAAGATTTTTACTTCCATCTGTTACCATGACACTTTTTTCTAAGACATGCCCTTATCATAACCATAATATTCCTCAGTGAATTTATTCATCTAAGTAGAATATGCTATCCGAAGGCACTGAAAAATGCACGGTGCAATATATGACACATTAGGGCTGCTGTAGCTCTCTCTGTCTTTAGGATACAAGTACATACTTACATTATTTGTTCTTATGGCAATGTAGCATAAGGAACAAAGAGAGTCACTAATGATGAAAAATTGAACTCCAGTTATTCTAGCAACAGGATGGTTAAAGGGGAGAAGAAAATGTCAAACTGTGTGCATCAGCTTTTAAGGAAGATTTTCCAAGGACGACATAAAACTCTTCCACTTTCAGCAATTCCGTTGGTCAGAACTTAGAAACATGGTGATATCTAATCCCAAGTGGGACTTAACATGTAATCTTTATTTATTTTGGATGGCTGCTTCCCTAGATGAAAGTTCTTACATTGTGCAAAACAGAGAGAATGATATTGAAGAACAATAAGAATTTACTCCACTGGTCACCAAAATGTCCATGTTTATCTTTCTACCTGGACACAGAACACTCACCTCAGGAGAGTTGACACTAAAGTCTTATTCCCTTACTGCGTCTTGCTTTATTTCACCCTGTTTTCAAGCAATTAGAAGTTTCATTCCCACCCTCTTCATTCCCAGGGCATGGCTCAAAGAGCCAGCCATCCACCCAATCCCCTAACTACAGATAGCTCATGAATTTCTTCAAGTTGAAGACAATCTCCTCTGACTATATGTAAATAGAAACATACTCTCTCAAATTTTTCTTCATCTTGGGCTATTGAGAATCACAACATAGCTATCTCTTAACAATATTTTTTTTTACAAACACTTTACTCTTAATATAAGCAAAAGCATAAAGTCATGTAACCAGTTTTATGTAATCACCATTTTTCAAGTTCTCTGGAGTGGTCTAACTCATTTCACACACAGGTGTGTATCCGACATCTGTCATACCCTGGTGCCTTAATTGCTATTCCAATATGACATCCTACTATGTGTATATTTGTTTACTATTTTGAGACTTAACCAACAAGTCTTTTTCTCATTACATTTTTGTATCTTTTTTCCTTCCTGTGATTCAAGCTGCTACGCAGTTTTTTCACCATGAAAATGTTTTTAACAGCAGAAAACAAAGCAACTAGCATTCTGTTTTAAAACCATCAGCTTGGGAGTAGTAAGTTCTCTAGAAGAGATAGTAGTGTTCAACAAACATTCTAGCTGCTAACCACCTTTCTTAGCATGTTTGCTGTTAAGAATGACCAGATAGCTCATTCCATCCAATGCTCTCTTAGATGAAATGGCATGTTATCAAGAAACCAAAACATAAAACACACACACACACACACACACACACACACACACACACACACACACACAACATGGCACTCTTATCTCTCTCTTGCTCTCTTGGAAACTGAGGATCTGTTTCCATATTTTGTCATTTATGAGAGTTGTTTTTTGTTTTCTGACTCCCTAAGTGACTTTTCCCGTAACTATGCTTGTGGATATTAAGACAAGTAAAGAAAATCATTTTAAGCTTCTGGGACTTGGAGCTTTCTTTAGCCTACTTTGATTGACACGATTTCTGAAAGATTTTTAGGAATGAGGGGAGAAGTGAGGAAAAGACAGATTATGTAAAGATTTGTTTCCTGAAAAAAGGCCCTAAATAGTGTTGCCAACTATATAGTTCTATATACTTTAGACAAAGAATCATTGTGTTAGAAGCTCCAGAGAGACTTGAAGACTATTTGAGATTGAGACCAGAAAAATGTTAAAACTCAAGTAATAATTTTAAAATACTATTATGATTCCAAAGAAAATGATATCTGTCCGTTTTGGTCTTCCTAGAAGTAGATACCAAGATGGAATTAAACAAACAAGAGATTCACTGAGAAAAGGGCCCATAAAGGATAAAGGGGGAAAATCAGGAGCAGTTATGGAGAGCCTTTGGCAACAAAGCAGTTCTGGCTCTTGTGAAATGAAAGGGAGCAATAAGAATGATTGGGCAGAAAAATGTCAGACTTAAGGACTGTTCCAAGAAAATTTCTGCTAAGCAGGTGTAGAATATCTAAGACAAAGTTTTCTACTAGAAGGGTTTTGTCTCCACTAGGATTAGGCCAGTGCCAGTACCTGTGAACTGCTAAGTAGTTGGCTGGTGACTGGGGGGTGGGAGGTACCCCTAGTATTCCTGGTGTGTGCACCCTGGGACTCTCAGTTCTCTGTGCTTCCTGCAGACATTGCTCTTGAAGGACATCTGAAAGGCTCAGTTCCAGGAATGCCACAGCCCATCCTTTGTGTCAATGCAGAGTTAATTCTCCATGTATGCTCAGAAAGTATGAACTGCAGGGCTCTTTTGGTGCCTTTTTTCTGAAGGGAATTTGTAAGAAGACTGTTAGTAAGATGATCTATCTATCTAAGCCCTTCATGTTGTAATGTGTTTCAAGACCAAAACTGGTAGGCACTCTTTTTCTTCCCTTCACCATTGCCCATAGTAAATCTCTCTCAGCTATTAAAGTAGCAGGGCTTGATGGCATAAATGGTGGTTTGATCCAATCCCTGATTACTGAGAGATATGAACTCTTGGGAATCATATTCTTCTACCATCAGTGTTCCTATAGCAAATCCAAGTGGATCTCCTGTGTTCTACAGGCCTTTGGGTAGAAGGATGATGCTTTCTTCAGATGAACAGCGTCAATTTTGCTAGAAAATGTTGACACCTTTTCTCAACTACTGGTCTGTAGACACAAGGAGTCTAAAGTTTTGATGGACTCAACCGTGTAGAGTACAGAGTTGCAGGGATAGAAAGCCAAATGTCTCTTAATGAGTCACTGGAAGTTGTAAGTAGCCCACTTTTGCTTCCATACCTTGGATTTTGAATCCATAAATACTTCTTACTGGAGATACAGTGTCATAGTCTCTAATACTTATATTGGTTCCTAAAAAATCGTATTCATGCAGCCAGAGAATTGCCCTCATACTCAGCTTCATCTGTGCCTTTCATAGACTACTCTAGCATTCTACAATGTTAATTGCCTCAGAATGGTTTTGTATGTAAAAATATGAATAGATTTCATGATCACAGGCTCATTTCTATACCTCCTTTGCTGTAAAGTGGGTCTTCTGGATAGATGAAATATGAATCAAGCATCACAGAAAACCTGATAGTGTTGCTGGCTGGGGCTCCATCTGCACTAAGGTAAGACGGTCATACTCAGAATAAGTGTCTATATATGAGAGTTACTGATGGATCTTCAGGATGCAAGAAGTTTATTGTAATTGACTTGCCACCAAATGGCTGATTGGATTATTCTGTCTATATTTTTTGTTAAAGTCTATCAAAATCTGAAGGAAAGAAGTATAATAATTTTATAAAATCAAGAGAAACAGGAAAAATGTGACCCAGAGGGTAAGATTAGAATTATCATATCTCTGATATAATACCAGTGTTTCCAAAACTTCAGGGTTTTTAGTTTAATTCTTACATTTAAACATGTTGCTATGGAAGGTTTTGTGTTCCTCTTAGTTTTTCCATGGAATCATAATGGTAGAGGAAGTTCTTATATTCCCCTGTTGTTTGACTTCTATTTGTGAAATGTTGTATACTATTTAACGTTTCCCTTGTAATCTCATTTTGAAACATAAGCTCTTCATTGCTCTGGTTTCTTTTTCTACAACTTTATCCCATTTGTGGCTATAGCCCCCACTTCTTCAGAGCACCAAGAATGCAAGTCTGCCGTGTCTAATGGATCTTTTTCATGATTTTAAATCAGCACAACCACTCTAGTGAAACCTATTGTCTGATGCTTTTTAGAAACAATTTCACCATTCTGTTTCTTATTCCAGGTATATATTTTTACAAAAAGGTAAGAAAAGTATTTTTCTTTTTAATCCTACAATAAAACAAAAACACGCAAAATACATAACAAAAAAAAAAAAAAAAACATTGCTACTCTTTCTGTAGAACCACCAACACCATTTTCTTCAACTTTTCCATCAAGTCTAACACAGGACTTCTCATTGTTTCTGCTTCAAGCCAAAATGGCCACTCTTGTTTTCCTCTAAAAATAGGCTTCTACTGAAATTTTCCATGATTAATCAAGTGTTACCAGAAACACCACAATGATCCTTTTTTCTTTAACTTTTTTGTATGCAATTATAAATCTTTCATTTCCCCATAATAGTTTCTGTAAATAGAGGTGAGGATATAGAAAAGTTATACTCCTTATTATTTTCCATGATAAAAACTTCCAGGTTTTTACTAAAAGTTTATTTATTTTATCTACTTTATTTACTTGCTGAAACCATACAACCTTTACTAAAAGTGTGTTTATTTCCTGCAAATCTCTGGACATTACTTTTTCCTTTGTCACTTAGTGGTTAAAAGTCGTTAAAAGACAAATATAGTATACTGATTTGAGACATGTAGATATTTCTGTGAACTATTTTCTGAATTTAAAACTTGCTATGTTTTAAATAGCTTTTACCTATATATGGTACTACATTTTAGTTATTATACATTATGTCACATATATTATATATTCTATATAATTGACCCACATATAATATTTAGTTAATATATGTATTATGTTTTATATACATAGAGCTTTATCTCAGATCGAACTCATATTGCTTCTGAAAAAGTAAAAGCCATAATGCATATGTTTAGTATATTATGCATATATTTTATTCTATCATTTATCATTAAACATATATACATATTACATATGTCATTTGTTGCATAATATGTATATTAAGTAATATACAACACTATATAATGACATAATATAATGTTTGTAATATGACAAGTATATATAATGGTTCTATCATCTCATGAACAATGTGATTTAAACCTGAGATAAATATCTTGCCTTCCTTAAAAGAAAATAAAATAAATACGACTTTTTATTTCTTTGTCTTTCAAGACTTGTGGAAACTGTTTAATGTAAATTTCTTTATCAGTCATAAAATATCTCTACAACACCTATTTCTGAAAAAATGTACAAATGAAGAAATTTGAAAAGATTCCAAGATTCTGAAGAAACATACTTTTAAATATTATATCATTATCAAGATAATATGCAAGAAACTTAAGACTAGAAAAAAAATGATGTTTCTGACGTTGCTTAAGCCACAGATTCCTGTGGGGCAGCTGAAGTGAGTGTTTAGATGGATAACCACACCTGGCAAAGGGGTAGACATCTTCAATTCCAAGACCATCTGCAAAGATGGATATGTTGGTGTGGAAAGCAATTGGGCCACCATGGATGAATTTTGGCAGAAAAAAGATTCAGTTTTTTGTGGATGTCCAGATGCCATTTCCATAATCTGCAACCAATCCCTCCTTATGATTGAGCTATTTTGAGTCCATTACTTTTCTCACTCACATAATGCATTACCAAACATGTTAGGATGAAAGAAACTTAAGAAAGACAATGAAGAAGCTGAAAATATTGGGGAACAGCTGAATTTTTTGGAAAATGAATGAAAAAAAGAGACAAAAGAAAAATTTGTGTCAAACTTCCATCATTAGGAAATTGCACTTCTTCTATCTTATTACCCTTGTTGATATTTAAGAAATAATATAGAAAATTTCAGGTTTTTAAATAAATTTTGTTTGAAAAGTGCATGAAATTCCTCAGGATATACAAGGGTTATAGAATATCCGTGCTTTGTATTATACCTGTTAACACAGCTCACCAGCTCTAATCACATTCAATGTCAGTTACAACTGAGAGGAGTCAGCCAGGCACCACCGTGGCTCACGCCGTGCGTGGCTCACGCCTGTAATCCCAACACTTTGGGAAGCCGACGTGGGCAGATCATGAGGTCAGGAGATCAAGATCATCCTGGCCAACATAGTGAAACCCCATCTCTACTAAAAATACAAAAATTAGCTGGGCATGGTGACATGCACCTGTAGTCCCCGCTACTCAGGAGCCTGAGGCAGGAGAATCCCTTGAACCCAGAAGGCAGAGGTTTCAGTGAGCCGAGATCACGCCACTGTACTCCAGCCTGCAGCCTGGTGACAGAACAAGACTACATCTCAAATAAATAAATAAATAAATAAATAAAAAGGAGGAGTCAGAAGGCAAATCTCAAAACGATCAAGTTTGTGCAAGCTCAACAGTCTGCACAAACTGACTGCAATTGGAGCTTACGTGGTCAGATGAATCAGCCCATTTCCTTACTCACTGGAAGTAACTGACTATAGAAACAACTGAAAAAATAACATATTATAGTTGTTTATACTTCTCTCTCACCCGAATGTACTGTAAAGAATCTAAAAACTTCAGTTTATGGGATTATTTAAACGATTTAACTTTTTTTCATTTAAATATTGACACTAATGATATCTAAATACCCTCCTGTCTTTAAAAATTTCTACATTTTTCATGCAACTTTTACTTGCAGTTAAGTTTGTAAATCGGTAATTTAAATTTTATATGAACCTTCCCTACTTCTGTATTTTGCCCTTGTATGATAAAATAAGGCAGCCACTTCCAAGGACTCTGGTGTAGAATGAATAAGAGGTTGGGAGTAGTGCCTGACAAATAGCAAAGTATCCACTAAATAGGCATTATGAACATTTGAGGGCATATTCATCTTGATACATCCTTTCCTTCACTGGTGCTGCAGCCAAAGCATAATGATAGACAACAATCAATAAAGTTAGCTGCATGTCTGACATGACTGTTGGAAGTGTCACTATAAAGTGTTGAACAACATGACACACAAGAAGCAACATGTGAACACTTCCTTTCCCATGCACCTTCTCGGATGCTCCCCTCTCCCACTGGGGTGTAGGAGGCTGTGCCAATCAGGTTGGCGTGGTTCATGCTGCCCTTAGGATAGAGATTATTTAATTTATAAATAAATATGTTCACAAATATCTGTAAAGTAATTACAATATGCCAGCAAGAGGTGTCCTCTGCCTTTTCACATATCTGTGAATGAATTAGGTTAGCAGTGGGATTTGAGATTAGATTGCATGTGGATACCTGCCATGGAACAATTGAACCCCTGTAGAAATTCAGTTTCACTGGTGCCCTAAGAGAAGTGATGTCAAATAGGCCAAAAAAGACTTTACATATTGTAATGCTCAACTTAATTTTCATTGACACAAAAATCAGAGTATATTGAGCAGTATTACTAATGCAGAAAAATACAGACTCATATAATTTTTCACCATTTTCTTTGTATCTTATCTATGTTTGTGTGTATATAGTAGGACTAGCATCCATGTGAAAGCAAAACAAAGATTATAATCCTAACATTTGTTCCATGAATATTTGAAAATAAATTATATTTGAGAAAAATAAACTAGATTGATTAGATTTCCCAATAATTTGAGTGGGAAAACTTTGTACCCCTTTTATTGTGAGAGAGTTTATTTGACCTCTTAAGTTTTTAAACCTCGGATGTGAAATTATGTCTGGAATCTGATCATAGCAGACTTTTCTCAAGATCATTGTCGATGTTAACGTGTTCCAAAATTACAGTGCCTCAAGATCTATCAAATGGCAAGATTTTTCTATGCCCTGTTGTTATTTGATTTAAAGTCATTTTCCTTTGGACATATCCAGCTGAAACCAAGCACTCATTTAAAGATAATGACTGCAAGCACTGCTGCTAAAAGTAGGCCTTGTGTAATTCCTCCAGTTTCTTACAGGGAGAAAATTTGCTATATTCTTCTTGATGGAATGGCTCCATATATTTTTCATTCGAAAATAGCCCTCTGTGGTTTCAAGATAGTGGTCACACGCAGAGGTAAATGGTGGAATGTGTATATATCTAGGTAATTATTAAATGGGTTTTCAGGATTTCTTGGCTGAAAAGTACCTTGCGCATGCAGAGGGAGGATGTAGTAGGTCAAAATGAGCTCAGTGTGATGGGCCTACATTTTTGTTGCTGCTCCTTTCCTTTTAATGGATTTCCTCCATTATCGAGCCATGCCATTACCACGCTGCAGCAAAGAGAAGGTCTGGAAGAGATGCTGTAAAACCAGCCTCATCAAAATGGTGAGCAACTAGAAGTTTCATTTATTGCAGGTATTCAAGATCATGGGCAACTTAGAATTTATTTCGTGGTTGTTTGAATAAACATCATGATGTGTAAGGACAGAATCAGATTACTCGAGAGACTCTTTGCCATTAAAAAGAATCTGATAGGTTCACCATGAGATTTAACCAGAGTATTTAGGAGCTATCCCTGAATCTGCCTTCACAACTGTGTCTTGAGATAATAATATACAAGAGGGTTATGCAAATGACAATGTAGTCATTTCCAAGCATAGTATAGTATGTAACATCCTAGTTATGACCTCAATTGCATTACTTTCACTCGTAAGATAAGATAATGAAGAAAAGCACAGGAAGGGATGACATTATATGCCTATATAAGTTTTTATATAGAAAGTCCCTATGTTAAAAAAAAATCAATTATTTGTGTGATTTGATTTAGGGTGATAAACTCTTCTAGATGAAACAGTGCTAATGATATTCTCAGATTATTTTCCACAAGAGACCACAGAAGCTAAGTTTAAAGGAAGTTATCTCTATTGCATAGCTGCCCTTTAAAAAAATATGCCAATAACATTTTTAAATACCTTTCTCTTAGAATTAATATTATAACTAAAACCTCATGGGTTGTAGAAGCAAAATTTAATTAACTTACTTCATATAGAAAATGAAAAATGTTAAGAACAAATACCATCTGCTTCCATCCTATTTGCCTGTAGTTCTCATACCCAGCAATAATGAGTCTCTCTTTCAATACTCATATCTCTCCTTCCACTTTCCCAAATAATTTTACCAAAACCACCAGGGTCCTTTGTCCTGGTACATGTACAGGTACAAGTTGCTACTTTTACAGTAAGTACAGTACAAGTTACTACTTCTAGGTACAGTACAAGTTACTACTTCTCCCACTTCTCATACCAAGCTCACAGTCTTGGTATTAAAGTTTTCTTCCTTGAAAATGCAAGTACCCATTAATGTACTGCAGCATTTTCAATGATACAGTTTTGGCATTGGAAATAACTTTAAATTGCCTGTAATCCACGGCCAGCTACGTGTACAGTCTCACCCTGGCCTCAGTAATGTTAGTGATCAGATCCACATGTCCCAGTTTCCTCATGCTGAGTCCTGTTATAGTTTGCCTAGCTCTATTAGGATTTTCACTAATGGCAGTTACAGTAATGGGAGACTCATAGACTAGACATAATCCATGTGGAAATATTTAGAACTCTTAATGAACCAACTACTGAACAGCAATCAAAAGTATAGTGATAAAGTTGCAAAGTGAAATAATCCTCTTTCTTGCAAATTTTCTTAGATTTTCATGGAGAGATACAGAAAATTTGGAAATGGTTCCAAGGAGAAAAATTAAAGTGACTGAAATATTTGAAAAGCAAAAAAAAAAAAAAAAAAAAGAAAAAAAGAAAATTTGAATCCAAAACAGATAGCTCAGCAATTGAATACTTTTCCATGTGACCAGCTCTTTTACGTTTTCAACAAGAATAAGAAAATAAAGTATTAACCAGTAACATTTAGTTTATTATCACTTTAAGCACCTTGACTCATGTGCTATAAAATTGTTGAATACTTTAACAAACAAAATTTTGTAGTCTGCTTCTCTGAAACACACACACACACACAAACACAAACAAAAATGTTCACTCTTACACACATCTGTAATACCTATGACAGTGTCTATTTTATTTATTTTATTTTTTTAAATTTTATTTTAGCAAATAGAGGCAGAGTCTTGCTATGCTGCCGAGGCTGGTCTGGAACTCCTAGGCTCAAGCAATTCTCCTGCCTCAGCCCCACAAAAGGGAAAAGATTCTGTGAGCCACCATCCCCAGCCAGAGGTGTCTAGCTAAGTGATTTTAGTTTGCATTTTCCTTTTTAGCATGTTTTAAAAATAATATTGCATGTAAAAGTCAATTCTCCATGTGAGTCTAGACTGATAGTTCTGTACTATTTTGATTTTTTAGATGTATTTATCATAGTAATTCTAAGCAAAATAGAAAATCATTGGTCCTTCTGAAAATTGCTTATTCTTTCACAAAAAAGAAAGTATACACTTTTAAAGCATCATATAACATTTCAGTGTAGTAGCAATTTATTAGTGAGGTTTTTTAAAAATTGTTATTTAAAAAGCAAGCAAAATAATATAACACCCTGATTTATAATCTGTATTGAAGAATTCAGCAACATTTTAATGATCCCTGTGACTTTATTAATCTCCAATAAATTAAATTCTTCCACTTTATCACATGATTGAGTAAAATAGTGTTTGATTCTCAGACTAATTATAGAAGACACTGCAAAACTGCCAAAATGATGGACCCCTCATGATCACTGTGAGCCTTGTCATCACATTTGTCATTTATTGCCAGACCTCAGCATACTGGGATATACGTCCTATTTTTCTGTTGACTGTTACTTTTGAGAAGTGCCATTTAAATGAATGGAAAACAAAAATAAATTTACACAAAGCTCATAGCTTAAATCTGTTTTGTAATAGCAATATTATGGCTTAAATAATATACTAACACTTTTACAACTCAATAACACACACTCATTGCATCTAGACATTATAATCTTCTACAGTTGTTACCAGTGGGGAAAAGAAATTCACATCAGATGCCCCATGACACTCCTCTCTTCTACTTCATCAGCCAATTTTAGGAGATATACATTTTGGATCCTATTTCTTAAGATAGAAACTTTAATATGGGAAATGATAGAGCAGCAGAGATTTAAATTGATTTGGACCTGTACTTAAGGTATTTAGGCTATCTTGGCAGCAGATGATGTAATCCTTTAATAAGAAGAATACACAGCTATTGAGATGCTAATCAGGAACTCCAGTGGCTTCAGAGATTGATATTGCTTTGCTAAAGCTATTGTTGATAATAAAATTACCAGAATTGTTGAGTTCTCTGTGCTTATGAAAGAAGAGTGAAAGTTTCAATAAAAGTAAGTGAGCTCATGTCATATAGCTTTTGTTAATGTCATCCTGTTCCAAATAATAGGGCAGAAATAAATATTTGAGATATAGTCATCAGTATTCTGTATACGTGTTGCATTTATATTTGTAATATAAATTGTGATTTTGTAAAATACATTGCCAAATTATGGACGCAAAAAGGGAATATCTCTCCTTTCCAACTAAACACTAGATATTACTTAAGGAAATCAATCAATCTCAATAAGAAGAATAAAGCTAGGCTAAAAAAAATCATCAAGTATTATTTAAGATTTTAAGATGAAATTGAGGGTTATGGCTGCAAAATCAGTTGGAGTTCACTTTGACCTTAGATACTGCTACTTTACTGGAAAAATGTTGGCATTTTTACTACTTCTGTAGGTAAGAAAAAAAGGAAGGAGAAAGAGGAAGAAAGACAGGAACTAATGACAGGCAGACTGCAGGACACATAATTAAAATCACTCTAACGAGTCATGTTTTTTAAGTGAAAATGTTATATGTAGACTATGAAATTTGAAATGAAAAATAAATACTATTTTTCTCTTTCAAGTCTTCTGCACGGTGTGGTAGCAAGGAAGAGCGTAATTGTATTATTGCCAGCAAGCATATAAGATTACTAATTGGAGAAAGATAAATGAAATTCAGCAGGGAAATATTTGTTTATTCTCACATGCTTCGAGATAAATGATTTCTACCAAAAGCTGTTGATGTTCATAAGTAAGAGGTAATTCTTAGGGATCAAAATGGAAAAAAAGCCATGAAGAAATTTTGACTTTCTATCATTACCTTAAAAATGTTTATATTAAAATAAACTTTCTTCCTAGTTTTAAAAATTCTTATAATTTTTAATTAATTCTTCCAGCATTTTTCTTCTAATAAATTGTCTTGGCTGTTCTTGGCTCTTTAATTTTCCATATAAATTTAAAAATCAGCTTGTCACATTTGAAAAATCTTATAATGGGATTGTTAATTGAGATTGCATCAACTCTAGGCAATCTTGGTGAAACTGACAGCTCATTAGCATTGAGTGTCCAAATCTATTAATAAGATCTATCTTTCAATTTTATTAGGTCTTTTTTGACTTTTCTCAATAATATTTTTCAGCTTATCTGTGTAAGTTTTATATATTTTAAAAAATTTATTGTGTGCTTTTGACTTATTTTTATGATTATATAAATAATAACATCTATTTTTCTTCATTTTCTATGTGCTTGCTTTTGGTATATATAGAATTTGGCTGTGAGCTGCATACTCAAAAACTTTGTTAGATTTACTTTCTAATTTTAATTTTTTTCTGTAGATTGTTACGGATTTTCTGCATATAGTTGTGTCACATGTGATTAATAAGTTTATTTTCTTTCTTTGTATATTAACATATTTTTTTAAATTTTTTACCCTATAGTATATAATAAAATATCTATAATAAGTGTGAATATATGTGGTGATAATGTTTTTCCTTTTCTCAAACTTGGAAATTTTCTAACATTTATAATACCTTCTTAATCACACTATGATTTTCTGAATCAAAATTTTGACATTAATTAAATACTATTATATAATTCATCACCCAAATATTTGGAAATTAAGCAAGAATTTCCACCACGGACAAGTTTTTTTTTGATCCAGGCCATCACAGAACAATGTTTAAGACAACACTGTTCAATATTGTTCTATAAATTAGACTTGTCATGTGTTCCCATAAATATATCCTCCCGGCCTAGCCCTCCAGCACTCCTGGCCACTCATCTGAAGAGGTATCAGAGTCCACGATTATTAAAATATTTGAAAGTTTTTCCTGTATAAGGGCAGAAGATCTTGCCCCATGTTGTTGATTGGCATGTGTTCTATTTGACTAATCGAGCATGTACCGTTTTGCTGTTTGTGTTACTGTCCTTCTTAGCTGATCTGATATACTGTCCAGTCTCCTGGATGAAAGCACCCTTTAGGACCTCTATATGATTAGCAAGGATAAGAGTAATGAGGAGCTTTCAAGATCATTCTTTCTTCCTGACTGTGCACCCCAAAACCAGCTCCAAAACTCTCCATAGAATATCTAGTATAGATGGTTCAGTGTTGATTAAACCACTACTTACGTTTTTGCTATTGAATATTAATAAATTTTCATGTGACTTAGAAAAAAATTAATACATGCAAAAATCATGTGTGCCCATGCAACTAAATTTGGGATTCCACCCTCAATTAGAGGTCCATCTGAGTGTGCCACAAGGCTTTCAGTAGATGTCTTTGGCATACCTCTGAAAGCAAATTATTGAAAATGTCCCGCCATCAAGTCACCTCCAAATTATCCTCCCTTTTTCTACTAAATGCATTCTACGCACATTCTCATATGGTATGCAAAAAGTAGCAAATCCTGCCTTGACATAACCTAGGAGGCCACCTGCAACTTAGATCTCATCACATTTGGTGTTTATGTTAGCGATAGATTTTGATTCTAGGCTACCAGAATGAGGAAGCTATGATATTCAGTATTCTCAGCCCTATATGCATTGGTTGTATGTATCTCCGGCCATTTGCAAAGATTTAAACATAATAATCAGTTTTAGTATTTAAATCGTGAACCACAAAATAACTGAAAGTGAACGTAGTGGTTTTTATCATTAGAGGGAATTCGGTTCCTGCTGTCTTCATGGTGTCCAGGTAGGGATTTTAGGCCAAGCTTGGGAATTGTCTGAACACTAATTCCCATTAGCTACAGAAAACAAGTCCAGAGATTTCACTCAGCAATGGCATTTTGCTACCATCATATCTGAGAGAGAGAGAGAGAGACAGAGAGAGAGAGAGAGAGAGAGACAGAGAGAGAGAGAGAGAGGGAGAGCTAAGAGTTTCCTCTTTGAGGCACTCTTCAAAGGCATGATTCCTTCCTTCCTGGGATTATGACCCACGTATGAGGATCTGTTACCATTTATTACCTGATTTAACCCACAGCCTTCCCCAATATTTGGAATTTTCTAACTCAGGTGTGTTGTTTACACATAGGGATAACAATCACAGCATTCATGCTAAGACTTGCCTCACTCTCATCTTCAGGTAGATGTAATAAGATTTAAACATTAAAGGATCACAAATCTGTCCCTGCTTCTTGATAATAAAGCCACAATTATTGGTACTCCTAACCTGATTACATGGGATAAAAGGAATATCCAACCTATGGCACCATTAGGAGTATGTGCTGGCCAATTTAGTAATATGGCTCTTGTTTCTTGTGCATTGATACTTCTTTCTTGGGCACACATAGTTTAAATATGAGCCTAAGATCATCATAAGAGGAAAATATAAAATAAAAATTAGGGGATGTGTCAAAATTATTTAAATGTATACTTTCAACCTTTTTCCATTACCTCATTCTCATCTATTCTCAGAAAAAAATGCCAGTGAAATTCCCATCTTTGTTCTCCTCATATTCAATCTAGGGACATACTTGTAAAAGCCAGATTTTCAAATCTGACACATTTCCTAGGTAGTATAATGAGTATTTAACTTGGCTGTTCTAAATTTCACTGAGAACAATGCTTTGATGGTAATAAGAAATGTAGTATTCCAACATAATATTATGCTTTCTTTCTGTTTTCGTAACTTGATATCATTAAAGTGGGCAATTTAATCAGAAGAAATATATCCACATGATTCAAATTTATCAAGAAATTGCTTTTTTAATTTTTAAACTGCATTTTCTATGTTTGCTTCTATTACAGGCTAAGTAAAGCCTGCAGTAGAGTAAGTCTCAATCACAGTCAGCACCCCATTGCAGCCAGCACCCTGGAGCTTCTTGGAGAGCTGCAGCATCATCCTCTTGTCAGCTATGCATTGGTAAATGTCCCAGGAGATTTTAACATCAGCAATTTTCAAGTGGTTTTTTAACCTACTGACATTGAGAGAGATTTTTAAAAATAACATTAGTGGTTACAGTAGGTGCAAAAGGGGGTGGCTGGTCTCTCAAACCACTGGTGTGTGGCCTGATAACTCCTGCCATGTATTTCAAGTGTGGGTCTAGGAATCTAAGATTTCTACTTTAGCATTTAGTATCTCTTTGAACTAGAAACTTGGTTTTATGGTGGTGATGGTCATGGCTCACTTTAATACTCCAAATTCCCATAGAAATTTGTATAATTCAATGTACCAGGTGGGCTTTTATTTTTTTAATTGTTCTGCTATCTCATGCTCATTTGCCTGGCATTAGAGTAAGGAATAGGCTATGGTCTAAGGTTCTAAAAATATGTAGATACTTCCCCAAAATGTAGAAGACTAATTCCTCTTCTAGCACTCTACCCCTTCTGCTAACTTGTCCTCTCTTTCTTCCATCAGTTGTACCTTCTTCATATCTTATTGCTGCTGATCTTAAACCAGCAAAGTACTCCCAATCCATAATTTCTTATCCAATAACCAGACATTGTTTTTAAACCACAAAGCAATGTGGGAAGAGAGATCTTTAAAGGGCTGCATAACTGTCCCTTTTAGCAGTGAAACAACTTTCTTACATAGGCAATGCACTGCTCCTGAGCTTCCTCTGGGAATATGCTCTTGAAAATATTACCTCTGCTTAGTGAGTAAACTTTACGGGACTGATGTTTCTCTCTAATCAAATATCTCTTTGACATCGCTCAGAAATGATCAGTATTTCTGATCTCAGAATTTTCTTAATTCAAGAAATTAGCTACCCTCCCTTCCGCCCCTAGGAGGAAGGTAGCACTTGTCTTTCACAAGAGCTATACTGAAAAACTGCATTAAGCATATTGTGAGTGCAAACCTCAAGAACTCTCTGCTGGTAGCCTTGATTGATTTCTGTATGCAACACCTGCCAGTGGGTATTGGTTTTATTGTGTTTTTTTTTGTTGTTGTTGATGTTTTACTAGCATCATTTAAACAGTCAGATTGTAAGAACCTACCAGAACTTCCTGAGCTAGTCTTGGTAAAATTTCAGATTCTGTTTCAGTTCTCCTCCATTCACATTCAGATATCTTTTTGGTCTTTTGAGTTTAGCAATTAAGAGAATTCTTACATTAAAAAAAATGTGCTTCCAACAGATTGGGAAAAAATTTTTGCAGTTTACCCATCTGACAAAGGGCTGATATCCGTAGTTTACAAAGAACTAAAGCAGATTTACAAGAAAAAAACTAACAAGCCCATTCAAAAGTGGGCAAAGGATATGAACAGACACTTCTCAAAAGAAGACATACGTGAGGCCAACAAACATATGAAAAAATGCTCATCATCACTGGTCATCAGAGAAATGCAAATCAAAACTACACTGAGATACCATCTCACGCCGGTTAGAATGGCGATCATTAAAAAATCTGGAGACAACAGATGCTGGAGAGGATGTGGAGAAATAGGAACACTTTTGCACTGTTGGTGGGAGTGTAAATTAGTGCAACCATTGTGGAAGACAGTGTGGCGATTCCTCAAGGACCTAGAAATAGAAATTCCATTTGACCCAGCAATCCCATTACTGGGTATATATCCAAAGGATTACAAATCGTTCTACTATAAGGACACGTGTACACGAATGTTCATTGCAGCACTGTTTACAATAGCAAAGACCTGGAACCAACCCAAATGCCCATCGACGATAGACTGGATAGGGAAAATGTGGCACATATACACCATGGAATATTATGCAGCCATCAGAAACGATGAGTTTGGGTCCTTTGTAGGGACATGGATGAACCTGGAAACCATCATTCTCAGCAAACTGACAGAAGAGCAGAAGATCAAACACCGCATGTTCTCACTCATAGGCGGGTGTTGAACAATGAGAACACATGGACACAGGGAGGGGAGCACTACACACTGGGGTCAGTTGGGGGGAAATAGGGGAGGGAGGGTGGGGGGTGGGAAGCTGGGGAGAGATAGCAAGGGGAGAAATGCCACATGTAGGTGATGGGGAGGAAGGCAGCAAATCACACTGCCACGTGTGTTCCTATGCAACAATTTTGCATGTTCTTCACATGTACCCCAAAATGTAAAATGCAATAAAATAAATAAATGGGAAAAAAAAATGTGATTTTTTTCAAAGCTGTTACTCTCTGAGATTTTTGTTTAGTGACAGAGTCAGTGAGAGAGAACTTATTGCTCAGAGTTTGAAGAATGTCCACAGTTGCTCCAGGAATTTCGTAGACTGAGATGAAGTCTAGAATTTAAGCTGCATTTATTAGAAAGCTTCTTTGTCATCTGGGTAACCATAGTCCTCAATGCCTTCTACACATTCTTTTTCGCTGAGGCATCAGTCACAATATCATCAATGTACTGCTCTAACAAACATTGCCAAGTCCAAGACCTGCCTTGCTAAATATGGCAATTAGTCAGTAAATTCAAATATCCATTTAAGAGTATGGTAAATGCAACTTAGAATCCAAGCCACCAACATGCAAATGTTCTTGCTGGACTTCAAAATTACTACTAAAAAGAAGACATTGAGGAAGACAATTGTGCACCACTGCTCCTTGACTGATGCGCTTTCTGTATAGTCTTTCACATATCAGATATGGGGAGGTCATTGGAGGAAATACCTTGTCTAAATTAACACTTCTACTTCATTTATTGCCACAATCAGAAAAAATATCTCACATTTGTCCTGCAGTAATTCAGTATTGGTTAAGTAATGCTTAAAAATTGACTGTTTGGAAAGTTTGGGCAATTCAAATGTTCATATTCATCATGATTAATTAAAAGTGGAAAAGAATGGACTTAGTTGGTGTTCCCTACAAAACAGATAAGGGCAAAATGCTATTCATATACAATATTTCTCCCAGTGATACATTCAGGCACATGCAATGAGTCCACAGAATATTTTCTCTAGTCACAGATTCTGACTCATAACTTAGCCCTCATCTTTGTCCTTACCTTCCATCCCAGAACCATCATACTCTTTATACATTTTGGGAATTTCACAGTGCCATTCCACAGTGCTGGTATCTGGCAATCCTAAAAAAGTTTTGCATATGAATTCATCTACTTCCCCCACATCATGGATATGGCTCAAGATCCCTCTCATCCCTCTCGAGGAATTAAGTACATAGATCTCAAACCCTTCAATGATACTTACCAAGTAAAACTTTGCGGTTATTCATCACCTTGTAAAATATTTTGTGCTCTGAATCATGGTAACCATAATTGGAATTGAATTTTTGGATTTTAAGCTAATTATAACAAATGTAGTAAGGCACTTTAAATTTGGGAGGAGGGCTGATAATTTGTCCTGATCCCCAGTTATTGACAGTAGGTTCTCAACTCCGTAGTGGAAATGCTGCCAGTTTTGTTTTTCATTTCATTATTTCAATTTTTAACTGTTTTATAGAGATATAATATGCATGCCCTACAAGTTGCTCAGTTTAAGTGTATAATTAAGTGTTTTTAGTATACTCACCAAGTTGTTCTTTATTAAATGATCTGAGCATCCTTGTCCAAAATCAGTCGACCAATAAAGGGGTTTATTTGGGGGATCTTAATTATATTTAGTTGATCCTTATGTTTTTTCTTAAGCCAATACCACACAGTCTTGATTATTGTAACTTTGTTGTAAGTTTTAGTGTGTGGAAGTCCAGTCTTTCCATTTTAATCTTCTTTTTTAAAATTGTTTTTACCTTTCGGTGTCCCTTGCATTTCCACATGAAATTGAGGATCAGTTTGTCAATTTCTATATAAAAACCAGCTTGTATTTTGTTAGATATTTTGTCAGTATATCAGTTTGAGGAGTATTTCTGTCTTAAAAACGTAAGTCTTTGAGAGAACTTTCCATTTATTTAAGTCTTCTTTAATTCCTTTCAACTACATTTTATAGTTATCAAATTGTAAGTTTTATACTTATTTTGCTAAGTTTGTTTGCTAAATATTTTTGTTTCATTTTTGTTTATTTATTTATTTTTGCTAAGTATTTTTGATGCTTCTGTAAATACAATGCTTTGAAATTTTCATTTTTAGATTGCTCAATGTTGATAGCAATACAACTGAATTTTTTGTGTTAATTTTGGATACTACCACCTTGCTTAATGTATTTACTTATTCTAATAGCTTTTTAGGGGATTCCTTAGGATTTTCTACATAAAAATTATCCTTTGTTCAAATAGAGATAGTTTACTTACTTTTCAGTTCAAATGACTTTTATTTTCTTTTCTTCCTTAGTGTCCTTGATTATACCTCTGGCCTAATATTGAACAAATATATGGTGACAAAACATCTTTATATTTTTCCTGATATAAAATAATAGCTTAGAAGTTTGCCTATCATTAATTATGGTGTTAGCTGTGGGCTTGTTGTAGACATTAGTTATTACTTTCAGTATATTATATTATACCTAATTTGTTGGGTGTTTTATCATGAAAGGGTATTTGACTTTGCCAAATGCTTTTTGTGTCTACAAAGATTTTCATTCCAATCCTACAAAGCCATACAACTTCAAATTAATGATAGTTAATTTTACTCCCTGCCTTTTCTTATCTTACTTTTATGTTTAATTTATTTTGTATGTCATAAGTATTTCTTTAATGGGGTTGATTTTATTGCTTCCAATCAAATAGCCTTACAGGGTACATTCAACAATTGAAGAGATACAAAATGTATTCTAAAATAAAAGTTTATATTTGCACTGTGATTCTAATCATTTTTACCTCATATTACATATGGTATGTGTATGCATGTGTGTGTTTAAAATTGTCATTACTTAATGAATAGCTAGTTGTACATACTTATTTTTTGTTGGGAAACACAGCAAATGAGAAAGGACTTGCAGAGTGCCTACATAAATTGGTTATGAGTAACGTATAAACAAGGAACAACAAGCTGCAGAAGGCCGCAGAAGGCCTCTGGGGAGGAAGGCCTCTCCATGCCTTATGTTCTGGTGCAGGGTGACCTAGGTTCTGTTACCATAAACATTGTGCTCAAGGACGTAAAACCCCTTCGTAGCACTATGACGTAGCCAGACTTGTAGGCTCTTTGTAAGGACCATGTACCATCAGCTATACATAGATAATAAGCTAGAGATAACCACATGTTCTTGTTTTGTGAAACTTGATGATACACCAGTTCCAGCCATTGATTCACTTCTGGCCCACTGATTCACTTCTGGCTCAAATCACTCCATCCCTACCCTATAGATCGAAGTGATTGTAAACAATACATAGTGTGGATGATCAGAGTTCGGGCCTTCACTGTTTCCTCCAGAGTAATAAAGTGATGGCCTCTTGGTCCAACTTTCTCTGTTAATCTGTCTTTTTCTCATTCCTTTCTTGCCATTGAACTCGGGGTACCCATGGGTGATGTAGGGCTGGCTCCCTACATTCTGGTGCCCAATGTGGAGCTCATGGATCCCTACCTTCTGGAGCACCAATGTGTGGGGCTCATGGATTTCCTATAATTTTTCAGTAGCACTCAGGTCAAATAAAGCAAATTAATAATCTGGTATAACTTTGTTTTTTTTTTTTTTTTGGTCTTTGTGATTTCCTCCAAAAATACTCCACCCTGCCTATTATGATTTTATCCTCCTATAATTTCCCATTTTTTGATCATAATTTTTAAGAATCTCAAAGCCATTTAGAATTCTCTATTTCTATGTTTTTATAAAGAGTTCTTAGGACATGAAACACATGACACCAATGAGCAGAAATTCACTACTCAAATGTGTCTTTAAAAATGATTTCAAAACCATTATCTTCTGGTAAACATTTTTCAATATAAGAAATGTCCAAATGATACAAGGAGCTGTAGGTACAAAGATTATTAAAACCAGATCATTACTCTCAAAAGAGCTCACAGTCCAGTTGAACCACTATGAATTTCACCACTGTGATTAGTTACCTGGCTGGTAATATTTTCGTAGCACCTATTTTAATTTGAGAACTGGCAGTGCATTAAGTAGTTCCACAATCCAAGTTCACAGAACTAAATGCTGAGGGTCCAGCCATAACTTTAAAGAGCTTGATAAAATGTCCCTCCTAATATCTTCAACAAAAAGAAGGCTGGGGAAGAGACAGTGGGTGAAACCATCTTTTGGAGAAACACAGAACTTGTAAGTAGATGCCATCAGCTTCGTTTTTTGTCCTCCCAAGAAAAATGTGGATGACACTGCAAAAAATTAACTCATTTAGCAAAATTAAGTACTTACAAATACATTTTGAAAACTGTTAGTGAGCCACTGGATTGGGAAAGTGTTTGATGCTGCTGGGACGTGAAGATGGAGCAAAGGAGGTATGAAAGAGCTGAAGGAGGAAATAGCCCCATTTGACGTGGCAAAGATAACACCGTATTTCTTGAGTTAAGTGAACTCAGTACGGTTGAGAATTAAGTTGTCTTGGATCAAATGAGAGCTATACATTGAGAAGGAGACTGTAAAATTAAAAACATTTAATACAGGAGAGTACATGGGCTCACTACTGTTAGTTAACTGGGAACATCTTTCTCCTCTCTTTTCTCCCAAACACAACCACAGCACAGTAAGCCCCCAAAATGGAGAAAGTTTGTGAGACAGACTACCAAATCCACTAGAGTACCAGGTCTATCCTGCACCAAGGAGATAAAGAGGAGTTTACACTAAACGTGGAATTGAAGCATTTAGCTGACTATATCATGATAAATAAAATAATAGCATTTAAAGAGCTGAAAGTAACAGCAAATTTGAGGAAGGAGACTAACCTGTCATTAACGATGCTGCCTATTTGTCAAAATTCTGTGGTTTTGAGTTATTCTACAGACAAGGTCAGTAGAAGTTAGTGCTTAAATACTACTTTTTTTGTTTTATAACTCAATGACTTCTCTTTATTTCTATTAATTTATTTACATGTAACCAAGAGCATAATAATCTAACATGTTTTGGAAATAAGTGGATGAATACTTATAAATAACAAGCAAATAGAACATGTTTTTAAGTATTCTGGCTTCTATATTTTTAAATTGTTTTGGTTCTGCTTGATTTCACCTGAACTTTAAAATGTGAAATCCATCCTAGAATTAGAAAATGTCAATGAAGTGAAAAAGATGCATGATTTCTTTCTACCAGCAGACTCTTACTCAATCCTTTCTGCCTGCATGTCCCTTTCATTCTGCGACGCTGTTACGAAAAAGAAGGTGATGAGTTAATACTGAGAGGAAGCAGTGTGAAGCACATGAATAATAAAAAGATTAAAATATAATCATAGGAAACTTGTCATTGGTGATCACAGAATAAAAGGTGCCTTTTTTATTTCCTGACAAAACATAAGTTTGGATGATATGCATTCTTTTCTATGTATAAGATAACCTACTAGGAGTGGTGGCTCATGCCTGTAATCCCAGCACTTTTGGAGGCTGAGGCGAGCGGATCACTGGAGATCAAAAGTTCAAGACCAGTCTGGCCAAAGTGGTGAAGTCTCATCTCTACTAAAAATACAAAAACTAGCCAGATGTGGAAGTGAGTGCCTGTAATCCCAGCTTCTCCAGAGCCTGAGGCAGGAGAATCCCTTGAACCCAGGGAGTGGAGGCTGCAGTGAGCCAAGATCGTGACACTGCACTCCAGCCTGGGCAAAAGAGACTGTGTCAAAAAAAAAAAAAAAAAAAAAAACAGGTAACCAGTGAATTATCTCATGAATCCAGTTGAATTATTATAAATACATTTTATTTGATATGTTTACTTAGCATATTTTCATATGTACATTACTTTGATGATAACAATGATTTCTGATATTAGGCCTACTTTTTTTATCTGAATATAAGGGAAAGAAATTTTACTATATTTGATATAGATCTAAGTAAAAATGTATATCTATGTTATCTATGTAGGCATCACAATTTGGCATATCCTACTTCCAATATTCTATAACTTCATGTTCCTACTTTTTTTTTTTTTTGGAGATGGAGTCTCACTCTATCGCCCAGGATGGAGTGCAGTAGTGCAATCTTGGCTCACTGCACCATCCACTTTCCAGGTTCCAGCAATTTTCCTGCCTCAGCACCCAAGTACCTGTAATTACAGGCATGCACCACCATACTCAGCTAACTTTTTTGTATTTTTAGTAGAGATGGGATTTCACCATGTTGGTCAGACTGGTCTTGAACACCTGACCTCAAGTAATCCGCCCACCTCAGCCTCCCAAAGTGCCAGGACCACAGACGTGAGCCACCGCACCCAGCCTCTACGTGGTTAAGTCTTGGCCTTTATCAGAAACATTCTGTCATCTTTTGGAAATCTTTATCAAAGTGTTCTCTGGTTTTCATACATTTTCTTTTTCTTTCTTTTTCTTTTAGATGAATAACTAATTAATAGGGAAGAAAATAACAGGAAAGAACAGCTAAGAGGAGAGACAGAGATTGAACGTATTGTTCTTAAGTGAGCATACTTACATAACTTAACTTTTAATTACTAAGTATGTAAGGATGTGGGGTGAGTTCAGGGCACGCTTCTCTAAAAGACAACCTCAATTACATTTCATCAGTTATATAATTAACGAAAATTATGGAAGTTCAAAACCCAGAAACATTTGGATTTAAATCTCTGTATACACAGGTCCAGTGTTGGAAAGAAATATATCATATGAAGTAATGTAAGAATGCAGTTTCACAGAATTTTATTTAACAGTGAGAGTTGTTATCTAAGACAGCTGAAAATGTTGGGTTCAGAGAGGCAACTGAATCCAAAAATAGCACCAAGGAAGCAAGTTCCGAGTCTTGGGGAGGAATGAGAATGAAAAGCAAATTCATTCATAGCCAGGGACAATGTCCAAAATGGGATAATATCAGGGGAAAATAGGACATGATTTAATGAACAAAAGGTAAATTTGAAATTTGAAGTGTTAAACAAATCTTGGGTAGGACATTCACATTTGAGGCACCTATTTTAAACACTGGCAAAGCATGTTGTCTGGATTAATTGAAATTATTCAATGGTAGAGAAGTTAGTCATATAGTGAACATGACTAAAATAGGAGCAGAAATAGGGTGATAATAACTATAAAGCAATCTCAAGATTTTTCTGTGTAGGTATTTTTAATTTATCATGTCAACTCCATATAGAGTTAAAGGATTTTTATCTGATAGAGAAAGAAGAAATTGAATGAAAGTCATAGTTGTTTTTCATATCTTACTGCAAAATTGGATTGAATAATTTTAAGGTGGAAATGCTGGAAAGTCACCTTATTTGAAGTATCTCTCGGAAGTAGAAAACTGACAACTAGAGAATATATTTTTTTTCGAGGTTAAATAGCAAGATTATTATTGAAGCAGCAAAACTAGGCAATTTCTATATTTCTTTTTTATGCTGTACATTATGCAATGCTTCCTCCATGAATCCACCATCTCTATTAGATTCATAGTATGTGTTCAGAAGGCACCTCTTAAATAAAATCATTTCACCTGGATAAGAGATCATACTCAACTTTATTTTCACCTCCTGATTAATTTTAATGTAAATTAGTTCCAGAAGTTAGTAAAAAGCATAATGACCACACACACAAGATGAAATTTGTTCATAAACATTGAGATGTCAGTTCTACCTAAGAAGAATAGAATTTTGAGGAGATTGTTATATATGACACTGAAATTCTGGATGCTGTACTGATTAATGAACTAAATTGACAATATGGGAAGAAAGGTGTGGTTAAGAAAGAAGATAAATTTAAACTATATTTTTTCTGATTATCATTAACTAGATAAATGGAAACTTTTGTTCAAGAGTGAAAATTATAGTTGAAATAGAAACATCTTTTACATTCAACAAATATGATCACATAGCGACAGGTATGGCTTTTCATCTTGTACAAGCTCATATCACTCAATGCCCACAAAATTAAGAGAAAGAGGATTGAAAGTCTAATCCAATGATTTTAGTGTCACTGCACACTAATCCTGCTGTAATATGTTTTCTTTCCCAAAACTGAAGGCACACATGTCTAATGATGAGGATGTCCTTGATGAATTCATTGTCTGATAATAGTCTGTCTTTGTCAAAAATTCAATCCCAGAATTCCATTGACATCAGTGTCTCCATGATCCATCTGCCTCCTAAATGTTGGCTGACTTTGCCTAAGGGTATACTAACATATGCCACTCTCTCTTCAGAATCTTACTTTTTACCCATGAATTTCAGTCTTAATTTGTATTGTACTTACTTTGCCTTTTGTTAGTATGCATTAAAAAAATGTATCAAAACTTTAAAGTAGATAAATGTAAAGTACAACACAGTGCATGGCACCTAGTCACACTCATTACTTAAGGTCTTTCCACCAACACCTTACAAATATTGGCAAAAGTTAAATGTTATTTGTGTGTGTGCATTTTATCAAGCAAATGTAGAACATTTATATGAAGCCTCATATAATTATTTCCGTAATAAAGCATCTCACTGTTATTACTTTCAGTCCGCTATGATTTGTTAGCCATAGATTGATTAAAAATCCACTGAAAACATGAAGTGTTAAGAAAGTTGGGCCAGATACAGTGACAAGGAAAAATTCTGGTTGCTTCCAGGGTAAGCTGGGAACAAAAATAACATTCGCTGTACTTGACCCTTCTTGGAAGATCAGTGTTGACCGGAGCTGGAGTAAGAAAAATTGTCCACTGGGTACTAAGAAGGCAAAATGGAAAGGTGGAAGAAAGTATTACACAACAATAACTTCTACATCACCGTGTAAAAGTTGTTGCCCACTTCTTTTTGTTTGTTTGTTTTAATCTAGGATTATATAAATAGAAACCACAATTCAGGTTTCCGTAGACGTTGTCCCTACCCCTCTTGGGTCACCTTAATCTTTGCTTAATGAGAAAACTAATGCTCTTTCACCTCAAAGGTAGCCAAATATAAACTAATAAATAAAAGTCATGAAGAAAGTTAATAAATTCATCATTTTTTGTTAAAGTTTTTTGTCTAAAAATGCTCATTTAAGGTTTTCTTTTTTGAGCAAAGAAAGGAAGTTTCTTATATGACATATTTGTAAAATTTTGTAAAATAGATATTATCAGAGGATCTAAAGTTCAAATATTTTCAATGCATAAGAAAAAAGTAGTTACAAACAAGAAAGACAAAAACAAAGGTAGTCCTGAGAACAGACTGAGTAGCAAACAAATGTTTTACTTTTTAAAGAAAAGCACTTATGAAATGTCTTTTCTGACATGAACTATTAAAATATTTTGAACTTTAAAGGCTTTTGTCAATTAGTAAGCACTTAAATATTCCATCACAATATTGGTAATTGTTGCTAAAATTATTTATAACATATAATTTGGTTTACATATATGACATTTTAGGTTTAGATATATTTACTCCAAATGATGATTAGATTACAGCTGTAGTCAGCTGTAATTTAGAAAAGCAAATCTGAGTATGTGCACTGAGTTAAGGGCAATAGTATAAGAGGGAAGAAATATATAGAACAAAGTAGATTAAAAGTAAACAGAAATTGAATCAACAAAATAAAATAGAGTGGAAAATTCATGAGCTAACTAAAGGAAACAGGTAAAAAGATGGCATGCAAAACGCAGAGCATAGAGAATTAAGGGATTCATGTATTTTTTTTAAATGCCATATGCTCAAGAAAGTGTGTGTTCTCTCTAGCTATGTTGCAAGACGAAGAAGGATGGCCTACAGTTAAGCTGTCCTCTTAAATTCTCTTCATGTTGATTCCTTCACATTTTTCTTCCTCCTGGCTACTGAATATATTGTCTTATTTTCTGTTTCTTCTCACTTTGCCTTTTTGTAATTGATGAGCGTGTTTCTCTATTAATGGATAAGGAAAACACAAAATAGCAGACCTGTAGAGTTGAGGAGATGGAGTTGGGAGGCTGGGGAGACTGCCTAGAGCATTTGAGAGAATGCACAGTGAGAAGGATGCAGAGACTGCAGCAGCTCCTTTGCAAGGTGAGAAAACGACCCAGGACTAGGAAAGAATCACTGGGAATAGTGTTCACTCAGGACTAGAAATAGTGCCTATTTCCACCAACCAGACTGGAAAGACTTGTAGTTCATGGGATATTGGGTCGTGTACACAGAAAGGTCTTGCCTGAGTAGTGGGGAATAATTTGCCTCAGAATGAAATTGTTCTGGTATTAGCTAATAATTTTAGTTAAGGGCCAGACATGGTTGTTCAGGCTGTAATCCCAGCACTTTGGGAGGCCAGGGCAGGTGGATCACCTGAGGTCAGGAGTTCAAGACTAGCTTGGCCAACATAATGAAACTCCATCTCTCCTAAAAATACAAAATTAGTTGGGTGTCATGGCATGTGCCTGTAATCCCAGCTACTCAGGAGGCTGAGGCCAGAGAATCACTTGAACCTGGGAGGCAGAGGTTGCAGTGAGCTGAGATCATGCCACTGCACTCCATCCTGGGCAACAAGACCAAAAACTCCATCTAAAGCAAAATAAAACAAAACAAACAAGCACACAAAAAACCGACAAAATTATACATAATCTTAATTACAAAGTTCTTGAAGAAGCAAATTGGTTCCAAGTAGCGTAATTGTATTTTGGAATAAAGCTGATTAACTTCTATACAAACAAAACATAGCCAGTATCCATCAAAATAAATTTTATGTTTTTTCATTTAATACAATCCATAATATGGAGAGAAATAATGGACTGAAATTTCTCCAGAACTAACATCGATTTCATCATGTCATTAAAACAGATGTTATAACTATATTCTATATATTCATAAGTACAGAGATGAAATAAATAAGAAAGACCCAATTGTACTTCCAAATATGAAATTTACAATATCTAAGATGAAAAATACGCTAGATGGAATTAATGGAAGATTAAGTTTTTAGCAGAACAGATGGGAGAGCATGAAGCTGTAACAAAGTAACTATCCCAAATAAAACAGAGAAAAAAAAAAACTGAACAAAAATAAATAAATAAACAGAGCATGGTGTCAGTAAGTGGAAGTACAAATTCAGTTAACGTAATGCATGTATAAATAGAGCCTGTGGAGGTGGATCAAAATACTGAAAGTAATTATAAATGTACATCTATCAAAATTTAAAATTTTCTGCCCTTTAAAAAAAACATTAAAAAAATAAAAACACACATTCCACACTGGGAAAAAAATCTGACTAAGAATCTTTATCCAAAATACATAAAGAATATTATTGAGAAAATCTCAACAATAAGAAGAAAAATCCATACTTACCTGTGAAAATAGCTAAAATTGAACATACTCTTGATGAGGATGAAGAGGAACTAGAACTCTCACATGCTTCAGGTTAAAATTAAAAGTTGTTTAACCACTTTGAAAACCAATTTGTTAATTTCTTAAACAGTTAAACATACCTAAATTAGGACCCAACCACGCCACTCCTTGGTATTTATCAAGAGACATATAAGCATCTTACCCTCCAAATGATCAAAGCAGTTTTATTCACCTCCTTCAACAAGTGAATGGATGAACATATGGTATAATATGAATAAGTCACGGAATACTACCTAGCCAAAAAAAAAAAAAAAAAAAGGGATGGACATTTGCTACACTAACTATGTGGATAAGTCTCAAAATAATTATGTTGAATGGAAGAAATTAGACAACTAAAAAGTGTTTGGTGAATGGTTCATTTATATATCAAGAAAATGCAAAATAATCTATAGTGACAAAAATCAGATCAATGATTGCTGTGCGATGTGAAAGGAAGGAATTGCTAAGGGGTATAAAGAAACCTGTAGATAGATAACACCTGTAATGATTGTGTTGGTACTTTATGTACTATAATTAGTGCAATCTATTCTATGCTGATTATGTCTTAATAAAGCTATTTTAAAAGACTGTATAAAATAAATTCAAATTTATGTTTAATACTATAAATATAAGACATACTTTCACACATAATTAACAAACTCAAGACTAAATAAAAAGCATCTCTTTCTCTTTACAAGAGACACATTTTTTTTAAATTTTAAAAATAAGAAAAAAGTGTGGAAAAGATAAATAATATTAAGATAAAAGCTAACCTAATTTCAAACCAAGTGCTTTGCCATTCATAAAAGGCTGTTCAGAAGTGAATATCAATCTGCATAGCTAATTTCTTTCTTCATACCAATAAACAACTCCATAAATTTCCTTGTCTCTAGACATGTCATAGTTTTCCATGTCTTTGCTGCCTTGGTAAAAGCTGGAAGCTGGATCCTTTGCCAGGAATGTCTTTCCTTCTTTCTTTGGTGATAAATTCCAAGGCATTTCTTTACATTGTACTCCATGTACAAAGTATCTCACAATTTCTTCATTATTGTACCTCATCTTCCAAGGAATCTCATTACTACATGCAATCTTAATTGCCTGCTGATTTTCTCCTGACATGTTTTTTGACCCTTTCAACTACAATACCTTCTGGGAAGGATCACATTACAGCAATTTTTCTCTCTCTCAAATCATGAGCACTTTTGCCTTATAGTTGGTCTTAATAAATATTTGGTGCTAAAAATTAATTAAGTAACAAATATCAGTTGTTAAATGTATCTATGGGTAAAAAATTATTCATATCAGAAATCAAATTGTGAGAATATTTCTAATAATTGTTAATAACTACTTAGTAGCATTTATAAACCTATGGGACAGGAATCACGGCATCATAGAGCCTGATCGTCATGGGTAAGAGAGTATTTCCAGAACATCAGTCCTTCCTGCATCCTCTTCACATATTTGGTTACACTGCAGTATTTATTTTAAATGCAGTTGCTTTTGTGACAATAAAGTTAAAAAATAAACTGAATATAATATTAAATGTCAAATAATATTAAAATAATTATATAACTATTAAAATACACTCATCTAAGTATTATTTAATGTAATCCACTATAACATCAGGGCATAAGTATACATTCCTTAAGAAGTTCTTATAGAGCCTAAGCACATGTGTAGGTCACTGACCAAAAAAAAAAGTTTTAACTAACTTGAGGAGAGAGCCTTAACTGATTATGAAACATTAACTGATTAAAAATGATTAAACAGAAGAAACACAGATTATTTTAAAAGTCTCCTATGCATAAGTTTTGTTTGCTATGCCATATTACCTAGGGGATAGCCAGGACAAAAAATAGAATATGTAGAAAAGGAAACAGATACGAATTGTCATAATACAATTTTAAAGCATCACAGAGAAATGTCACAGGGCAGGTTTAACAGGCAAGAAAGATTTTACTTAAGACCATTGCCACAGGAGACAAGACTATTGCAATAGAGGAAAGTAATTAAACTCAACTCTCATGGAGATAATAGATAGGAAGATTTTTAAACCCTGGAGCTGAACAAATGAACAAGTGCTGGAGGACTTTATGGGGAGCTTGGTCAATGTGGTTAGGCCATCTGTGTTTACTAATTGTCACTCATGACATTAGGCTCCTACCCTTCCACAGGGATCAGAAGATAAGGATTTTGTCTTGGTTATTACATTCCAAAGAGACGGACCCAGGTAAATGAGAAAGAAAGTCTTGAATTGTAAAAACAGCAACAGATTATTCTATATTTTAGAGGGGTAGAGAAAGGATTTGTAATAATAAGTTTTGTAAAGTAAATACTCTCAATGAAAGGGAGATAGGAGCCTAGAGTCAGAAACAAACAAACAAGCAAACAAAAATCCTGTCTAAAATTTAGTCAGGCCAAAGGAAATGATCAAGCTGTCAGGCTGTTTTGGTCAAAAGCAAAGGGAAAGAAATGGATATTCAAGTTTTCTTGCCATTTATCAAATGATTTAAAAAAATATTATGTCTAAAAAAGTTTTTAGAACTTCTAAATTTATCATCAAACTTAATAAGCGTTTAACAGTTCACATCTATGGAGTGGACCATATTTTACTGACCAAATTTATTGAATTACTTTTTATTTTGAACTTGCTAAAAAAAAACAAAACTTGAAAAAAGGAATTAAGAAAATGTTATTTTAAAAACCTATTTTGACAAGTGCCATTTAGTTTCCATTATTTTTAACACTTGATGATATATTGCTAAATGGGTTTAACTATATTTAATGCAGTAATGAATTCTCACTCTAAATTTTTACAGCTAGTTTTCTCCCATCAAGTATTTTTGAGGAAGTTAGCTGAGACTTTAAGAATGTGTAAGAATAGCCCAGAGCTCAGGTTAATAAACTAAAGTCATTATCCTGGCACAAATTTCTCTATACTATATTGTATGTATTTCATTAGAAAACATGAGAAACAAAAAATGGTCTTCTTAGTTTATCACAAAAGAAATACTCTCTTTTCCTTATGGACTTAATTGATTTGGATGCTCTGGTCTGTGTATATCAATGCTAGATATTGTTTACAAAGACACAAAACTTGGAAACCTAAAACTTAAAAAAAAAAAAGTCAATTCCATACTTGAAGAGCCATTTAAAATGCAAGCAGTGTATTTCAAATTGATCAGTAGCAACACAAAAAGAATGGCAAAAAGGAAGTTTTCATAAAACTACTCTAATTACCATGTTGGATGCTTAAAATGTAGTCAGTGTGATATGTACGAACAGTCCCCAAGGCAGTGCACTACTATCTGCCTTGGGGAAGAGTCCATTATTTTGTTGCTGCCTTACCCTAATAATGATGAAAAACTTTTCCTAAGCTGTCACATAAAAGATTGGTAAAGTGGCTTAATAAAACCCTGGCCAAAGAGCTAGTTCAGATTGGATGAAACCTAGCACAAGAAACATACAGAAAAGAGAAATTAAGGTAAGGCTCTTATAATTCAGATTTTTTTAAATTGCATTTTAGGTTTTGGGGTACATGTGAAGAACATACAAGATTGTTGCATAGGTACACACATGGCAGTGTGATTTGCTGCCTTCCTCCCCATCACCTATAACTGGCATTTCTCCCCATGCTATCTCTCCCCAATTCCCCACCTCCTGCTGTCCCTCCCGTATTTCCCCTCAACAGACCCCTGTGTCCATGTGTTCTCATTGTTCAACACCCACCTATGAGTGAGAACATGTGGTGTTTGATTTTCTGTTCTTGTGTCAGTTTGCTGAGTGATGGTTTCCAGGTTCATCCATGTCTTTAGATAATTCAGTTTTTAAATACATTATCTTAGGTTTCTTCCAGTGATTTGGGAAATGTTTGTAATCAAAAGGCTAATAAAGAATGAATTCAAGAGATCTATAGAATTTGATTTTTACCTGAAAAGAAGATAGTATTTTATATGCTAACACATTCAGTCATTCACTTGCCCGTTCATGAATTATTTTATCAAAAATACATAAGTTTCTCCTATTTCTCTGGCACTATGCTGGGTGTAGGGGACCTTTATCTTCATCCTCTAGAAACTAGCATGTCTATTGAGAGAGACAGTGTCCATGCCTTTGAGGACAACTACTGCAGTGGATATCAGCAACTAGGCAGGAGCCAGGGAAGGAGCACCTGACTATACTGGACAAATTAGGAAAAACACATATAGTAAAACCCAAACAGTTATTTAAGCAAAATGGGAGGGGCATCTGACTAAACTAGAAAAATGAACTAGGAAAAACAAATAGCAAAAGTGGAAGGGTTATTTAGAAAACGTGGAAATGTACCCTTTCCACTTATAACACTTTGATGGATGGAAGGGTAAGGCTTCTATGGACAGGTCAAATTTTAGTAATAGTGGCCTAAATATGAAGTCAATGTCCCTAATGTTGAAAGTAGCAGAAAGACAAATTACAATATGTTTAGTAAATTTTTGTTTGCTACATAATGAGTCAACTGCTTTGCATTTTAGTTCTGTGACGTTTTGTTGGGACATTATCTGATTGCAAACATTGGTGGAAAGTTCAACTGGAGTTGACTATTTGTAGTATTATTAGTGGCAAATTTGCATGAGTCTGCAGCAATTTCAATTCTTGCCTCCTCAAAAGAAAGAACTCAACTGAGAGGCATGAGGCAGAATCAGAGATCGAGGCAAGTTTCACAGCAGAAGTTGACTGCAGATAACTGAAACCAAGAAAAGTGAAACCTAGAATAAGGGGAGACCACTTATGTTGTTTTTAGTTTTTAAGGTTTGATTTTGTATGTCAAAGCAATTTCCACCCTAGCAGGTCTGTAAGTTTTTCTCGCAATGCTTTTTACATCATGGTCATGCTCCATGTAGGCAGGAGGCTCAGAGCAAATCTGTCTATGCTTCTTGATCCCTAGATAGCATGACCTGTGTGGTCTTGCTATTGCCCTGTTTTTGCCGAAAAGGGATAATGAATAATTCAGACTCAACCAAGTTTTCAGGTGAAAGATACATAGATCTATTTTAATCCTACAACATATGTAATAAACAGAAATTACACCAGAAATGAAAACATATGATGCTCTATGAACCAGATATCAGCTGAGGATGATATAATTTCTTACATTACCAAAATTTGACCTTCTGATTTAGAAAGAAATGGTCATTGTATGAGTAATAGAAACAGTGTCCTGAGACATAAGTAATTTAATGCACATAAGTTTGGTTAATGGCCTTTATTTCTTATGAAATTATGCCAAAACAAACTCCATTGCCCTATTTTTATTTCTGCTTAAAGAAGTTGGAATTTAATTTAAACACATGAAGTAAATTGAAAATAATATTCTTTATTGAATTAGTTGAAGATTTCTTGATTGGAATCAAGTTTAGTGATATTTGGACTTCAATTTATATTTTAGTCATACTTATTTTAAATGGAACAAGCAACGACCAAGGTTGCTTGGAGTCTGTGACCTTTGAATCTGAATAATAAATAGTAAAATTGAAAACTCACTTGTATAGGCACTAGAGAGTTTAGAAAGGTCAAGCAAGACAAATAGTACCACCATGGCTATATGTGTAGATGTATATAAAAATAAAATATAATATTCTTACTGGATCATTGAAAATACTGTTTATTATAGGTACTATGGTAGGGGTTTTACAAATGTTCTCTCATTAAATTTTCACAAGCATTCTATCACTTAGTAATCACTAAGTGAGGAAACTAAAGTCGCAAGAATTTAAATGAATTTCATAGTTGTAACATATCCAGGTAGTGTTGAGCTGGAATTAAAAGCTAATTTTGTCTGTCTGTAGAGTCAATTTTTTTTTCTTTTGGCCACACAGGTTGCCTGTAGCACATTCCTTGACCATGCTTTTCCTGCATAAATTGTTAATGTTCTAATACCAGCTCTGTGTATCTAGCCCCAATGAGCTTTCTTACTTTGCATATTGTTGTTTGAAACTTTTCAAAATGATATCCATATGGATAAAACAAAAAAAATAAGCACTTTATTATTTTTATTTTATTGATTTAAAGGTCGTTATGAATTCTAGTTGTCTTCTCTATAGATTTGCCTGGTCTCATGTAACTTTCCAGTCATTTTCGACCTTTGAAAAACTTATGAAATTTACTATAACTTTTATCTGATTTCATAGTCTTTGAAGCATGGCTGTATTTCGTCTCATATACATATAACTGTTTCAAATTGGATTCAATTCAAAATAAGTTGAATCCAATTAGAAACATGCAAGTTAATTTAAACATAGTTGGAGGCATTACCCCACTCATTTATTAAGCTGATTTTACTGATTTTGAACTGACTTAATTTTGGTGATGCCTTTTAGTAGAATACTATTCTATCAATATGGAATATATTGAAGAAAGAAATTCGTGCTGCTGGACAAAAACACTAAAGTTTCTTCTCTCCAAATTTAGATTTTTGAGCATCTTTTTTATTTTATATTTTTCTATTTTCTCAAAATAATAATTGTGTGCAGGCCAAATATAGGGCAGGCTCAGCTTCCACTTCCACAGCTCACTTCCCCACTTTGGAAAATAGTGCTATATTTGGAGACTGAGAACCAGTATTGGTTAGAAGGAACCTTGGAAAGATACTGCAGTGCGTTTACCACAGAAGTTTGTTGGCAACCAGCAGCTTTGTTATAGAGAACTAGAATTAATGATACATCCTGAAAGATTTACCATTAAGATACGTAATTACACACCAGAAAGAATGAGGCCTCCAAACTAAAAAGTACTTAAGTTATCAACGCTGAAGGCATTAAAATGAAATGGTTATTATTTTCTCTTTGACTGCTGTTATTTGACTTTAAAGGGCAAACACAACACTTATGCTCATAGCCTTTTTGACCAGTGACCATTGACTATGATTTAGTACATTGGACAAATCTAACATTTCTTTTTTTTTTTTAATTGGATTTATGCGTTAATGCAAAATATCTTTTTAAATACTTGAAAAGTTTCCAAGCATTTAGAAAACAGAAGAAAGAAATGCCAGTTTAATTTTTTACCTATTTTTACAACTAGCCATAAAGTGATTTCTGTATAGAGTCACATAGAAACATTTAGAATTTTCAGTTATACAGTTTACTTGTTTTAACTTGCTGACTTTAGGGAAAAAAATCATTTTAGCACCCTATGATTTAGACTTTATGTCTTTTAAGATAGAAAAATAAGAAAAGAATCTAAGGTAACTAAATTCACAATTATAAATGAGGATTCTAGGTATTGACGGTGATCACATATTTATTTTAACATACCATAGAAGCAAGCAAAATAGCAATAAAAATAATCAGTTAAACATAAACCCATAACAATGAAAAGAATAAGGGTGGGGCTACCAAAAATTAGATTCAACAAACATGTGGTGGGGAAAAGCAGAAGTAGAGTGGTGAATGATGAAGCCTTTTAAAAGAAACCAAAATCTAGAATAAGCTTGAAAATTTGTCAGGTAATGCCACAAACGTGCACACTAATGCCCATTTATTTAGTATGTGGCAAGCACTGTTCTGTTTACTATCAATTAGCTGATTTCATCACCAAAATATGCATTATCCCTGTGCACTGAATCTTGCCTTTTTTTTTTTTTTTTTTTTTTGAGGTAGGATCTCACTTTTTCACCGAGGTTAGAGGACAGTGGATATTGGCGAGCTGCATGTAGAAGAATGAAACTGGATCTCCATCTCTCACCTTATACAAAGTCAACCCAAGATGGATCAAAACTTAAATCTAAGACCTGAAACCATAAAAGTGGTAGAAGATAGCATCGGGAAAACACTTCTAGACATTGGCTTAGGGAAAGAGTTTATGACCAAGGCTCCAAAAGCACATGTAAAAATAAATTAGTAAACCGATGGGACCTAATTAAATTAAAAAGCTTCTGCACAGCAAAAGAAATAATCAGATAGAATAAACAGAAACCCACAAAGTGGGAGAAAATATTAATAAACTATACATCTGACAAAGAATTAATATCCAGAATCTACAAAAAACTAAAATAAATCAGCAAGAAAAGAACACATAATCCCATCAAAAAGTGGGCAAAGTATATGAATAGACAATTCTCAAAAGAAGATATACAAATGGCCAACAAACAAAAAAATTCTCAACATCACTAATTATTAGAGAAATGAACATTAAAACCACACCACAATGATATATCACCTTAATACTGTAAATCACAGGTTTTAGATGGATACTGAAAATAGTAACTGATAGTACGTTGTCATTTTATTTAACAATTTATCTAGAATCACTTGGGCTATCAAAAAAAAAGTCTTATAAAAATTCAATTCAAAATTGTATTTGCCACATTTTATCTGAAAAGAAAAAAATAACAAAAAAAATTTCTGTTTGGAAAGAAATACATGTTAAGAACTTTCAATGGTTGGCTTTTTTATTAATTTAGCAAAAGTAGGTAAGTCTGAAAGTAATGAAAAAGGTGAAGTATTTTTTCTTTTAAAATCTCGAAAAATTCTAATTATATGTCACAAAAAATTATTTAAATGACATAATATACTAGGCTTGGTATGGAGCAATAAAAACTTAAAAAGCATTTAAAATAACAGTATTTCTGAGTTTCCTGGACTGACCTTGTGTGAATAGAATTTCAGTATTCAACTTTTAATATATGAGTGGATAACCTATGCCTATTTATCTATGTGAAGTGAGTGAATAAGGCAAAGAATGAAACAGCCTAACAGAGCATCCTCTGTCTACTCTCTCATCACTGGACCAAGTCAGAATATTCTCAAAGCCAAAGTCTTTTATCTCAGGCTTGATGTGCATGGCAATAGCTTTGAAGTAGAAGGTCTTTGTTAGAATGAGACTTGAATGTTTCTATTTTCTGTGAAAATAATCATATTGGTGAATATATAATTCATCTTCTAAATCAGTAAGAGAAATAATATAACCATCCCACCCTTTGACCAGGAATCAGAGGCCTCACAAAGGTTATTCCTCATGCACTTTCCTATAGAACATTGACTCTCAAAAGGCAGCCCCTAGACTGGCAGATTAGTATCACTTGGGAGATTTTTAGAATTGCAAATTCTTAGGTACTGATGCAGGACACGCAAGTGCCAAATTTGAGGCTTAGCCCAGGAGGGTTCTTGGCTTCACTCAGGAAAGAATTTGAGAGTGAGCCAGTAATATTAAATAGCAACTCTCCTTGAAGCAGTGCACAGCAGCAGCAGAGGTACTGCTCCTTGCAAAACATGGCTACCACATAGAAATGTGCCCCAGAGGTAGTTCTGCACTCATATGTGTACCAAATTTTAATTATATGCAAATTAAGGGACAGTTTATGCAGAAATTTCTAGGATGATGGTGGCAACTTTCAGGTTGTCAGATCATTGGTATGTAAAGGAGCAGTAACTTCCAGGTGTTGCCATGGCAATGGTAAACTGACATTGCACCCTAATCTCCTGTCTTATGGGGAGGTGATTCCAAGCCAGACCTGTTTTAGCTACTTCTCAATATGGTCTAGTGTTCAATCCCCATGTCTGGAGTCTGGTCCTACCTCCTACCTCAGTACCCCTGTGACCTACAACTAAATCAGAAACTTTAGGGGGTGGAGCCCAGCCACCTGTATTTTAATAAGTCCTCCAAGTGATTCTGATATAACTTAAATTTTGAGAATCACTACTACAGAGTAAATCATACTCCCAGTGGTTTAGGTGGTTATTAAATCAAAAAGGAAAAACTATTTTCATTGGCTTATCTTCTTTTCAGACTTAGTCAAAAAAATAGAAGCTTATATGGTACTGACTACACTTCTTTTTCCTTTTCTTGTAGAGACACATACAATTTTCATTTTCATTATTTTAGAGCTTTAGTTTTTGTTTGTTTGTCGGTTTTTTTTTTTTTTTGTTTTTGTTTGTTTTTTTTTTTTTTTTTTTGAGATGGACTCTGGCTCTGCTACCCAGGCTGTATTGCAATGGCATGATCTTGCCTCACCGCAACCTCCGCCTCCCAGGTTCAAACAATTCTCTAGCCTCAGCCTCCCAAGTACTTGGAATTACAGGTGCATGCCACCACACCCAGCTAATTTTTGTATTCTTAGTAGAAACGAGGTTTCGCCATGTTGGACAGGCTGGTCTCAAACTCCTGACCTTGTGATCACCTGCCTCAACCTCCCAAACTGCTGGGATTATAGGCATGAGCCACCATGCTTGCCCAAGCTTTATATTTTTTTATAACAGACATTAGTTTTAGATCCTCATGAAAATTGGCTTTTTAAATACATTAAATTATACATTCATGTTTATTTTATAGTTTCACTGCTAACATATTCTACACTTTGAGAAAACATTTCAAAAGTGATTCTAGATGCTGAGAAGGCTATCAAACAACTATAAGTGAAAATAGCCCCTAAGAGTTAACCAAGGAACTAAGTCTGGAAGGAGAAACATTCTAAGGAACTTTAAGGCAACTATGACAGGAAGGGGCAAGATTTGCTTAAGAAATAAAGGAAAAAGACGGCCGGGCACGGTGGCTCAAGCCTGTAATCCCAGCACTGTGGGAGGCCGAGGCGGGTGGATCACGAGGTCAAGAGATCGAGACCATCCTGGTCAACATGGTGAAACCCCGTCTCTACTAAAAATACAAAAAATTAGCTGGGCATGGTGGCGCGTGCCTGTAATCCCAGCGACTCAGGAGGCTGGGGCAGGAGAATTGCCTGAAGCCGGGAGGCGGAGGTTGCGGTGAGCCGAGATCGCGCCATTGCACTCCAGCCTGGGTAACAAGAGCGAAACTCCGTCTCAAAAAAAAAAAACAAAAAAAGAAATATAGGAAAAAGAAAAAAAAAATCACAGACAGAGAGAGAGACCAGCATAGTTGGTATAAGAGAAAGGCTAGAGTCCCCTTATAAAAAGGCTTGTAGAGTATTTGATGTTTTATCTTATTCCTAAAATAGCAGAAGCTGTAAAGAGTTTTAAACAGGGAGAGGGTTGAAAATATTACAGACATCTTTTCTAAGGCATTTGGAAATGTCATTCAGACATGTATAATGTAGGTGAAGAATAAACTCCATAATACTAAATTCAGTAATATTAAATATAAATATAATCTTATACCTTTGAAATATAAAATGAATCTACTTCCCAGTGTCCCTGGAGCATGTAGAAAACATTGCTACACACTATTACACGACAAAGAGCAAACCTTAAATAATCAACAACAAATATGCAAACAATTTGACAGCAGCAAAAATATTCCTATATAAATAACATTTTATTTAAAAGGCAAATCAAAATAGCAATATCAGCCTCTTCTCATTCTACTCCTTTCCATTGCTATAAGCATCTTCAAAAAGAAGCATCTATTCTTCGTCTGGGCTTCCTCATTTCTGACTCAGTGAACTCTGGTTTATTGCTCAAATTTTTTAAGTTAATCTCTTTTTTGTTACTAACAGCCTATTACAGGACAAACTAATTGGTCTCTAAATACTTACAGTCATTGTCTTTCTGCAGTATGAGATACTAATAACCATCCAAAAATCTCCACAATCTCTTTACCTTTAATTTGCAGAGCATTGTTTATCTGAGAATAGTTTCTTTGTTTTTTTTTTTTTTTCTGATTACTTTGCTACTTTATTTGATGTATCCTGCTTCTTCAAGCTCAAAATTTTTTCCCAGGTTTCAGATCTCTCTTATTTTAACCCTATATTTATTAAAATAAATACTATCTGTTTGTCTAGATTCATTTGATTATAACTCTTCTGGCAACTTTATGACTAGGATTTGGAAAGTAGCTAAATTGTGACAGATTAACAAAATAAAAAATATTATACAAATGACAGAGTGAAAAAAATATATTTATATTATATAGATGAAGATTTATTTCAGAATAGAAAAGCAATTCATAAATCAGTAAGAAAAACATAGACAACTCAATAAAATTGGTCAAAGTATTTGACCAGGAATTTTATAATAACCAAAGAACAAAAACACACATGAAAATATTTTCAATTTTATTAGCCATTTGGGGAAATGCAACTGAAACCCCACTGAAGAATGGAAAGGACAAATAAAATTAAGTATTGGTGAAGAGATTGAACAACTGAACTCTCATATGCTACTAATGTGAGTGTAAATTTGTACATTCTTTTTGAAAAATTGGTAGGGAGTATAAGGACAATATATGCATAATTTGTGATCTGGAGTTCATATACATTAAAAATGCATTCAAAATATATTCACAGTGCACATATATTTAACCAAGGAAGCTATACAAATGTTTAGCACAACAATATATGCAATTTCTCAAAACACAGGAAAATTAAGATGTTCAGGAACAGCAGAATGAATAAAAAGCATATGGTTTATTTATACAGTAAAATAAAAAGACAACAAGAACTATCAATCTAGAATTACTGGAAAAAATGTAAGAATTCCAAGAACACAATGTCGATATAAAGAGGCCAGAAACATTCACAACAACCTAGATGAGACTGGAGACTATTATTCTAAGTACAGTAACTCAGGAATGGAAAGCAAAACATCATATGTTCTCACTCACAAGTGGGAGGTAAGCTATGAGGATGCAAAATCATAAGAATGACACAATGGTCTTTGGGGATTCAGGGGAAAAGGGTGGAAAGGGGGTGAGGGATAAAAAACTGCAACTGAGGACAGTGTACACTGCTTGGGTGATGAGTGCACCAAAATCTCACAAATCACTACTAAAGAACTTTCTCATGTAACCAAACACTACCTATTCCTCAATAACCTATGGAAATATAAAAAAATTAAGAGGCAGCCGGGTGTGGTGGCTCACGCCTGTAATCCCAGCACTTTGAGAGGCCGAGGCGGGTGGATCACGAGGTCAAGAGATCGAGACCGTCCTGGTCAACATGGTGAAACCCCGTCTCTACCAAAAATACAAAAATTAGCTGGGCATGGTGGTGCGTGCCTGTAATCCCAGCTACTCGGGAGGCTGAGGCAGGAGAATGGCTTGAACCCAGGAGGCGGAGGTTGCGGTGAGCCGAGATCGCGCCATTGCACTCCCGCCTGGGTAACAAGAGCAAAACCCCTCCTCAAAAAAAAAAAAAAAAAAAAAAAAAAGATAAAAAAAAATTAAGAGGCGAGACACATGAATCTATATGATATGATATGATATGATATGATATGATATGATATATGATGATATTTGTATGATGGCATTCAATTCAAAACAGGCATAATTAATCTATTATATTAAAGACTGTTTTACCCCTTTGGGCAGAAGTTTAGCTATTAATTAAACCCCAATTCTATTTTTCCAGCTCTGTTACCACGTTTTGAAATTACAATTCAATAAATACATCCTGTGTTATCAAAAAATCTTTTCTATTTTGATTTGCCTATTACTGATGACATAATTCCATGCTCATTCCCATTAAAGACAGATAAATTTGCTCATTTTCCTAGCACCTTCATCTATGTCATTGCCAAATATAATTTGAATATAATATCTCTTTATTTCCTTCCAAAATTATTGTCTACCCTCAGTCTTACCTATTTTGTAAACTAATACCAGATTGCACTTCCTATGATACTACCTTGATCATATAAATCCATGCTCACAAAGATGAAATAGATCACAACTTTTTTCAGCATCTAGACTTTATTCTTCACTTTAATGTTGTGAACTCATCATAGTAATGTTTCGATTTACCTTACCTGCCTGATTCATGATTCTCACAAATAGAGCCTGTAACTCATGGGAACTGGCCACTGGCACATGAATGGGAGACAGCCAACTGTGTCATTCGTTCTGTGTTATAGATTTCTCAGTTTTACCTCTGCAATATAAATAGTGCTCCTCACAACAAATATTTTCTGATTCTTTCTAATAGAAATATAATTGGCATTTTTAATCACAATACTATTATGACTGTGTCTTACTTTTAGTAACACAGTTTTCTATAACCTTTACTTTTATTTATTCTGTTGGAATAGTATTTCTCAAACTTTAGCATCTATCACAATGACCTGGAGGGTTTGTATTAAAACATATTGCTAGGTTCCACCATAAAAGATTCAGATTAAATAGCTCTATGGTGATATTATGAAATATTCATCTCTAGCAATTTCATAAATGATGCTCTTGCTGCCGGGTGCCACACTTTGAGAACTACTATACTAGCATCCATCACAAAGACATAGGTCATGTCTTATTAGCATTTGTTTTTCCTAAATTTATAACTAATTTGCCTAAATTTAAATCTAAATTTTAGATAAGCACATAAATACATACCATGCAAAAATAACTTGAAGTATAAAATATTGTCCCTTATAAGTATAATGATTATTAAACTGAAATGAGATTGTAAAAGCCTTGGAATTTGTTAAATAAAATTAAAATAAAAATTTATTAACATAAGATATTACTTCCATTAAAATCACATTCAATTCTATTTTGTTATAAGATATGAAATAGTACACCCATTTTAAGATTACCTAGAATGGAGTAGAGCTATAAGTAGTAACTTGAAACAAGAAGGATCTTAATGAAAGTAGATGTGTGTTTACAAAAGCAGACTTTTACTCTATTTATTAGATTCTAAGAAGAATAACTATCCAAATACAAATATTTCTTATACATAATAAAATATTTTATGCAAATAAAAGAAAAACAAATCAGTATTGAGCATTCAAAAATCAAGATTGAGTAATATTGCATCTTAAAATAAATATGTATTTTGAGTGTTTTATTTTCAGTACTGTGTTAAGCTATAGTTTGTAGTCTACTTATATAATGAACATTCATATGTCTACATCATCAGATTCAAAACAAAACACAAATAATTTTAACAGGGTATAAAAAGAGTTGCCATAATTGAAATAAAATCATATAACAACGATATATAATAAAAACAAGTAAAGATTGTGGAAGGAGTTTTTTCAAATGTAAATATAAAATGCTTGATAATTCAGTAGTGAATCTAAATTACTTTTTAAAAATTTGTGCCAAAAGCCTATGAACATCAATTCTAATGGCAATATAAAGACCAAAACAAAACAAAACCTTTTAGAACTCTGTGTTTGGAAGGAAAGGCAAAAAGGTGGATTTGAAGAGAAACATCACAGATCAACTTAAAAAGTCAGCATAGGGTCTCAGGCACGGTGGCTCATGACTGTAATCCTAGTACTTTGGGAAGCTGAGTCAGGAGGATTGCCTGAGGCCAGGTGTTCAAGACCAGCCTGTAAAGCATAGCAAGACCTCATTTCTACAAAAAATTTAAAAACACCTGTGCATGGTGGTCCCTGCTACTCCAGAGGCTTGTGCCCAGGAATTCAAGGCTGCATAAGGTATGATCGTACTACCACACTCCAACCTGTGTGACAAATTGTGACAGTCTCTACAAATTTCGAATACTTTGTTTACAAAGCCAACATATATTGGAAACTCAATCAAAAACTATACCCAAATTTATCTTTAAATTAAACATATTTTTATTATTTATGAACTTTTTCTTGGGATCCTACTCTGTCAGGCGTCACATCAGACAAGGGAGAGATAACATTGATCAAAATCCACATGCTTTTATCTTATAGTGATAGTGTCCCATTTTAACTGAACGACTTACATTGAGATCTAAAGAATGGTTACAATCAATGTGCTCATTTTCCAATAATTTCTTTGTCAGTAAATTGGAATTTCGTTAATGAGGTAAATCAGCTGGAAACCTTGGTTTTCCTATATATATCAATAGCCCCATTATGTCAATATTTGATATTGAATCTGTGTGTGTGTTTGTGTATGTATGTGTAAACCCGTAATCATTCTATATCTCTTCCCCTTCGCTTTTACATTTTCACAATTCTGTAACAATTTCTGTAATCTTTGCCTAGTCTAATACAATATCACCAATAAATCTTCATATATTCTGGCTTCCTTCCGATCTTATCTACAAATGTAGCAAGAGTATTATTTTTAAAATGAAAGTCTGACCCTCTCAATGACTTCTGTTGAATATTTCCAAGTGCACGTCTTACTCTTTGGATAGTTTCCTATTGCTTTTAGAAAATGCTCTATAATGTCATAAGACTTGCACTGTCTCCATTGTATCTGCCACACCAGGCATTTCATGTGCTTCTGTTGCTGGATTCTTTTAGATATAGCCAAAGGAACCTACTCTTTTGATTTCAGAACCCTTTGCTTTCCACAATTTCATAAATCTTCTGTTCATATTCTATATGGAAATAAATATTTGAAAGATGTGTTTCCATACTTCTGGGCTTTAAGTTATTTTAAATGGCTGCCTGTAAAAATGAAGCCATTCAATTTTGCTCATATAATTTTTAAAAAAAGACTTTATTTTGTTAATTTTTTATTTCTAAGTATTATAGATATATAGTTGTACATATTTACAGAGTACATGTGGTAATTTGATACAAGAATAAACATGTAATGATCAAGCTAATTGGGATATTCATCACCAGGAGCATTTAACCTTTCCTTGTGATAAGAACATTTCAATTCCACTCTGAGTTATTTTTGAAATGTACAATAAAAAATGTAAATGATGGCCCCCATTGTGCTGCTGAACACTAGATTTTATTCCTTCTATCTAACCATATTTTTGTAGCCATTTACCTTCCCCTTTTGTCCTCTTCTCCCCACTACCTTTACTAGCCTCTTGTAGCTATCATTCTACACTCAATCTCCATGAGTTCCGCATTTTTTTTTTTTTTTGCTCCAAAAATATGAACATGAAAAGTGTGTCTTTCTGTGTCTGGCTTCTTTCACGTAACATAATATCCTCCAATTCCATTTATATTGTTGCAAATGGCAAGATTTAATTCTTTTTTAGTGGTGGAATAATATTTTATTGTGTATACGTGCCATATTTTCTTTACCCTTCTTGACTATTTTGATTAGTGCTGCAATAATAAATATGGGAGTGAAGACATCTTTTCAATATACAAATTTCCTTTTTTTTTTTTTGGTTGTATACACAGCAGCAGGATTGCTGGATCGTATGGTAGTTCAAATTCTTACTTTTTGGTGGTATCTGCACACTATTCTCCATAGTGTCTGTACTAATTTACATTCCCACCAATCCATCGAGGGCCTGAAGAGAAGAATGTTGCAGAAAATGAGGATTCTCTTACTTTGCCTGCTTGAACTGGGACATCAGTCTTCTGCCCTTGCAATGGCACTATTGATTCTCAGGCCTTCAGACTTACACTAGTATTTATGAGTTTTCCTAGTTCCAAGGTCTTTAGACTTGAACGGGAACTATAGTATCAGTTTCTTGAGTCTCTCCTTTACAGAGAGCATGTATTGAAACTTCTCAGCCAGCATAATCACACAAAATAATTACCTGTTTAAATGGAAAGATAGATAGATAGATAGATGATAGAGACATATAGATTTATCTCCTATTGGTTATGTTTCTCTGAAGAACCTTGATTAATATATACTCACTTTTCTGTTGGATACAGAAAGAATTGATTTTCAAATTGCTCAGCTTCTTTCTTGTTGTAAGTATGAGGTATAATGATTTCCAGACTCTTTACATATCCAAACTGAAAGCAAAGTCTTGCTCACCATATTCAGTACCATAACTTCCTGACCATTATAGGAAATTCATAAATATTTATAGAATGAGTCAATAAATAAATTAGTGTATTAGAGGAGATAGAATGAAGGCTATCCTAAAAGCTAGATAATGAGATATACAAATACATTCAAGGAACTAAATATATGTATAGTGATAAAATAACAAGGAGCAAGAAATAGGAGGATGGGAAAAATCTATTTCAAAATGATGACTATATCATGGAGGCATTGTCAGAGCTATAACTTAAAGTGCTTGGCAAGTTAAGTTAAAGGGCGAATACTTATTTTATGAGCCACTGGGACCCTTTAAAGGCCTGAGGACTCAACATGATCTGAAACGGTATTTATTAAACATAGATTTAGCGGATTTTATTTGGAAAAATGATGATAGGAAACCCACTTGGGAGATTATAAACAATAGAAGATGATGATGGTATGAGGTAGGGTATCATGAGTTTCAAGGGAAGTATGATAATTTATGTGATACTTAAGAATCATAATTAATAGAGCTGAAAAATAGAAGAAAAGAGGGAAAGAAAGGTAAACTAAAAAATTAATAGTGACTTCTCAGTTCGTCAGTTGGACACTGGGTTAGAAGCTTAGAGATCATTGAAACTGGAAATATAAGAATGTGTTCAAGTTGAGTTTTGGGGTGGTAGATAAAAATTTAGTTTTGTATATCTTACTTTTTTAGTATCATGTTGGATGTAAATGTATGGAGTTCAAAAAAGATATCTGGGTACAAGATTGAGGCTTGAAGTCCTCATCAGATATTGACTACTTAGCTTCTCCACTTCAATGTTTTAATAGTCCCCTTAATTATACTACAGCAAATATTGTGTAATGTTTTATGTCAAAAAAAAAAAAAAGATATCTGGGCATTAGACTGAGGTTTGAAGTTATTAGATGTTGAAGTAATGGAATAACGTAAGAAAGAACCCCGACAAATGCTACATTTAATACACTGAAAAAAATGAAACAATTCATGAAAATAGAGCTCATGAGCTCTTCTACTTAACAAAAAGAGAGTTAAGGGGAAAACCAGGTGACCACACAAAGAATCAAAATAACACAGAAAACAAGAAAAGGAAATGGGTTAAGAAAAAAATTACCTGTAGAAAATGCTACTTATTAAGAGACCTGTTAAGGTTAATTTGGATTCAACAGCAAGGAAGTAACAATAATTTTGCAAGGCCAATTTTAGTGTAAAAGCAAGTGTGCAGTGAATTGTCAATTATTTGTACAATGATAAATGAAGCTAGTAACTATAAGAAACAATGTATTAAGGAAGGCGCCTCATAAAGCAGAAAAGTAGACTTGGGTATGCTTAATGTGGATAAGAATGCCAATTAGAGATTGAAATACAGTTAAAGCTCTTAAATAACTTCTAATTAATACGTTCTTTAATGACTTCTGATTAGATATATACTGTAATCATACTTCAGCAGTAGTTGATTCATTTAGTCATTTTGTCCTCTTTAAAATGCTGTTTTCAGTTGATAGTTGCAAGAATGCATACATTGTTTTTTCCTCTTCTTTTGCCTCTTAGTTCTTGCTGCTGATTTTTCCTAAGATTTCTGAATTTTTAATGTTAAGTTACATGAGGGACCAATCCTTCAATTTCCTTTTTCCTACTCATTCTCATTGCTGTGTACATTTTATCCAATGTCGTGTCTTTAATTTCTATTCATATATTAATATTTCTTAAAATTTTCATTTAGACATTCTCTCTAAAATCTAAAATCACATATAAAACTAACTACTTAGCTTCTACACTTCAACCTTTTAAAAGTCACCTTCATTATACTATAGCAAATACTTTGTGATACTTTATGCCAAATCTCTTCTTATGGCCTCAGTAAATGACAACTACATCCTTTCAGTTTTTCATCCAAGACCTTGAGGTTATGACTGCCCTTTTCTTTTTCTCCCCATACAATAAATAGCAAATACATCCATAGAATCTTGCTGGCTCTCAATCCAGAAAACTATGTGTTCAGAATCTGACTACTTCTCATAATCACTAGCATTATCATCCTCTTCTCTATACAAGTCAACATCATACTACTTCTGGATTACTGAAGTAGATCGAAAAATATAATCTAAGATGTTCATGGAAGAATTTTTGTGATAGCAATGTCCATCACAGTTGAAGAAATAGTTAACTTGTGGAATATTCATTAATTGAAGCAGTCATGGTAGTGAAAATTCTAACAGATGCTATCTGGATGAAGGTCATAAAATGGTGAGTAAAATAAAATAAACAAAAGATGCAATATAATTTTATTTTAAAGTTCAAAATGTATAAAATTTAAAATAAATATTGCCCAGGAAGGCATAAGGATACAGTGAAAACATCCAGTTAGGACTTCTACTTCCAGTCATAATGTAGCGACAGCTGCTGCACTCACCTTTCTACCGCAAAGAACTATGCATAAAATTGGACAGATGAGGAGAACACTTTCAGGAAATTCTTGAGACACAGAAAACTCATGAAATAAGAGAAAGCACTATATCACTTCCGTATTTTTCCTGGGAACAATTTTATGACTGTAGTATGGACAGCTGGAGCCAAAGCAGATACATAGATTTAAGGATCTGAGAATAAAGCTACTGAAGTGGCTTGAATCATAGGGTCAAGGCACCACAGAAGAGACAGGTGTACATTGCGGGGAAGCAGAAGTCTATGTCCAAGTTCCTCTATGTGTCTTTGTACCCAGACTTGACTGTATATATGTAGGGATTATCAGAGAGCATCTGTTATGGCGATAAAAGGAAAACAGTAATAGTAGGGGTATACCAATGCTCAGAGACATTGAAGTGCTAGCTCAACCAGGTTGGAGATATATCATTAATACCCAACACACAAAGCTGATTGGCAAGAAAAGGTATATCTTGAGAGTAAGGAGCAAGCCTTAGAGGAAGGACTGTTCAATATTCCCATAAACTAAGGAATGTAGTTTGGATATGTGTCCCCACCTAAATCTCATGTTCAATTGTAATCCCCAGTGTTGAAGGTGAGACCTTAATGAAGGCTGGTTGGATCGTATGAGTGGATTTCTCATGAATGGTTGAACAACATCACATTGGTGCTGTTCACATAATAGTTCTCATTACATCTGCATGTTTAAAAGTGAGTGGTACCTTCCCCCAACCTTGTCCCTCCCTTCACCATGTTATATGTTTGCTCCTCCTTTGCCATCACATGATTGGAAGCTTCCTGAGGCCTCTTCAAATGCAGATGTTTCTATGCTTCTTATACAGCCTGCAGAACCGGGGTCAATTATACTTCTTTTCTTTATAAATCACCCAGTCTCAGCTATTTCTTTATAGCAATGCAAGAATGCCCTAATATACTAGGCAACCAAAACCTAAATTTATAAAGGTTTAAACTTTGGAAGTTTAATAATACAGAGTTAAAAGAATTCTGGGCTTTCCACAAATCAAACCTAATAAACCATCAAAGGAAGGCTAATCAAAATCAAGGTTCACAGCCAGTAATCAAACCATCCATGAAATAAATAAATAAATAAATAAAACTCTTTGGAATAAATAAGAGAACCTAGAGCCTCTATATCGTCTAAAACATCTTAAATACAATTCAAAAATCACCAGCCATTTAAAAAATAGGAACGTACAAACAAAAAGAAAAATGGCAGTCAATATTATCCAATTGCACCATGGCACAGATGTTAAATTTAGTATAAAAAGATGTTTAAAAATGAATATAAATATATTCAAGGACCTATAGGAAAATATGGTTTTTATGAGTGAAGAGAGTAATAACTAGAGAAACTAAAATCAAAACTAAAATATAACCAAATAAATATTCTAGAACTAAAACTAGAACAACATAAATAAAAATATTCCTAAAGGTGTTTTAACAACAGATAAAAGTTGTTAAATACAATACAGTATAAGTGAATTTGAAGATAAAACAATGGAAATAATTCAACCTAAAGGACAGAAAGTAAATGTATAAGTTGAGGCTCTCTAAAGTGACACAACTAATAGGATACCTATATATCTATATTTGTATATCTACAGCTATCACTTAATATATGTTATATATTATATAAATAGGTAATATATAATGTATTATTTGTATTACGTAAATAAATTATAGTATAAATAAAGTAGTGTTAACTCACATGAGCACAAGGTTTCAGAATAGGCCATCTGCAAGCTGAGGAACATGGAAGCCAGTCTGAGTATCAAAGCTGAAGGATTTGGAGTCCAATGTTTGGGGGCAGGAAGTTTCCAGTACAGGAGGAAACGTAGGCTGGGAGGCTAAGCCAATTTAGCTTTTTCAGGTTTTCTTGCCTGCTTTATATTCTATCTCCTCTGTCAGCTGATTAGATAGTGTCCACCCAGATTAAGGGTGAGTCTGCTTTTCCCGGCCTACTGACTCAAATATTAATCTCCTTTGGTGACACCCTCACAGACATGCCCAGGATCAATACTTTGCATATTTCAATTCAATCAAGTTGACAGTATTAACCATCACATGTATTAACAAAAAGTTAACAGGTACTCAAGGTCATGTGGAATGACACAATGGTTTAAAAATTACATATAACTGGATTTTCAAACTGAATGAGAAAAGAAATATTTTAATAAATAAAGAATTATTTTAATAAATAATTCCCAATTTTGATTATCACCATAGTTTTTTTAGAAGGTAGGCAAGTTAATGCTGCTTTCAACATAAGAAGTGTAATTCTGAGGGCTCAACTCGGGATTCGAACCATTATAAACTATTAGGAGAAGAGTCGTCTGTCCATTCTACATGATATGTCATGAATTATGAATATTAGTGAGAACAGACACTGTCAGCATGAACTGAATGCTGGGTACTTGTCTCAAATCCTTTTAGGTGGTTGTTTCTCTGGCTTTGGATTGTTTGCTCGTATATATGCACTCATAATTACTCTGCTGAATAGTCCAGGAGGACCTTCTGGAGAAGTCCAGAATGCCCACTTTGTGCAGCTCCCTCCTATCTGTACTCTGTCCTATGAACCCTTATTGCTTAGTCTTTATAAATTTCTTTCATCTCTTTAAGTCAGCAGTCTTTCAGCCTTTGCTTTTGTTCCCTCTCTCTGCACTGCATCCTGGAAACTCTATCAAGGTTGTAAAATAATGCAATTATAGAGCTTACATCGTTTTGAGTTTTTCCTCCCATCATAAGGAATCAATATCACATGTTGCTTGATGCTCAGTATCTTGAAAAATGTTACTTCAAATATTTCACCCAGTTCTTTTGGTCGTGTTAGGAAGACTGAGAAATTCCGTCTTTATTACTCTATATTGACCGAGAGCAGGAATCTAGAAAACTTTTATAATTTAAAAAATTATATTGCTGGATACAGATAAACCATTAGAAAATTAAAGCCCATTAAACCACTGACAAATACGGAATATTAAAAATAAATATTCATTTAATCCTAAGTAGGAAAAAATAGAAGAGGCAAAAGTAAAAAAAAAAAAATCACAGATAGTAAATAAAAAATTATCTATAATTGCATTGAATGTAAATTGACTAAAGGATCCAATTAAGTGTCACAAATTATTAAATTAGATTTAAAATGAAGTATAGTTATACGCAATGTTTGTATTTAAGATCTATTTTGAACAGACTATTGTGAGCATACTGAAAATAAAAGAATAGAAAATTTTTTTAAGTAAACAAGTACTTTTTTATAAAGTTAAAACAATACTAAACAATTTGATCAAAATGACTAACAAATATTATATTTAATAATTAAAGAAAACATGAATTAAAGTATACAGAAAACTTTCATATAGATAATCTGTGAGCTGGGCCACAAAATGATACTCAATGAATGTCAAAATACTGAAATTTGACAGAATATGTTTAGAAAATGGAAAAGTTACATGAAAAAAGTTACATTACAAATACTGATTCAAGAATAAATACAAAATTTGAATAGTCTTATTTTTAAAGATACTTATTTCATCATAAAAAAACATTTACCCAAAGAAGTCTGCAAGGCTATATTGCTGAATTGATGGAGTCTATTAAACTGTAAGATTTTAAAATACTACTGGTCATGTATAAATTCAGACAACCTAAAAGGATCATATGGCTATATTAGGAACTTAATTTATTTTTATATTTAGTAACAGAAATAATTATGTACATACTTACAGAATGAAACTTAGCAATGTGTACTTCCCTCTGTCTCTCTCTCTCTGACTCACTCTCTGTGTCTGTCACATAAACACACATGGACATGCACACACAGTTGTGAATAAATTGTGACTTTGACTTATCCATTGATCACTAGTTCTGCTGGCCTATTCCTATGCTTTTGAGTTTGTAGAGTCATCAAATAGGTCATTGTGTTGTGATAAACACTAATTGTTCTTTACACTTTGAAATGATTATTTTGAGTGCCTGCAGAGTTTCACTTTTACTCCACAATACTGAATACTCAAGCAGAAAAAAAAAAAAATGCACTAGATTATGCACATGCCATGATAAAAGACACATTCTGTATTCACTATGGTTTTGAAATTACAATTAGTTTTCAATAGGCATTAAATAATAATGTGATGCAATAAAACCCCAATTATACACACAGCAGGATAATGAAGACTATTATCTGGGGAAAATAATCCATTCATTGCTATTGTGCATTATTTGCTGATTCAGAAAAATAATGCTGCTTTATAAACATTTTCTGAAAATATTTGCCTTTTCTTTCATTACTAAATGCAACTGGATTTCACAAACTAAAGAATTTGTTGATAAAATAAAACATAATTAAATTAATTGGTATCTCAGAATAACATTGGAGAATGTAGATACAACTTAAAGTTGATATATGAGTATTCCTGTTCTCGTATTTATTCATTATTTGAATTTTATTGAGCAAATATTTAAAACCTACTAAATTTTCTGTACTGAGCTAGGATAAAGTATGCAACACAAGTTATGGTTTATGATGTATGAATATTAAGCATAAAACATCACTTGTTTCAATAAAAAGACTTTTCCATTTTAACTTGCATGTGCATTGGCAAAATGTAATATGGTGAAACCCACAGGGTGTAAGTTCTTGTTTGGTTTTATTAATTATTGTGTATTTTTCTATGCAAAGAATCAGGTATTAATACATTCCTTACAAAATCTACCTTTGTGACCAAGGCATTTTGCTGCCTTTTCTAAAGTTACACCTTCCTTTATTTTAACATTCTAAAGTAGAATTTTCCTTCCTTTTTTAACATAAATGTTAAAATTTCACATTTTTAACACCAGCACAATAATCTAAGCAATTACGTGAATCTCCAAAGATGGACCCCTAATGAACCATACATCCTGGCATCCATGTTCACGCATCACCCCTCTTACATTTATGCCTGTTTTTTAACTATTTCGACCAATATGACACCGAGAAGGTGATACTAAGTTTCTTCCAAGTCTAGGAAACAACACACCTTGTAGCTTCCATCAGGATCTCTTAAAACATCTGCTCTGAAGAATATCAGCTATAATGTTAGAAATCTGACTACCCTGAGACTATCACATTAGGCACAAATAGAAGCCAGAGGAAGAGAAAGAGATACTTAGCAAGCTCTAAGCTTCTTTAACCATCCACCTGTGGTATAAGGTGTGTTAGTGAAGTAGCTATGCTGGACTTCTAGCACAATTCAGCCTTCACATGCCTCCAGTTTCAGGGGCCACCTGACGGCAACAACATCAGAAATACAAGGCAAGAATTGTTCTGCTGAAACCAATTAAACTTCAGAATCTTTACAGCACATCATTGTTGAATAATACTTTTTAGATTACTTTTATGTAGCAATATATCAACAACATGTTAATATAGTTTGGCTCTGTGTCCCTACACAAATATCACCTCGTATTGTAACAATCCCTACATGGGAAGGTCAGAAACAGGTAGAGATAATTAAATCATGGGGGCAGTTTCCACCATGATTAGTGGTAGTTCTCATGAGATCTGATGGTTTCATAAGGGGTTCCCCCTTCACTCTGCACTCATTCTCTCCCCTGCCATCCTGTGAAGAGGTATCTTCTGCCATGATTATAGCTTCCTGAGGCCTCCCCAGCCATGTGGAAATGTGAGCCATTTAAACCACTTGTCTTTATAAACTAACCAGTTTCAGGCCGTTCTTTATAAGATCATGAGAATGGATCCATAAAGTAAATTTGTACCACAGAGAGTGGGGTGCTGTTACAAAGATACCCCAAAATGTGGAAGTGACTTTGGAACTGGGTAACAGGCAGAGTATGGAACAGTTTGGAGGGCTCAGAATAAAGTAGGAACCCAAGTGGGAAAGTTTGAAACTTCCTAGAGACTTGTTGGATGGCTTTAATCAATATGCTGATGATGTTATAAACGATAATGTCCAGGCTGAGGTGGTCTCAGATGGTGATGAGGAACTTGTTGGGAAGTAAGGCAAAGGTGACTCTTGTTTTGCTTTAGTACAGAGACTGGCAGCATTTTGCCTCTGCCCTAGATATCTGTGGAATGTTGAACTTGAGAGAAGTAATTTAGGGCATCTGGCAGAAGAATTTTCTAAGCAGCAAAGCATTCAAGAGGAAGCAGAGCACAAAAGTTTGGAAAATTTGCAGCCTGAGGATGCAATAGAAAAGAAAACCCCATTTTCTCGGTAGAAATTCAAGCCTGTTGCAGAAATTTGCATAAGTAACCAGGAGCCAAATGTTAATCACCAAGACAGTATGGAAAATGTCTCCAGTTCATGTCAGAGAATTTCACAGCAGCCCTTCCTATCACAGGCCCAGAGGCCTGGGAGAAAAATGCTTTTGTGGGTGGGGCCCAGGGCCCTGCTTGTGTGCGCAGCCTAGGAATTTGGTGCCCTGTGTCCCAGATGCTCCTACCATAGTTAAGGGGGCCCACATACAGCAGGCTGTGGCTTCAGAAGGTGTAAGCCCCAAGCCTTGGCAGCTTCCACATGGTGTTGAGCCTGCAGGTGCACAGAAGTCAAGAATTTAGGTTTGGGAACCTGCAGGTTGGAGCCCCCACACCGAGTCCCCATTGGAGCACTGCCCAGTGGAGCTGAGAGAAGGAGACCACTGTCTTCCAGACCTCAGAATGGTAGATCCACTGACAGATTGCATTAAGTGCCTAGAAAAGTCACAGACGCTCAATGCAGTCCATGAAAGCAGCTGGCAGTGGGGCTGTACCCTGCAAAGCCATAGGGGCGGGACGGCCACTGTGGGAGCCCACCTGTTGTATCAGTGTGACTAGGATGTGAGACATGGAGTCAAATAAGATTATTCGGGTCTTTAAGGTTTAATAGCTGCCTCATTGCATTTTTGGACTTGCATGGGGCCTGTAGTCTTTTTGTTTTGGCCAATTTCTCCCATTTGGAATGGGTGTATTTACCTAATGCCTGTACCCCCCATTGTATTTAGATTGTATAACAAGTTTGTATAACAAACTTGCTGCTGATTTTACAGGTTCATAGGCAGAAGAGACATTCGTAGTCTCATGTGAGATGTCAAATTTGGATTTTTGGATTACTGCTGGAATTAGTTAAGAATTTGGAGGATTGTTGGAAGCATATTGTTGTTTTGAAATGTGAGGACATGAGATTTGGAGGGGGCAAAGGATGAAATGATGTGGTTTGCCTCTGTGTCTCCACCCAAATCTCACCTTGAATTTTAATAATCCCCATGTGTCAAGGGCAGGACCAGGTGGAGATAACTGAATCATGAGGGTGGTTTCCACCCAGCTGTTCTTGTGATAGTGAGTGAGGTTATCATGGGATCCAGTGGTTTTATAAAGGGCTTCCTGGCCAGGTACGGTGGCTCACACCATAATCTCAGCACTTTGGGAGGCCAAGGTAGGAAGATCACGAGGTCAGGAGATAGAGACCATCCAGGCTAACACAGTGAAACCCCATCTCTACTAAAAATACAAAAAATTAGCCAGACACAGTGGTGTGTGACTATAATCCTAGCTACTCAGGAGGTTGAGGTGGGAGAATCATTTGTACCTGGGAGGTAGAAGTTGCAGTGAGCCAAGATCATGCCACTGCACTCCGGTCTGGGCAACAGAACAAGATTCTGTCTCAAAAACAATAATAATAATAATAATAAAGGGCTTCCCCCTTCACTGGACACTCATTATCTCTCCTGCCACCCTGTGAAGAGGTACATTTCATCATGATTGTAAGTTTCCTGGGGCCTCCTTACTCATACAGAACTGTGAGCCAATTAAACCTCTTTTCTTCGTAAACTATCCAGTCTCAGGCAGCTCTTTATAGAAACATGAGAACAGACTAATAAATTAGTTAACAATGATAAATATTCAAAGTAGATTTCAAATAATATCAAATGATAAACCCACATGTAATTAATAGAAACATAAACACTTTGGACTTCATTATAATTTTCAATTCCTCTTTGTACAATTTCTTTTTTCATTGTCAGAATGTTAAGATAATATATAATTTAAAAAATAAGTTCAACTTTTTATTACTTTCTTTTCAGACTTTATAATTAACAAGCAAAATATCAAAATATGATTTATATCACCCTAGTTTTACAACAAGAGGCAGTAAGTTTTTTATTATTCATTTTTTTACTTTTATTTTTATTTTTGGTAAGTATACACTTTTGTGTAAACTCTGATCAACTAGAATCCCTGATTTTTCTACTACAATGGTTATAGAAGCTGTCTCTAGATTCAGATTGTAAAGAGTGCCATGAAAGATGATCATTTGCTATCATTGGGGTCCGGATGTAATATCACATGTACCATTTGTTTTTCTATCCAAAAACCCTGAAATAGCATTTAAAAAAAAATAAATTACCCAGAAATCCCATTACTGGGTATATATCCAAAGGATTATAAATCGTTCTATTATAAAGACACATACACATGTATGTTCACTGTGGCACTGTTTACAATAGCAAAGACCTGGAACCAACCCAAATGCCCATTCATGATAGACTGGACAAGGAAAATGTGGCATATATACACCATGGAATATTATGCAGCCATAAAAAGCGATGACTTTATGTCCTTTGTAGGGACATGGATGAATCCAGAAACTATGATTTTCAGCAAACTGACACAAGAACAGAAAATCAAACACTGCATGTTCTCACTCATAGGTGGGTGTTGAACAATGAGAACACATGAACACAGGGAGGGGAGCATCACACACTGGGCTCTGTTGGAGGGGTTAGGTGAGGGACAGCGAGGGAAGGGAAGGTTGGGGAGGGATAACATGGGAAGAAATGCCAGATATAGGTGATGAGGGGATGGAGGTAGCAAACCACCTTACCATGTATGTACCTATGCAACAATCCTGCATGATCTGCACATGTACTCCAGAACCTAAAGTACAATTTAAAAAAATTTCTATCAGTATTCACTTTTCCAAGCATGTAAGCAGATGTTATCATTAGGAATGAGTTAGGACCATCTTTGGTCTTTCTACACACAGCAAACTTTAATGAGAATAGTTATAACTGGCCCATCAAATAGGATGCCTTCTCCTACTAGCAATCATAAATATACAGTTGAGAGGAAATAAATCAATCCCTCCACTTAAGGCATTTCAAGGAGAGTGTGAGAGAGTGCCAAGATACACAAATGCCCATTGAAGAATTTTGCTGGAGTACAAAGGAAAGATGTGGCTCAAGTTGAAGCATCATTCCCTTTGCAGTCATTACTACAACTTTCTTTCCCTATTCTTTATTTGGCTCTCAAAGTGGTTGTCTTCATACTATATGCTTTCTCTTTCTTATCTTTTATTCATTTTTGCTGTTTAAATAAAGTTGCTCCCCTTCATTCCATATGGCCTAAATAAGGCTATTTAATGATGTCCACTTGGAAATCAACCAAGGAGGATACAAAAGTGCAGGAATAAAATAACTAGGCACTTAGTTATTTCACAGATGTCACTTAGAAGTCTAGGGGACTAGGTTTACAACAGGCTTAAGATATATAAGAGAGTGATAAAAGGCTGGCTAGAATATCATATTGCTATCAGAATAAATATGCCTCAAAAAATATGTGTTATGAAATATAACACCATCCAATGAGATCAAGTAAAATGTTAGCTCACACTACATGAGTGATTGGTAACATATTTTGTGTTCTTCTTTTCTTTTGATTAATAATATCACAGTAAATGAAAATTTTGATAGCCAACTTGTTCTGAATATAACAAAAATGGGATGTTAAATAATATTTTTATTTATGACAGGCAGTAAGAACATAATTAACAAGTCAAATTCCAAAATGCTGATTCAATGTAATCTTTGTAGTATTCCGCTCTAATTCTAAAAATTATAATAGACTGAATTATTTGCTATTGAAAAGGCAATTTTTCATTAGATTATTTTAAATAACCCTCATTTGAATGATTTAATGTTACCCTTTTCAGCCAATTTACTCATGTTAGAAGGTAGCGCTCAGCCAGATCATGAGCTTTTACTCTAACTCAATAGGGTCAAAATTATAATTTCAATCTTCCAACTTTAAAACAGAAGGTTAAAATATTATATTAAATAGAATGTTTAAAATGTTTAAATGCAAAAATTGAGGTCAAAGACCTCAATTTTTCCTTATTGAAAGAATTCCTCTATCTTTTCTGGTTGAACCAGAATGACCCTTCATTATAGAGATTAACCTATTAGCATAGAAGCGGACTCAATTCAGCTGATTAAATTTTTCCCCAGATTAAACCTGAAAAAGGGTGAGAGCCATAATAAATATATATAGTCACCAGTTTAAGTGTTAATCTTCCTTCATGCGAAAAGAGACATAAAACATGTATGGTTTGCTACTAAAAATTATTTTTTATCAAGACAAACTTATTATATATTGTGTAATTAAAGACACATATCAGCAAGCAGTGGACACTTCAACTTTGGGAATGGCAACTACACTACACCTTCTATGAACGGTTCTTAGAGTACCTTCATTTCAGTTCTATTAATCTTTTAGCCTTGGATGCTTCTGCAGATTTCAGTTGTTCTCTTGCCATTTGAGTTAATTTTATTTTTCTCTTTAGAAAATAATTTGACAATTTTTAATATGTTTAAATATACATTTACTATATGATATGCAATTACATTTCTAGCTATTCACCCAAGAAAAATAAATATTTACAAATATCTGTATGCAAATTTTACAGCACCTTTGTACACAATTACCCAAAACTGTAAAGAGATCAAATGTCCTTCACCTAGTAGATAGAAAAACAAACTGTAGTACAACCATATAATACTATTCAGATATAAAACTGAACTGTTGGTTTCTACAAAACATCAATATATTTCAACCATATTTTGCTAGGCCCTTTCAAGCCACATTCAAATGCTACATACTATATGGCTCCATTTATGTGGCTTTCTGGGAAAAGCAAATGTATACACATAGAGAATGGGTTGCCATTGGTTTGTGAGATCAGCAGTGAGGCTGATTCTTAAAGGGACAATATAAATACAGTTTTTATGGTGAGATAAGTGTTCCGTGTTTTGATCATAATGGTAGATACATGACTTTATGCATCGTTAAACTTCATAGAAATGTACAACAACAAATAACTTTATAACATGTAAATTTAAAAATTAATATTAAGCATACTTAAAAATAAAAGGTATACATCTCAATAAGTTTTTTTTTTCAAGCAGAGGTCATATGAATTTATAAACTGTAATATATATTCACCATAAAGTAAATAGGTAAAGAGCCTAATTTAGTAGTAATGAGTTTTATCCTATATACATAATCTGTTTCAAGGTAGACTATTTCTTTTGAAATGGGCAAAGCGCTGATGTCCCAGAAGTCAGGCTAGGATGAGATGCTGTTTAATTTTTACCATTCATCTTTATTAATTTCATCCTGAATGTGAACACAAGGTGTTTCAGTTCAGACAGATTATCTTTATTCACAAAAAGCAAAGAATGATGGTATAGTTTCCCATATATTTCTTAGATTACTGCTCCTCCTGGAGTGATGTGATGAAAACCAGGTCACGTCTCATAAAATCATAGTCTGTATCTTAGGTAAGGAAACAGATTTATCTGCTTATGCATGTGAAAGAGACTGAGTTGCCTTTTCCTTCCCCCATCCCCTTAAAGGAGGAATATAAACCTTTGGTCCTGGGATAGAAAGGCATTTGGGTTCTCACCCTAGTGTTTGGAATGTAAATGCATGTCTCCAGGGACAAGACAAGTCCCTATGTCAATGTCTTTGGCTTTTATGACCTAGAGATGTATCCAAAGTTGCAAGCTTCATTTTCCCTTGAAATGGAAACACATACTTACAGAGTCAGGTAAATCTCTTAGAAATTCTTATAAAGTTTTTTCACTGACTATAAAGCTGTAAATTAACCTCCCCAAGGTTTTGATGCTAGCCCAAGATTCCAAGTTTTCAGCAAAATTTATTTAGAAAGCTGCAACTTGAAGAAACACAAAAATAGTTTATTTATACCCCACAGGTAATCTACCTAAGGTGACAAGTATATAAATGAATAAGAAAGAAATTTAGAGGAAAGTTTAAAAAATCCTCTCTAACAGGTATAGTGACAGATCATTTTTTTATCAATGTGTATTTTTTAAATGGCTATGGCATTAAGAAGATTTTTGTAGGCTTGTTTTATCTTTTCTTTGGTAAAATATTTATTCAAAACGGTCATGTATTTTTTTGGGGGGTTGCTTGTTTTCTTTTTTTTCTTTTTAATTTTACTTTAGGTTCTGGGATACATGTGCAGGTCATACAGGGTTGTTGCATAGGTGCATACATAACAAGGTGGTTTGCTGCCTCTATTCCCCCTTTGACTATATCCGGCATTTCTCCTCATGTTATCCCTCCTCATCCCCCGCTTGTTTTCTTATTGATTAAAAAAAATATATTTATTAGGGAATCAAGTTTTTATTAGACTTATAAGTTGCAAAGATCTTCTACAAGTCATTTGCTTATCTTTTAATTTTATTAACAATTTATTTTTGATAGAAGATGTCTAAATATGTATTGATATGTGTCTGGAATCTCTGTTCTGTTTCATTGACCTATATATATCTATTCTTTCATCAATATCACACTGACTTGATAATTCTAGCTTTATGGTGAATCTTGAAATCGGTGTTGCGTGTCCTCCAACTTCTTTTGCAATTTATTTTAGCTTTTCTACTTCCTTATCTTTTCCATTTAAATTTGTGCAACTTGTTTGTTTTTTTTAAATTATAAATCCAGGAGATATTTGGATTGAAATTTAAAACTAACCATGATGGAGATTTCTATCCATGGACATAAATTATCATTCCAATTATTTAAACATTTATTTTATCGTTGTTTTATAGTTTTAGCTATGTAATTTGTGCACTTATGTTGTAGAAGGATGCTTATTAGATGGTACTTTTTAAACTTCAAATTCTAATTATTAATTGCTGGGAACAGTAATACAACTATTTCTATATGTGGATCAATGTTTGGAGAACTATCAAAGCCAACTCATTTTTGGAGCATTACTTAGATTCTTTGTATTTTCTAATTAGACAATGACATCATCTGTGAATAAAGACATTTTTTTCTTTCTTTCCAAACTGTATGTTATATTTCTTTTTCTTTAGTTTTATACTGGATATACGTTTCAATATAATGTTGAACACGAATGGGGAGAGAGGCATCCTTGCCTTGTTCTGAATTTAAGGGAGACAGCATTCAGTCTTTAACAGTAAGTAAGACACCATCTGCAGAGTTTTATCTAATCTGTAGAATTTATCTGTAGGTGCATTTTATCTAATAGAAGATATTTCCTTTTACTTCTTCATTGCGGATAATTTCTAATTGGTCATAAATATTAGATTTTGTCAATATCTTTTCTGCATAAATTTAGATGATTGTATATCTTTTTATTCTATTAATATATTGAATTACAATGACTGATTTCAAAACGTCAAAATAGACTTACATTCCTAGGATAATCATCACTAAATACAATTTATTACAATTGATGGATCTACATTAGCATATTATTATCACTGAAAGACCACAGTGTACATTAGGATTCACTCTTAGTGTTATAGACTGAATGTTTGTGTACTGGTATCCCCAAGGAATTTCTATCTTTAAGCTCTAACACCAATAAGAATGATATGTGGAGATGGAACATTGGAGAGATAATTATATCACAAGAGTAGAGCCCTTATAATGGGATTAGTGTCCTTATTAACAGAGACAAAAGAGAGTCTGCTTCTACTCTCTCTCACCGCCACGTGAGGACATAGCAGAAAAGCCATTTACAAACTAGAAAGAGAGCCCTCACTAAGGACCCAACCATGCTGGCACAACGATCACATTCTTCCATACTGCAGAACTATAAGAAATAAATTTCTGTTGTTTAAGCCACCCAGTCTATGGTAGTTTTGTTGTGGCAATTTGAAATGACTGAGTCACTATTGTAGATTCTATGGATTGAACTCATATATAATGACATGTATCAATCATTATAGTGTCATGCCAACTAGGCTCATTGCCCTCAAGATCCTTTGGGCTCTGGTTATTCATGTCTCCCTCCTCACAAACCTCTGATTTTTTTAATTGTCTCCCATAATTTTATATTTTCCCAAATGTAATGTAGTGGGACTCATACAGTATTTGGTTTTTCAGATTGGCTTCTTTCTTAGTAATACACATTTAAGTTTCCTTTATGACTTTTACCACTTGATAGCTTATTTCTTTTTAGGCCTGAAAAATATTCCATTGTCTGAATAAACCACAGTTTATTTATTCATTCACCCATGGAACAACATTTTGATTGCTTCCAAGTTGTGGCAATTATGAATAAAGCTGCTATAAACATCCAAGTATAGGTTTTTGTATAAATATAAATTTTCAACTCCTGGGCAAATACCAAGGAGCATGATTGCAGAATTGTATAGTAAGAGTACATTTAGTTTTGTAAGAAACTGTCCAAATGGCTGTACAATTTTGCATTTTGACCAGCAATGCATGAGAATTTCTGCTTCTCTGTATCCTTGCCAACATCTGGTATTGCCAGTGTTCTAGGTTCTGGTCATGCTAATAGGTGTGGAGCAATATCTGCTGTTTTAATTTTTAATTTATTATTATTATTATTATTATTCGATACTGAGTCTCACTCTGTCGCCCAGGCTAGAGTGCAGTGGTGCAATCTCAGCTCACTGCAGCCTCTGCCTTTCAGGTTCTAAGCGGTTCTCCTGCCTCAGCCTCCAGAGTAGCTGGGATTACAGGGGCACAACACAACACCCAGGTATATTTGCATTTTTAGCAGAGATGGGGTTCACCATGTTGGCCAGGCTGGTCTCAAACTCCTGACCTCAGGCAATCCATCCTCCTCAGCCTCCCAAAGTGCTGGGATCACAGGAGTAAGCCCCTACACCCGGCCAATATTTGCTGTTTTAATTTTCATTTTCCTTGATAACATCTTTCATATATCTACTTGCCATCTGTAGATCTTCTTGGTGAGTTATCTCTTTAGGTCTTTTTCCAATTTTTAACTAGGCTGTTTTTCTTCTTATTGTGAAATTTTGAGTTATTTATATATTTTAGAAAAGTCTTTTTATTTGATATGTCTTTTGCAAGTATTTCCTCCATCTCTAACTTGTGTTGCATTCTCCTGACATTATCTTTTGAACAGCATATATGTGTATATGTAATTTTAATGAAGTCTAGTTTATCAATTCTTTCTTTTATGGATCATGCCTTTGTTGCCACATGTAAAAAGTCATTGCCAAACCAAAGAAGGTCTACGTGTTCTCTTATGTTATCTTTTAACTGTTTTATAGTTTTATGTTTTACATTTAGGTCTGTGATCCATTTTGGATTAATTTTCATGAAGGGTATAAGACTCTGTTTAGTTTTTTATGAGGATGTATAATTGTTCCAGAATCATTTGATGAAAAGACTCTTTAAAAAATTATATTGCCTTTGCTCTTTGTCAAAGAGCAGTTGGTTATATTTGTGTTGGCCGGTTTCTAGGCTCTGCATTCTGTTCCATGTATGTATTTATCTTTTCTTTTTGCTAATAACACACAGTCTTGATTACTATAGACATCAGAGAAAAAATGCAAAACTTTAATGAAAGAATCAATACCAAACTAGATATTCTATATTCATAAATAGGAAGACGTAATATTGTCGTGATCTCAGTTCTTTCTGCTAGATTCATAAATTCAATGCAATCCCAATAAAAATCCCAGTAAGTTATTTTGTAGATATTGACAAACTAACTCAAAAGAGTATATGATGAGGCCAAAAGTCCAAAATAGCCAAGACAATATCCAAGAAAAAGAACAAAGTTGAGGGACTGACATTACCCAATTTTAAGAATTATGATAAAACTATTACATTGGAGTTTTGTACCTCAGATAATTTCTTATTGCTCATTAACATCCTTTTCTTTCAGACCGAAGAACTCCCTTTGGCGGTTCTTGTAGGACACCTCTGGCGTTGATGACATTTTTCAGCTTTTGTTTATTTGGAAGGGCCTTTATTTCGCCTTTATTCTTTAAGGATATATTAGCAGGATATAATATTCTGGGGTAAAAGGTTTTTTTTTTTGTTTTTTTTTTTGTTTGTTTGTTTTTTGTTTTTTTTCCTTCAGCATTTTAAATATGGCATGCAACTTTCTTATGGCCTATAATGATTCAAGTGAAAAGTCTTCTACTAGCTGTTCTGGAGCTTCATTGTATGTTATTTGTTTCTTTTTCTCTTTCTGCTTTTAGGATTCTTTCTCTATCTTTGACCTTTGGGAGGGTTATTATCAAATACCTTAACATAGTCTTCTTTGGGTTAAACCTGGTTTATGCTCTATAACCTTCTTCTACGTAAATGTGGACATGTTTCTTTAGGTTTGGGAGTTCTCCAATATTATCCCTTTTAATAAACTTTCTACCTCTATCTCTCTCTCTACCTGCATGTTAGGGTCAATAACGCTTAGGTTTGCCGTTTTGAGACTTTTCTGATCTTGGATGCATGTTTCATTCTTTTTTATTATTTTCTCCTCTGTGTATTTTCAAATATCCTGTCTTCAATCTCACTAATTATTTATTCTGCTTAATCAATTCTGCTATTAAGAAACTAACTCTGATTTATTCTTCAGTATATCAATTGCATTTTTCAGCTCCAGAATTTGTTTGATTCTTCTTAGTTATTTCAATTTCTTATGTGATAGAATTCTGAATTCATTCTCTTTGTTATCTTAAAGTTCTTTGATTTTCCTCAAAACAGCTACTTAGAATTCTCTATCTGAAAGGTCTTGTATCACTATTTCTCCAGGATTAGTTTCTGGTGCCTTATTTTGTCCATTTGGTCAGGTTATCTTTTGCAGATGGTCTGTGTGCTTGTAGATACTCATCAGTGTTTGGGCATTGAAGAGTCAGGTATTTCTTGTAGTATTCTTTGAAGTCTGGCCTTCTTGTGTCCATTCTACTAGGGGAGACTTTCCAGGTGTCAAAGAAACTTGGGTCCCAAGCCCAATAACTGTGGTTTTGGTACAGTTTTAGAGGTACCACCTTTGTGATCTTGGATAAGATATGAAGAATTCCCTGGATTACCAGGCAGAGACTCTAGTTATTTTCCCAAGCAAAAAAGAGAGAGACTCTAAAATAGAATTTTGCATTATTATTGATGTCCGGAAAGCTAAGCACACACAGAGAGACAGACTCCATCTTGGAGTGGTTAGCTTTCCAGAACTGAAGGTTTGATGATTCATGTACCCCCTATAGCCGCACCACCAGGTCCCTCTGACAACAAGTAGGAATTATGGGAACTACAATTAAAGATGAGATATGGGTGGGAACACAGTCAAATTCTATCGACAGGCGTCATACTGCATTTAATGTTGCTTTGTGTTTAATTTAAGGACTATTAAGCCAGAGAATTTTTCTCAATGTATATTCTATCCTCAGCTTTCCATTTTCCCTTTTCCCAGGCCTCAGAGCAGTCTGTCTTCATGCTCTTCACCCTTCCTATAACTTGCTCCTTGATACATTCCAGCCTGGAGGTGAGGTACAGGTTCTAGGTTGTTGTAATTAATCCTCATTCATAGATAGGCATTGTGATTCTGGATCTTTAGGGTGAGGTCTTCTCTGTGCTTGCACTGAGTCCTGGCTGTATGTTTTGCCCAGCGTGTATTCTTGCCCTCCCCCATATGCAGAGGGTTTTAATTTACTGTTCCTCTTCCAGAATTGAAAGGTATTTTTACTGGTTTGTGAAGGGTGACAGTGTTTGCTGCCTGTTCTGCAATAGTGTCAGGTTTTTTTCTCCATAGGACAGCTGGAGTGCAGGGGGAGAATCTGGTGGAGGGAATTACACATGGAGCAGCTTTTCCATTTCTCACCATGGCTTCTGTTTTTCTAGCACAGCCGTGTACCATAAAAAAAAAAAAAAAAAAAAAAAAAAAAAAAAAAGTTTCTTATAGTTCTTGTCAATGACTTTTGTGAGCATCTGGTGATAGCTTGTGGAGAAAAGCCTGAAGGAGTATTCATTTCCCTAATGCCTTCTATCCCTAGAGTTTCTCTATTCTCTGACTAGTAAACACGTATCCTTTTTAAAATCCATTTTAAAATGTCAAATAATTTTTTAACACCCATGTGGCCCCATCTGACCCTCCTAGGTAAGCAAGGCTTCATGCCCAGTCTCTTTGTGGAGGCAGTTGTCTTTCCTTAAATTTTAAAAGCAAGAGTTAAAAATATTCAGTAAATGAGAATGCAATGTTATTATAAAGCTGCCATTCATTGTACAGTTACATAGCTAAGCTAAGCAAATACGATGAGGAATATGTCACTGTCCCCAGCTTCAAAGACTTGCAGTGTCTGCACGGAGACAATCACAGAAACAGAGACATTAAATACAAGGTATTACTTATCATAATCACATGCAAATAGCTATCCAGGGATATGTGGAAAAGGGAATATCCTATTACTAGATGTTTAATTCCATTGCACTGTTGGACTCTAGCCTAATATTGGAGACTAGTCTAATATTAGTTATCAGTTTAATCTATGATAAGGGTTATGCTCAAAAAGATTATTTTAAAAATCCATGTTAATTTTTTATAAGGTGACTTGAGATGACTCCTTTTCCCCTCCTTTTCCTGTTCAGTCATAGGTTCTCTTCCAAAGAGGAGTGCACAAAGAAACTACCAGAGACATAGGTGAAAAACACAGAGAAAATAGTATTTCAAAAGTTCAGTAAGAATATTTTGAGGAAAATAATGTCCCCTGTTACAGTAACTGTTTGGGTCTATACATTAGAACAGCTTGGTTCCATGGCCATATTTTATGTCTGTGGTTTAAAGATAGAAAGTTCTCCCTATTTTCCACCCTTTTATAAATTCAGAATTCCAAACTATCATTCTGAAGTTTTCCAGAGCAAGCTATTTTTTGACATAAAATGCAGCATGCTCACAAGTTGATTAGTTTAATTATGAACGTATAATGCTGCTCAGTGATTTCTACACGCTGATTATCTGTATTTGCTAACCAACATATTTTCTATCATTCACAAAAGTTCTGAATGACAGATTTTTAAAATGGTAGCTGTCTGCAAAACCTTTGCAGATCAAGATATTTACATTTGACAAATACATAAATAACATAAAAATTCAATCTTCATGAATCTTCTTGTCAGTATAAAAGCTGAACAAAACAAAACAAACAAACAAAAGAACTATAACCCTTAAAAGATAGTGAGACAGAGCAGTCTTTGAAGACCTCGTAAGTAAAAATCACCTACCAATTGCTCCTCATTTTCTCCTCCCAAAGAAATACAATGTGGATAATGTTTTTCTTTTTAAGAATTATTTCTGAATTTATTGTAAAAGAAGAGAAAAAAATAAAAATCTCAAAAAATACACAATTATTTAAAATTTATCTATGTATTGAAAGTACTTAAGCAAGGAGTTGCTTAAAAAAAGGAGAAAGAAAACTAAAAAAAAAAAAAAAAAAAAAAAGAAGCAAAAACCTGGAAATAAAAATAAAATAATCATACACCAGCTAATTGTGAAATTTGGAAAATATCAGTAAGACAACTTTAAAAATAATATCCCATAATTTTCATAATTTTGTAAAAGCAATTTTTAATTTATGTAATTTTTTGTCTTAGAAAATTCAGGCTATCATGGAGTAGAAGCATTACCTGTAACATCCATGCAGAGAAAATGACAATTAATATTTGACATATGTCTTCTGTCTTCTTTCCAGGTATGTTTCTGTATATGTAAGTATGGTATATACACTCATGTATAACATACATTTATTTCTAATCATTTTACTGTTGCATGTAATACTTTACAATATTTTATTAGTATTATGCTGTGTTTTATATGTATATATGTGCATAAAATGTTTGTATCTAATTAACATGTTACATATTATTGCATCTACCATTTTGCATCCACTTTTACTTAGATATGACAATAGCATTTTCCAAATCTTCATAGAATCTTAAATGTTACTTTTTGAATGAATGTTTAACATTGCCTTGTATAGATATACTAATTTTCTATAAGCATTTTCAACTGATGCACATTTACTTCATTTCCAAGTTGCATAATATTTAAGGTGTTGCCATAAGAACAGAAGTACTTACTTTTCTGTGGGTGTATCTAGTTAGTTCATAGAATGATTATTATAAATTACTATATAAAAATGAATATGTTGCCAGGTGCAGTGGCTCACTCCTGTAATCCCAGTACTTTGGGAAGCCAAGGCAGGTGGATCAGTTGAGGTCACAAGTTTGACACTAGCCTGGCCAACACGAAGAAACCCTGTCTATAATAAAAATACAAAATTAGCTGGACATGGTGGCACATGTCTGTATCCCAGCTAGTCAGGAGGCCGAGGCAGGAGAATCACTTGAATCCTGGAGGCAGAGGTTACGGTGAGCAAAAATCACACCATTGCACTCCAGCCTTGGCGACAAGAGCAAAACTTTGTCCAAAAAAAGAAAAGACAGAAAGAAAAAAAAATGAATATGTATCAGGTTCTTGATACATATTTTTCCTGAAACATAATAGCAATTTTTGCTCTCGTTTTTAAAAATTTGAAAATTAGCATCTAAATTTTATCTAATGAAGCTTTGCCAGTTTACTTGGAAATCAGACAATCCTTTGCACAAAAAATGTATTTCAATTATCTCAACCAAATTGTCTGTCTCTACCTCTCCTATCAGTCAGTGACCACAAAGTTCATGTAGACATGTGGCAAGGAAATAAATTATAATGGTATTGTTACGCATTAAAAAAATCAATGCCAAGTACTATAATCTAAGTTATCCTATAGTTATAGGTTAAGATAAAAAAAATTTAAGACTCAATTTATTTTACATGGTTTAATTATAGAAAGATATTGTAACAAGCACTGGTGAACAAATATTAGGCAGTAAAACCTTAAAGATAATTCTATTTTGAATTGGTTAAATGAGGTAACAAAAAATTTTATTAAAATATAATATTTAAGCAGCCAAAAGAAAGAAAAAAGTTAAAAATGAACAGCGACAAAGATAGGTTGGCTGCTCAAATATAAGATAAAAATTAGGCTGATACATTCAGGTATTCTGTACACCAATACTTGCTGAGGATCAGATCATGTGACAGAACTACTAGGTACTAGGGTCTGTGTAAGACTTAGGGTAATGGTAAATGTACATATAGGGCTTCATAGTCTCATGCCACAATCTAATGGGGGACAGAGATAACAAATAAAAAATGCATAACAATTACATAATAACAATGATGATATCTAGTATAAAGAACGAGTAAAAATAAGTGCAGTGTGTTTATGAATGCATAACAGAAAAATTCGATCTTGGCATGAGATGTTAGAAAGTAAAATTTACATTGAACTCTGAAAGATGCTTAAGAGTTAGGGACAAAGGAAGGCAGGAACTTCTCAAGGGCCAGAGACAGTCTATTTAAGAATTTGAAGCAGAAAGGCCCTTGGTGTATTTGGAAAACTAAAGTGCACTACTCAATGTAGTGAATTAGAATACAAGAGACAAAATTGTAGCTCGAGAGCAAATATTTCAATCATAGAAGTCCTTAAAGGCCATGTTGAGAAATTAAGAGTTGATCTTTAATAAAACGGGAGGCTGTTCAACAATGTACTTAAAAATATTAAGAAAAAAACTATGGAATCTGATGGAAATATCACAAGAGGGATGCAGAACTGTAAACAATATATTTTAAAAGTCTGAATTCCATATAGTGTATATGAGTTTTAAATTTACTTCACTTAGTAACAGTCCTAAGTACATTCCTCCAAATGAAGAGTGTTTGTATCATTTAAAACAAATACTATATATTTAAAAACGGCTAGGGAAAGGCAGACACTCCTTCAGATACAGGCACCAATAATCTATATCAATCAGACACATTTTTAAAATTAAATTTATGTATCAGTGAAATTCCAAAATTTTTTACATTATTTTCAAGACTCTAATTATTAACCTAAACATTAAACCATAACAAATATCTACATGACTCTATTACAAATTTCTGATGTATTCATATATACATGTATTATGATACATTTCATCTATACAAAAGGGTATAACTACTGAATGACAAATAGGACTTCTGCCTCCAGTTAGATTGTAGACGCTGATGACAAAACGCTCTAACAATTAAAAATCAGATAAAAGAAAATGTTCATTTTTTTTTTAGGTGTCAGACAGTTGTGGTTACAATAGAACCTGAAAGATCTGCAGCATAAAGGACAAGCCTAGGTGACAATAAGATGGGGTGGGGGGTCTACTTTCCTCCCTGAGGTTCCATAAAGGAACCTTAGCAGGGCCAGAATTGGAGCATCTGTCATGGGCAGAGGACCCAGATGAGTAATTAAAACTTTTCACACAATTCGATTATATAAAATATCAGATAAAAAACTGGATAAAATTTACATTAATAAGCAACAAAACAAAACAATGTCACATATTGTGTATTCATTTTCAAAATGATAATTAGAACATCACTATTTGTGTGGATCACAGACTTCTTAAATTTCACAAGGGTTAATTTTATGCTTGTAAGACTTTATTTAAATGCTTTTCCATGTGCAGTAGCTCATACTGGCAATACCAGCACTTTGGGAAGTGGAGGTGGGAGGACTGCTTGAGCCCAAGATGTTGAGGCTGCAGTGAGCCATAGTCACACTACTGCACTCCAGCCTGGGCAACAGAGTAAGACCCTGTCTCAAACAAATAAATAATGTTTGATATAATAGTACTAATTATTCACAATATAGAACAGATTAAAATTAAAATATAAAAATGTATTATCAGTTGAGTATCAATCCCAGTAAAAACGAAAGACCATAAAATTTTCCTGCAAATTAATCTGAATTTGTTATTTTGTTTATAAACACTAAGGAACCTAAAACATACTAATATTATATACATATATATATATGTCGATGATAAATAAGAACTAAAATAACTATTCAAAATATTAAAAGACCCAAGGTAGAAGAAATTAATTTTTATAAGATATTGTTGAGAATTTTCCAATCATTTTTTCAAGAATTCTTTAATCACTTTAAAGAATTCTTTAAAGAATTATTATATTGCTGTTGGCATCTGAATTGGTTAATTCAGATGCCAACAGCAATATAATAAGTTTTTGTTTTAGGGTCAGAGTAGCATGGATTAAAATAATTTTTTAAAAAATTTACCGTATTTTTTACCCCATAATGCAATTTAAGTTCTCTGAGTCTCAGTTTCTTATTTATTCATAAGAATGAATAAATGAAAGGAAAGGGCCAAATACGAATCTCCTGTGCATATGTAGATATCAATTACATTTATTTTTATGGGGTACCTAATACTGGGTTCAACCTGTAGTGAACACTAAGAAATATTTTCATTTGAATCAATAAATATTTTATCATGGTTTGCAAAGTTATTCACATATTTTTAAAAAATCTTAGAAGTTCTAAACGTACCAAGAATTAAACCTAAGTCAGTTGGCAGAACCTGTCTCTGAAAACACAGGTGGCAGAGGAGTAATTAACATCAACAACTTGTGTTTCCCCAGATTGTAAAGCTGAAGGATTACTTACATGTACATTGGTATGAGAATAACTTGGTTTACAATGGTGAAATAAAGGAAAGCAAAATATGGCTCAGAAGATAAGGATAGTCTCTTTAATAAATGGTGTTGAGAAAACTGGATATCCACATGCAAAATAATTAAATAAGACTCTTATCTTACACTATACACAAAAATCAACTTTATATGGATTAAGAACCTAAATGTAGACCTGAAACCATAAAATTCTTAGAAGAAAACATGGGTGAGAAGCTCCTTGATATCAGCCTTGGCAATGATTTTTTTGGATGACACACCACACCTAAAGCTCAGGCAACAAAAGCAAAAATAAGCAAGTAGGATAAAGTTAAACTAAATATCTCTGCACAACAAAGAAAACAATTCAAAAAAGGCAGCCTAAGGATTGAGAGAAAACATTTTTGAATCAAATACTTCATTAACCAAGGGACTAAATAAAAAAATATATAGGGAACTCACACAACTCAATAACAAAACACAAAACAAACAACATTTAAAAATGGGCAAAGGTCTGAATAGACATATTTCCAGAGCAGTTAACAGTTATGTTTTTAAAATGCTCAACTTTATCAATCATCAGAAAAATGCAAATCAAAACCACCATGAAATATCACATCACATCTATTAGAAGGGCTGTTGTCAAAAAGGCAATAGATAACATGTATTCGGTGAGGGTGCTGAGAAAAGGGACCCCTTATATGCTGTAGATAGAAATGTAAATTACATCATTGTGAAAAACTGTATGGAATTTTCTTACACAATCAAAAACAGAATCACCATATGACCCAGCAACCCCTCTGCTGGATATATACCCAAAGGAAAAGAAATCAGCACTCTGTAGAGATCTCTGTAATCCCATGCTCATTCTAACATCATTCACAATAGCCAAGATACAGAACTAACCTACATGTTCATTCGTGAATGATGGAATAAAGAAATTGTGATACATATATACAATGAAACATCATTCAGCTTTACAAAAGAAAAAATACTGCCATTTGTGACAGCATAGATGAAACTGATAGACATTATACCAAGTGAAACAGGCCAGACATAGAATGAAAAATACTGCATGATCTCATGATCTCACTCATATTTGGAATCTAAAAATAAGCTGAATACATAGAGAACAAAATGGGTAGAGCTGTGGAATAACCAGAAGCAGGGAGGAAAAGGAAATGAGGAGAAGCAGGTCCAAATGTGTAAGTTTGCAGTTAGATGGAATGAATAAGTTGAGAGACCCAACATACTGCATGAGGACTACAAGTTAACAATATTGTAAAGCATAATGAAAATTTGCTGAGAGCAGACCTTGAGTTCCATTGCCACAAAAGAGAACGTAATGTTAACTATGGAAGGTGAGGAATTTGCTGACTAATTTACTTGACTAATTATTTCACTGTGTATATGAATACCAAAACATTATTCTATGTACCTCAAACATATACAATAAAAATAAATAATAAAAATATAGTAAATCCAAATTTAAATGTACCACGCATATAAAATACACAATGTACCTTGAAGATTTAGTACAAAAAAGAATACAAAGTAACTCATTGCATTTTTAATACAAATTTCATGTAAATACAATAATATTTCAAATACATGCAGTTAAATATAATGTCTCTCTCTCTAATTTTTCCATTTCAAGAAAGCTACATAAATGGAACCATACAGTATATGATGTTTTGGAGTTGAAGTTTTTTCACTCAGCATAATATCGTTGAGATACATCCAAGATGTGCTTATCATCAGTTTATTCCTTTTTATTGCTAAGTCTATTACACCTATTGTAAGATATTTGGGATGTTTCAAGTTTCGGCTCTTATAAATAAAGCTGCAAATGAACTATCAAAGAAAGAAGAATAAAATGCAAAAACTATCCAGTTTAAAATTTGAATGATAAAACGTCTAGGCCAACAACAGTGCTCAGTACTTAGATTAATAAATGTGGCAATCTAGGTCTACAGTTCTTTCTAATTCTGGCCCAGTCCTACTCTCAGTAAGTTCCATGGCAGACTTCGTGAGAAAGGGGCCGGTCTACGGTACACTGTATTTCTCTCTCTTTTTTTTAACCTTTTTTGTTGTTCAAACGGCACAACCCTATACTTTCTACTTAATTTTGTTTCGTGAATCTTCAACTTCGCATACTTTGACCCCAAATTTAAATCTCTCTAGTGGCTTTTAGAAAACTCTTATTTTACATTTCCTTTTACTTCAAATTGGAATAGAATGGTTCCTAGAGGAATCGGTGAATTAATCAGCAAATGGTCAGCAGGTGAATGTTAAACAGACTCAGAAATAATAAAAGGTATAAACTAGTGATAAGTGCAACATAGTCCCTAGGGGAGAATCTGTACCAATGTCTTATCTTCAATTTAGTGTTTGAAGAATAAATGTTTTAACTTTCTATTCTAAGTTATAGATTTTGTCTATTTTTTTAAAAAAGCTACTAAATTTTATAAAATTCTATCAATATGATGTAACAATTTTATTTTAGAAAACCTAATAACTAGATAAAATCCTATATTTGAAAAAATGTATGTACTATGAAGATTGTTATAGAAAATCACAAATATTTAGTGAATTGAATATTTCTTAAAAATCCTGTATGAAACACATAATGATGCAAAAGAATAGATTATTGGTTGATTTCTACTGGAACTGTATTTAGGCTCAACGTGATTAATAAAAATGCTAAATTTATGTCAACAGAATTTCATGAGCATATGATAATAAATGCCATAAAGAGCATTTCTAAAAGTATTTTTAAAAATAACTAGATTATTACTTGAGTCTGTATATTTAAAACACATAATGTTAAATAGAAACTTCTCCTATCAGAAAAGCATAAGAGGCCAATTCACTTTTCTCAATGGCTTTCCCTGGGTTATCTGATTCATTTTTATCAATGGCTTTCCTTGAAGATGATCTGGCTTTCCTATAAGGAAAGTGTGAGACAGGGATGCAGATAAATGTGATTTATTGAAGTGTGGAAAGTTGTGTTTCAAAAATATCCACAACGGTGTGTCCAGTCTCATATGTTCTTTTTGAACCTTCTCACATCTCCTTTCAAAAATTGAAGTCAGCTTTTCTTTCCCTTGAGCCTGTGTGGGCTTGTTGCTGTTCCAAACAAAAGAATGTAGCAGTGGTGATGCTATGTGATTTCTGAGGCTATAACATGAGAACAATAGAACTTCTGCTTAAACACATTTCTCAGGGTGTTTCAGAAATTAGTAAGAAGTCTTTCTACCCTGAAGTTACCATTCTGGAGGAATCATGTGGAGGGATTATGGAAAGTGATAGACCCCACGGAACATGTCAGTTCCAGTTTGTAGTGTCAGTATGAACTGGTTGTCAAATGGTTTCAGCCAAACAAATCTCAAATGAGCAAAGCAAATAAAAGCTGTGCCCAACAACCTCTGCCCAAATTTCAATGTGTGAGAAAAATAAGTGTCAGTCTTTTAAAGCCACTCAGTTTTGGGGCTGTTTTAATGCAATATGGAAACAAGAAGCCAAAAGGAAGTAAGAGAACTGGAAATGTTTGAACAAGAATGTACTCTCAGGATTTTGCCAGTCCCTAAGCTGATCCAATGGAGTGATGCCTAAAACATAAATTGCCCTGCAAATTTTTCACAAATTCAGGTAAAGAAGCTAGCCTTTGTATTCCCATAAGAGTTAGTCATTGGCTGCAGGGTACCAGATATGAGAGATCTCTCCAATGAAGCAGCTTTAGTTGGTAAAGGGAAATACTTCATATAGAATTTTTGTGAGTTGTTAGTCACCCATATTCATAGTGGCTAGTGGACCCGGGCGAGTCATCAAAAGCATCCATTACCCCCAAGAGAACAAAATTGAGATAACGAAAATGAATCTAAGTAATAGCTGTTTGAGAGCTATCTCTGAAATGAAATATTAACATGTGGCATCATGCCATAGCTAAGAGAGTATAGGGTTACAAGACCAACAGTTGAAATTTGGCTCTACAATGGAACTTGAATAATTCACAGAAGCTTTTCTTTCCTCATTCATTAAATATCAATTAAGCATCAAAATCTACTCAAGGATTTCTGTCTGAGATCCAGCTTATATATTCACATACTATTTTGGCATCGCTACTTGAGATTTATTTTCACACTGAACATGCTCAAAAACATAATTTAAGATCTTCCACAAAAGCCCAATCCTCTCCGATTGTTCTTTATTTCCAATTATGCAAGTCCAATGTAAGAGATATTCTTGATTTCCTTTATCACTTTGCCCTCTGTTTCACCAAGTCTTGCCTTAGCTATCTCTTAAAATCATTCTCCTCTTTATTCCTTTACCACTACAACCTAAAGCCCAACTGTGATCTCTCATCTGAAATACTGCAATGGCTTCTTAAATTGTTTCCTAGTTTTCCATTTAGATGCCTTCACATCTGATCATATTTCCTTTTTTTTTTTCTTTTTTACCTTTGAGACAGTGTTTCACCCTGTCTGGCTGCAGTGCAATGGTGCAATCATAGCTCACTGCAGCCTCAATCCCTGGGCTCAAATGATACTCCTGCTTTATCCTTCTGAGTAGTTGGAACTACAGGTGCATGCCATCAGGTCCAGCTAATTTTAAAAAATATTTTTGGTAGGGATAAGATATCTCTACACTGCCCACACTAGTGATCATATTTCTTCTCCCCCTCCACCTCCCCCTACCCTCCCCTTCTCCCTTCCCCCGCACTTCCCCTTCCCCCACCCCTCCCCCTCCTTCTCCTTCTCCCTCTCCCTCTCCCTCTCCTTCTCCTTCTCCTTCCTCTTCTTCTTTTTCAACAGATTTTGATTTGTTCCCAGGGTGGAGTGCAGTGGCATGATCTCAGCTCACTGCAATTTCCAGCCCCCAGGTTAAAGCAACTCTCCTGCCTAAGCTTCCTGAGTAGCTGGAACTAGAGGTGCATGTCACCATACCTGGCTTATTTTTGTATTTTTAGTAGAGATGAGGTTTCACCCCACTGGCCGGGCTAGCCTTGAACTACTGGCCTCAAGTGGTCTGCTCACTGCAGCCTCCCAAAGTGCTGGGATTACAGGCATGAGCCATTGCATCTCCAATTGGTGATCATATTTCTAGCATACTCAAAACCATAAAAATATGTCCCCAAAATATTCTTTGCACAAACATAATCTTTGGTATGGTCCAAAATGGGCACATGTGTCTCACATCTGTGTCAGATCCTGCCTTCCTTCTGTGAGCCTGCCATACATATTTCTTGCATTTTCTCCAAAATTGAAGTTTTTGTCTGGAATTTCCTTTGCAAATTTATGTCCTATTAATCCTTCAGATATTGAATCGGTAGTTAATGTTCTGTCTTTTCCCTCAACATAGACTAGGTTAAATTTCAATATTCGATTTTGGCACTATATTTCACTCATTTGTATTTCTTAACAAAGTTGCAACTTTAATCATCGATTTATGTGAGTGTTTGACCAATCTTTATGCCAACAGGCTGACAAAAAATAAAAAAGAACAGAAACCAGTTTGCTTTTGTTCCCTAATGTATCATCAGAATTTAGCACTATTTCTGGGAAATGGTAAACATCCAATAAATATTTTTCAAATGAATCAATCAATGATAATAAGATAACATTTTATGATTTCAAAAAGTTGAATCTACAGTTAATATTAGTCTTCTTTGGTAAAATCAAGACCACTTACTTTCTGTAAATAATCATTTTATGTTCGGTAAATCCTATTAGCTACACATGCACTTATTCCTTTTTCATGTGCAAATTAAGAAAATGGGATACAAATACTTTCCAATGTGGGTTTATTCTCTTTCAGATATATATTTAAATAGTTTATCACCCTGAATTCTAGCAACATTACACATTGATATTTGAAAGTGCTTAGTGATGTCAGAAATAATTATCAAGTAATCTGTAAAAGCATGTAATTACTTTGTGCTGACATGGCACTTATAATGTAATTGCTTGTGGGGGATGAATACTTGAGCACACATAAAAAATGAAATTACATAATGCTGGGCAAAAAAAAAAAAAAAAAGACACGAAGGCTATTTATTCCATAACAAAACCAATAACGTTATAAGAGGAAAAAAGAAGAGTGATATACATAAGATGATGAAAAGAAGTGAAGAACAGCCTGTGTGTGTGATTTTAAAACTTATCTAAATGGGACTACTACATTCGACTAGTAGCCTCTCTCCCTATCTCTCTCTCTAATAAAATAGGGGTATTCAAGATGAAAGTGGAAACATCATCTTCTTAATTTCTGTTTAAACATGTATAAATATAACATACACCCTTTTTTTCACAAAACATATTTTCAAAAATCAAAATGTTGTAAAATTAAAAAGTCAAACAGATAACTGCATAATCTGGTAACCTTTTAAATAGTCTAAAAGAATTTGGTCTGTTTTGAGTCTCAGTTCAAGTAAGAAACTATAAATGGTTCATTAACATGAGTAATCCAGGAATGACACTGCTCATTCATCAGAGGATGTGTGATTAGGCAGCAGGGTGTTAGTGTAAAAACTCATCTTTTCTAATTTTGAAAGGCAGTGGGTGTATCTCATTTCTTCATATTAAATGTCTATGATGCTTGTTTAGATTAGGAAGCATTAATGTTTCCTCAACAAATGAAAATAGATGGCAAGCCAGCATCTTTTAAAAAATAAATCTATTTGAATTTTAAGAGGGCATATTGCCCCCTTTGCTTAAATACATTTCTCAGTCTAATTTGTCAATGCTTAAATCTTAAATCAGTCATTAATCCAATATGATTTTGACCTAAAGGTAATAAGCACAATTGAATTTCATTTTGCTAAACTAGATGATAGAAGGTAAAGAACTTTCTCTTTTTTGATGTTAATCTGGATTTCGATAATGGTTATAATTGTTCCCATATATCACACACTTTCTGTAAATTGGCACTTTGTAGCCCAGGAGAGAATATATTTTAGAGGCTCAATCCTGGCTATAGAGCTACATTCAAAATAATGTGGCAGAAAAAATCTTGTGACAGCAAGTTATGCCCATATCCCAATGCATTAAATATTATAAAATATAAACTTAAACATTAAATGAAGCCATCTATTAATTGAAGTTCTTCAGAGAAATAGAATGAATTTTGTGTATGTGTGTGGGGTATGTGGGTGTGTATGTATGTGTGTGTATGCTGGAAAGTTAAAAATCTTTAAGATGGGCCAGTAGGCTGGAGTTCTAGGGAAGAGTTAATATTTCAGGTTACATTTGAAGGCAATGCTAGAGATAGAATCTCTTTTTCAAAGAATTTCATTCTGTTTTCTCTTAAGGCTTTCAACTGATTGGATGAAGTCCATGCACCTCATGTAGAGTAAACTGCTTTACTCAAATGTTTGCTTTAAATGTTAATTTACAATCTTCAATGAAATACTGGCAAACCGATTGCAATGGCACATCAAAAAGCTTATCTATCACCATCAAATAGGCTTCATCCCAGGGATGCAAGGCTGGTTCAACATACCTAAGTCTATAAATGTAATCCACCACATAAACAGAACCAAAGACAAAAACCACATGACTATCTCAATAGATGCAGAGAAGGCCTTCGACAATATTAAACAGTCTTTATGCTAAAAACTCTCAATAAACTAGATATTGATGGAACGTATCTCAAAATAATAAAATCTATTTACGACAAACCCACAGCCAATATCATACTGAATGGGCAAAAATTGGAAGCATTTCCTTTGAAATCTGGCACTAGACAATTATGCCCTCTCCCACCACTCCTATTAAACATAGTATTGGAAGTTCTAGCCAGAGCAGTCAGGCAAGAGAAAGAAATAAAGGGTATTCAATTGGGAAAGGAGGAAGTCAAATTTTCTCTATTTGCCAATGACATGACTGTATATTTAGAAAAAACCCATCATCTCAGCCCAAAATCTCCTTAAACTAATAAACAACTTCAGTGAAGTCTCAGGCTACAAAATCAATGTGCAGAAATCACAAGTATTCCTATACACCAATAACAGACATAAAGAGAGCCAAATCAAGAATGTACTGCATTCACAGTTGCTACAAAGAGAATAAAATACCTAGGAATACAACTAACAAAGGATATAAAGGACCTCTTCAAGGAAAACTACAAATCACTGCTCAAGGAAATAAGAGAGGACACAAACAGATGGAAAAACATTCCATACCCATGGTTAGGAAGAATCAGTATTGGAAAATGGCCATACTGCCAAAAGTAATTTATAAATTCAATGCTATCCCCATCAAGCTACCTATGACCCTCTTTGCAGAACTGGAAAAAAACACCTTAAACTTCATATGGAAACAAAAGAGAGCCTGCATAGCCAAGACAATTCTAAGCAAAAAGAACAAAGCTGGAGGCATCACACTACGTGACTTCAAACTATACTACAAGGCTAGAGTAATCAAAACAGAGATATAGAGCAGTGGAACAGAACAGAGGCCTCGGAGGCAATGCCACACATCTGCAACCATCTGATCTTTGACAAACCTGACAAAAACAAGCAATGGGGAAAGGATTCCCTGTTTAACAAATGGTGTTGGGAAAACTGGCTAGCCATGTGCAGAAAGCAGAAACTGGGCCCCTTCCTGACACCTTACATTAAAATGAACTCCAGATGGTTTAAAGACCTAAACATAAGACCTAACACCATAAAAACCCTAGAAGAAAACCTAGGCAAAATCATTCAGGACAAAGGCATAGGCAATGATTTCATGACTAAAACACCAACAGCATTGGCTACAAAAGCCAAAATAGACTAATGGGATCTAATTAAACTGCAGAGCTTCTGTACAGCAAAAGAAACAATCATTAGAGTGAATAGGCAACCAACAGAATGGGAAAAAATTTTTGCAATCTACACATCTGACAAAGGGCTGATATCCAGAATCTACAAAGAACTAAAACAGATTTACAAGGAAAAATCAAACAAACCCATTCAAAAGTGGACAAAGAATATGAACAGACACTTTTCAAAGGAAGACATTTATGAGGCCAACAAACATGAAAATATACTCATCAGCACTGGTCATTAGAGAAATGCAATTCAAAACCACATTGGGATGCCATCTCATGCCAGTTAGAATGGCAATCATTAAAAAATCTGGAGACAACAGATGCTGGAGAGGATGTGGAGAAATAGGAACACTTTTACACTGTTGGTGGGAGTGTAAATTAGTTCAGCCATTGTGGAAGACAGTGTGGCAATTCCTCAAGGACCTAGAAATAGAAATTCCATTTGACCCAGCAATCCCATTACTGGGTATATATCCAAAAGATTATAAATCGTTCTACTATAGAACACATGCACACGAATGTTAATTGCAGCACTGTTTACAATAGCAAAGACCTGGAACCAACCCAAATGCCCATTCATGATAGACTGGACAGAGAAAATGTGGCACATATACACCATGGAATACTATGAAGCCATCAAAAATGATGAGTTTGTGTCCTTTGTAGGGACATGGATGAACCTGGAAACTATCATTCTCAGCAAACTGACACAAGAACAGAAAATCAAACACCGCATGTTCTTACTCATAGGTGGGTGTTGAACACTGAGAACACATGGACACAGGGAGGGGAGCATCACACACTGGGGTCTGTTGGGGGGAAATAGGGGAGGGACGGTTGGGGGTGGGGAGTTGGGGAGAGATAGCATGGGGAGAAATGCCAGATATAGGTGACTGGGGGATGGACGCAGTAAACCACATTGCCATGTATCTACCTATGCAACAATCCTGCATGTTCTGCATGTGTACCCCAGAACCTAAAGTGCAATAATATATATATATATGTATATACATATTACATATAGTATATATATTATATATATATAAAATATATATATAAAATAGTAGTATGTATATATATACATACTACTAACAATAATAAAAGGTTAATTTACAGGGGAAAACAGTAACAAGAATATCTTGACTGGTGTTTGACTTTATGTCTGGGTAACACGACCCAGCCAACTTGACACATAAACCATTACAAACTGTTTTCTTTAATTTTTCAGAAAAAGAAAACCAATATGTAAATTACATGGGCATTCACCACAGCCTAGGGAGAGAGGTTTGGCCCTAAACCAATAGGTCATCTATCAGTGAAATGAATCCATTACTAGTCAATACCCTTATTACAAATCCTTGACAAGTAGATATATGGAATAAAAAATTAGACAAATATAAGCCAATTTCTTAATCAAATAAATTTTATGCTAGAGATGTCCACCACTGATTATAAAATTCTGTTTATAGAAGTTTTTTAATGAGTCATGGGTAGGGAGTAAACTATAAAAGAGTGAGTGAAATGACTTCCCAGGAATAATATTAAAAATACCTATGTATGCAAACATTTAGCACGTGTTACTTATACTTTGTGCTTTAAGATTTTAAAATTTAAAATATATGTAGAATGGCTGAAGTCATTTTTGAACTCACTCTTCTCTCGAAGTCCCATGCCAGAATGACCACCATCATCTTTGCCTGGATTACTTCAAGTTCTTTTATAATCAGTTATATTTATTCTTAAATAATATCTTGTTTTGATTTATGCAGGTTACATTCTCTCATTAGAACTTTATCCATAGTTATATAACTGAAGAGACTTGGAATCATATAAAATTATTTATAAGAAAGATACATACTAGTCTCACAATCTAAAAACATAGGCTAGTTTTCACAATTACTGTTAAATAGTTTTTTACCTCATGTTGAGTTCATAGACTACATTGTCACCACCTGTGCAGAAATACTACATTGAGTCATTGATAAGTATTGTAAATAGAAAATAAATGTATTTCATGGTTCCTGAATAAAATGATAAAATTACAAAACAAATAAATTATAGACAGAAAGTAGACTCAGACTCCAACAAAAATTAATACAGTTTTTTGAATTTTATTTTCAATCACAGGCATTCAAGCCAGAAACTAGGAGAAAATAAAAGGACTGGCCTGACCTGGTGGCTCATGCCTGTAATCCCAACAATTTGGGAGACGGAGGCAGGTGGATCACTTGAGGTTAGGAATTCAAGACCAGCCTGGCCAACGTAGAGTAACCCCGTGTCTACTAAACATACAGAAACTAGCTGGGTGTGGTGGTGTACACCTGCAATCCCAGCTACTCAGGTGAGTGAGGCAAGAGAGTTGCTTGAATCTGGTAGGTACAGGCTGCAGCAAACCAAGATTATGCCACTGCACTCCAGCCTGGGTGACAGAGTGAGATTCCATCTCAATAATAAATAAATGGGGAAATAATAATGGCTGGTATAAAATTGAGAAATGTAAATCAAAATAGGACAGGTAAAAACAGTAAAATAATTGTAATTGTGTTCACATATTAAAAAATATTTAAAGCACTAACATTGATTTCCATGTAATTATTGAATAAGCTAGGCCTAAAAAAATAGGAATTTTATCTTTTCTTCTCATAGTGTTATTACAATAAATCTGTCTTACAAGATCAATTGATTTTGTTTTTATATAAAAATTATAATCCTCAAACTCACATAAAACCTAGATATTTTTTCAACTAACATAATTTCCTATACTTATCATACAGTCTCTAATAATAAAACATCTTCTGAAGATGATGCAGGATCATCTGCTGGAGAGGAGTACATGGTGTAATAGCATAGTTCATGGTGTGTGACGCTATGGTATCGTACAAAGGGAGACAACATACATTACACCAAACAACCTTGTCTTAAATTTCCATGTTGCTATTTCCTTATCATTATATATTTGGGCGAATTTCTTAGTCTCTTTATGTCTTAATTTCCTCACCTGTAATATGGGAGTAAAAAATAATACCTGGTAAATGTGAGAATAAAATAGTTAATGCATATGGAAACCTTAGAGTAGTGCTTGACACAAAGCAGATTCTATAAAGTATAAGCTATGAATATTTTAAGAAGTAGTGCCACTAATATTTTTGGTATGTTTTCCACAACTAAGCACATATTTTTCATCACAACACTGAAGTTCTTCCCCAATGTAGTCCAGTCTAATCTTTTAGAAATGTTTATTATATATATATAACTGTAAGCCATTGTTTGTGGCTTTTTATATTAATACACTTTTATGTTGCCACCAAAATTTTAAATTGGAGTTTAAAATTTGAAATCTCTACAGGAATTTGCTACCTAGGCTTAAAATATTTCTAAATTGTTACCTTGTTATCAGTATCACCTTGAGATTTTGAAAACATGATTAATAACACTGACGGATTTCATGAAGTCACTAGATTATTTTGGGGAAAATCTTTAATATGACAGGGACACATGTGCTTTGTTGCTGAGTTGAACTCACACAATGGACATGCTTAGCTCCCACACCTCATATCTCATGAAACATAAATGACAGACACATGCATGTAGGAAAAACCTACCCTTCCATTTACCCTGACACATCCATTTACAGAGACAAGTTTCGCTCATACAGGCTGGACCTCATTCTGCCTGGTATAGCAGGTCTGTAAAAATAAGTGTGCAAGCTTAAAGCGTGCAAAATTATCTTAGAAATCAAAGGAGAACATACAGCTGATTGTTCAGGGACCATTAACCATTTTGACAAAACATTAAAATTATTCATATTGTCAGTCATGAATGCATGGGAAAATTAAAAAATATTTGAAGTTTATTTCAAAAACTAAAATTTAATATATTAGAAACATTGACTACTAGAATATTGTATTATTTGTAAAATCTCTTATCAAGACTAAGTGAAAAGTTCTTGCTTCTTTCTTAGCATATCAGTTATATTAAGGAGAGAAATATCTCTAAATCATTCAAATAGTTGTACTGTTCTATGTTGTCTCTATTTTAGCTTGTTATTCTTTTAAGGATTACACTACAGATTGTGACATATCCTCTTGTTTATTAAAGTTTAATATACTGTAGTTCTATTAGCATCTTTCAGAAAATACAAGAATTTTAGAGCACTTTAACTCTATTTATATCCCTCTTTGGAATAAAACCAAGTCAGACAATTTTTCACATTTAATGTCCGGCATTCAAATATTACCCAGCTTACCAGGAAATAAGACTGCATGACTGAAAACAGAGCCAAAATCAGACCATATAACATAGCCATAGTAGGTTCAAATATCAGAATTATCAGGCATAGGTCTTAAAATGTATATGGCTTATATACCTGAAATCAGATGATATGATAAAGAAATACACTAGACTCTAAGCTATGAAAGATATCAAATGGAAATTCTAAGCCTGAATAACACAATAAATTAGACTTGGAGCTGAAAAGATGGATCTAAGCTTTTTTAAATAGAAGAACAGATGCATAAATCAGAAGATCAGTGCCATACTAGGTTTATTAAAGCAATACAAGTTTACATTACCATTTAAAAATCAATTACTATAACTTGCCATATTAACAGAATAAAGGAAAAACTATGCATTTCAATAAATTAAAAAATTCAATGTTCAGCTATTTATTTTTAAATTAAAATATAGCAAATTAAGAATAGAATAAAGCATGTTCAATCTGATGAAAAATGTATGTGAGAAGCAAAATTACAACATGGTAATTTAGTTGTGCTTTGCTTCCAACTCTATCTGGCAAAGTTGTATGGGTTAGCACCCAAATCTGCTCTTTTTTTCTTCCTGAATTTATAATAAAAGCTAATTAATATCGGTTGCATTTGCTGCAATCCCAAACACTCCATCTGGTGGCTACTTGTTAGAAAATTGTGAGAACAAAAGTACACAATTTATATTATCTATGAAGTCCTGTGTTGATCCTCAGTTTGCAAAACCTCCTGTATTTCTTATAAATTTGTTCTGAACTAAGGGGTAGATAAAAATATTTGAATTCAATCATCAACCTAAATGAAAACAAAGAATCTATCTATGAAATTGAGAATGATCTTTTTTTGGTGATTTTCCAATAGATTTATTGCTTGTACAGTAACCCACCTTATCTGTGGGGAATAGGCTTTAAGACCCCCAGTCAATGCCTAAAACTGCAGATAGTACTTAATCTTATATATGCTGTGATTTTTTTCCTGTACATATACATCTATGATAAAGTTTAATTTATAAATTAGGCACATGAAGAGATTAAAAACTACTAATAAAATATAACAATATAACTATATACTGTAATAAAAGTTATGTGAATGTTATCTTTTACTCTCTCAAAATATCTTACTCTACTGTTCTATTGTGCCATCCATGTTGTCACAAATGAGACAATTTTTCTCTTTTTAAGGCTGCATAGTATTCCACTGTGGATTTATGCCATATTTTCTTTATCTATTCATCCATTGATGGATACTTAGGTTGCTTCCATATCTTGGATATTGTGAATAATGATAAAATAAACATGAGAGTCCAGCTCTCTCTTTAAAAACTAAAAATGGAATTACCATATGATCCAGCAATGCCACCTAGGATATATATCCAAAGGAACTAAAATTGGTATGATAAAGAAATATCTGCACTTCCATGTTCATTTCATCATTATTTGCTATAGCCAACATATGAAAAGATTATTTTCTTAAGGAAGACATAAATATGAAATTTAAAATGTAAAACAATGCTTTATTTGAGTATTTTCAAATGTAAAAACTGTGTAAACTAAGAAATAAAAACAAAATTATAAATACAATCTATTTATTGGACAAAACATTAATAGTGATGAATATTTAAAGAATGCCTACAAATCAATGAGAAAAATGCAAACAACTAAATAAGAAACGGCAAAAAGCAATGTAAATAATCCACACACACACAAAAAGTGAATGGGGAAATATTTCCCCATTAATCAGAATAAAGCAAACGGACATGATACAATCTTATCACCCTAGTTAAAATTCCAAAGTCTGACAGTAATGTATAATGAAGATATGGAGAAATGGGCACTCTCTAACACCAATGGTGAATGAGTAGAATGGAACTGCCACCTTGAAAAGCAATTGGTGCTATACAGCATAATTGAAAATACATATATACTGGTAACTGAAATATGATGTTTCTCTTTGGAAAAATTGCATAATCTTCTGCCTTAGTTCTCTAATTTCAAAACAAATAATACTGGCATCTATTATAAAAATGTTATGGGGGAAAATGAGTAAATGCAAAGCATTCAAAATATGGTACTATTATTTTTATTATTATCATTAGTGTAAAGTAGGAGACACTCTAACACACAGGCATATGGAGACATTTGCGAGTAAGCATTGCAGCACTGTCTGCAAAACAGGTGAGTATAATCTAATTATTCATCAATAGCATGATAAAATAAAATGTGTTACAGTCTCATGCTTAAACATTCTTAGAAAGAATTTTTAATAATTTATTTAAAAATTAAGTAATATTTACCTGATTACATCACTGAGGCTTAAACGGTATGAATTTGTTTGTGGTATTTATTGTCTTTACTCATAATAGGAAGAGAAATCCATGTTCAATATGATACTGTGAACCATAAAACCCAGAGAAGTAAGGAGATTGATTTTATTCAGGCTACTGCAATGGAAAGAGCACCCGTAGTCCTAAGATCAGAGTGTCTCAGCTGAGTTGTTCCATGTTAGATATTTGTAGGGACAGAGGATAAGCTACAGACTGGATGAATTACAGTTGGGATTGTTCTGCAATTATGGAAAGTCTCCATTTAGCTGGACAGGAAATATTTTATTCATGTTTCACTAGTTTTAGGGGGACCAGCAATCCTAGACTTAGCTAATAATCAATCATTGGACACATAAAAAAATGTTGGCTGGAGGCAAAGTGAGTTCAGATAAAGGGGAAAGGTCTATGTCAGCCCTTGTTAATTATACACTGAAAATCTTTAAAGTAGGCAAATAATACCACAAAGTGTGTACATACACATACAATCACACATGAATAAGTTCACTTATTTATGTGAACTTACAAATGCAAGGCTGAATATCTGACACGAAATTTCTGATAGACAATGCCTCTAGGAAAAGAGAAAATGGAAAGTGCCTTGCATTAGATATCAAAGTAAACTTCAGCTTTAACTCTAATATATATTTAAAAATAAAACAGGGAGTATTTATGAAAAAATCATAACGCTTTTTCCTGATCAGTGAGACTATATATGTTCCAAGAGAATTATCATTTCCTGTAATGTTTTTTATGATTTTATGAAATTATAAAAATGATAAAGCAAAATAAGTGAAAATGAAAGAAAGAAAAATAGAAGTAAAGGAAAAAAAACAGAAGAGATGAGAAAGGGAAAGGAAAAGGATTAGCTCCAGAGTGTGAAAACTGGGGACGTGTTACACAGAAAAACTGGAGTAGTTCTGCTTTGATGTCGTGGAGGACATTTAAGTCTTTTTTTTTTTTTTTTTTTTTTTTTTTTTTTTTTTTTTTTGAGACGGAGTTTCGCTCTTGTTACCCAGGCTGGAGTGCAATGGCGCGATCTCGGCTCACCGCAACCTCCGCCTCCTGGGTTCAGGCAATTCTCCTGCCTCAGCCTCCTGAGTAGCTGGGATTACAGGCACGCACCACCATGCCCAGCTGATTTTTTGTAGTTTTAGTAGAGACGGGGTTTCACCATGTTGACCAGGATGGTCTCGATCTCTTGACCTCGTGATCCACCCGCCTCGGCCTCCCAAAGTGCTGGGATTACAAGCGTGAGCCACCGCGCCCGGCTCATTTAAGTCTTTTGTGAAAGTAAAAGTGACAGAAAACAGGCTGGAGTTCATCAAGGGATGAGTAGAGTGTGAGAAAATGGAGAAACAGCAAGAAATATTTGAGGAAAGAAAAGGCAGAAAGAGAAAGGCAATTAAAAATGTGTAAGGATGCAAGGAATAGCTTCTTGTTTTGTTTGGCTTTCGTATTATTTTCATGATGAGGAGCAATAAAGCAGTCTTTCTCAATCCTGGCTACATATTAGAACCACCTGCTAATGTTAAAAATTGCTGGTACTCTGTCTTAATCTGTTCAGGCTACCATAAGAAAACATCACAAACTGGGAAGCTTAAACCACAGATATTTATTTCTCACAGCTTTGGAGCTGGGAAGTTCAAGATCAAGGTGTCGGCCAATTCAGATTCCTGGTGAGAGCTTGCTTCCTGGCTGCAGATGGCTGTTTAAGAAGATTGTAAGAACCCGCGGAGTGGAGACTTATAGGCAAGGGTGGGGTCACTGGATGGAAAATTATTAAGAGGAAGCATCAGGGATGCTGTTACTATTTTTTACAGAAAGAGTTATTAAGAATAAAAGAAAGGCGAGGTACAGTGGCTCACACTGGTGATCTCAGTGCTTTGGGAGGTTAAGGAGGAACAATTACTAGAAGCCAGGAGTTTGAGACCAAATCCAGGCAACATAGCTAGACCCAGTCTTAACCAAAAAAAAAAAAAAAAAAAAAAAAAAAAAAAATCAAAACAATTAGATGAGTATGGTGGTATGTGCCTATAGACCAACCTACTAGGAAGATGTGATGGTTAATACTGAATATCAACTTGATTGGATTGAAGGATAAAAACACTGATCCTGGGTGTGTCTCTGAGGGTATTGCCAAAAGAGATTAACATTTGAGTCAATGGGCTGGGGAAGACAGATCCACCCTTAATCTAGTGGGCACAATGTAATCAGCTGCCAGAAAGTTTAAAGCAGGAAGAAAAATGTGAAAGAGAGAAATATATGTATATATCTATCTCCTATTAGTTCTGTCCCTCCAAGAGGACCCTGACTAATACAGGAGGCTGAGGTGGGAGGATCACTGGAGCCCAGGAATTTGAGGAGAAAAACAGAAAAAGAGCAAAAAGAAAGATATTTTTAAACTCTATTTTCTGTTAACATCACTTTTATTTTCTTCATGGAGATCCAAGTTTCTGGCCCATATAGCATTTTTCTTCTGTCTCAATTATTTTTTCAACTTTATTGAGTAACTGACAAATAAATATCTTCTTTTGACATTTCTTGTGTATCAGGTCTGCTGGTTATGAAATCACCCAGTTTTTGTTTTTGAGAAAGTTTCATTACTCTTTAACTTTTCAGAGTATTTTTCTGAATATAGAATTCTAGGTTGATTTTTTTTTCTTTCAATACTTTATGAATACTTTGTTCTCTTCTTGCTTGAATAATTCCTGACCAGAAATCTCCTGTGATTCTGATCATTGTTTCAGTGTAGATAAGGTGTTGTCCCACATCACCTCCCCACACTCCAGCTTCTTTCAAGATTTTCTCTTAGGCTTTATGCGGTTTGAATCTGATATTTCTATGTAGAGACTTTTTTGTATTGATCTCGCTTCATGCTCTCTAAACTTACCGGATCTATGATTTAGTGTCTGTCATTAATTTTGGCATACTTTCAATCACAGTGACTTCAAATACATTCTTCTGCTCCATCCTTTCTTCTCTTTCCAGTATTACAACTGTATGTATGTTACACTTTTGAAATTATCTCGCAGTTCCTGAATATTCTGTCCGTTTTTGTTATTTTCATTCTGTTTTTTTTTTTCTCTTTGCATTTCTGTTTTGGAAGTTTCTATAAACATTTCTTAAGGCTCATTGATTATTTAGTTGACTGTGTAGCTTTTCCTGATAAACCAATCAAAGGCATTTTTTATTTTGGTTACGGTATGTTTGATTTCTAGCATTTCCTTTAGATTCTGTCTTAGAGTTTCCTTCTTTGTGCTTTTATTACTTATCTGTTCTTACATGTTTTCTGCTTTTTCTATTAGAGTCCTTGATATATTAATCATAGTTATTTTATATTCCATGTCTGATAATTCCAAAATCTGTGCTGTTTCTGAGTTTGGTTCTGTTGCTTGCTTTGTCTCTTAAAACTGTTAACTTTTGCATTATTGCATACCTTTTATGTTAAAAGGCAGACATGATGCATCAGATGATAGTAACTGGGATAAATTTGGCCTCAGGGTTTTGTGTTAATCTTGTTAGTTTGGCTATGTTTAACATGTGCCTTAGCTGTGGGTGTTGGATGCCTCAATTTCTTAGTGTGTTCTTTTAGCTTCGCTTATTGCCTTTGGCTTTTACTAAAAACTTCTTATGTACAATTTACAACTTTTTCAGCTATCATCCACTGTTATACTGGAGTCTTGTTTGTGTAAGACCTGATTGTGGAGTCGTGTTTGTAAGGTGCAGGATTGGTGAAGCATCCTATAAAATTATGACTGAATCGTCGTTAAGTTGGTCAGAATTCTTCAGTTATGACCTTTACAAATGTGAAGGTGTTAGTCAGAGGAAATGCCCTCTCCTACATGTAATAAGCATTTCATGCAAAGTATTTTATCTTGGAAAGCATGCCTTTGTGGTGGAGAAGTTGGAGGGAATATTTCACAATGGTTACTCTTTTTCACTCTTCACCATGAGAAGCTGGTGGGTGTCCTTGAGGTAAAACCTAAAAAAAAAAAAAAAAAGTGGGGTCTCCTTGAGACTTAAGACTATGGGCCCTAGGAATTTCTCATTCTCATGCTAGTCCACACTCAGCCTCCAGCAATTTGTCAAAATTGCCATTTAAGTGTTCCCAGCATTTTATGGATCATTGGATTCTGCTCCAGGTAAGTAGATCTTGGCTGTGATTCTCTGGATTTGTCTTTTTTCCAGATTTGGGGTAGATGGTGGTTATTATCCTATGTCCTCAATTTTTAGCTATATCAAAGAAAAATCATTGAACCTTAGGGTTTTTTTTTTTTTTTTTTCTTCTGTCTTTTTCTTATTTGAAGGACGTGAGTGAAGTCTTTAGCTCTTACAGGTTGGATCTGTTGATAAATTCTTGATATCTCAATGACATAGACAAATCTAGTTTTATTGGAAGTAAAAAGCACCCCCTACTTGTGAGATTTGAGGGAAATGATCAAGATGATTTATTTTAATTTGGCAGGACATCTGAAACTCCAATTGTTACATGAAATGTTCTTGACAAAAAATTGCCTCCAAGGTAGTCAGTGTTAAAAGAGTCTCAGTGATTACAGAACTCATACATTGGTTCACTATGAAAACTAGAAAGTCATAGCTTCAGTCCCTGGATCTGGATAAATTATCTGTTCCTCCATTCTTTAAAATTTGTAAAAGTCCAGTTTTTAATGCTGATTATTTAATAGACAATGCTAAACATAGCCAATGCAAAGTGTTCTCAAGTTAATGTATAAATGTTTATTGGATTCTTATTTCTTGTCAGGTTCATGTTTCACTTATGTATCTATCCTCTCTTAGGGACACATTTCCTAAAGGAAGTTATATTGTTTTTATTGATCACCATAGAAGATTAAAGTTATATTCAGCAAGAATGAAATATATCATTCTTGAATGCTAAATGGTTTGTGCTATTGTTACACGAGAAACAGTTATTAGAAAATGAGATCACATTTTAGCATATCTGAAAGAAGTATTTATATGAAGATGTTGGGGAAATGGGTAAGGGAATAAAAACAATTATATATTAGTCAAGTCAACCAGCTAAATGCTGATTATTTAATAGCCAATGTTAAACATATCCACCTGATTATTTTAATATTGCAAGAACTATAGGATCAAATCTGAGCAAGACAGAAATCCATTGGGGGATTTTGAGCAGAGAAGTGACATATTTTGACTTAGGTTTAATAAAATTATTTGACCAACTATACCTGAGTAGGGAGCAAATAACTGAAATAGTTTTTAATGCATATTTTTCCAGGCATGGTGCCAGGTATTTATCATAAAAATTAGAGTGTCATTTTACATCAAAACCCATCATTGCTATGACAGACGGTAGAATTAGTGAGCTACAGGACTAATAATATTTGATTGAAGGAAGATGAAGGAAAGGGAAGAAATACACAGCGGCAGACATGGGTTATGTGCCATGTTCTCAATGACCTAGGCCTGGGGTCAGAGGCTGGCAATAGAAGAGGTGTCACTGAAAGTGGAGGAGGTGTATTACAAAGAGAAAAAATAATAAACTTGGAGTTTTGCTAAGATTTGAGTCTGACACAGTTACCTTATTCTGATTCTAGTGCAATACCTTAGAATCATCTCAGCACTTTTATACATTAAATTTTTCTTGCTTGCTGCCTGACACATAGTTGCCTTCCTATTTAGTCTGAAAGTTCTTAGCTTGTTTACTTGACTAATACATAATTTTTATTATTCCCTCGCCCACTTGCCCAACATCTTCATATAAATACTTCTTTCAGATATGCTAAAATGTGACCTCATTTTCTGATAACTATTTCTCATGTGTATCAATAGCCCAAATTGTTTAGCAATTCGAGAATGATATATTTTATTCTTGCTGAATATAACTTTAATTTTCTATGGTGATCAATAAAAACAATATAGATTGCTTTAGGAAATGTGTCCCTGAGAGAGGATAGATACATAAGTGAAACATGAACCTGACAAGCAATGAGAATCCAATAAACATTTACACATTAACTTGAGAGCACTTTGCAGCTTGCCACATTTCTCTAAATTAGGATTTGATATAGTGAGGCTTTATGAGAGATTTTCTCCTGTAAGAGCATTATTAAAGTTATTCACACTACATCTGAAGTCTTAGATTATTGAGAATCATCATCTCTCTGTCAAAGCGAGTATTATCTAATTGGTAACAGGGGAATAGAAGGTGTGAAAAAAATACACACGGTCTTAGAGGTAATTTATTTTTTGAAAGCAGTTGTTGACAGTTTGACATTACACTTAGTTAACATTTCTAGGGGCTTTTAAAATTATTCTCTCTGTCAGGCAGAACACAGTTTCTATGCTTTTACAAGGCTTATGAACAGACATTCCTTTTTTGGTTTTCTTTCCATGCATTTGAATTAAAATGCAAACCTCTGTTGCTGTCTTTGCCAGATGCTATACCAACATTTTTAACAGCTGCAAAGTCCTCTACATTCAGATTTAACATTTTCACCTTTCAAAATGACAACTATTTTCAATATTTCAAATTTCTCTTTGGCGAGTAAGGAAGATCCCAGAGTAGAGCTAAAAATCTGTTCTAAATAAATTCTGGAAAGAAGAGAAGCTGAAGCAGTTGGCAGTAAACACCATCAATAAAGACTGTATTTCTTGCTATAGAAAATAGTCTGCCTTCTCCAAACGTCTCACATTTTATTATAATTTCAATTATTTCTCTGCTGGATGATTGTGACCTTTTCAGATAATACAAATTTTGTAACTGAATTCTGATTTTTAGATTTACAGTCAGCTGGAATTAGGCTTCACTGGGATACTTTAGATGTTGTTTAAAAGTGTGTAATACTTTTACCTAGGCTGGGCATGGTGGCTCAGCCTGTAATCCCAACACTTTGGGAAACCAAAGTGGTTGGATTGCTTGCACTCAGAAGATCAGGGCCAGCCTGGGCAACATAGTAAAACCCCATCTCTACCAAAAATACAAAAAATTAGCCAGGTGTGGTGGCACGCACTTGTGGTCCCAGCTACTCAGGGACTGAGGTGGGAGGATCGCTTGAGCCTGGGAAGTGGAGGTTACAGTGAGTCAATGTTGTGCCACTATACTCCAGCCTAGGTTACAGATTGAAACCCCATGTCAAAAAACAAAACAACAAAAGCAACCAAAAATTTACCTACCTGCTCCCATGACTGCAACTATGCTGACAACTTGGTCTCTAACACTGGAAATGACTTAAAAATGGCATTTAAAAAAAAAATTTTTTTTAAATTTAAAAAATTTAATGGCATTTTTTTAAACATTTTAAAAATGTTTGGGTTTTTTTTTTTTTTTTTTTTTTTATAATTAGACATAACATTGGAGTCAAGTGCAGTGGCTCACACCTCTAATCCCAGCACTTTGGCAGGTCAAGGCAGGCAGATCACTTGAGGCCAGGAGTTTGAGACTAGCTTGGCCAACATGGTGAAACTCCATCTATACTAAAAGTACAAAAATCAGCCAGGCATAGTGGTACTTGGGTATAATCCCAGCTATTCAGGAGGCTGAGGCACAAGAATCTCTTGAACCTGTGAGGTGGAGGTTGCAGTGAGCTGAGATCACTCCGCTGCATTCCTTCCTGGGCAACAGAGCAAGACTCTATCACAACAACAACAACAAAAAGAAATTGATTCGTTATTTTCTTTATGCAAATAATTTGTAAGAAAGAGGAACCTGAAAGACTAAAAGAATATTAGTATTGTGAAAATGTACAAATAGACATCAGAGAGAAAAAAATGGAGCTGAATTTAATGATGTAATATAGATCATCAAAAGAGAATTAGACATATTTTGTCACCACATTGTAAGGTATGATCCTACATCGTCTATTTGATCAATATACTGTATTTCATTGCACATATGAGTTTAGGGCAATCTAGCACATGAACAGGTGTGTGAATAAAAGAGATACAGTTACATAAATTGTCCTTTAAATATGACAGAAAAGCATGCTTGAAAATGACACGTTCACCTTTAAAATGATAGTTGTTCATACGTACAAAACCACAAAATTTAATCAAAATGCATATTTATTTATGATATGACTATGATAGTAGATTCAAATTTTTCCCAATTAAATAATTATAAGAAATAAGAGAAAGAAAAATATATATTTATTTTTCCTAACCATAGCCACATCCTTTGCTTAGTTTTATGACATTGAATTTTTCCAAGTGATCAAGTCACAACTTTTTTGTATCAGAACATAAAAATCACTTAGCCATCAATAATCCTTAGCATTGGGAACTAAGTAGGTTTTCTAACCCATGTATGGAGCTGAATTCTTAAAAAATCTTACTCGGGTAGTCAGGAGGGGCCAGAAGAACATCTGCCTCAGGAGCTATAGCTTGCCTTTATGACATCTCATGGCCAAGAAATTCTCTAATCTTGAAATTCAGCAAGGGTCTCAGACCATCAGCACTATAGGAAAAGTAAACAAATTTTATTTCTGGAGGAAGAGAATATTATCCTAAGACTCATGTTACTTGTATCTGTTTTTCTTAAATAAAATGGCTGATATACAAAGATAAAGGAAAACAGTGGGAGTCATAACAAATGACCAAATTCAAACAAACAAACAAAAAATCAGGCATTATAAACCAGGCTTAAAAGCTTAATCAGTTAACCAGAAACTCTAAAATGAATGTAATAGATTTGTAGAAAAATTAATATTCTAGAATAAAAAATTATAGTAACAAAATCAAGAGGTCCCAATAGATGAGTTTAGTAGCAGATTAAAAACAGCTGAAGAGAGAGTTAACAAATCTGAAGACAAGTCAGAAGAAACTATAGAAAGTGATAGGCAGAGAGACAAAAGATGGAGAGAGAAGAGATGGTATGAAAAAACTGACATATGTTTAAATGATTCACATGAAAAGAACAGTAAAAGTGAAGCAGAAACATTATTCAAGTCTTAATTTTCGCAAATTAAAGACACCAATCCTCACACGCAAGAACCCAAAATATTTTCAAGGAGGAATAATAAAAACAAACTTACACCTTATAAAACTTCAGAAAGCCAAATACAAAGAAAAAATTCTTACATAAAGCCTTCCAAAACAGATGATCTTTAAAATATTGAGAGTATGAAACTAATCTCTAGAGCAACTGTGGAAATCTAAACACAGGTTACCCTGTGCTTCTTGGCAAAATCACACAGTCTTAGTGTAAAGCATTAAAACTTTACTTCTTGCTGACATCTCTATTCAGTGGGATTAGATGGATCTCCTCCATCTTGTATGCATGGCATCAGGACTGTGGACAGAGAAGAAAGGGCAGAAGGATTCCACAAAATGATTTTGAGAACTATGACCCAAAGTATTTTACTTCATTTCTCTTATCTCACATTGGCTGCAACCCCGCTATATGGTCCGTACCTAATTACAAGAGAGTCTGAAAAATGTGGAGAAGAGCATTATTCAGTGAAAACCATTACCTGACAAAAATACACTTTTGCTAGCATCACACAAAGAAAATAGTTAACTTTTTGAGGGGAGACAGTACAATGTGATTCCCAGTCACTGAATTCAGCCCAAAGTCCAAGATCTATAAATAATGTTCAGTTTGGGTTTTAAAAAATAAAAAAACAAACAAACAAAAAACAACTAAACATAACAGTGGTCATTTTCCCACAACATCATTGTAATCCTGCAGATAATACACTGAAATGTTTTCCTGCTATGGTAGTGGGTATAGGGTTCATCTGGTAGTAATTTTGCCCTATTCTTACCTGTATCTTTTTCTTTTCTATAGCATCTGCTTCTGTGTTCTGCAAATTACTTCTCATCTCTCATGAATTTGTACATGTAAAGTGAATGCTTCGGAGCATGTCCTTTAGAGGAAGCTATATACATCTTTCTTGACCCAATGGAGGGATGGATTCCTAAAGGATGTGTAAAATTAAAGTTTCAGAGGCTTTTTAAAAAAATCTAGGCTTGTGGCTTCTTTGGCAATATAACTTTCTTAAAATCTACCTTGCATTTTAATTTATTTGATTATTCAGTTTCATGTGCCAGTAACAATATCCAATAATACTCCAAGTTGTTTTCTTCAATCATATTTATAAAATATGCTTTTTAAAAAACTTTATTAACTTTATTTCTTTTCTCTCTCAGTCCCACTCTTTTCCTTTAATTTAGGCTACTCCAAAATTATCATTCTGGTCTTTGAGTTAGTTTATCTAATTAGGTAATTTAATTGTTTATAAAATTCTAATTATGCTATAATATTTTCCCCGAGTTACTATATTCAACTGAATAGTTTTGGTCAGTTTCTGTCTTACAAAGCCTTTCTAATATTATTTTGATTTGTAGTGCGTTTTATATTACCATTTACTTTTTGGCTTGTAATCTTATCAATAATTTGTTAAACTATAAATTTAATTGAACATTTTGTTAGAGCATAACATGAATTACCAGACTCTGGTGACCAGATTTTCTAGTCTCTTGTATAAATAGAGAATACATGATGCATCTCCTCCCTGAGCAACCTACGATCAGCATCTTATTTCTTGTTTGTACAAGGTCACGGAGTAAATCTGAGTAGGATGTGCTTACTTTTCCATAACCCAGTAACTTTATCTGCAGAATATGTACCTAAGTTTTTAGGAAAAATAGGTTTCCAATGTGATACTCTTTACATATGCAATTTCAATATTAAAACACTCAAAATGAAGGGTCAAAGAGATATTAAGCATCACTTAATTTACAATCTAGTAGCTAAATTACCAAATTCCAAACCTTTCCATTTCTCAAACTGTTCATTTATTTTGATTCTGTGTCAAAAAAAAAAAAAAATGGAAGTCTTTTGAGACCTTTTACATTTTAACCAAAGTTTACCTGATTAGCAGTGGAAATTCAGTTATAGAATATAAGATGAACCTACCCGACTTCTTCCTCAAGCAGAAAAGTTGTTATTTCCACGGTTCTCAATGTGAAAATTGAGTATCACCCCTAGGCACATAATGAGCAATCAATAAATTCTAGTTGCTTCTTTTTAAAGACAAGAAAGACACATTGCTTATTTAAAGCCAATGTATTAAGCTAAGCCATCTGTACAGTTTTATTGTTCCCTGCGGTAACAGAACTATCAGGGATTGCTAAAGAGATGGTTGTTTAAATATAAACATTGAAGGCCAATGCATCTAAATGTTTGAGTGTGTTTGCATGTAAACTGATTAATACATATTTAATTTATGCTTAATAGCAAATTAGGACTACCATCAAGATAGACTTCACTGAACTTGAAAATCAAGACAAAACCTGTAATACTTGTTCTCAGAGACCAACTTCTATTTTAAAGATATTTAAATGGATACTTATGCATTTAAAATGTGAAGGTTTTTTGTGTAAGTGAAACTCAAAATAAAGTTCACTGAGAACCACTTAAATACTTATTTAAAAACCTATTCAAGTTACTAATGCATTTTTCATCATCTCAATATATCAGCAACTGAAAGAATAATGTTATTTAAAATATTAATAAGCATTCTCTCCTTTAACAGCAAAGGTATATGCATTTATATATATAAGATGTTTAATATTTACTTATTAATTATCTAATAAGCAATTATATAGAATTTCACTTCCAAGAACATCTCTGAAAGTTCCAGTCTTCGTATTTACCTTCTTAATGAAACTGTTTATTTATCTGAGAAGAAAATTGTTATTTATCAAAAAATAACTTTTTGTACTCTGTTAAAGAAGAATGAACAAAATGAATACAATTTGATAGCTGAATTTTAAACAGGTGATATAGCCTTTACACATACATAGAACTACATGAAAATGCCCAAATTCTACGCAAAGAGAGTAGTCTGGATGTTCGACTTGAATATATTATGTTACAAATTTTCTAGAATATGGCTGAGAGTTATTTTCCTAACAATTATAATATACAATAAGAGCTCAAATTTATGTAGATATTTCACCACTGAATTAACTTGTCACATAGAATCATGGTTATACCCACTGTGCCAGAGACTTCCCATGTATTTAGTGAATTGACACCGAAACATCATGGAAATAGTCAAAAAAGCAGAAGAAAACATTAGAAATAATTTAGTCCAAACCCTTTTATTTTCAAAGAGAAAAGTGAAATCTCATTATATACATGCCATTCCAAAGCCTCCTAGTGACAGAACTGAGACAGGTCTGACTCTTAACAGTACTACATGGTAAGGGGCTTGAACCAAACACACTTCTTCTGGCTCCACTCTCAAAACTACCTGATTATGACACAGGAATAGGTGTTATTGGAATATGTAATAATAATTCTGTATGAGGATGAGCTGAAAATAAGTATCACCATTAGCTGACCAATAAAAAGTCAAAATATATGAATGTAAGAGGTATTAAATTCCTAAAAGCATGACTCAGTTACCCATTATTTTTAATTAAAAAGCCCCATGTTGATATTATTGACTTTTCAAGCAATAATTTTCTGAGATATTAGATGAGTAAATAGAAAATCTATTTACATTATTCAATGAGTGAAACCTCTGTCAACAAAAAAGTTATATTATGAAGCACAGCACATTTCAGTGACTCATTTAGACCTCTAGTTCTATTAGAGATTTACTCCATTAAGCTGAAAACTAAACATAATTGACTATAGCTCTAAAATAAAATGTAAGGATAAGCATTCTATTAGGAATCTGCTCTAAATAAATAATTTTATAATCTTTGTTAAAAAACATATTTAAGCTATGGATATGTATATGAATTAGAGTAATTTAAATGGAAATGAAAAAATCGAAATTTTTTATAAACTGCAAAAGAATGTGTTATCCTAACAAAGAGACTCACTCCCAAGAACATTCAACATATGAGAATTTAGGACAAGGTATCACCTATAAATGACCACATTTTCTCTGCTAGAAAGGAATTACCTACACATAAGTAAATTAGAATATAACTTAAACACTAAGGATGTAACATACAGCAAATAAAACAGAAGCTGTAATGCAATGCAAGCTATTATGGCAGGCTAATGGGATTGTTTTAATATATAGTTACAGCACATGGGTTTGTTATTACAAGATAATCTAGAATTGCACTTAAAATAGATTGTTTTAAAAGTTTAACGAAAGAATAGACTAACTGATTTTACTCAATTTGAGATTTTTTAAGGAATCAACAAAAATAATAAATAATGCTTATAGAGTCCTTACTCTGTATCAGGCTTTATGCTCATTATGTTAAGAAGGGCTCTACATTTAGTTCTCATCTCAGCCACTTGCGGTGATGGGTACTCTTATGCCAAATCTAGAGTTGAGGAAAGTGAGACATATCAAACTTGCCCATAAGTGCAGTCAACCAGATGAAAGTTATAGACTCAATCTGGGACCTCAAAACTCCAGGGTCCAAACAACTGGTCATTATTGTAGAAAGGTGTAGCATGAAAGAAGAAGAAACCATCTACCTCTTGGAGTAGCATCAGCCTCAGGGAAGGTTTTAAGAAGAATGCTAAGATGTATAGTTCTTGGAATTATGGGCACAGAATGGGCTCAATCCATTATTTAATAATTCACTGAACACATATTTAATGAGCACCTAGGATGTGGCAGGCACTGCCCCAGACTCTGGATATAGGAGTGAGAAAAATAGGTGAAGTCTTTATCCATGTAGAACTTAACATTCTAGCCAGAGAGGTAGGTATTAGACAAACAAAAACATAAACACATATTAAAATATATACTACAATACAATGAGTAAGTCATGAATTTAAAAAAAAAATCTAAGTGAGATGTTAGTTTCAGTGTCCTCTTAAAGAAGTTGATCAGAAGAGGTATCTCTGAGGAGATAGTACTGAAGCAAAGGAATCTATGAAGCGAATGAGGGAGAGAACATAGAGAATACCAAGAGAAAAAGTGCTCTAGGCAGGGGAACAAGTAATAAAGCCCTGAGGTTAAAGTGTACCTGGAAGAATAGAGCCCACTGTGATAGGAAAGAAATAATACAGAAAAAGAGTAGTAAGAAATGAGATGAGAAAGGTAATCAGGAGTCAGATCATGTGTGACACTGAGTCCATGAAAAGGACTTCAAATTTTATTTTGCATGGTGTGATTAATCATTGGGGGGTAGAGACATAAAAGCTACATAATTTGATGTACATTTTAAGAGAACCACTCTGAAAGCTATGTGAAGAAAAAGCAGTAAATAGTCATGACTTGCAGTGAAGGTATTTGTTATGGGATATTACAGTAGGCCAGTCAAAGTGCATGTATTAGTATTGCACCATTTCTATATGTAGTACTAGACTAGACACTGGGGATTATGGGAGTGAGAAGCAGTTAGATTCAATGTTGCTTTTGATCACAGATTTAATTTTATTTGCTGCTGGATTGTATATGTGGTTGACAAAAAAGGATCAAGAAATATTTCATAATATGGCTTAAAAAAAATCTTCTAAAATTCCTAGAGGATAAGTTGTAAGAAATAGTCAAGTAATCAGTGTGTGTGTATGTTAACTTTGAGACGCCAATTAGTTTTCCATGTGAAGACGTTGAGTAAAAAGTCAAATATAAGATTCTAGAGTTTAAGAAGAATTTAAGGTTGAAGATGTATCTTTGCACTATTCAGTGAGTTGATATATAATCAAGGAGACTAGATTTCAAGTAAGCCCGTGGTGTACATAGAGAGGTGTTTTGAGGACTAAGTCTAGAGGCCCCTCAAGCCTTTACTTTGGGGAAGAGATGGAGGATTGAGTTAAGGAGGGTGAGAAAGGATGGCAAATTAAGTAAGAAAGTAGAATGTGATGTTCCGAACATGAAGTGAAGGAAGTGTTTCAAGAAGGGAGAGATCAAATCTATCAAATGCTGCGGAAGGAACAAGTAAAATGTGGACTAATAATTTGCCACTAACTTTGATAAAATAGAATAACTGTTGGTCACCAGAGTGACTGAATTATTAGACTTCATAGTCCTACCAGACACTAAAAAGTAGAAAAATACAAAAAATCCCTAACATGACTTGCTCCATGGATAGGTGAAAAATTTAAAGTAGCTGTATCCAACCAGTATAATGTCTGAATGTTTTCTGTACAAGAATAACAATATCCAAGTTAGGCTACTATGAGAAGCCTCTTGCTTCAGGGTCAGAAGGTCAGAGTAAGTTGCAAAATGTAATGGTGGTAAAGAGAATATTGCATTTGTGAAAAAAAGCTGGGATTCTGAATTAAAGAACTGGGTTCAATGTTTAGTTGCTCCACTTAGTAATTGTATCATACTTTCCAAGTTGCTTAACTTTCCTGTTTCCTTTTCTTCAATAATAAAGTATTTTAAAAGTTCCCAGCATGTAAGCTTGCTTTAAGAACATAGTAAATGGTAGGTTCATTATTACTGTTATTATTATTGTGACAATGGCAAAGAAGAGACCCCACATCAATCTCCCCACACACCAATCATTAACCTTTCCTGTGCCAATCCATTTTCTGCACTGAAACCACAATAACTTTTCTAAATTTATATGTAATTAAGAGGAATTTTTAAAACAGGGAAACTTATCTGTATGATACTATAATGTTGGATACAAGTCATTATATATTTATTCAAACCCGTAGAAGGAACAACACCAAGAGTGAAAGCTAACATAAACTATGGTCTTTGGGTGACAATTCTGTGTCAGTGTAGATCCACAGATTGTACCAAATGTACCATCCTGGTGGGGAATATTGACAATGGTGAAGGTTGTGCATATGTGAGGCAGGAAGCATATAAGAACTCTACTTTCAGCTCACTATTTCTGTGACCCTAAACCTGCTTTAACAACAAAGTCCATTAAAATTTAAAAACAAAAACATACTGGCACATCTACATATTTTATGAGAATCAGAGGCCATGTATTTTACAAGGATCATTGGCCAGGGTGCAGTGGGAAGAGGATATAATTGGAAAATCACAGTTATTTGTACCTTGACTTTTACTTAGAATGGCCTTATTTTTGTGACTATTTTGCAATGTGTAGAAAATTAAAAAGACAAATCACTTATAAAATGATGAGTTGCATTTTCCATATATATATATATACATATATATGTATATGTATATGTATATGTATTTGAAATAAAAAATATTTATTTGTAAACCACTAATTTATTTTTTTGGCCAAGACCTTGTCTTCTCTCAAGTGGAAGTAGCCCTGGGAAACACAGCATTTGAGTGTAGTAGCAGTGAGGTCATAAAATCTGTGTGAGAATGCTTGGATTCAAGTCCTACCTGTGTGACCTTGGACAAAGTATGCAACTTTTTTAAATTGACAATATAATTATATCTATATCATGTGCATCATGATGTTTTGAAGTGTATATATACATTGTGGAATAATCAAATCTAGCTTTTCTCCAAGCTGCCCCTAGATGCTGAAGAAAGGACACAGAGTATTATTAAGTAACTTCCTACTTTAATTATCTAAGTGGTACCTTAACATCCTGAAATAGCTAATTCAGCTAGCTAAACTCACCAGGTTCAGGGAATGTTTTAAACACTATGAGACTCTAGTATAGCATTACATTGACTGAAAATTATGAAAATAAGCTTTAATGGTCCACTTCAACAAGAAATATCACAGATCTATTTTTATATAAGAATAACCATTAACATCCATTATAAACGGTATCCTGGCAATATAAACTTTTAAAAATTCAAACTATTCTTTGTAACTAAATCTTGGCTACTTTAAATATGCTTCTCAAATAATTGAGGCTCCTGGCCTTGCAATTCAATAATGTCCAGATAATACAGCTAATGTATTTAAATGTATAAAAATGTATCTCATGGCTTTCTGCAGATCATTTTTTTATTTCATGAATGTAAATGGTCTCATTAGCCAAGATTGCCATGGGCGTAAAGCATCAACCAGGTCTAAAAGTGCATTTTAAATGCTTTCATAATTCTTGGGCACGTTTTGAGAATTTTAATGTTTTCTTTTTAACTGTCATTCATGAAATTAACAAAAGAAAAGAAAATCACAATAACAGAAGGAATGAGGTAAAACTCAGAAATTAATGCCAGAATGAATACGTGGATCCTCTATTTCCTAACTAGAGACACTGTTTAAAATTATCCGAAAGTATTTTAGAGGGGACAGAAGAGACTGAAGTTTTGAAGTAACATCTCTAAGGGAACTCTTGAATAAAAGAGAAAATTCAAAAAAGCCTAAGGGAAATATGAATGTTAAAATGACAGAATTTTACTACCCACTCCCCATCTGCCGTAATCTTTTGTCATAACTTGTAATAAACAGCTATGTTTCTAATTGAGATTCTAATGAATGCTAAGAGAGCCTGAATGCATTTTTGGAATTTAAAGGGGGTTGGTGGGGGGGTCATACAATAAGATTTCTGAAAAATCTAAACAGTTTAATTACTTAGTGGTTAATTTGTAAACAAGATTATTAGTCCCTCAATTTTCACAGTTGACATTTAAAACATATAAAGCCATGGAATTCAAACAATGGAATGAGATCCCACGTTCAACCTAGTTTTAAATATATACATAAAACTTAGCTCCTCTCTGTACCTACTGAATCCATTTTAATGAGTGCAAGGACCAGGCAACTCTCACTTTTGACAGAGTAGAAGCACTGGCCTGCCTTTTGCCTTATCACAGGCCATATAATCTACTATGCGTTGCCTATGGCTAAAATTTCATGATCAAATTAAATGAGAAAGTAAATTCTCCTCTTTTAATCAAAAACCATATACTCTCCAGGCTAATTATATTTTTACTTTAGTAATACGCCCGTCTCCAGGTTGCAGGAAGTCATGACCTCCTTAGGGGTCTAAATTCCTGAAATAACTAGGAAGCTATTGATGAGAATTTTGAGTAACCCGGGGCAATCTACCTAAATCTGCTGCTTAAAGAGACAATGTTTTACACGAATTTTTCTCTTCCAGAACACAGGGATTTAAAGCCTTGTTTCCTGATATTTATTAAATCTATAAGACAGTCAGAGAAAGGGGCTGAAAAAAAAAAACATGACAATTTTTCCTGACTCCAAAGCCCGCACTTCTTTGCTTCTCAGCCCAATGCAGCAAAACGTGGCAGACATGCTACTTGGGCGCTCATTCTCACAGTCGCGCGCTCAGCTGAAGGTTGTTTGTTTGGGATGCCAGTTTACTTGTTTGTTTTCTTGACTCTTTCACAAAATTAAAAACAATTTATGTCTTTTCTGACTTCTTTCTAAGTTGCATCTTTTTTTTTATTCAATGTTAATGATACATAGAAGAGATTTTTGTGAATAAAATTAACTCAAACTAAAGCATATTATTTATGAAGATAGTAAATGCTGGATTTGTTAAGTTACTTGTAAGCATAAAAAAGACAAAAGCAAAGTGAACTAATGTGTTCTTTCCTAATATTGTTGCAGGACGTAAGAGCGATTTCATTGTTCAAAGGCAGTATTGATTGATCTTTCACCTTTAAATTTCTGAGTGCACAATTGATCCATCTCCATCCTGCATTTCCAGCAAGCATGCTTTGTTGATGAATTTGCATTTTGGAGGCTGGATGCTTCCTCAAGTATCGTGTTTTTGGAAGGGGCCGTCATTCCCTCTCCTTCAGTCCATCTAACCTAGCCTGGCAGAAATTACGTAAGAGTTCAATGAAAGTCTCTCTAGACAGGTCACATTTGGATTACAATTCAGGTTCTAGCAATTACTAACAAAGAGAACCTAAAGAAGTTGGAAGATCACTGTAAGCCTCAGCTTTCTCATCTAGTAAAGCAGGTAAATACAGAAACTGTCTTATGATGTTGCTAATTATCTTTTTACATATATATATATATTATGCAAATTTGAATTTGAAAATATTTTGTGAGACTTTGCAACAAAGTCTTCTAGATTGTGGGATCATAAAAGTGAAGAAGATGTACATCTTTCCTTAAAAAGTTTGCAGCTTAGTTGGGAATTGGAACTCACAATGTGGGGAGAGTTAAGTGCAGCAGAAAGGCCAAATCAAAGGTCCACTGGGAGCTTAGACGTGGAGCACATAGCCCAGTCTTTATGCTTATTGTGCATTTTGAGGAGCAGTGATGGAGATGAAGGGAAGAGAGAACGTGATGAAGAGGCATAGAAAAGAGCCTCCTGAAGACTTTTTGAGAATATATTCTTTGTTTATGAAAGTCATTATTTCTAGCCATTGGTTTTTAATTAGTGCAACAGTATCTGTCTTAATATAGACAGAGTTTCCTTGAATAAAAATAATGTTCTACTAAAACAGATGACTTAAAACCTGTTCAGAATATAGGTAGAAATTAAATTTCCATTACCATAACTTTTGTAGTGATTTGAAAAATACCAAGTTATTTTCCCTACAGAAAAGGCTATTGTCATGTGCATAATAATTTGTCTTAGTAAGCTAGAACTGTAATAGTTACTATAAACCTTTAGGAACTAAATTGTTTAAAGTATGGCATATAATTTAAGAGCACTTTCCCTTCCTTACCAAATTAACTTTTACATGCTCTTCAGCAAAAACTCATGGATCACCACTAAAAACATCTCTCCTGAATGTTCTCACACCTCCACCTACCTCCACTGGACTCTGATTTATATGCCCACATATTGCGACTTTGCACTATCTTTGTTTTGCTAACTATGCTTTCTTCTAGACTCCTAGACTTTACTTTATTGGAGTAATATACAGTTGACTTTTAAGTAACAGGAACTTGAATTGTGTGGATCTACTTATATGTGAATTTTCTTCCACCTCTACCACCCCTGAGGCAGCAAGACCAATCCCTCCTCTTCCTTGTCCTCCTCAGCCTACTCAACATGAAGATGATGAGAATGAAAACCTTTATGATGATCCACTTCCACTTAATACATAGTAAATACATTTTCTTTTTCTTATAATTTTCTTAATAACATCTTTTCTCTACCTTGCTTTATTATAAAAGTAGAGCATATAATACATATAACATAAAATTTGTGTTAACTTTTTATTATTGGTAAGGCTTCTGATCAATAGCACCCCATTAGCAGTTAAGTTTTTGGAGAGTCAAAAGTAAAAGTTATACACATATTTTTGAATATGCAGGGGTTTGGCCTTCTTTACCCCAGCATTGTTCAAGAGCCAACTATAATCTTTTCTTTCTTTTGTTATTTACATGTCTATTTTCCAGGATCGAACTTGACTATAATAACTCTTACCAACTGTATGCTGATTCAATTAGTGAAACAATAAAACTGATCAGTGCTATATCTTAATGAAAGTCATGACAGAAAGATTCTGGAGATTTGGTTTAATAGGCAGAATAATGATCCCTTTCCAAAAGATGCCATCTCTTAATCACCCAAATCTGTGACTGTGTTACACGTCATGGCAAAGGGAAATTTGCAGATGTGATTAGTACAGACCTTGAGATGGGGAGATTATCCTGAATTATCCAGGTGAGCTTCAGATGTGGAAAAGAGTACTTAAAACCAATAAAGGGCAGCAGAAAAGGAGAGTCAGAGCAATGATAAGGCAGAGAAAGTGTTGCTGGTTTGAAGATGGAAGAAGAGGGCCTCTAGAAGAAAAAAGCAGGGAAACAGACTCACCTCTAGGGCCTTTAGAAAGATACACTGCAAGACCTGGCTGGTACCCACCTTCCATCTCTTCATTTACATCATGCTACCATTGACTCACAGTGTTCTAGCCAAATTGGTTCATTTATCATCCCTGCCACAGGACCCTGCCTCTGCTGTTACCCTCAGTCTGACATGCTCTTTCCCTACATTTGCCTCTCCACTCATCCTCAGTAGAGGTCAGATGCCTTTTTTATTTGCTGTCACTGAACTATTGTTTGTTCCATCAGAGCACTTATTCCACCTTGTATTTGAACATTCATCAGAATGATGTCTACCTTCTGCTAGACCAGAAGCAACGTGAGAACTTAGACTGAATTTGTTTTGCTTAACATTGTGTAACCAGCCACTGTCACGTCACAGTAACTGGTATAACTGTAATAGAAACCAGTTAAGAACTTTTTGAATGAAAAAAAATTATTAGCGCATCTCTAAATAGGATATTGGGAGGTTTAGTAATATTGAGTAGAGAAAAGCAGTTTTACTAACCTATGCTAGATTTTGTTTATTCACTACATGTAGTTCTCAGACTCCTACCAAAATAACATATTCATTATTATTGCTTTCCCAAATATTTTTCCTTGCTTCTTGATCATAGTTGGAGGTGATAGATACAATTATATTCAGTTTGAGGATAAACTGAAGCAGAATTGTTAGATGATATAGCCAAGGAAAATGTTAATTTTATAGCTGGGACCAGAACTCAGTTTTTCTGATCATAAAAAAAAATTATGTAAGTCTCTTTCAACTAAGTGTATATTTATGAAAGAGCCCAACTAAAATATTGACATGGAAATTCCTTTGGTATTCAGGGCTAGTGATCACTTTTTTTAAATTTCTCTTTTGAGACATAAGATCCTGTCATCTTAAAATCTCAGAGCTCAAAGAGCATGTAAAAACTGAGCAGTTTGTTAAGGTGACATATTCTAAGGCCATTGAAAGACTCATAACTCAGAGGACACATTAACAAGCAATACAAACCCTGGAGTGGTGTCAGTTCAAGGCAGAGGAGCAAAAGAAATGACATGAGTTCCTTTAAATAATGCCAAGATCATAAATTCAATATTTGTATGAAATAAAAGTATCAACAATAGGCAACAGAGATCAACAAGAAAAATATTTTAATAACATGATATGAAAGCTGTGTTACATAGTGTAATCTATTAAAATCTTAATTTCTCATTTTTGTGACATTAAAAAGAAGAGAGTCTATATAGCCCTAAAAATATCACTTATTTTAATTTCTAAATTGGTTTCATTGAGGTACAATTTACATAAAATCAAATTCTCACATTTTAAGTGTACAACTTGATTAATTTGAACAAATATATGTAGTATAACCACCATAATCAAGACATAGAACATTCCTATCACCCAAAATAATTTGATTGTACCTTTTTACACGCAGTATACTCCCTTTTCCACGGTCTTGATAACCACTGATCAACTTTCTATCACTATTACTTTTTCCTGTTCTAGGATTTCATATAAGTGAGATGATACAGTAAGTGGTCTTCTGTCTGTTTTCTATCACCTCACATCATGCTTCTCAGATACATCTATGCTAATTGCATATATCAATGTTGCTTTCATTTTGGATAGTTCTTATTTTCTATCTTCAACCAAAGTCCTTGTCTACCCAAGTACCCAAAGAAGAAAACTACTTCACTTTCATTCTTGACTCACTGTTCATTAAAATGCAGGCTCTTCTTCATTGAAATTCTCGAATTCACCTCTATCATGACAATTAACAAAATTGTGTCTTTAGATCAACTGGTTCCCTGAGCATCAGACCCTTAGTACATTCCTCTTGACCATAGGTACTTGGTTATGTCTGCCCCACAGACAGGCCTCCTGGAACTGTGAAGACTTAAAAATTTTGCACTACTTGCAGGCTGACAAGCGTGCCTGTCAGAGTTTCATGGATGCTGGTGGAATGCATGAGGCTCCTGGCCCGAGACGAAGGACTTCATCACTCAGGCACAGCAGGCAGCATGAGTGTCATGCTCTTTCAGCTCCCCTTGCTCCTCCCAGATAATGTGAAGTGACCTGGGTAGAAGCTGTACATACAGTGAGTATGTGTTACAGCTTAGAATCATGACTTTAAGAAACTCCAGTCTTTTAAGGGGCTGCAAGTGAAGCTGCTCAATATTTGCCCCAGGAGGAATCAGTGCCTTTATTTCCTTAGACGACAAACAAATCTGTCCTCTCCTCCAGAGGGAGACTTTGTATCTATTTACGTTTGATATGCCTGTATCCTTAGAAAGGCAATCCAGAACAAAAGACGCTACAAGGAGAGCAGAAACATAAAGGACTCAAATAAAACTACCTTTCAAGAATCTCAAGTCCCCAAATCCTCAAATCACAAAAGTTAACATATTTCTTACTCTCTCAGAAATTTCTGCCAAGCATGATGGCTCCAACTTGTAATCGCAGCAATTTGGGAGACCAAGGAGGGAAGATCACTTGAGGCCAGGAGTTCAACCTCAACTGGGCAGCATAGTAAAACCCTGTCTCTGCAAAGCGTAGTCTAAAAAATAGCTGGACATGGGGGCATGGGCCTATAATTTTGGCTACTTGAGAGGCTGAGGCGGGAGGATGGCTTGAATCTGCAATAAGCCATGATCGCACCACTGCACTCCAGCCTGTGCAAGAGTGAGACCATGACTCAAAAAAAAAAAAAAAAAAAAGAAGAAGAAGAAAAATTCTGCTCCTCCTTGTTGGTTTTATTATCACTGCTAATATTATCATCCATCCTAAAAATATGAGAATGGTACCAGACTTAGATGTAGTGACTTTCTCCTTGTTAAAATTGTTTATATATAAATATTTATCAAAATTATCACTTTCTCTGCATTCTTATAGTGTATTTTTAACTTGAGTCCCTTTCGTTACTGTTCTGAAATGGTGCAGTAATCTAGAATAGTGGCTCTCCAAGTGTGCTTTCAGGCCAGCAACATCACCATCAACAGAAAAATTGATAGAAATACAATTCTGGGCCCCACTCTGTAATTTCAGAATCTCTCAGGGTAGGGTACAGTAACCTGCTTTTGCAAATCAAGTCCTCCAGTTGATTCTGATGTACATTGAAGTCCTAGAACCACCTGTTCTAGGTTGTACTAGCTCCAGTCTTCGCTGAAATAGATTGTCCTCTCTGCCACAGAAGTGAGCCCATAAAAACACAAACCTGATCATATCACTCTCTTGTGAAAATTTTTAGTATCTTTATAACTAGAGGATAAAGTCCAAGATTCTGCTTAAGTAAGCTGCTCCAGAAGTTCCTCCTAAAACCCTTAACTTGTAGAAAATCCTCCATTCCCTCAGGACATCTATGCATATTTTTAATAAAATACTTTAAGAGGCACTTATAGCATAGACTTCAAATTAGACACACCTGAGATTGACTTTTTACTGCATATTAATTGTGTGTCTTTGATGAAGTAACATATCCTCTTTAAACTATCTTTGTGCTCTGTAAAGTTGAGATACTGACACCTGCCTCAGAGTGAGTGTATTCAATTGAATAACACATATAAATGCACAGTGCATTCTGCTTGTAAGCATTGACTTATTTTTCGTTACTTATAAATTATTTCACTAATTATCATTTACAATAGGTTTTTTTTTATTATTACTAATCATTATTATTATGGTTGTTATCTGGCAACACAATATATATTGCAGGTCTATGCTTACCTAACTGTACTCTTCCCTTATCTGAGTGATAAAAGCAGCCCTGACAAATGGTTTTAAATAAATGTTTTTTAACTAAGTCCACTTAATGTATTGTCAATAAAATATATAAAAGCAAAAGAAATATAAAATCTACATAATAGAAACTTATTCAGGTGAATAGTAATTTATATATTTAAGCCACCATAGGTAACAGCAAAATTATTTTAACTGATATTGATTTGGCACTTGTTGTGTGTTACCCTTGAGAATTCAAAGATTGATAAAACATAATTCTTGTCCTCACAAAGCTCAAGGCCTCATGGAGGAAGACATTCTAGTAAACAGATACATTGCAATGATGTATTACGTAAGGATATGTGCTATTGAAGTTGTCCTCCAAAAATTGATAGGATCACAGCCTGGGCAGGAAGGAATTGGGGAAATGTTGTATCCAAACTCATCAAACAAGGTACTGCATATTGAGGTTATCAAAAATACAAGCTGGCAGCAAAATGTATGATTTAGTCTCTTTAAAGCCTCTTCTTTACTGCCCAATAAAGTTGGTGATAACAGCTTCTCGTTGAATGGAGAAGAAATAATTCACTTGGGAAATATTTTTCATCTAATTGGGCCTGAGGATTGGTAAGATCTTGACAAATGCTGTATTGGGAGGTTTGCCAGAAGATATTTCTAACTGAGCAGGACCATACATACACACCAGAATCAGGGCAAGAACACTCTTTGTCCTTCCCAAAGTAGAACTCATAAAAAGAGATAATGTGCTTCCAAAACCAAACCAATCTTAGTGTTCCACCGATCATCTCAGATGTGACTGAGGCTATCAGGCATCATGCATAAAAAATGACTAGAAACATGAAGCAAATTTAATCATCTACGGAATGAAATTAACATTTCCAATAAAGCTTTAAAAATTAATCTTATAATTTCAAAAATCAATTCTTCCTTAAAAAGTAAAAATTGGATTTTATGGAGGCTTGAAAATTTGCTCAGTACTTCAGTTTTTATCAGACACTCTTTAAGAACTAAGAATTCCATCAAACCTTTTCCCTGCAAATTATACAGCATTGTTGCTGTCATTGTCAATCAAGTTAAAATGGTGACTCTTTTCCTTAACATGTAAATTTTACAATTATTCAATTTTTGTATTGTAGGGTGTTTTTGTCTTGCATTAATTTGCAGAGTAAAACTTTCTCCACTTATTGACTAGGCTTTTGAATAAACCTACTTAATACAAAAAAAGTGGTTGCCTAGAGTGAGTAATTTTTTCAAAAAAAAAAACTATATATCCTTCTAGAAAATAGGATAGGACAATATCCAGAATGCCTCTAATATAAAACAATGTCTGCCATTTAATGCCATTTTTGATAACTGCAAATCTTCTTATACAAACAAAATTTGAATTGAATTTGCAGAGGTTCTATAAAAATTTACTCAAAATATTTGGGCAAAAACAACTGCAGTCAGGTGTCCAGTTGCCTGTAGAGAGAACGAATAGCCTTCTCCCAAAAGAATCTCCACATACTAAGGACACAGATCTGCTAATGTGAGGTGTTCAGGTTTCCTTGAATCTTCTTGCAGAACTGAATATGCTCCTGCATAACACTCCTGAATGCTCCTGGCCATATATTATTCTGCTGCCTCCCTCTGACGATATGTTACTGTGATAAATCATCACAGTGCACTGCTGCTCTGATGAGCTGTTGCTTCAGTACACCATTGAAGCTGTCACAGGGATGATGTATGAGAAAGGCATACTGATGATGTTTTACGCAAAGATGGTGCTGCCCGGGGAACAAAAGGTTTAGGAGAAGATTCAACATAATTACCCGATAAAAGTCAACCCGCACACAGCATGTTAGGAAATGCATTCATGGGTATGGTAAATCACTTCTTCTTAGTGTACGGTACTTCTGGTGCTACTGTCATAAGCCTCCTTCCCTGAGCTACAGATTGATCTATTATAAGCATTTTTTTAATGGAAACAGAAGCTTCAAGGGTGAAATTAAAATTCACCTAAAACTGAAATGTGTAGATTAACTCAGAGAATCTGCATTATAAAGTGGTAAATTGGTGCTGAAAGGTTTTTTTTTTTTGTTAAATGTTATTGGAGAAGAAAATATTCCTTATTTGTAATGACCAAGAGGAATTATTTCCTGGGAAAATATTAATGCCTAGGCTAAAACCAAGAATCAATTCAGTTTTACACTAAACTACCATGTAACATTTAAATGTCTGAAGAGCCAGCTTAATAATGACTGCTGGGACAAGGTGCCAAGTTATTTAATTTAAAAATAGCCTCCTAATTTTTATTTTTCTTGCCTCAGTAGAAAGGATACAAAAACTTAAGAATATGCAGTTTCTTCAAGTTCTCAGGGAGCTAAAAGATTGACACTTTTTTTCCTTTGCTTTTCTTTTCTCATTTTTTTTTTTTTTAATTTTTTTGAGACAGAATCTTGCTCTGTTGCCCAGGCTGGAGTGCAGTAGTGCCGTCTCAGCTCACTGCAACCGCTGGCTCACTGCAACCCCCGCCTCTCTGATTTAAGTGATTCTCCTGCCTCAGCTTCCCAAGTAACTGGGATTACAGGTGCCCGCCACCACACCTGGCTAATTTTTGTATTTTTTTAGTAGAGATAGAGTTTCACCATTTTGGCCAGGCTGGTCTCAAACTCCTGACTTCAGGTGATCACAGCCTCCCAAGGATCTAGGATTAAAGGTGTGAGCCACTGAACCCAGCCAATTGACATTTTGTATATCTAATTCTCCATGTGTAGTCAATGCTAAATAAATATTTGTTGATTGCATGCAAACTTCATAATTATTTGTTTTTTATGATATCGGTTTCATTCTGTGATGATAAATATCAATCAAACAAACCAAGCAAATGAAATGAGGAGAAAGTATCCTAAAAGAAAAAAGAATGTTTTTTGTGCTAAGTTTTTAAGGATTTTTGTTCAAGTTAAATTCTTGTAAAGGAAAAAATATAGGGAAATTCCCTATATCAGGGGTCCCCATCCCTGGGCTGAGGACCAGTACAGGTCCGTGGCCTGTTAGGGACTGGGCCACGCAGTGGGAGATGAGCAGCTCGTGCGTGGGAAGAAGTTTCATCTGTATTTACCGTAGCTCCCTATCACTCTCATTACCACCTGAGCTCCACCTCCTGTCAGATCAGCGGTGGCAATAGATTCTCATAGGAGTGTGAGGGATATAGGTTGAGTGCTCCTTATGATAATCTAATCCCTGATAATTGATTTGGGATGGAACTGTTTGATCTCAAAACCATCCCCCACCACCAGCCCGCCCATGGAAAAACTGTCTTCTATGAAACCAGTCCCTGGTGCCAAAAAATTAGGGGACCACTGCTCTACACCATCATGCAATCAGTTAATTGCTACTTTGCTCATCGTTCCAAAACAATTACAATAAATGTAATATTTGATCACATTTTGTTTTCATTTTCTGTAGAAATTCATCCAGGTTGGTATAGGTAGGTTTTCAGGGAATTGTCTAAAGAGTATCTTTAAAGATTGCATTTGCTAGAATTGTTAGCAAATGTAGGTTAGTCTCAAAAGAAGACACAAAAACTGTCTTTAATTTTTTGCTTTATTCCTTTTTCTACCTTCTGGAAAATACTTAAATTAGCTTTTCTCTGGAACGTTGACAACTTATTGCTTCTTAATCTAAATTGGGATTTGGTAACCTCAAAATCTCCTGTTTAAAAATCTTTTCCTCTTTTATGCTGTATAAAGCTTACCTCAACCATCCTAACATCCTCAGTGGTACAGCCAAGGAGCTGGCCACTTGTTAGGATAAATCTCTCCTGCAACCATCTGCTTTCTGGTAGATGCCAACAAGTGCTCAGATAAATCTATCCACAACCAAGAACCTAAAAGTCAAAAACCAGCTCTCAACTCGGGAACTAGAGACATACATGGGTGACAGACGCAAACCACCATGTGACATCATTCAATGTTGTTCCTTTGTTTGATTGATATTTCATATCCATAAGAAACTTACAAAGTTTAAGAGCCAATTTATGTAAAAGCAGTTGGAGAAAAAGTGACTGTTTTTCTTTTTCTTGAGTCAGGTCTTTGTGTGTCAAGATATATTGGTAAAAATTCAAGAAAGGCAGAGGCTTAAGAAGAATGGAATTCAGTGCACTCTGTCTCTTCATCCAATCAATAACTTGGAGAGTTTTTTGCATGTCAAGCTCCCTACATGAGACATGACATTGGTAAAAGGGGCCACATTCAAATTGATAGATTTTTCTTTATTTAAAAAACCAACCAAACGATACTAGAATTTGTTTTCAGAGTATCTCCTAAGTTTAAAAAACAAACAAAAAAAATTGCAGGCATTCAATTTATAGCAGACATTTTTTATTTTTTTAAGAAAAGCAATACAACAAATAATATGTATTGTTAAAAAGGCCATTTTGTTCCATGACTTTTACGTAGATAGGCTGCTCAGATTATATGAGAGGGTTGAAATCATTTATTCTCTTAAAATTTCATCAATTTTCCTTAATTATGAAGAGCACATGATAAGAAAAAAAATTTAAATAATAAAAAAGAGTAAAGGGACCATTTTTGTAGTGGTTATTTGTTCACAAATATATTTCCCTACTAAACTATAGCTGCTTAGGATCAGACATATTTTTTTACTTTTTTTTTTTTTTTTTTTTTTTTCTTTAAGTTCCAGGATATATGTGCAGAATGCTCAGATTTGTTACATAGATATACGTATGTCATAGTGGTTTGCTGCACCTATTGACCCATCCTCTAAGTTTTCTCCCAGCCCCCAACAGGCCCTGGTGTGTGGTGTTCCCTTCCCAGTGTCCATGTGTTCCCTTCCTCGTGTCCATATGTCCTCATTGTTCAACTCCCACTATGAGTGAAAACATGGGATGTTTGGTTTTCTGTTCCTGTGTTAGTTTGCTGAGGATGATGGCTTCCAGCTTCATCCATGTCCCTGCAAAAGACATGATCTCATTCCTTTTTTTGTCTGCATAACATTCCATGGTGTATACGTATCATATTTTCTTTATCCAGTCTGTCATTGATGGGCATTTGGGTTGGTCTATAACTTTGCTTTTATAATAGTGCTGCAATAAACACATGTGTGCATATCTTTATAGTAGAATGATTTATATTTATTTGGGTATATACCAAGTGATGGGCTTGCTGGATCAAATGGTATTTCTGGCTCTAGACTGAAGACATTTACATGGCCAAAAAACATATGAAAAGAAGCTCAACATCCTCTATCATTAGAGAAATGCAAATCAAAGTCACATTGAGATACCATCTCACACCATTCAGAATGGCGATTATTAAAAAGTCAAGAAATAATAGGTGCTGGCAAGGTTGTTGAGAAACAGGAACACTTTTACGCTGTCAGGAGGAATGTAAATCAGTTCAACCATTGTATAAGAAAGTATGGCAATTCCTTAAGAATATTTTCTTACTCTTTTAACCCTCTTCACTAGGTCAATATCAAGAATTAAATAAATACGTGTTAAGTGAAGACATGCAAACAAAATCATTACTGCCTATATGAAGCATGAATATCTGTAAACACAACATTTGCCTTTAGTATAAACTCTTTCTATCCATATTGTACATCAGTTTAGACATCATAGGTAATTTCCTGCCACATATTTTGGTGTTCAGTAAATATGAGCTTTTTTCTCTCTCTCCTACAAAAAACAAGAGTATCTATCTACAGCATGTCAACAGCTTAAAGAATTTAAAATGCTGTAGCCTAGAATCATCTTCTTATGAAGATCCGGATCATTGTTCAGCTATTGATCAGCATAGTTTTATGAAGAACATGTGCTTTGGATTCAGACAGTGTTAGTAAGTATTTTCAACAACTTTTTGAAAGTGTGAATTTGGTAAATTTCTAACATTCTTCAGTTTTTATCTTTAAAATAGAAATAATAACACTTACCTGTTACAGAAAACGTTGCTGTAAACATCAGTGCCACGACCTTAGGATAACGCTGGTTGGAGATAGTGACTCAGGAGTGTTAGCTGCATCTCTAACTCAGTTAAACCAGATTTACAGATAATTGATTATCATATGCTTAAGTTAATATCAAAGTATTCTATTCTGAGACTTTAGATAAGGTTATTAATGTGCTGGATATTCTGTCAAAAATATATATTTCCTTTATATTTACATAGTACGATTACTAGATTACATAGACCTCAGTGCCAACTGGAAGCATAATACCAAGTAGAAGGGAAAATAGCAATTATTTGAGTCTATGGAAGAGGAAGGAAATTGTTCAAATGGTTGTTAAGGCTTTGTCTGAATCCAGAGGACATGCCTTTTGCATTATACTAGGAGTGTCTGTGTGTGTATGTGTGCATGCACACATGTGTGTAATTATACCACACTCTACTTTGCATGACTGATTCAGCCTACCAGAATCTAAGTCAGTAACTAACCTAACATTTACATAACAATAAAGTCCATCAGATATTATCAATTTATTGATAATAAAAGCCACCATATGATTTAATGAGTCTTCTGGTGAAAAATATTGAAAAAGTATATTTTATATAACTCTTATGATATTATGAAGGTAAAAATCCTGTTTTCACAATAATAAAATCTATGATATCATTTGAGCACAATATGGTGTGTTTTTTAGAAAGATACTTTGAATATTATTACTCTTGGCTTTATACATATGTGGTTCAGCAATTAAGCATAAGCACACGTTAATAAAAATAATCTAAAACAGATTGCAATCAAAAATAGAAGTCATAAAGATTGAACAGAGTACAAGAATGTTATTCACCTAAAGTAGTAAATGATTAATGTATTTTCAGAATTATGGGAAAAAAACAAAGAACATCAATAGAAAAACATACTTGTAATCCCAGTTTTTACATTATGGCACTCCATCTGTTTCTCATGAAGGTAATGTAATAAATTATCTCCTATTGTAACACCAAGGAAAGAGATGACTTAATAAGTGTCATTAATGCATTTTATATAACCTCTGCCAACCTATTTATCCATAAAATTTGAAAAAAAATGTTTCTCATTTCCATGTTTATTTATCAGTATTTCTGAAGTCATTCACTTTAGATTAGGTAGTTTAGTGTGGAAAAGCATAGGACCACAGCAGAGTTCAAGATTCACTAAAATGACAACTTTTTTCAGCTCAATTTTTTTAAGTGCACCCTAACTTCATTGTAATAGTCTGGCTGATGAGTCAGATTTTATCATTTTGTTTTCCTGATTTCAGTTTTCTTTTTTCATGAGTCTTACTGTAAATAACATGACACAAAAAAATGCAGCCCAAGGGAGTAAGACATCATTTATACAATAAAAATAGTTTACCTTAACCCATAAGACAGTTTTGCCTTGCAGATTTGGAGTATGATATTGCGGCAATTCGTAAGCCCACAAAAAGGAATTTTGGCAAACGCAGTGTTATATTACTTTCATGGAAGTCATATACTTAGCTTTTTTATTTTCTCATTTAATAGTGGCACCTTTAATACATTGTAACTGATAAGAATCTCAACAGATATACAGTAAATGTGTATGTGACTATGATTCAAGTCTTGGAGAAGGAATGGACTAAGGAGAATCAACTTAAGTACCACAACCTATGCATAACTGGCTGCTACATCTTAGAGTAGGGTTTATAAACAGACCTACAGTAGAGTATCAGCTTTTTGGCAGGGCATTTTCTCTTCATATTTACCCATAAAGCGTATACAAAGAAAAAAATTTCTTCTTGAAATAGTATTTCATAACAATTCCCCCACCTATCTTAATCATTAAGTTCTCGACTTTTATTAGCCACTTTTAAATAACATTAAAAAAAAAAAGAGTGAGTGAACAGAAAGCAACAAGAAGGAGGCAAACTGAATACTATTAAACTATCAGGGTTGGGATTTAAACCACAAGGGAAAAATAGGCTCAGGTAGACTAACAATAGTAAAGACACACATAGCACTATTTGGAGGGAACCTTGAATATATAAAGCAAACATATTGGACCAGGAATCAGAAAATTTAGTTGCAGCTCTGATGACCACTAAACAGTATAGGGTATTTAGTAAATTCATATTATCTAATATTATCTGGCTGAGTTTCACTATATTTATAAAAAGGTATAGAGCTCATGACCTGCATTATTCCTTCTGACGCTACATTTCTACAATGTTGATATAATTTCATAAAAAGAAAATAGGGGCAACCCATTTTTGTTTCAGCACACAGTTTTTTAGATGTAAGAATTTGTCAGCTGGGTGTGATATCTCACGCTTATAACCCCAGAGTTTTGGGAGGCCGAGATGGATGGATCATGTGGTCAGGAGTTTGAGACCAGGCTGGCCAGCATGGTGAAACCCTGTCTCTACTAAAAATGCAAAAATTAGCTGAACATGGTGGCGGGTGCCTGTAACCCCATCTACTTCAGAGGCTGAGGCAGGAGAATCATTTGAACCCAGGAGGCAGAGGTTGAAGTGAGCGGAGATTGCACCATTGCACTCCAGCTTGGGTGACAGGGTGAGACTCTGTCTCAAAAAAAAAAAAAAAAAAGAAATTGTTCAGCATTATGTAAATCTAAAGACTCAAACCAAAACTAGTGAGTCACCAACAACTACAGTGCAATCATGACTGCAGGATAACAACCTCTCACAGGGACTATAAAATGCAGCATTTGATACTCTGCAATTTGCTTACCTTCAGAGCTATGTCTTTGAACAAAACTGTCTAATCCCCTGAACCCACACTTTTAAATGCTCCTGGGCCAACATTCTCATGCGATAATTGGAAGATGCAGGTTCAATTTTTCTTGTTGTTTTATGAAGGGCTTCATGGTTTTTTTTTTTCAATTTTGTAGCTCTGGCAAACAATAAGGTGCATCTACTCCATCCCACACTGAATGATGCACCATGCTCAAGATGAAATATAATAGAAATTACTCTGCCAGTATCCAGCCCTACTGTAACACACACACACACAAACACACACACACACAGATAAATATTTGGCAAAGCAGGGCTTATAACTCTAGATATGATGGAGTAAATGGTGGCAGACCATCACTCTTAACAAGAACATTAAGAAAAGAAAAAAAAAAAAAACTACTAAAACTGAAACTTGTGAAAGAGAGAAAATAAGGATATTGGTTTTCTGAAGAGGAAAGCACTCCAGAGAGGTGAGCTGACTCTCCGAAGTGGCTTTTACCCTAGGGAAAATGATGTATCTTGGCACAGGGCAAGAGGCTCACAATTTTAGTTTTGCCGCAACAGATAGCTGCGACCAAGGGGGAGGGGAACCAGTGCTGCTTTGTGTGATCTTGAAAGTTTGGAGAGGCAAAACATTGAAATTTGACTGCTCTCAGAAGTGGAATCATTTTTCTTTACAAGGTATTTGGTGAATTCTAAAATAAGGCATGGCAGAAGGCTAAAACATGAAGCAAAATGTCTATGAAAAGTAGAATTCAAGGCAGTCTCCTGAGATGATGAGATAAATATTAGAACTAAAGTATCCTTAAGAGCAGGTTCCTGATAAACTCAGAATTTTTGAGTTGAATATCCTACAACAGGATGTCTGTGGCCAGAAGGAAATAGAACTAAGACTTACCAAAATCCACTCACCTCCATCCGGGATCACATTAAAGTGACCAGACAACACTATATCTCTCTGACAAAAGAAGTCAAACAATTGAGAAAGGGTTTTAACAAAAATATTAATTGATTAATTAATTTTAAAAGTTTTTAAAAAACAAATTTAAAAAAGAAAGGAACTCTTTCTAAAGGAAGATAACATCATCTGCAAATTCTACAATATTTCACCTGGTGGCCTGACACTCAATTATCTCAGTGGCCACAGCAATAAAGAAGACTAAGAAAAGGGGAATATTTACTGTTTCAATAATGACCGAGAAACAAGAGAGAAACCACACATCAGAAACTTCAAAGGTAATTCAAATATTGCAGTAAACTATAAAATGACATTCAGTAAAGGACATTTAAATATTGTAAGATTGATGCTTAATAAAATAGATTTAATATTAAATCAGTAGATGAAAACAGTAAGATTGTTATTAGAACACCAATTCTAAAATCTGATAAAAATAAATTATGTTCTACATGTTATAAGAATTTAAACTCAAGAAATTGGAAAATTGTATAAATAAAATTAATAAACCAATGGATAGTGTTAACATCAGAATAAACATAATAGAAGACAGGTCCATAAAAAAAAATATCTGAACTGAGGCAAGAAAAGAAACAATAATGGCAAAAAGCCTCAAAGGCATGCAAGAGACAGTAGAAAGGTCTGACATGTAATGAGAATTGAAAGAGAAGGATTATGAACGGAAAGAATACTGCAGCATTTAGTGACCAAGGATTTTTAAACTTATGAAAGACATCATTCTATACACGGTGAAAACAAAGTGACAGCATGTTTTCCTTGACTGCTAGGCAAATAGAATGTTGCAAATCTGCTCACGTTTTCTCCGAAAAACTTTGCATAGCAAGTATGTCTCTGAATTCTGAACCTTGAATATGTCAGGTTTTTAGGCCACCTTGGCTGGTGGCCATATGATTACATCATAGTTCAGGCTACTGAGACTGAGACTTCTCTCCTGCCAACCAACAAGATCCACCTATAGTAGAGTGAAAGCTCTGGGCAGTAGAGTATAGAGGCACCCACCAAATTCTGACCTAGTGGAAAATGGCAAGGGAGTTCCAGCTTTTGGAGCGAGTGATACAAACTCGTATTGGAGGCTTTGCCAAATAAATATCAATTTGTCTTGATTTGTTGGTGGCAGTATGAGAGCAAAGAAGGCACTGGCAATGCCAAATGCGTCTACTTTATGCAATAAACACAGTTGCAGTCACAATGTCCAGAAGACACGGGACAGTAAGAGTAAAAACTAAATTCAGTTGCTGGTCATGGCCTGTAAGCCCCCAGTTACACTAGCATTTTTCAGTGATCATTTATTTGAAATATTGCATCTCTATCAAACTCTGTAAACTTGAACTACTTACGGCAGTGATTTCCTTCTTTCCTGTCTGGAATATTCTATTTTTGCTTTTGGACCACCGCTAAGGGTCCAAAACTGATAGAGAAATAATTCAAGTGTCAGACTATCATTTCAGAATGCAGTATGGACTTTATGAGCATTCACAATACAAGCATGTAAAACACCAACAGTATTTATATATTCACCAATGGAAGCCAGAACAATATATTATTTTGACCCAAAGTGTCCCTCCCTCAAAGATGAAAGTATAAACTAGTGTTTTTCACAAATATAAAATGATATGTGTGAATTAAAACAATGCCTGTATTAAGTGATCTTACCATTTAAAAAAACTATGTTAGGTGATGGATATGTTAATTCACTTAATTACAGTAATCATTTCAACATGTATCAAAATGTCACATTGTACACTGTAGAGATATATAATTTTCTTCATTTATTTTTCATCTTCATTTTTTATAGAGTTGGGGTCTCTCGCTGTGTTGTCAGGGCTGGTTCAAATTCCTGGGCTCAAGTGATGCTGCTTCCACCTTGGCTTCCCAAAGTGATGGGAATACAGGAGTGGGTCACTGTGCTCAGCCCAATATGTATACGTTTATTTGTCAACTACACTTTAATAAAGCTGTTGTAAAAATAAGAAAATATCTAAAGGAAAAAACTTAGAATTAATGAGGGAATCTCACAAGAAATGGGATACAATGCCAATAGAAAAATAAATAAATAAACCCAGTGTGGTGGTGCATGCCTGTAATCCCAGGACTTTTGGAAGCCAAGATGGGAGGATATCTTGAGTCCAAGAACTGGAGACCAGCCCGGGAAACTAGGGAAATCCCATTGCTACAAAAAAATTAAAAATTAGCTGGGCATGGTGGCTCAAACCGGTGGTCCCAGCTACTCTGGAGGCTGAGATCAGAAGATTGCTTGAGCCCAGGAGGTTGAGGATGCAGTGCACTGTAATCACGCCACTGTGCTCCATCCTGGGTGACAGTGTAAGACACTATGTTAAACAACAACGAAAGACACTTGTTTACCAGAAACAAAGAAGAATGAAATCAAATTTTAAAAGTGATGCTAGTTAGAATGTCATCAGAAAACTTTCTACACCAAAGACTAAATCTGAAAATTCTGCAATTGTATTTGAAATAAATTTTTAAAATCCAAATAAAACAAAAAAATTCCTTCATTTGTGGATTGGAAAATTCAGTATTATAAAGAAGGTAATTCTTCCTAAGTAAGTTGATCTAAGGATTCAATCCATCCTAATAAAAATGCCGTAAATTTTCTTTTGTGGAAATTGACAAGCTGCATTTTTTAAAAATGAAAATACAAAGGTTCAAAAATATTCAAGAAATCTTGAAGAAAAACACTAGACGGCATAGTCTACATTATATCAAGGTTTATTATAAAGCTATAGTAACTACAATACTGTGGCTATGGGATAAGATTATATAAATAGTCCATTAAAATAGAACACAGAATCTGGAAACAAACCCACCTCCTATATAGGCACATAATGTATAACATGAGTGACGAACATTGACTCAATTTTATGCAAAAGAAATAATTCCATGTAAATGTTGATTTATATGTTAAAGATAAATAATAATAAAGGGCTTTAGAATAAAATAGGGGAGAATATCTTTATGTTCTTCATGTTCCATGGCAACATTTTCTTAAGCAGAACACAAAAAATACCAACCATAATAGGAAAAATATAATTGGATTACATTAAAGTTAAAAACTACTCATTGAAACTTACCATCAATAAGAATGTAAGCCACAGAGTGGGAAAAGATATTTTACACATTCAACATTGACTGAAGTGAAAATCATATGTCTCTTAAAAAATCAACCAGAAAAGGACAGACACATAATTTTAAGATAATAGATACAAATTCTCATAGGTTGTTCAGGAAATAAGATATCTAAGAGTCAATTAATGTATTAAAATATGTTCAGCTTCATGGCTGTTAGTACAGTGCACATTAAAATTGTAATGCAATAGTATTACACATCCACTGGAAAGGCTAAAAAATAAATAAATAAAAGTAAAATGTATCAACTGTTTTCAAGCAAGTGAAAACCACCAGGTCTCTCACATACTACTAGGGAAAACATAAGTTGGCATAACCACTTTGGAAAACTGGTGCCATCCATAAAGCTGAAAATATGCATGTCTTATGATCTAGCAATTCTCTTAGGACACAGGGATATCCAAAAGAAATGCATATATATGTTCATTCATTTACAATTATGTTCTTTGCAGCACTATCCATAGTAGCCAAAATTGTGGGAGAAAAAAATATGTCCACAAGCTGATGAATAATGTATGACATGTTCACGTAATTGAATATTGTATTGCCTTAAAAGAACTAAACTATGTATAACAACATAGATGGATCTCATGAGCCTAATATGGAGTGAAAGAAGCCGCATAATAAATAGCGCACAAATTGTAAGATTCTACTTATATCAAGTTCAAAAACAGAGTGATTTATTATGTTAGAAGTCATAGTAGCCACTTCTTTTGAGAGGATTAGGGCCCAGAAAGTGTTCCTGAGGATCCACTGATGTTCTTTTTCTTCTTCTGAGTATTGTTATAATGAAGTGTGAGCTTGATGAGAAGTCATTAAGCTGTATCATGACAATTTGTTCACTTCTATAAGTATTTCTTTATTAAAAAGTTTACTTAAAAAGTAAAAAACCAGTAGCTCTGAAGGGTTATGTCTGTGCTGCATGCAGCACATGGGCTGGGTCGAGCAGGCTGAGTTTCTTGTTCAGCTGATTCTGAGTGGAGATCTTGAGTATTCAAGATGTTTATGTGTGGGCTGGCTTGGAGTCCAAACCTTCATGTGCAGGGGAGAGGATGAAAGCAGGATTGGACAGAGGGAGAAGGCAAACTGTAACACAGTCACAAAGAAAGGCTCAGCTCACCTATGGAGAGCTCCAAGCTGGACAGCTCTTAAAAGAGTTCTTCAAAATGGTGGTGAGGGAGTATCACCTTCATCCTGCTGGGATAACCAATTATTGGATATGGCCTGGCCCTGGAAAAGTTGTAATCTGAGTTAGGCAGCTTTCTTTAGCTGAAGCAACCCAAAGTCAATGTGAGCAAGCGTCATCTTCCTGCAGCAGGCCCAGCAGACGGGGAACTGAATTATCCATTCCTGCAGGGGTCTTTTGGGGGCCCGCTGCAACATTAACCACACAGAGGATAACGACATAGATGACTCATCTGAGGATCCCATCTGAGGGCCTGAAGAAAGTTATGTGTGACAACAAAGGAAAATGGAACATTGGACAATGTTGAAATGAGGAGGAGGAGATCGCCTATTCAATCATCCTAAATTCTCAAGAATAGTCTTCCCTATTACTAAGCTTAATCTCTCATGGGACAGTTTTGAATTCATTTAAATCTGGCATCAAAAAGTAGGATAGCTGCTGAATAAAAGAAAACTTTATTCCTACCCTTTCAAAGCCAGCACTGTAACCTACACCTGCAATCCAACACAAAAGATTTTAAATTGCTGAGCTAAACATTTCAATTCACAAAGGCTTTTGCACTTCCTCTTGTAAAAACCTTTGAAAGAATTCAGTAAAGTAACAACCTTCTTTCATTTGTCATATCTCTCAAAATAAGAAATGAGGCAGATTTGAAAAGAGAAAAATCACTCTTCTAAATATTTAGCAATATTTAGACTCAATACTTTTCCAAATTATAAATTTAATACTTGAATATTTTTGTTACAATGTATCATTTGGCAATAATCAGAGGCATAGATGAGACTGATTAAATAACTACAATGTTTTGTTTCCTTAAGCTTGATTGAGATAGTAAGAAGACCTCAAATATTTACTTTATACTATGTATGCATATTAATTACCCTGCCTATTATCATCATAAATCATTCTTTCCACTAATGGCATACTTTTCACACTAATAACTGAAAATTATAAATGCAAAGTAATCTATCACAGAAAGACACTTGATTCTGTACATTCAGTGAAGCTGAGCCCTACATGTCTCTCTAACAACTGTCTGTTTATATTGCTCCCTACCCTTGTGCTATAAATGTCATCTATTAGGAGCAAAATCTCAGACCACAAGGAAATTCCACTGTTCTTTGATATATTTAAGATACCACAGGGAAGTAGAAAATGTGCTACTACTTGTAAAAGGGCAGACTACAGTGTCAGCAAATTAATCAAATCTAAGTGAGAAGGAAGCTTGTTAAATGAAAGCATTATGACCTCCCTAGAACCTGATATGGCTCAAGTCATATCAAAAAATACATTTCCTTCCTTGGAACTTATACATATTCCCAAAATTCAAGAATGGCTTTCTATATTTACATCTCCTATGCCTGGGACAAATGCTATAGTCATTAATGGCAAACATACTTTTTCAGGCACAATTTGTTAACCTACTTAAAACATGCACAATCCCTATTAGATAGGTTTCTATTTTTACCTCTGCTTTAATGATGAAGAAATGAAGTGACAGAGAAATCCAATACCTTGCTCAGGGGCACCAGTAACTAGGGAGTGGTGGTAAGATTTCAACCCAGGCATCCACCTGGGTGGCAGGGACTGCTATTCGGGAGCTGAACTACACTGCCTCTTCTATATCTTGGTAAATAATTCAAATAAGTACATGCTTGGATTAGCTGGGATTTCCATTTTCACGGTATCTTCATATTAGCACTGGATAATAAAGAATATGTTTTATAGCAGTGGTGATGGTGGAGGGGGCAAATGTTGCAAACTGAGTTATGTTAATAAGGAAACTATGGAACAAACACCAACAATCTAAGATGTTGTTCCATTAGGCTTTTCCAAGGCTTAGAACCAATGCGCTGTAAATGCTGCATTGCATCATCATCCATGATCATCATCAAACAGCATTCTTTTCCATTTTCAAGAACAGTCCATTGGTGGGTGAAGCCATCATGACTTTAATCACCTGGGTGATTAATATGCTACTCAGAATTTCTGTCCTGAGTGACTGAAAGAGCTAAGTACAACTTGTACTTTTGATGTGGTGACTACTACCGGCTACTTTCCCCAGAGAGGGAGAAGAAAGGACCAGACAGGAGCTGGTATTTCAGCAGAAAAATTTAGTCTTAATGTTTTTTTTTTTTTCTCCCAAAGCAATCTGCAGCATGATCTACAATAATCTAGAATCCTCAGTGCTAAGAAATCTATGAGAATTGTACTCTAAATTAAGACATAATATTATAATTTTGTAGTGGGGAAAGAGGGAAGTTTTGTAAATTACACTTCTCTTGACTGTATTTTCTTCTTCATCATCGTCATCACCCCTTTTCCTGACTTGAGTACATTTAATGAAGAATAAGGTCAGCCACAACAAAATCAATATGCATTTCCCAAATGAATACTTAAGAGTAAATTATGTTGATCTAAACAAAGTGAAAATTGTGCTTTTCGAAAGGGCTGTATTTTCACATTAAAGAAAACATTGAAAAGTTAAAAGACCTTTTTCATTTTTTTCCTTTTACAAGTTTAATAATGAGGCAAAATAATTCTTAATATAAATATTTTATAAAAGATTAACTGACTCAACACCTTCTCAAAATCAGTTACTTTCCTTTTTAGAAGTTTCACATTGCATGTTCAGTGTTTCTATGTATGCTATGAAACTGCTGGAAGGGAAAGAGAGACAGAGAGAGGGAGAGAGAGAGAAAGAGAGAGAGAGAGAAGATCAGGAATTGGCTCACATGACTATGGAGGCTGAGAAATCTCAGGATTTGCAACGCTCAAACTGAAGACCCAGCAAGGTGACAGATGTCACAGTTCCAGTCCAACCCCGAAGGCTTCAGAAACAAGACAGCCAATGGTGTAGATTCCAGTCCAAGTTGAGTCTGAAAGCAAGAGAAGGCAGAAGCCGGACAGAGTAAAAACTCTTTTTTACCTCAACTCTTGTTCTTTCTTATTCTATTCAGGCCTTCAAGGATTGGATGAGGCCCACCCTCTCTGGGAAGGGTAATTTGCTTTAATCAGTCTCCAGACTTAATGTTAATGTCATTCGGAAATACACTCTGATACACTAATAATGACTTTCAACCAAATGTCTGGGCGCCCTGTGGCACAAATTCACTCTCACCAGGAGCGAGCGTCACAATGTTCACTCCATTTTGTGCTTTCACTCCATCTAGTGTTTGTCGATTTCCTAGCATTCCACTGAAGTTGCCATTAGTAAAGCCACCTCTGCTCTGCACGTGGCCAAATCCATGTATCCTCTTCTCCTCATCCAGCTTGTCCTCTCAGCTTCATTTTGGAGACATCTATCAATCCCTTTCTGACTTCAGTGAGACCACATATCTTCCTGCCAAGAGTTTATTTTTCTAGGCCTACATGTTTAACCTGATCCCGAAATTTTCAATATTTTGAGCATTTTGCCTTTTAAATACTACATAGATAGGTTACTCACCTATTGTGTCTCAGCTCCAAAATTATTCTTCTATATTCTGCTCTGTGATACAGACCTGGAACTCTGCACACTGCAGACTCCTTTGTCAGACAGCTCCTTGATCTGCCTATTTGTTGGTCTGCCTGAAAGAACAGTTAGAAGGGAAGAGGCAGTTTTGTGGCCCTGGTCATATCACACTAGCTGCTCAGTCTGCCCTATCCTTCAGAAAACTGTGGTAATTCCCAGAATCAGCCTCATTTACATCAGAACCACCAGGAGGAAACCACTTTTCCAAGCTCTTCTGTTACCCATGAAACCTATTAGATTTCCTCTGTTTGAAAGTTCAAATGATGTTTCCACTTTCCTGACTGGATTCTGACTGATATAACATTACATGCTAACATTTGCACTTTGAGATATTCGGCTCAGAGCTGGATTACTACTCATGTAATTACATTTTTCTTTTTACAGATTGACTGTGGCATCATTTGAATGCCATGAAATTCATTATATTTATGTACAATTCAATGACTTTTTATATGTTTCCAGAGTTTTTAAGCTATTACCACAATCTGATTTTAGAACTTTTATATCATCCCCATAAAAAAAAAAAAAAAAACGACCATTTGCAGTCTCTCCCCATTTCTATGTGCAGCCCAAGGCAGCAATTTTACTTTCTTTCTCAATTGATTTACCTTTCTGGGGCATTTTCTATAAGTGAAGTCAGACAATACATGGTCTTTTGTAAATGGCTTCTTTCACACATCATAATGTTTTTGAGGTTAATCCAAGTTGTAACACGTATTAGTATTTCTTTCTTTTAATTGTCAATAATATTTTGTTGTATGCATATACTATATTTTGTTTATCCATTTACGAATTATTAGACATTTTCCCCATTTGTCAGCTATTATGGGTAGTGTTGCTATGAATATTTGTGAAGAAGTATGTACATATGTTCTCATTTCTTTTAGGCATATACTTGGAGATGTTGGATCATATGGTAACTGTGTTTAACATTTAAAGAAACTGCCCAACTATTTTACAAATTAGTTTCACCATTCTACATTCCCATAAGCAATGTTTGAGAATTTTAATTTCTCCCCATACTCTTCAACCCATGTACTTGCCTTTATTTATTTTAGCCATTCTTGTGGATGTGAAGGAATACCTCATTATGGCTTTAATTTTTTGAGTATGCTTCTAGGCCATTTGTGTAAATTCTTTGATGAATGTCTGTTAAACTCTTTTGCTCATTTTTTATTTTTTATTTTTTTTTCCTTTTTGGCCAGATGGAATTTCACTCTTTGTTGCATAGGCTGATTTTAAACCCCTGGACTCAAGTAATCCTACCACCTTGGCCTCCCAAAGTATGAGGGTTAACTTTTGCTCATTTAAAAAATGTTATTTTCTTATTACTGTGTTGTAAGAGTTTTTAAAATCTCTCTTCTCAGATCTATAAGTTGCAAATATTTTTCCCCCAGTCTACGGCTTATCATTTCACTTTCTTAATGGTGCCTTTGAAGAACAAATGTTTTTAAGTTTGATGGTCTTAATTTTTTCTTCTTTGCTTGTCATTTTGGAGCTGACTCTAAGAAATCTGGGAAGTATTTGTTTTCTCCAAAATGACTTATATAAGTTTAACTCTTACATTTAGGTGTATGATCAATTTTGCCTACTCTTATAATTAATTTCTATTTGATATCATCACTTAGATGACTGATAAGATCTCAAACAGACTCTCAGAGTGAAGGTGCTCTTGGAATTTTTGTGTGTGTGTGTGGTTTTCAGATATAAATTATTCTTGGGGCCCTGTTGGGTAGCCATGCTCACATAGCATAGTCTCACTAAAATTAAGTACAGACTCCCCTAAGTTCAAAGACTGTGTAGGTTTGCCATCAGGATAGAGACGCCTAGATGCCTTAGCAGCAAATCCTCTTTACCTTGGAGGCTTTTTCGTTTTGAAATGAGGTAAGTTGCGCCTCATCATCATTTTAAATTCAAAAAGCTACTAAAATACATTGAACCTCTATGGCTGTCATGAAGACCAGGAGTTCTGGAGGGAACCGCATTGCATTCTGAATTTTCTGGTTACAATCCCCATCTTCTCTCTTCAACCTCAACTGAAAACCCAGACTCATGAGGCCTCAATCTGTGCCCTCTTATTCCTGGCAAATGGCAAAGCCAACTATGTAGGAGGATTTTTGGAATTTTTAATTTTTCACAAATCTTGGAATTTTTCTCTCCTCCAACTTCCCTTTCCAAGCAAGCATTGTGAGTATTCATTTATTTAATAAATGTTAAACCTTGAATCATCTTGAGTCCTATCTTTTTCTCACTTCCCCCCAATCCAACTTCAGCATCTCAGTTCTGTCCAACACTTTGTATTTCACTATCCTAATCATAAAATCAGACAACTTATTTGTTTCCTAACTGATATCACCATTTCCTTCCAAATAGGCACAGTCTATACTCCGCATAGAAGCAAAATTGGTTTGTAAGCCCTAAATGTGATTGTGTCACTCCCTTGCTTAAAATAATGCTCTTAAGACAAGAGGCTCTTAATAGATTTTGACTGATTGTTTCATGCTGTGGGCCTGCTTTACAGCCTGGGGAAGCCTATGAGCCCCTTCTCAGACTAATGGTTTTAAACGCATAAAATGACATACCCAGTATTACAAAGAAAATTGCTGAAGTACATATCTCAAACTATTTTTTAAACTAATTTGTGAGATAATTATACAAGAAATTCCTTTAATACATTAAACAATAACATTTAATGGAATGTTAAAACTATTATACTTACAGTGTGCTGATAGCAAACATGTTGAGATGTCTGCAATGACTATGAAATGCCATGAAAATGTCATTTCTTTTGATGACAAAGTTACAGGCTCTTGAAATATGATGGCTATTTGCTAAATTTTATTTTGAGATGATTGTGGAAAAAAAGATGTAATGTTGACTCATTCAAGGTAAGAACTCTTAGTTCATGTGTGTGTGTGTTTGTGTGTGTGTGTGGTGTTAACAGATTACCTGAGACTGGGTAATTTATGAGAAACAATGTTTATCTTGGTTCACAGTCCTGGAGGCTGGAAAGTCCAAGATCAACAGGCCATATCTGGTTGGCTTCTGGTGAGGGCCTTGTTGTGCTGTGGCATAACATGCTAGAGAAGAAGGAAGAGAAGCAGGCAGGTACAAAAATAGTACACAGGAGAGGTAGCCGTTTTGGGTAACAACTTGTTCTCACATAACTAACCCAGTCCCATGAGAACTCTGAGAACTCATCCAGTCACACAAGAAAGACATTAATCCTTCTTAATGACTTATTGAACTCTTAAAAATCTTACCTGTTAATACTGTCATATCAGGGATTAAGTCACAGCCTGGGTTTCAGAGGGAACAAGGATTCAAACCATAGCAGACCCTTAAATTCTATCCACATGAGTGACCCCTTGAGGAATTCCTAGGAATGGTTTCAACGGTGTTTAGAGCAAACCCTTTACCATGTCTTAAAAGACCCATACGATTTTGTACCTACCTGCCTTTCTCTTCAGTCCCTGTCGTTTAATCTCATTTACTAAGATCTAGTCTCACTCTGCCTTAATATCACTCCAGAAGTTCTAGAATGTGCCAAGCTCATTTGGTACAGGGTCTTTGCATATGATCCTTCTATCTGGAATGTTCTCCTGACTCCATAGCTGCTTCTTGACCAGTCTTCATCAATAAACTTTATTATTGCTTTAATAAAATGAATCACACCTTTTAATTATTTTATGCAAAGCTTTTACTTGCTTGAAAATACGTTCTTTCCTACTAAAATATGTCTGTGGGGTTAGAGAATATTATAATAAATATAATGCCCTCAGTTATCCTATCAGCCTGTCATCTACATTAAGTATTTCTCCTAGGACTATCCCTCCCCTTGTATAACACCCCTGACACACCCTGGTGTGTGATGCTCCCCTCCCTGTGTCCATATGTTCTCATTGTTCAACTCCCACTTATGAGTGAGAACATGTGATGTTTGGTTTTCTATTCCTGTGTTAGTTTGCTGAGAATGATGGTTTCTAGCTTCATTCATGTCCCTGCAAAGGACATGAACTCATTCTTCTTTATGGCTGCATAGTATTCCATGGTGTATATGTGCCACATTTTCTTTATCCAATCTATCACTGATGGGCATTTGGGTTGGTTCCAAATCTTTGCTGTTGTGAATACTGCCACAACAAACATATGTGTGCATGTGTCTTTGTAGTAGAATGATTTATAATCCTTTGGGTATATACCCAGTTGGGATTGCTGGATCAAATAGTATTTCTGGTTCTAGATGCTTGAAAAATCGCCACACTGTCTTCCACAATGGCTGAACTAATTTACATTCCCATCAACAGTGTAAAAGCATTCCTATTTCTCTACATCTTCTCCAGCATTTGTTGTTTCCTGATTTTTTTAATGATTGCCATTCTAATTGGCATGAGATGGTATCTCCTTGTGGTTTTAATTTGCATTTCTCTAATGACCAGTAATGATGAGCTTTTTCTCATATGTTTGATCAACACATAATGTCTTTGAGAGTGTCTGTTCATATCACTTGCCAGCTTTTTGATAGTGTTCTCAGGTCATTTATGTTCTTCTCTAAATGGGTTATTCTAGTTAGCAGTTCCTGTAACCTTTTATAAAGGTTCTTAGCTTATTTGCATTGGGTTAGAACATGCTCCTTTAGCTCAGAGGAGCTTTTTTATTACCTACCTTCTGAAGCCTACTTCTCTCAATTCGTGAAACTCATTCTCCATCCAGTTTTGCTCCCTTGCTGGCAAGAATCGTGAACCAAAGAAGAAGAAGAGGCATTCTGGTTTTTGGAATTTTCAGTCTTTTTCCACTGTTTGTTTTCTCACCTTTGTGGATTTATCTACCTTTGGTCTTTGATGTTGGTGAGCTTTGGATGAGTTTTTTGCATGGGCATCTTTTTGTTAATGTTGATGCTATTGCTTTCTGTTTGTTAGTTTTTCTTCTAACAGTCAGGCCCCTCTGCTGTAGGTCTGCTGAAGTTTGCTGGAGGTCCACTCCAGACCCTGTTTGCCTGAGTATCACCAGTGGAGGCTGTAGAACAGCAAAGATTCTTTCCTGATTCTTTGCTGTTCCTTTGTAGAACAGCAAAGAGGGGCTCCTGCCAGATGCCAGCTGTAGCCCTCATGTATGAGGTTTCTGTTGACCCCTGCTGGGAGGTGTCTCCTCGTCTGGAGGCACAGATGTCAGAGACTCACTTGAGGAGGCAGTCCGTCCCTTTGCAGAACTTGAGCGCTGTGCTGGGAGATTCACTGCTCACTTCAGAGCTGACAGGCAGGAACTTTCAAGTCTGCTGAAGCTGCGCCCACAGCCTCCCCTTCCTCCAGGAGCTCTGTCCCAGGAAGATGGGAGTTTTATCTATAAGCCCCTGACTGGGGCTGCTGCCTTTCTTTAGAGATGCCCTGCCCAGAAAGGAGGAATCTGGAGAGGCAGTCTGGCTACAGTGATTCTGCTGCCATGCGATGGGCTCTGCACCAAGTTCAAATGTCCCAGTGGCCTTGTTTACACTGTGAGGGGAAAACTGCCTTCTCAAGCCTCAGTCATGGCAAAAAAGCTTGAGCTTTCCATCTCAACTTCAGACCGCTATGCTGGCAGCGAGAATTTCAAGCCAGTGCATTTTAGCTTGGTGAGCTCTATGTGGATGGGATCCACTGAGCAGGACCACTCGGCTCCCTGTCTTCAATCCCTTTTCCAGGGGAGTAAACATTTCTGTCTCACTGGCATTTCAGGCACCACTGGGGTACAATCAAAACTCCTGCAGCTAGCTTGCTGTCTGCCCAAATAGCTACCCAGTTTTGTGTTTGAAACCCAGGGCCCTGTTGGTGTAGGCACACAAGAGAATCTCCTGGTCTGCAGGTTGCTAAGATGGTGGGAAAAGTGTCATACCTGGGAAAAGCACAGTATGTGGGCCGGATAGCACCTTCCCTCAAAGTGCAGTCCCATGGCATCCCCTGGAGGATGGAGCTCCCTGACTCCTTGTGTTTCCTAGTTGAGGCAACACCTCACCCTACTTTGGCTCACCCTCTATGGGCTGCACCCACTGCCTAAGCAGCCTCAATGAGATGAACCAGGTACTTCAGTTGGAAATGCAGAAATAACCCACCTTCTCTGTTGGTTTTGCTGGGAGCTGCAGAACAGAGCTGGTCCTATTCTGCCATCTTTCCTGGTCCCAGATTTGTCTTTACAAAATGCAGATCATATTGTCATTCCCTTACATAACACTAGTTGATGGCTTACTTGGACAAAACTCATGGTCTTTATTTGTCCTATAAGGATATGCATGACTTCATTGTTGCTTTACCCCATCCATTTTAAGTGTTATTTTTCACTCTAATTAAGTAACCATAAGTCATAAATTTCATTTCTGAGTGGTACATTTTACCAGTGTTATTTCTCTTATAGGAATAAACTTCCCTTGTCTTTTTCTTTCATCCTTCAGTTCTCAAACTAAATGTCACCTCTTTAAAGGAAATATCTCTGAACATGCTAACCAAGTAGGTTTTCCCATGGTTTTCATGATTCTCAAAAGTGCCAGGAACATTGCTTTGCAGTAGCGAGTTGCTTTGCACTCACTATATGGTAGTGAGTGCAGAGTGGATTTATCACGAAACATATAAAGCTTGAAAGACAGAGCCTTCTTATTTACATGGACCTTATCCAAGACTCTTGAAAAGTCATAGATATATTTATATGGTGATATGCTCTTGCCAAAAAAAAAAATGCAAAGGGTTCAGTCCACCCTTTATATTCTGGCCTATTCTTTATAAAATAGTAGCTAGCATTTATCTGTAGGTTATTGTAAGAGCCATGAGCATTTGTAAACTTTTGTTAATTTATCTTAAAGAAAACCTATAAACAGAGTTAACCTAGATGAATAAAAACTGCCATTATCCATTATTTAAACTGAATATCAGTATAGTTTCATGACAGAGACATTAAGTATAGGATGACACAATTACTGTGCTGGAGAAGCCAAGGGGATCATGAAGACCTATAACAAGGAAGATCAACTGTATCATTTTAATGTATCTGTCAGATAAGTGTAAACAATATTATCATCAACTATTTTAAAGATAATGAATCATAAATTGAAACGTGGTCTTACTAGAAATCAATGCAATACAAATTAAAATAGTGGAATACTATATTTCACCTGTCAAATTGGCAGAAGTGAATAATATTAGATGATGGAGAGGAGACCAGGCATAGTGACTCACGCCTGTAATCCCAGCACTTTGGAGGCTGAGGCAGGAGAATTTCTTGAGCTCAATAGTTTGAGACCAGCCTGCATAACATAGAGAGACTTATTCTCTACATTTTGTTTTTAAATTAACTAGATGTTGTGGTACGTCCTTTTAGTCTGAGCTATTTGGGTGGCTGAGATGGGAGAATCACTTGAGCCCAGGAGGTCAAAATTGCAGTGAGCATTGATTATGCCAGCCTAGTGACAGAGGAAGACTGTCTCAAAAAAAATTAAAAATAATAAATTTAAATATTTTTAATAAATAACAGTAAATCATGGAGAGGTAATCATGTGACACTATCTCCTAGAGCTTGAGAAGCTTGAGAAGCAATTGGCTGTATGCAACAAGAACTTTCAGAAGGATCACAAACGTTGGCCTAATAACTTTACATCTAGGATTCTAACAAGGACTGTAGAAAATTTTACATGTAAAAATTATGTATTTATTTTTAGTTATAATAGCATTTCTCTGATAATGATGAATTGAGTAATAGAAAAATGGTTAATTGAATTGTGCTACATCTATATGACAGTGTTTATTTATTTATTATGTTTTTTAAGATAGGTTCTAGGCCTGTGGCCCAGGATGGAGTACAGTGGTGCAATCCTAGCTCACTGCAATCTTGAAATCCCTGGGCTGCAGCCATCCTGCTGACTCAGTCTCTAAAGTAGTTAAGATTGTAGGCATGTGTAACCATGCCTAACTACTTTTTACATTTTTTGTAGCAATGGGATCTCACTATGTTGCTCAGGGTGGTCTTGAATCCCTGGCTTCAAGTAATTCTTCCACCTTAGCCTGCCAAAATGCTAGGATTATAGGCGTGTGCCACCAGGCCTGGCCAAAAATTCTACTATGAGAGATTTATTAAGGAAAGAGAAAATATGCATAATAAATTGTTAAGCAAAAGAGACGAGACTAACAGCCAAACATTGTGGCTTACACCTGTAGTCCCAGCTACTTGGGGAGATTACTTGAGGAGTTTGAGGCCAGCCTGGGTAACATAGTGAAACCTTGTCTCTAAATATAAAGAAATAAATATTAAGAAAAAATAGAAGAAGAAGAAAAGAGACTGCAAGTCTGTCCACACAGTAAAATCTTACTTATGTATAACTACTAGAGGCAAATAAACCAAAATGATGACAGGAGTTCTCTCTGGCACAGGGATAATTATGCACAGCTTTTATTTTCTATTTTTAATTTTCTGTATTTTAAATTTTCTGTAATGAACATGTATTATTGTAAAACATTATGAGAATACTTACTATATCATATAAACAAATTAAGTCATTTTATTTAAAAAAAATGTGCTTAGAGTATAGGCTTCTTGGACATAGGCAATGCATCCACTCATGAAACTGTGTTGAAATCAGACAAGTTTCATTTTGATGGATAAACTCTGCCTCTTGTAAAGGTTTTCTTCTTTGGTACTTGGGTGGTGTTTGGTAATTAGCATAATGCTGAAAGATGCTGACAAGAGATGTTTAAAACAAAGTTTTCTGACTTATTAACGAAACTACAAGGACAAAATTAAATGTCTCAATAGAACTCATGATCTTACAAAAGACCGATAATGAATACTAAATTTTAATGAAGTCCACAGTAACACTGAAATGCACCATTTCATTTGCCGTTAACCTTTCTGGTATGCTACTCGGAGGTCTTTAAATTCTTAGGACAGGATACCATTTAACGACAAGGACAGGTGACTGTTTCATTTAAATGAGCACACTTTACTAAAACATGGCAGGGGAAGAAAATCAGTGAATGATATATGTGAAGAGATATGGAAATCTAGAGGAAATTAAGGCAAAAAAAAAAAGGAGTGAAGGAGTGTTTTTCACAGAATTTAGCAAACTACTGATACTTCCATATGTATTTCGGATATAACACATTTTTTCAAAGTAATAAAATTGTCAAATGAATAACAGCCTTTACAGATATCTGACAAGAAACATTTAAATCTAATTACATGAAGATTTCTTCAAGTATTTATTCAAATAAAAACAATCTTTCAAGAGAAGTTCCACTAAGGGAGCAATTGAGTAGTGAGATCTGAGTTGGAACGCAAATTGTTGGAAACTGGCAGTATTTTAAAAAAATAATAATTTTGCAACATTTCCTCTATCACATTTCACAGCAGCAGAAAATTGTGAATATCAAAGTTACACGTCACAGCCCAGGTTCAGGATGAGACAGGTGGCATAGTATTATGATAGGTGAATCAAAAACATAGGGCACTGTTTCACACAACACTACAAGTTTTGAGTTGATTTTATTTTTAGCTTTGTAGTTGTAATGTCACCAAAAAATACAAAGACAATGCATCCAGTTGAGTGAGGAAAATAAGTGCACTCATAATCCTCTGTTCTCTGCTGCAACTCCTAACCACCTCCTCAGTCTCAGCATCTGATCCAGGGTACTGGCCAAGTGCTTTCCTGAACCCTGGTATATGGCAATGTCTGCTTCTAAAGCAAGGTTATCATTTCCGTTCACTGATATAAGAACTTCTCCCATGCTTTAGGGCTCAAATCAGCAGGTATTTACTAACTCACAGCTTCTATAGGTTAGAACTCTGCTAGCTTGAGTGCATCCTCAGCCTAGAGTCTCATAAGCTTGACTGAAATCAAGGTGTCAAGGCCTGAGTTCCTTGTTGGAAACTCAGGGGAAGAATCTGCTTCCAAAGTGCGTTCAGATTGTTGGTTGGGTTTATTTTAGCTCCTCGGGGTAGTAGAACCAAAGTTCATGACTCTCAGTAGCTGTCAGGCAGAGGCCTGCCTCTGCTCCTGGAGACTCAATCCCCATATGTCCTCAAGCTTTCCATGAGGCCCCCTCCAGCAGTGAGAGGTGAGACCCTTTTATGTTTCCAATCTCTCTGATTTTGCCTTCTGCTGCATTTCTCTGACTCCAGCCAGAGAAAGTTCTCAGCTTTTAAGGACTTTTGTGAAGACTCAGATAATCTAGTTAAATCCCCCATTTAAGGTCGGTAACCTTAACTACTTATAGGAAGTTCCTTTTGTAATGGGAGGTGACATATTCAGAGAGATTTCAGGGATTAGGAAATTTATGTTCCTGGGGGAGCATGTTGTCTACTACACAGATACTAGGTATGTGCCAGATAATTTATTATTGACCTTTTTTGCATTGAATTATAAAAATAATTAGAATAGACTGGTAAAATTCAACCAGTTTTGTAATTTCTAAAATTTTTTCAGAAGATTTTCTCTAATTACCTGGTCATTTAGAATGTATTACAACCTTCAAGTAATAATCCACCCAATCCATTAGAGCCATTGCATTTCAGAGAAAATACTGGGTGCTTGCTCTGCTTTATTTATTAGTGTTTTGACAAAACCAACAAGCAAACCCCTTACAATAATTATTCAATTCTTAGTAGCTGTTTTCTGTCACTGAATTCAAGAAACTAAGCATATATTGTTAACACCAACATTTTATTAATTTATCTCAATAAATGATTCGTTTTGCAACAGTGAAACTTTGTATCCCTTGATAAATATTACTCCATTTGATCATTTCACAATGTATACATATAACAAAACATCAAGTTTCACAAATTAAATATGTGTAATTTTTGTCAATTATGTCTCAATAAGTGAAAAAAGTAAAGTATAATAGTTATGTATAAAATAAAATTGCATCTAAAGGTATAAGTTTATAGCATTGTTGATGTATAGATGAGTTATTACACATTAAATAATTAGCCAAAGACCATATAGAAACTAAAATTTTAATGATTATATTTAACCAATGGTGACTTATAATTTAAGAAGCAAAAATGGAAACATTTTAATGAGGATTTCAAGATTATGCTTATCATCAACTGATAGCAAATATTTAAAATTTCAGGAATTCCAAATACATATACAGATACATATACACATAAAAAGAAAATGCTTCACAAAGTTGCTAATTACTGTATGGCAACTAGAATTCACAGAATACTGATTTAGAATTATTAGTAAACTTATCTGGTAAGACATTACTTTAAAATTATAAACACCTAATTAAATAACATTTTTAAAATAAACTGTTTTAGAGTTAGCAAAAAAAAAAACCTATGTTGTCAGCAAAAATAAAATTTTGTGAAGTTATTCAAATAACTTTTTAAAATTTAACTTTTTGGACACTTCACATCCTATTAGCAGGATTCTCTTTGCCAGTGAGTGGTATGCAGGCTAAGTGGCTCTCCTGATAACATAAAAGTCCTGATTTGCTGCATTTCCTATTACCATAATATGAATACTCTCACCAGGGCCTGTTTCGAGATCTCCCCATGATGTCAGTGAACAGGTTGCTAGAAACATATGCACACAATCAGATCTCCTGAGCTGATTGGAGCCAGCTCCAGTACACTACAATCTGTAGCCCAGTACCATATTTTGAGAAATTTTGTTCTGTGGTTAATGTGCACCCACTAGCTTCAAATTTCATTGTCAGACAGACTTGGGTCAATAATCTGACTCTTTTCTATGACATCAACTTAATAGCCTCTGCAAACAATTAACTCATCTATTAAGAGAGGATAATAATACTACTTTCTTAACAGTTTTGTCAAAAAGATTAAATTAAATAACATATGTAAAATGTTATACCCAGTGAATGCCTTTACAATTAGTATTATTATTATTATCATTGTTACAAATCTGTTCTAGAGAAACAGACTTTGCTACCCGAGATATAGAATAGAAAAGCTCTATAAAACATCATGATGGGAGTCTCCTAACAATGTAGCAAAATGTGCAAAATATGTATGAGATTTCAAGACTAGTTTACACATACATGCATGCATACACACACACACACACAGAACCCAGCACCTTTAGAAAACCTGCTGTATTAGTCCACCCTAACATTGCTAATAAAGACATTCCTGAGACTGAGTAATTTGTAAAGAAAAAGAGGTTTAATGGACTCACTGTTCTTTGTGGCTGGGGAGGCCTCACAATCATGGCAGAAGCTAAAGGAGGAACAAAGGCAGGCAAGAGAGCATGTGCAGGGGAACTGCCCTTTATAAAATTAGCTCTCATGAGACTTATTCACTATCACAAGAACAGCATGGGAAAAACCCAGGCCCCATTATTCAATTTCCTCCCAATGGGACCCTCCCACAACATTTGGGGATTATGGGAGCCACAATTCAACATGAGATTTGGGTGGGGACACAGCCAAACCATTTCACCTACTATGCAAGTGCCTCTACTTATCAACTGATTTTAACACTGAAATGTAGAAAGAAATGACAAATTTCAGGACATGGTTATTTAGAAGCTCCATTCTTTATACCATATTATTTGAATTATTGTTCTAAAATATTTGGAAATTTTACTTAACAAAAGATGTTTGAATTAAATCATTCATAAATGGTTTCCTAAAAACCACTAAGAGAATTAACAAAAACAAAGTATTATGAAAACCATCTTTTATATGAATATCCTGAAAAATACACAGCATTGTTGCAAATTATGTTTGGAATGTAGTCTATATTTCATGAAGTTTAGTAACTTTTTTTTAATATGAGAGCAAATAGCACTTTAACATTTAAAAGTAATAATTTGACATTTTGGAAAGTGTTGTGTAGATCTCAAATGATCCCTATTTGTTAAATAATCTGTATACTATTCTATGAATATAATATTATACCAAAATTAAATAAAACACATGTTAAGAGAAACAGTATAAGCAGATATTTGTGTGCTGGCGAAAAGTGGTACAATATGCTCCTTTCTCTTAAAATTTCATTATGCTGGTCTAGATTAATTTCTTTTTCCAAAAGATTTGTTAAGTTTATTCTATTCCAGAAAGATGGGGTCTGTTACCAATTAGTTGAATAAAGCCTAATATCAAGCCATTACTGATTTTCCCAACATTCTTAAGTGCAGCAACCATGTGTATTTGTATGTACATTTTACCATAATTTTCTGTATCTATTCCATTTCAAAGTTCAAATAAGTTCAGATAGCTTAGATAGATTGTAAAAATATTGCTTTATTGTCTTTAATTCCTGAATTAAAGGTAGCAAGTAGTGAGAGTTTAAGATATTAAATAATTTTAATCTAAAAAAGTTATTGTTTTCCCGAGGTCAGGCGCAGTGGCTCACACCTGTAATCCCAATACTTAGGGATGCCAAAAGCAGTAGGATCACTTGAGCCCAGGAATTCAAGACAAGCTTGAGTAACAAATTGAGACCCTGTCTCTACGGGGAAAAAAAAAAAAAAGTTAGCCGAGCATGGTGGTATGTGCCTGTAGTCCCAGCTACTTGGGAGGGTGAAGTGGGAGGATTGCTTAGGCTCAGAGGTGGAGGTTGCAGTGAGCCATGATTGCACCACTGCACCCACACTGGGTGGGAGAGTAAGACACTGTCTAAAAAAAATTAGAAAAAGTGTTTCCTGAGTTTGAATAGCAAGTGACTCATAGAACTGCAAGTGATGAGAATCTCATATTTTAACAGATCATTACTAATGCTATGTACAGATGTAAAAACTAAGTTGTGGCAATATGAAGTGATCATTCTTTCAAAATACGGACAGCAAGCAGCAGAGCTGTGTTTCAAGCCTTACGTGTGTGTAATTACAAAGCCTGTGATATAAAACACTAAGCGATATTGTCTCTAGTTTTATTCCCGAGTCTGTCTCATTTTGTGAGCTAATCTGAAAGAGTAACATTATCTGTTAAGATCCATGTGTCTTAACCATCTTTCCAGCACCAAATAATCACCAATTGGGGGTTTGTTGCATTTGGCACAGCTCCTGCTCCTTACGTGCTTATAAACAAGCATTGGGTTAGAGACAAGAAACACACAGCATGATGAGACACAGAATTAGGTTGAAATGGGAACATCCTTGTCAAGTTCATTAATGGATGGTTAAGAAGTCTTTCAAAAGAAAGTGACTTTTCAGCGAAGTTTTGAGAGATATCTAGAAATCAAGAAAAGAAGGGATAAGAAGGTAACTATGTCAACAAAAAAAAGGGACAGAGATCAGAAGCGTTTGCAGTCATCTGACTCACTTGTAGATTGTTTCTATCAAGAGCCACAAAATCAGAAAACACGCTACAGATTTCATGTAATATAATTTAATATGGAAAACAAGGTACTTAGGAAACTTTTGGGAAAATTGGGTGAGCATTCAAAAGGGCAAGAGAAGTTTCCCGTTACTTCAGGAAATCAAGATGCTATGATATTTGCGCAAAACCAGTACCAGTGATTTCAGGCGACTGGAACCATGAAGTAGAGACAGGTAGGTTTTGTGGTCATCTATATTAAATCTCATATCTATTGTCTGCTAAATTCCACACACACGCCAGCCTGTGCGAGAGGAACACTGGTACTCTGTCTGTATTCTCTCATTCGAATCTTGCACGTAGGCCTTACAATGACATTTTTTAAGTCAGAATGCTGTTTGCATTGGAGCCTGCGAAAGTAGTTTCTGGACCTTGAACTCTGCTGGAAGGCTTAAAAGTGTGAGAATGATTTGGAGTAACAGCAGACAACATCTGGCCCAGAGATCAAAGGATACACATGAAGAAGTGATGCGAGAAGAGGCAGAGGACTTGCCAGGGCTACACACCTAACAGACATTATATACTAAGTGGATGAGCTTTATGTTATCATGGAAATAATAAAACATCTTTGAAGGACTTTATACAGGGCAGTGTCGTAATCGGATCTACATTTTGGAAAATTGTTATAGAAGCACATTTTGTCTGAATGGGTTGGGCTGGGGTTTGGATAAAAGGGAACAGATGGGAGGTAGGAGTACTAGTAAGGATTATATTATAGCAATTTAATAGGTAAGAAACTGTAATTAGATATCATTTGTGGTAATAGAGAAAAGGTAGTACCTATTCTGGATCTTATGGGGAAAAAATGTGTTGATCTGGGGACTGGTGAGTGAAAGAAAACTTCTGTGACAGCTTTTAGGCTAATGGTGGAGTTCAGGAATGTTCCATGTATGTCTCATGCAAGTAATCAGGGTAAAAATACAGTAATTACCAGGAACATGTTCTTCTCATGACTGAGGACAATGAAAGCAAGAGGTCAAGCCAAGCCATGGTACTTTACTTGTATCAGGTGCACTCATAGAATGTTTGCTAAATTAAGGAACATGACCAAGGCCATAGGCAAGACATGGGTCATATACATTCCCCCTATCTAGGGGAAGGCACTGAAAAATCACATGACAAAAGTATGGATGCCTCATGCTACTACTGGGAGAAGATGACAGGTTGAATAAAGTAAATTGCCTAAGTGCTACCAGTTTGCCCTAAAAAACGCCTGCACCATTCCACACAACCACCTGCAGTGATGAGCCTCTTATTCCTCCATATCCATAGTCTTGGCATATCAATCTTTTCTTTGTTTCCTTTCTGTAAAGCATTAATTGGAATCTTCACATTTTAACAAATATTTGCTGATTGAAAATTCTTTGGAATAATGCTTATTTCATGGTCTTTTCAATCATTTAGAGTTCTCGTATTGGTCAATTTAGGTTTTCCCCATTGTTAATTAACAGGACTTTGTATTGTATTCTAGATATTAGATCCCTTACTTTGATATGTACATGTCACCTTCCATAAGGCCACTGATCTTTTAAACTTATCTTTACTATCCTTTTAAACAGAGGATCTTAAGTTTTTATAGAACAAAATTTATTGATTTTTATCTTTAAGATTTGTGAATTTGTTTTTTTTTAACTCATTTGGCAAGTCCTTCACAATATATAGCATAATGATGTTTTTCCACAGTGATATTACCAGCATAGTAAAATTCATTATAATCATGTTTTTAATCCCTCTAGAGTTAGGAGAATTAAGTTTTATTTTTCTCCTTTTGACAAATCAGTTTTCTCCAAAAGTTTAATGATTTATTCTTTTCTTTTGATTTGGGGACTACTTTTCCATAAATTAAGTTCTTATAAAGTTTTATTCTCAATAATATCTGCCACTCTTCTGATTAAAACCTCCAAAGCTTTCATATAGTTTAAATGACAAACTCCTTAACATGGAATTTATTTCTTTATTTATTCCCAAAATATCTACTGAGCTTCTACTATGTGTCAAAACTATCTGTCAGAATTAAATACTGTCTCTGCCTTCATGAATCTTGCTGTCAGGTGTTATTGCTACTGAACAGGTAATTACAAATGGATGATGATTGGAAAGAGGAAGAATAAGTTGCTATTAGAGTGTTCCAGGTACCTGCGAAGGTCTAGGGGTTAGTGCATGTTCTCATTTATAAGTGAGAGCTAAACATTAAGTACACATGGGCATAAACATGGGCAAAGCAGACACTGTGAACTACTAGAAGGAAGAGGGAGGAATGGGATCTCAGGATGAGAAACTACATATCATATACTATGCTCACTACCTGGATGATGGGATCTGTACCCCAAACTTCAGCATCACACAATATTCCCTTTAACAAACCTGCACATGTACTCTCTGCATCCAAATTAAAAGTCGAAGTTTAAATAATAATGATAAGTAAATAAAAATAAAAATGTGGGAGTAAGCCATTAAAAATAAAGTCTAGGGATTGGGACAAACTGCACTATGTGAATGACCTTTCCCCTAAGAAGGCAACATGAAAGCAGAACATGGCCAAATGAGGAGAAGACCCATGAAGCAGGTTTCAAGCAAAGGAAATACTATGTTGAAGGTCCTAGGATGCATGGAGATTTGGGCTTCCCCTAGACACTGGGTCACTTCTCCAGTACAGTTGAGGCAAAAAAAAATGTCAGAGGTCAGATTCAAATTGCTAAGAAGTGTCAGATTCAGAAGGTCTGAACCCTTACAAAGACCTTCTCCATCTGCACAATAGCTGAGCTTTATTTCTTTTAATTTCCTTAACATTTTTGATATTCTTAAAATATATCATGTATTTTTATATGTCCTTGCGTCTTTCAACCTGTTCTGTTTGTGTTACCCTCTTACTTCTCCCAATCTCCAGTATAATCCTACCATGTCCATCATTATTTAATTCAGCCTTTACTTTAGTCCATAAGCTTGTCATTCTTTTGTCAGATTAAATGATGCTTCGGATAGCAGAACGCATAGCTGTCACCTCTGTTAATGTGTGCTTAGACCCATTTCTTATTTGCATATTACCCACATGCTATGTTGTATGTAAATACATTTTCTCATTTTTCTGAGATAATTGCATAAATCATGGAATGGCCGTAGGATTGAATGAGAGTATTGATATAAAGCTTTTGGCATGGTGTTTGGTACATAACACACTTTTAATAAAATTCATTATTTTTATGATAATTGCCATGTTTGTTACTAGTACCATCATCGTCATCCTGCATTTTCAAGAGGCTTCTCTCAAATCTTTTACTTCTTAGAAGATATATATCCCAGAAACTATTTTTATCTGTATGTACTTTTCTATTGGTTACATTTTGTTTCCTTCATCTTTTCTGGCTTCATTTGTTATGTTTTGTTTCCTTTATCTTCTCTGGGTTGGAGAACAAGAGCCTAGCACTGAATACAGGGTTTGTGACAAGGTCGGAAGAACATCTGGTCTGGCTAACATGTGGAAAGAGGTAAAACCATATTGAAGCCATTCTGAATCCTTCACTTTCTCTAACCTTCTTATACACACCAGAACTCCCCAAGAATAAAAAACGTATCTATTTGTCTGTGTTATTTACCCATAAAAGATATTCATCTAGACATCTGTGAATTTAAAAAGTATTATGGACCTGAAGGATGCCTTCTTCTCCAAGGACTCTGGCCTTAGTACTTCAGGTGGGCTTCAGATCTATGGCAACCATGGCTCAGGAGGCATCAAGCTTTCCAGTTTCAAACAAAAGTTCACCATAATTGAGGTCAAATACTTGAATTATGCTTCATGCTAATCTAATATTTTCTCAATACACGTCCATCTCGTTACATGTTCCTTGCTTAGGAAAATCCATAATTTGTTTTGCCATTTGATTTTTTGGAGTAGCTGAAAGCATTCATTTTAAATACTAAATTATAAGAATGTATGAAATTATAGAAATTAATTCATAAAAAAGTTTAATGTTGAATCTCTTTAAAAATAAGCTTAAATGTGACTAATATCCAGCTCTTGATAAATTGGTATGGTAATAATGAATACATTAAGTATAGCAATGATAATTCTGAGATCATAGAACATAAATAATGTTATCAGATATTTTCGTCCCATGTCATTAATGATCTCTGATAACCAGACATTACTATTAGTTATAAATCACTGTTAAGTTCAACCCACTATGTATTTATAGTTTAGTTTCTAAAGAAACCTATCTAGATAACAGTCAACCATATGCATCCATTATTTTATTTTATTTTATTTTACTTTAAGTTCTGGGATACATGTGCAGGACATGCAGGTTTATTACATAGGTATACATGTGCCATGGTGGTTTGCTGCACCCATCAACCTGTCATCTAGGTTTTAAGCCCTGCATGCATTAAGTATTTTAACACACTCTTCACTGTCCTCCATTTCTATTTCCTCTGCTCAGTGATAAATTGATTGCTGCTCAGTTCAGACACAGAATTGAGCACCAAGGGACTCTGACTACAAAGTGATGTTAGAAGGTCAGCATGAATCATAGCAGCTAATTTAGATCTCTATACATGAAAAAAGATGAAAGAGACAACCTGCCCATAATTTTCATATTATAGCAGAGGGAAGAAATAACAAATATAGACAAGAATTTGATGTTATGCCAAGCATTTATTTTTCCAATCCATGAAAGTTCGTATAAGCATAAGTTATCATTTTATGTTGCTATGGTAGTCTTTAGAGAGCTACACACAAAATGTGCTGCCAAGCCATACACAAGAGAATTGAACTTGCATCTTGAGAGAGAGAGAGAGGAAGTAGGAACTGTGGCAGTTGGCTAAAATAAGGAGTTTATAAGATGAAATAGAAAAACATAAATTTGGGATATTAGAGGCCTACGCATTCAACAAAATTTATACACTCTTAATGTTGAAAGCAAGAAACTAAGGACAGAATCAATTTCACTAATATTATTTATATATGACACTTGAAGGAATATATACACTTTAATAGTCAAAAGAATACTTGAGCTAAAGTCAAATATGAAAACCAGAGGACATGAACTAATGATAGAATGAGTGCTCGGAGAATATGAATATTTGTCATTTAGAATGGGAGCAGTCACCCTGCAAAGTAAATGACTAAGAGAAGCAATTAGCATAAAGGGTTTTTAAATGTTGTTAAATTATCATATAATTTGAAAGAGTCATAAAAGTTCCATCATTATAAGGACTACATACAGCACTTACATATTTTCAATGCACTTTATGATCATTGACTAGTAATTAGCAGAAAAACTTTCTTACTCCAGAGAAATAAATGAAAATACATTTTTCTGCTTTCCTTACCATATAAAATCTCCTATGAAACTTCACCTAGCTTGTAGTGGATTTAATTCCTTGTTTTTCTTAGTATCTAGCAGAGGTTTAATCCTTTATGATTTGTACCAGTGTATTTACAGAATGATTTAAAACATCCTTAAGAAGTTAGTATTCAAACATCATTAAATATTTAATACTGGAGGGATGCTAAAAGTTAGCTCCTATTCCATGAGAATAGTGTTAAAGAACACAACAAAAACTTATTAAAACTGCAGAACTGGAGCAGCAGAAAAGTAAGAGAATCAGAAATTGAAATCATTGTCTCAAGGCAAGCTGTGACTAACGAAAATGTACTACTGATCATTGCCTTGCATATAAACGGCTTTTATTGACAACCACATAAAATCACCAGAGGAGGTATGAAAAGTTATAGGAAGGAAAGAAAGCAGCAAAACATTAAATCTTAAAGTAATCATTTCAAGTATTATTACATTAATTTACAGATGAAGAAACTGAAACTGAGACGGGTTAATTTAATAGTTCAAATAATAGGGTAAACGAATGTCAGAACAAGATTCCAAGTCTATCTGATTCAAAATGGCTTCATCTTTTCGTCCTATTTTCACTGCATCATCTCTGCCACTTCATTACATGCATGACCAGGGTCCAAAGCTGGGTTCTGTTCTAAGAATTCTGTCCTCTAAAGAATAGATAATGCACCTAAGTTCCTGCATTGTGAGATTTGATACTAATGTTTTCCAGAGTGGGTGAAACAATGGGATAAAGAGGGAAAATGAAAGCAACATTGCTGTTGAAAGCGCTGCTTTGTGGCAAAGCATAGTGATTTTGCTAGTGTGTCTTGTGTATCTATACAAACAGTTTCAGGGACATAAGGAAATAAAAAACTGAGGGATGATGTGATGCTTTGGAAATGACTAGGCAGCTGCCATGAGTAATTCACAAGTGTTAATTCTTGACGTTCCTCAAACATAACTGAACTATTGTTGTTGTCATTGTAGATTCATACTCATGCCAAGTATCAAGAGGCATACTCTGATGGATTGTTCAGAGCCCCAATTTCTATAGCTATCCCTTCTCGGTGTATTGAAAGCTGCTAAGCATTAGAATCAACTGAACTGACTTTATCTTTTTATTACACTATATCGAATTGGATTCTTTGAGATTCTTATTCTCCAAACAGTAAAAGGAATAAATATAAACTGTATCTGACAAGTTAAGAAAAGATGGAGATCAATAGCTTGTTAAAATGATTGTGATGGAAGCTATTATTATGAAATAAAAATTTTTATAGAATAATGTAGATATGCTGCTATCACTAAATATTTTTTTATGTATTCTCATCATTTAAAGCAGATATAGCACCATGTATTAATTTAAATTCAGCAATATACACTATTAAAATTATACCTAGATGGAAATTTAAAATATTCAAAACTGGTTAACAAGTAGGTTAAGAAAATTACTTAATTTTAAGAAAAAAATATAGTTACTACCTCGTTCTTTTGAACGGTTAGTTCAAATTATTTACAATTTCAAGAGAAATATTTAAATTCATAATACAAAACATAATATTTTGCAATATCCTTAGATATTTGTCCTAAATTTGATATCATATGGTTTTATATTTATGAAGATGTATTTCAACTATGTCCTAAGTTGGTTTGCTACAGTTTTGCATATGACATCAGTTGAAGAGACTCATAAGACTAGCATTTGAATAAAAGATGTTTATAAATGATAGACATTTCCCTGAGTACTTCATTTTATAGTAGTCTTAGGCTTTTAAAGTAACAAGGTGAGATTATTCACTGAATCCACACTTTGGTGTGCTCAGAATCACCTGGAGGACTTATTAAAGTTTGCTGGGCCCTACTTACAGAGTTTCTAATATAGTAAGTCTGAAAGGAGAGGGGCAAATTTGCATCTCTAACAAATTCCCAGGTAATGCTGATACTTCTGCTCAGTGATCATACTTCGAGAGCCACTACAATAAAGCGGGCTACTGAAGGTGTTTAGCCACCTTAGTATGAGCACATTCAGGGTATTCTATATAGTATTTCATACCAAAATTGTCCAAATGGATCACAATAAGACAATTTTAAGCTCATCCCGGAAAACATGGTTTTATTTTAATAAATCATTCACAGTGTAATTATTTTATAGCCTTCATATTAGGTGAAAATATTTCATAAGATAAATATGTCATCTCAATTCTTCTTTGGGCTACTAGGCAGATTTAAGTTTGGCATGCATATTTGTCATTTTAGGTCATGTGAGGACTATCCAATCTAAGCTAGACCTACTTTGTTTAAATTTAACAATGAGACTAAAATATCAGAATGCATGAGACTGAAAAACCAAGGTTTATTATCCTAAACATTTAGTCATTATGGAAAAAAATAACAAAAGTTAAAAAATGAAACAAAAAGGACAGTGATCTATGTGTTTCAGTCCTTTCTGATATTTTTTAACCTTACAACCTGGTATATTTTGGTCATCTGTAACTTTTATATAAGTTACTCACATCATTAAACTCCTCTTGGGAGATAAAAATGATGGACTTTATAAAACATATTAGATACAGCCAATACATAAGTCATTCCATTATATATACTTGACTATGCCTACCCTGAAGGAACCTAATAAAATAGCATTTTCTTAGCTTTTCTTTGTTAAAACACAAGCTGGTAGCAGACTTGAACAAAACTTGCATGGTTCATTATGGGTAAATATTAATTTGCAAAGTTTATTGCTTAAACATGGACTATAATTTTGTTTACAAACTCTAGGGTTATAACTTAATGAACAAAATTGATAAAACAGTGATTCAAGTAAAAGATTAATTGAAGAAAAAAAATTACCCTTGACTAAATAAAAGACAAAATATGGATTAATTACCCAAGAGCCAGACCCAAAACAGAGAAGTAATGTTAAGGTTCAGGATATACCTAATACATATGTGATGAGTATCATGAGAAATAAATTCTAAAATCCTACACTATTTATGATTAGGAAGCATCTAATAGATTTCCTTTTATCTCTGCTTTACTCTCTTCCTTCTAATTTTGATAATTTTGATGGTTTGAAGTTGTAGTTATGAATTAATTTCATAATAATCAGTCAGTATCCTTTACATATGGTCCTGTAGTATAAAACAATGATTTACAGTGACTTACGGTGATAAAGAAAACACTTTTTAGATCATCTGGCAACCTCAGTGCAGATGGGCAGGATTCACTGGACAAATATTGTATCCCTAGGTTGGGGTGGGCCATAAGGAAATTAGCCATGGATAATTATTAATTCCCAATCATTTGCTTGGGCCGTATGGGAGTACATTCAACTATGAAAAGCACCAAACTGTTCCACTTCATCTAATAAGAAGAGCAGATCATCAATGACTTGAAATAAATGCTAATGATAGTTCTGTATACAGATCTGTAGCTGGCACTTGAAAAATGTATGCAAATACAGTTAAAAAATATTTATATTATGACAAGCCCAAAAATATTAGAGGGTAAATTTGATGTCTCTGGTAACAGAGCAGGCTATCAAACCAGAACAAATAAAATAACATCACTCTTACAACATTAGACACAAGGCAATGAAATACATTGATTTCTGAGGGGCAGCAACAAATTAGGTGAACTCTACAAATAACCCCTGAAATTTTTCCAAAAATACATTATGTGGATAGAAAAAAAGCACATGAAAAGTGCTCACGATCATTAGTTATTAGATAAATGCAAATTAAAATCAAAATTATGTAGTTCTACATATCTACTTAAATGTAGAGTCTTAAAAAAGACTGAGCCTGTAGAATGCTGATGGGGATATGGAGCACTTAAAATGCTTATGTACTAACGAAGTGGATAAGCTTATACCCACCACAGGGCACAGCCATTCCTATCTTAGAGAAGATCGATGTATATTTCCATAAAAATATTTCTATGCAAATGTTCATAATAGCAATGTCTGAAATAGCTAAAAACTGGAAACAATTGAAACGTACATAATGGGCTCTGAGGCAGCAACCTCAGAGTAAAGAGACAAAAAAAAAAAAAAAAATAGAAATAGAAAAAAAAGAAAAAAAACACAAAGAGTTAATGTTCAGTAATAAGAGAAACTATAGACACACAGCACTGCAATGTGGATGGGCATTAAGAATTTATGCTGAACAGAAGAAGCTGGATAAGAAAAAAGATATTTCTTTGTCAAAAAACTTTAGAAACATAAACTATTCTATAATGAATCAGAACATTGGTTTCCTGTGGATGGTGGAGACACAAAAGGGCAAAAGACAAGATTAAGCACAGAGAAATTTTGGGTGGTGATGGATAGCTTCATTTTTCTTGATTATGGTGATGAATTATCACCATATGAAAAATACGTGATACACTTTAATCACATAATATATATTATGGTTCAATTATACCTTAATAAAACTGTAAGAAAAATAAGCAAATAATTATGTACATAAGAGATTGCAAGATGTGACCTATGTATATTGGAAAATGTCAACTAGAGTTTGGTGGGGAGGAGAACTTGTAGGAATCCAAAGTGTTGCAACCATAGATCAAAATGTGAGATCCTGGTAACCCTTGGTATTGCAGAGCACAAAAAAAGCATCTACTAAATAACTACACTTTTGAATTCATTAAAAAACTGCTTTATGATTGAGAATGTAAAAATAAGTTTTCAAAGATAAATCATATTATATAACTTGAAGGCTTTTACAGGAAAAAGATTTAGCAATAACAGGAAAGTTAATAAGAGGATATTAGGTCAAAGCTGTACTTTAATTTTTAGGTATGACAGGTCATCCAATCCAAGCAATGTTAAAAAGAGAGATGTCTGAAAAGTTGCAATGTCCAGCTGTAACACTCACAAATATCTATCCACTTTACCTATTGGATTTAATGTGTAACTGCTGAAATTGTGCCATTTGTTAAATGGCATTAGTCACAGTGAGTTTGACTTCTCTGATTAGCCTGGGTGCCCTAGAGCCCTAGACTTTGAAAGGTTTATAAACAAATATTTTATTCCTTTTAGGAACAATTTATGGCATATTGGACACTGAGTAAAATGGCAAAAAATTCTAATATAAGATGGCTTGATTATGGCCTAAAATTACTTTAAATGTGCTGCAGGGATCATAACTCATAAGACTAATTAATAGCATTATTAGCATTATTAATTGAAAGACATTGGTGTGCTTTAGGAGTTTATAACAGCTGGGCTAGAACATTTAGGGGATAACAATGATCTTGAATCCACAAAGCTTAATTAAATTGGGATATATGAATAAAATTTGTAAGCCAATCTCATTAGGATCAAATGTAATGGTGCAATCATATATTATAGTAAGACAGAGCCCATGGAGTTGAAAAATAAACAACTTCCATGAAAAATATATCAAATGAAGAGCAATTTTAAGGGAAAAGCTGAGAAGAAAGTAACATATTATGCTTGATCATCTTAGGCTCAGGTAAGAGAAGATGTCATTATTTTAGTAGTGTCTGATGACTGACTCAGAACCCTCTTCAATTTCACTTCATATAAAAATCAAACAAGGATACATAGCTCATTAAAAAGTATAGCAAACACAAATTAAAAAAAAAAAAAACTTTTAAAGCAGCATAGGATGCAACTTTTCTGAATGATATGTAGAATTAACTAGGAAATATTTGAAATATTGCCAAAAGAAGGAAATAAAGCCTACATTGTTTTCAAAATATTATATCATCCTTTTAAGAAACTGTGATGTTTGTCACTTTAAAATAATTCTGTTACAGGATAGAGAAGTAAGACTCTCAATGTCCTAAACTACAACAATAAAAAGTTATTATCTTCAATACAGAAGAGTGAGTCCAGACGGTTGAGATGAGCAGGGATCTATTTGACTCTATGGAGCAATGGCTGCAGACCAGCATATCGCTGCTTGCACTTCCTACCACACAGAACCCTGAAACAAAAACATTTTTAGTTTAATTTATTGGTTGTCACTTAATATTATTCTGGATATAAAAACTGTTTTAACTGCACTGAAAATATTGTTTCAAGATAACACCAAGTTTTCTCTGCAGTTTAAAAAATGTACTTTGAAATTGTAAATATTTTCTGCATAGTTTATGAAATAATAAATTAACCAAAAAGTGTCAAGGAAAGAGGGCCCACTCTTTGCCTAACTAATTTTTTCAACATATATTTTTGAGTCAGTGGACTTTAGACTAGAAAAGTAGAGTATTTTCTAATGCTGGATCTTCTTGTACAGCACTCTGAGCTATGCAACATTTTCAGTAATTCCTTTAACTTTGAATTCACATTGGTAGGCTTATTGTTAACTTCTAACATCTCTTTATCAAAACTCAGATCAATAATTGGACTCATCTTCTTTTTAATATGACAATGCTCTTACTTTCTGGTGATGGTATTGATCTTAAACACTCTTTCCAGTTTATGTGACAGTCCACAAAGGTTATAGTATACACAGAACCAATATTGTTCCTCTTTGTAGACACTGCAATTAAGTCAAGTGCGAATTCATGTTCTGGATATAAGCACTTTCATCCAAGTGCTAAAAATATATATCCTAGTTTACAAATGCGATTACTTTTGTTCTTCCATGTTGTATAGCATCAATATGAGGTGTCACTTAAAAGTGCCTTTTGACAAATAGTCTTGCCAATGGCCCGTTTCTGCTGGTTTACACAATTCTCAGCAATCCTGCTTCTTGTTTACATTCTGGCTATGAGGAATGCCACTTTAACTTGTTTGCCTTTGTAATTTTGTCTTCTTTTCTGCCTTTTAATATTAAATAATTAATATATGTAAGAAAGGTTTGTCATTGTGCTTCTGGAGAAAAAAATATATTGATTCATCCAAGAGATTAGTGCATTTTACAAATCATGTTAAAGAATGCATGGCTCATGTGACTTTTGATAAAGTTTCATATTGTGCACCTCTGTGGAAACTAGAGCTCTGTGAATTGCAAAGCTAATATAATGCAACTTTTACTATTCATGAAGGTTCCTTCATCTTTTTTTAAAGCTGCTTTTTGAAAAAGCACCTTTTCATTAATTAATTAATATAGCCACAGAATCACCTGTTCAAGAACATATAGTTTCCCATTCTGTACTGGTACTAGACCCTAATTAATTGCATTAATAATGTTATTTTTAGTTATAATTATTATGTTAAGAACATTATTACATTTATGCTTCAATAACCCCTTTTTTTTTTGGCTAGTAATTCAGTCAGCATTTTGGAGATTTAATAGAACACAATAGTAATGATTAAGATGCAAATTTAATAAAGGTAAAAAAGATAATGACAAAAAAGGGATATAAAGTTACACTTTCAAACTACCCTCTGCTAATTTAATATCAGCCAAGATAAACGCAACAAGGTAGGCCATACAGCACAAAGTAATATTTTTTTAAATGTAGTGAGTTTTGCATAAATATTTATAATAAACGCTTTTTTTCATTTTGTAAAGTGAATGTGCATTTTTATTTCAAACTGTTCTCCCATCTAAGTCACAGAACTGACCAAAGACCAACAGGTTTTGGGAAAACTTGCCCCAGTGACTTGCTGACTCAGTATTAAAAATCCAACCTTCTAATTGTTTTAAAAACTATTTTAAAGAAAAGATTATTACGTTCCACTGACATTCCCAAGCTATATTAAACCTATATTCCAAAAAGATTTTTCACTTTCCACATTAATAAAAATGTTCACACTTATTTGGTGTTTCAATAAAGAATTTCGCTCAATTGTCATGCCAAATAGTCTTTTGCCTCATTTAGCTGAAGATTGTGACACATAACTAAGAATAAAACAGAAGCAAATAACGAAATGTAGGGCCTAGAAGAAAAGAAAGGAGGCAAATTTAATATATGTAGAGAGTTTATTCAGGCCAGGCTTGAGGATTGCAACAGGATAGCACAGACGCAAGTCTCCCTGAATATATACTCTGATTAGCAGCAGTTACAAGTGGTTTTTTTGTTTGTTTTCGGTTTTTTGTTTGTTTGTTTGTTTTTTTAAGATGGAGTTTCGCTCCTGTTGCCCAGGCTGGAGTGCAATGGTGTGGTCTAGCCTCACCACAACTTCTGCCTCCCAGGTTCAAGCAATTCTCTTACCTCAGCCTCCTGAGTAGCTGGGATTACAGGCATGCACCACCACGCCTGACTAATTTTGTATTTTTAGTAGAGATGGGGTTTCTCCATGTTGTTCATGCTGGTCTCAAACTCCCGACTCCTGGTGGTCTGCCCGCCTCGGACCCCCAAAGTGCTGGGATTACAGGTATGAGACACCGCACCTGGCCTACAGGTAGGTTTTTAAGGGAAAAGAAGAGGCAGTTCTGAAGTTATTCGCCAAGAATTTACATTAAAATAACAGAAACTGGCCAGGCATGGTGGTTCATGCCTGTAATCCCAGCATTCTGGGAGGCCAAGATGGGCGGATCATTTGAGGCCAGGAGTTCAAGACCAGCCTGGGCAACGTGGTGAAACCTCATCTCCACAAATAAATACAAACATTAGCTGGGCATGGTGGCATCTCCACAAAGAAATACAAACATTAGCTGGGCATGGTGGCACGCACCTGTTGTCCCAGCTACTTGAGGCTAAGGCAAGAAAATTAAGAATCGCTTGAACCCAAGAGGCAGAAGCTGCAGTGAGCTGTGATTGTGTCACTGCACTCCAGCCAGGGTGACAGAACAAGAGCCTGTCACAAAAAGAAAACAAAATCATAAATTATTAATTGTTTATGCATTGTGCTTTATTATCACAAAGTCCAGGAATGTGAAGATAATGTATAAAGCAGCTAGTCAGGAACAAAGTGTCTTTAAACAACTGCCCCCAGGTGTGGGTACCATGCCGTCAGAGTGACTGCAGTTCCACACTCCTTTCACTCTGGGCCTGATAAATTTTACATGCATCACATAGCTCAAACTGCTCTGGGCTATCTTCCTTTTCTCAGAAACCTGATGGAAATTTAAACACCTAAGAACATCTATGAAACTTACAACTGAAGGTACAGTTGTATAAGATTATTAGTTTTTTCCCTCACTCTTTTTCCTGGGGCACACTTTGCCTATTCTTTGTTTTAAAGGCCAGTGTCAGAGTTTTGAAATGTTTTTGATATAAAAAGCTAGTAACATAATCCATCCGATTATGTCTTGGAGACATTGGATTACAATAATATCTAATGGAAATAGAAGAGTATGAACTTCAAAGAAGCTCAAGGAAAAAAATATGAAAATTAACAAATTAAAACGAAGAAGTTGATACATGAGGCAAATGTAGCCTGTAGAAGTTAAGTCTCATTTCTGTGCCAGTGAGAAAGGAAGGCATTCTGCCTTTTTCTCATCATACAGGCTTGTGATCTGCAGTGGTATAGAGGAAAGCGTATTTGTAAAAGTGAATCTGGAGTGAGTTAATCTGACACCAGGTTTAATAAGTTTCTGGCTTAGAGCCAAGGGAGCTGAAGTACAATGGTAAATTAAAGTTAATGACAATGGTTTTTACAGTACTGTGTACTAGGACAAATCACCACTTTGCCACTGATTGGGGGAAATAACAACAAACTTTGTTTCACAATCAAATAAATACTAATGGGGAGAGCGAAAGAAGAATGTAGTTTAAAACTTAGTGTTCTGTTGATTAAAAAAAAAAAAGCCAAACTATAAAATATTTGACTAAATTAATTCTGAGCCAGATGTGAGGACCATGACCCATGACACAACTTCAGAAGGTCCAGAGAACATGTCCCCAAGGTGGTTGGATTACAGCTTGATTTTATACAATTTAGTGAGACAGGAGTTACAGACAAAGACGTAAATCAATACATGCAAGGTATACATTAGTTCAGCCCAGAAATCTGAGATATATCAAAGTTCAGAAAGGTGGGACATCTCAAAGTAAGGTGGGTGCTTACAGGTCATAGGTGGATTCAAATATTTTCTGATTGGCCTGGTTGAAAGAGTTAAGTTATTATACAAACAATTGGTATCAATAGAAGGAAAGTCTGGGTTAAGATAAGGAATTGTGGAGACCACGGTTCTTATTGTAAGTCTCAGAAGTTGCTGCCCTTAGAGATGATAGATGGTAAATATGTGCTACTTAGACATTGAAAAGCTGCTAAACTCCCAGTTAATAGTTTTATTATTAAGACGGCCTGCAAGGGGAAAGAGGTAGCTATTTTAATAAAGATGTTTTCCAGATGTAAACAGCCATTTCAAAATGTGACAAACAAACATATTTTGAGATAAAACATTTTGATTTCCTTCTTTATCTGCCATGTGATGTTATACCAGAATCAGGCTGGAGTGATTGCTATAAAGAGTTTGCTCTGTCACTTTTAAGATTCTGTTTAAATGCGAATGCTGGTCAGCTGTGTCTAAACTTCAAAAGGGAGAGCGGGTACAATGAGGTATGTTGAAGCCCCACCTGCCCATCTTTACCAGAACACATTTTTCAGATTTCTTTGGAATTGCCTTGGTGGTTGAGAAGGGGGTCCATTCAGTTGTATAGGGGGACTTCAATTTTATTTTTGTAAGTAAATTTAGTTGCTTACATTCTTAATGGTAGTTTAGTATGTAGAATCTTTTTTCTCTGGATAGTGTTGGGGCTCAGGCCAGATTTTTACAAATTACTGTTGTTTATATTAGTATTTATATCATATTATGATTATTATAATTCCTGGATTCCCTTTGGCTGCTTTCAAAGAAAATCATTAGGTGAAACATTTTTCAGTTCATTTTTGTCATGAAAGGCTGCATCTCAAAAAAAAAAAAAAAAGTTGAATAATATTTTAAGTCAAAATATTTAGTCTAGGGGAAAAAAGAGAGTAACTGTCAAAAGTTATAGCACAACACTTACCCCACCCGATGCTATAGGAAAACTTACCTATTCAGAACATATACAACTAATAGTCACACTTGAGCACCAGAATATTTGAAACTTTAAAAGTTTCAGATTCATTAATGTTCTTAAAAACACAGGCCAGGCGTGGTGGCTCACTCCTGTAATCCCAGCACTTTGGGAGACTGAGGCAGGCAGATCACCTGAGGTCAGGACTTCAAGATCAGCCTGGCCAACATGGTGAAACTCTGTCTCTAATAAAAATTTAAAACTTAGCTGAACATGGTGGTGCATGCCTGTAATCCCAGCTACTTGGGAGGCTGAGGCAGGAGAATCACTTGAACCTGGAGGCAAAAGTTGCAGCCAGCCAAGTTTGTGCCACTGCATTCCAGCCTAGGCCACAGAGGGACATCTCAAAAAAACAAAACAAAACAAAAAATATAAATCCATATTTGATTTTATTAAGAAACTCTTTTTTTCCCCCTTAGGATAATACTTAGGTTAATCACTTTAAATGGAGGAGGTAACAAAAAAATCTCCCCTAATTGATAGCTGTCCATAGCAGTAAAATACCATGTAGCTATTTCAGAAATCACAACCAATTTAAAAATAATTTCAATCTGATTTGCAAAACTTCCAGAGCCAAATCAAATTTTAAAGCAATATTTTCCTTCTTCCTATAGCCTACAGGTTGTCCATTTTGATCAAATGATGCATTTAGTGACCCCTAAAGATGAAAGCTACTTAAAATTTCAACTGATATTTTATAATTTTCTAAAACTTGTTTGAAGCTAAACTACTCTTTAAAAAATATATAATACATTCATGACTCCATATCACTGTTTCAAAAGTCTACCATTTGGTCCATTGTTTGACATGGTAAATATTAGTATGGCTGAGAGGTTATTTTCTCCAATAATACATATCAGGTTTTGAGCCACTAAATTGTTTCCAGCGCTAGGACATACTTTTAACCTAGTACAATTATGTATAAATCATGATCATAAAAATAAGAATCATAAAAATACCAAAGCTGGGAACACTCATTCTATTTCATAGAATGAGGTAATGGCAGTTTCAAAAATCAAGAAAGAAAAAAAGAAAATTATATCAAGGTCTAAATTATAGCATAGAATCTACAAAATAAGGACTCTTCTGTTACTGTGTGCCATTTTTATCTTTCTTGCGTCAAGACACAGTATTCTTCAAGGCAAGTACGAAGATTTTGAATGCTGGTCCACATGCTAGTTTAGAAAATCCTTTTCATTTGCAATCCATTATTTTTGAAAGCTAAGAGCACATACCCCGAGGCATGGTTTGTGCAAAGGTATGGAGGAGAAGAAAATAGTAATTCAGCACAAGTAAATAATTATTTTTGATGGTTCCTAATGTGCCAATCATGTATTATTAACATTTTAAACACATTAATACATTAATTCTAATAATAGTACAGGATTAATAATAGAAGTATTTGTTTCTTGAGAGCACATGACAGCAAAGAAGTCTCAGTAACAGCAGATTTTGATAGTTAAACTTCTCATCTCTACTTGACTAGTTCTCTTTGTTCCTAAATTGATGCTAATTTTTAATCCTATTTTGCTTAGATGTAACCTTTATTACTCCCTTAAGTGGCCTTGATTTTTATCCTTTAGCTATTCATTTCCTTCTGCTTATAAAATTATGTTTTAAGGCCTTATTTGATTATAGCTAGTGACCCAAAAGGCCTTCAAGTTCTCCTCCATTTACCTGCAATTTAGACAGACTTTTTCCTGAGAGTAGACTAGACCTCTGATTTCCCTTTTCTTAGAACATTTACTGTAGAAAACTTGCCATTGTTAATCCTTTCTCTACTCCTTTGAGATGTAAAACATTTTCAAAACTTCTTTCTAGTTATACAGCCTAGGAATGTCTTTATCAAGGACCTGGGAGCCATTCCTTTGAAATGTAATCATCAAGGAAGATAGTTCCCTACCTCCCAGTCTCTGTGGGAGGGTAGGGTCTTTACTTCACTGGGCACTTTGCCCCAAGTTGTAAAACCTACTTCCCCTCATGAAGATGGGAGGAGAAAGCTTACTCTCCTTAAGGTAAAGTCAATTAGCAAACATAGAAGACCTGTGATCTTCCCACTCCAGCTCATAAAAATTCTGAAGCTTTCCAGCCCTTTGTTTCAGAGGAGTTGAATGCAAGCTGAGTTCTGGCCTCTCTCCTCCTTTGCAAATAGCCTTGAATAAATTCTTACTTGCCTGTTTAACTGCCTGGTGCAATTTTTGCTTTGACCACAGCATTTCATAATAAGTTTGCATGTGATCGGTATGTTTAATTTTAAAAGCACTTCTCCGAGTACAATCTAAATCACATCTTCTCCACAACTTGTAATCGGGTAAGAAAGTTCCTTAAAGTACTGACTTTTAAATGTTATTTTGCTTGTCCAAGAACACAAATAAAACTATGATTACTGTTTATTCATTTCTTCCCACTTCTGTAGGTAAGTCTATTGCATACAATAAATTAATTCCCATAACTACCTCATAATACAGGAATTGAGCTGCTTCAGCAGGAAAATTGAGGCCCTTAAATGATGCCAAACCTCAGCCCTGTTGAAGCAGCAAAAAGATTCTGAGAAGTGTTTTGGGAAAACGATATGCAGACTTTTGCTTTTTATATATCAGTAATCTCAAAGGAGATAGATCAAAATAGTGTTGTCAGTTCTCTTCCATGGAAGAACAATTATAAAACAACAACTGTTATACAATTGGCTTTAAAAAGGAAAAATTACTTTGAAACCTAAAGTTAAAAAGGATGTAATTTGAGAGTTAGGATAGCTCTTTAAATTAATTACATTTAAATTTCTGTAGGAAATCATCTATTTCATTGTTCTTATAGTCCAATTTGGAAACTATTGGTTTAGAATGCATAATAATATTAAATCTTGGAATAAGAGCTATAGATGTTATGCTGGAAAGTATTAGAGAGAAAGTGATGGAATATGGATCAATGAAGGCATGAATATGGGCATTTAAGACAGGTGGCTTGATTCGCTTACCTATGGAATGATAAACAATGATTACACATATCTGAGTTGGGTAGGGTTGAAGTTGTTTCAGTGCCTGGAAAGACCTGAGATCCCTTGTCTAGATCAATATGAATTTTGCACTCATTGAAAAAGGTGATGCCTCTCAGAAGTCCTAAGGACAGTGGTGTTTGATAAGCCTTTACGTGAAGAGAAAGGTGGCCCGTCCTCCAGGTGGAGGCAGCCTTGGGACAGGGCACATGGCTGGGCTAGGAAAGAACAGGCTGGATCTCAATGTATACTCCCTGTTATTGTTGGGTGCTGTTATAAATTTCACAAACTCTGTTTTCCTCTGTGGAGGCTCTGAGGTCCCAGATAGTGTTTATGTTTTGTTCTCTGTAGCTGATTAATGCTTGTGCTCAGCATTCTAGATAGCATAATAGTATAAATGTGACCTACATAATTATCCATCATGAAGAAATCAGTTTTTAAGCAGAAAAAAGCAAAAGATCCAAAAATTTAGGAGAATAGGGCCTGCTTTTCTATTTTATTTTTCCTTTGGGTCTTTGGCCTGACATCTTGCCCTATATATTTTGGACTGGCTAGCCTCCACAAACTTGAGAGCAAATTCCTTAAAATTTCCCTCTCACTGTCTGGCTCCCTCTCTCTCTAAACACACACACACACACACACACACACACCACACACACACACACATTACTATATGTGTGTGCATATGTTATGCACATGCATATGTGTTATATGTTTGTATCTGTTTATATGTATATATATGTGTATACATGCAGATGTGTATACACACGTGTATACACACATGTTACTTGTATCTTGTTACATGAATATTATACATGCACACATATACACTCATGTTACATGTATCATGTTACATGAATAAATGTGTATATATGCACATATGTTACAGGTATCCTGTTACATGAATCGTATACATCTGTACATAGCATATATATATTACATATATGTAGCGTGCATGTGTATATGCTATGAACATGTATATGTAATCTTATACATATGGGCATAGCATATATGTATGTGTGTATACAAACACATTTATACATGCATATAACGTGTGAATATATGCTATGTACATATGTATAAGTTAATATTTAATTAAGTGCCTAGCATTTTATCTGGCTATCCTATTTTGAAGGAAAGTCACAGGAAGTATAGAACAAACCTAGTATGACAGATGGGTTTCAATAATGTACCTAAAGATGCTTAATTTATCAACTAATTTCTATTTTCTTTATGACAAGTAAACACATGAAAAACTTATTTTAGAGCAAACTATGCATGTCCAATGTCATAGATGCCCAATGTCATTGGTCCTAAGGAAAAAGCAAATTAAAATTTTAATCACAACGAGATACCACTACACTTCCACTGAGAAGGTTAAATGGACTGATCACACTATCGATAGAGAAACTTGAACTCTCACATACTGCAGGGGGGAATGAAAAATGGTCCAACAAGTTTGGGGAAGTTTTTCAGTTTCTTAATCTATTTAATATATGCCTACTATATTATACAAACATTTGTACAAGAATACCAAATTCTATGTATACACAAACTATTATGCACAAATGGCCATAAAACTTTATTGGTAATAACCAAAACTGAAAACAATTCAAATGTCCCTCCAGAGGTAAATAAATAAACAAAGATTAGCATATTTATCAATGAAATAGTAGTGAGCAGAAAAAAAAATGAACTATTGATTCAGCATCAACAAATCTCAAACGATTGCCCTGATTGAGAGAAAACAGATTTTAAAAGATTATTTACAGTATAATACAATTTACATAACATTCTAGTGACCATTCTATAGTAATAGAAAGATCAGTGGTTTCCTGTAAAGGGTATAGGTAAGGGACAAGAGAAAAAGAATTGCATTTAACGTGAACATTTAGCCAATCAATTTCTCTGTAGGCACTAGTTTGACTGCACCCTATACATTTTGAAATGTTAGGTCTTTGTCACTTATCTTAAAAGATTTTATAAATTCTCTTGTAAATTTTAAATTTCTATGATTTATTTAGTAGTATTTCTAATGTTGTGGGGCTTTTAAAATTATCTTCTCTTTTTTATTTCTAACTTAATATTATTATGGTCAGATAGCATAGCCTATAAGATTTCACTTTTTGAAACACATTGGTCGTTATTTGATGTCAAACCTATCCTCTGTATTGGTGGATATTAAGTGTGAGCTTGATAAATATAATTTATATTTTCACTTGTTGAGTGTAAATTTCTACAGGTATCATTTAAACTGTTTTGGTTTATATTGTTCTTTATATTTATTGCTGATCTTTTAAAAATATTTTTTATTTCAGTACCTTTTGGTATACAGGTGGTTTTGCTAAGATGAGGCTGTTCTTTAGCAGTGATTTCTGAGATTTTAGTGCACCCGTGGTCAAAGCAGTGTGCACTGTAACCAATATGTAGTGTTTTATCTCTCACCCCTCTCAACCTTGCCCTCCAAGTCCCCAAAAATCACTATATCTTTCTTAATACCTTGCATCCTTATAGCTTAGCTCCTACTTACAAGTAAGACCATATAATATTTGGTTTTCTGTTACTGAGTTACTTCACTTAGAATAATGGCTTTCAGCTCCATCCAAGTTGCTGCAAAATACATTATTTTGTTCCTTTTCATGGATGAGTAGTATTCAATGGTGTATGTATACCACATTTTCTTTATCCACTCGTTGGTTGCTGGGCACTTAGGTTGGTTGCATATCTTCATAACTGAAAATTATGCGAATATAAACATAAATGTGCATGTGTTTTTTCATATGACTTCTTTTCTTTTGGGTAGATACCCAGTAGTGGGATTGCTGGAACAATCTACTTTTAGTTGTTTAAGACATCTTCTTACTGTTTTGCATAGTGGTTGTACTAGTTTACATTCCCCCCAGCAGCGCAAAAGCGTTCCCCTTCCACGACATCCATGCCAACATCTATTGTTTTCTTAATTTTTAAATTGTAACCATCCTTGAAGAAGTAAGATGATATCTCATTGTAATTTTAATTTCAGCAATGAAATTTAATTTTAATTTCATTAATTAAATTTAATTTCATTGCTGAAATTAAAATTAAACTTGTTAAAATCTCCACCTATTAGTGTAGATTTATTTTTTTCTAACTGCAGAATTTTCTGTATTATATCATATATTCTGAAATTCTAATCAATAAACATTTTTACTTGCTATGGTTTCTTGATGAATTGATATGTTCATCATTGTGAAATATTTTGTCTTTGGTAAGATTTATTGCTTTGAAGTCTGCATTTATTGATATTAATATAACTGCACAAATTTTTAAGCAGAAAGTGTGTAAAGTATATGTTTTTCCATATTATTCATTTCAAACTGTGCTTGTTTTGCTATGCACACCTATACTGTGTGCATCTTTTTTTTTGTAAATTGTACTTTAGGTTCTGAGGTACGTGTGCAGGTCATGCAGGATTGTTGCATAGGTACATACATGGCAATGTGGTTTGCTGCTTCCATCCGCCTGTCACACCTATATCTGGCATTTCTCCCCATTTTATCCCTCCCCAACCTTTCCACACCCCGCTGTCCCTCCTCTACTTCCCCAACAGACTCCTGTTTGTGATGCTCCCCTTCCTGTGTCCACATGTTCTCATTGTTCAACACCCGACTATGAGTGAGAACATGCGGTGGTTGATTTTCTGTTCTTGTGTCAGTTTGCTGAGAATGATGGTTTTCGGATTCATCCATGTCCCTACAAAAGACAGGAACTCATCGTTTTTTATGGCTGCAGAATATTCCACGGTGTATATGTGCCACATTTTCCTTATTTAGTCTATCAGCGGTGGACACCTGGGTTGGTTCCAGGTCTTTGCTACTGTAAACAGTGCTGCAATGAACATACATGTGCATGTGTCTTTATAATAGAAAGATTTATAATCCTTTGGGTATATATCCAGTAATGGGATTGCTGGGTCTAATGGAATTTCTATTTCTAGATCCTTGAGGAATCACCACAATGTCTTCCACAATGATTAAATGCAACATACAGTTGTTTTTTGCTTAACATCCAGTCTGAAAACCTCTTGTTTACATTGAATTATTTTTTTCTATTTATATTTGGTGTAATATTGATATCTTTTAGCTTAAGCCAATCATCTTGGTGTGTGTCTTCCATTTTATCATTTCTCCTTTTGTTTCTCTGCTATTCCTTTCTCATATTTCATTGGCTTAATTGCCTGGGATTGTTTTTTTGTTTTTTTTTTTTTTTTGTTTGTTTGTTTGTTTCTTTATTTTCTGTCTTCCTTCTTTGGACTTTTTAGTCATGTTTATATTTTATTATTAAGTTTTAATGTTTGTGCTAGTTTAACAATATTCAACTTTAATCCATCAGGTCCCTGAATTTCCAAATTTAGTCACTTCACACTTCACTTATGTGCTTTTTTTCATTCAACAGCTGAATACTGTCTGGTTTCACATACATGTGTCTTCAAATGGTTGTTTTTTTATCTATTTAATGATAGAGTGTATCATTAACTAGGGAGATTTTTATGATATAAGCTACTCCACTATTACCAGAAATGGAAGTCTTCATTTAATTTTTCACACCTGATAACGTATGTTTGAAATTTCAAAATGAATTATCAAATATTATCAAATATCTCTAGCAGGTTATCAAGACTACTCCAGAGATAATTATTTTTTGTTTGTTTTCACATCATGATGTCTATTTTAGAACTGAGATTCATTTCTTTAATGTGTAAGATTGAATGTATCCTTAATGGATCACTCAGATTACTTATTCAAATTATGTTATTAGCGTCACCTCCTTTTCTTTTGGATTTCTGTTCAAAACAATATATTGCAAGTATATGCTGTGTGTGACCCAGAAGCAAGTCTTCATATTTATTGAATGAAAGAAGATATAAGAGAAGACATTTTCTCTTGTCTCGAGAAGTTTACTATATAGTTGAATACACAAAACATGTTAAACTAACTTCAGATTTTTTAGCCTGGCAATAAAGTGTGTAACAGGTGTACGGATTTATGGGTCTGTCATAAGGTTTAGGAAAGGCTATAATGCATAATTCGAACACATTATTTCATCTTTTCTTACTCGAAATTATTTTTTTTAAGCTAGAGCTCTTGAAGACCACTTACTAGTTAGATTGTGATAAAGCAATTTAGAATTCATGCAAAAGGTATATTTTAAAATCCTTTTTAAATGGAAATAATGATATCAACTCTTTCTCAGGAGTTAAGAGAGTCCCCCAAAACCACTGAATCAGAAGCTCACATTTTTAAATACTTTGCTTTTTTTTAATCTTTGGCTATGTGTTCATTGGTTTATATTTGTGTTTGTGTTTGGAAAGAATGTAGTGTAGTCTATAATCTCTGGATTTTTCTGATAAAGGAAGGTAATTATTTCTCATCTGTTAGAATTATCTTGGAAAAAAAATTACTCAGTACATTTGATATGATATGTTTACCTTTTATACCGTATCTAGATAATTAAATGTTATTACGTGGATATTATCAGAGAGCTAAAGCCATTACATGGTCAAATTTAAAATACTTCAACCAGAATTTTTAAATACTTTGTCAATGCAAGTATTGACTAAATACACAAACCCAGTTTTCCACTATCAAAGAATGGATTGTCTGGGTACTTCTGAAATATTCTTTTCACAACATTTATTATTTTTCCATTTGATGTGGATGTTTTTCTACATAATTATCTGATTTTTTTATAATAATGCAAGCATTCTTTCAGAATACAATTGGCATCATGCATCAAACTCTCTTCCTCTTTAGCAAATTTTATGGCGTGAATTCTAACCTTATTTTAAATTAGCATAGCTCTTCACTGAGTCTAGAGGGAGAAAGTCCCACAGGAAAGGTGAGAAAGTACCAGAGTAAAAGAATCATGAGGCATGTGAACAGCTATATATTTCAAGTTGCAAAGGGCAGTCTTGTAAGGTGCTGAGGGACTATTGCTCTCCAAATTGTCTCTTTTCATCCCTCTGTGTATTTTATGCTTATTTTAGAGGCTCAAAGCCACTGATTTATTTCTTGTGGAATGCAGCTTATATTTTAGCCTCCTGTGTTCAATTTTACATTTTCCAAAGTGTACTACATTTAATAAATCTAAGTTAACAGTTCTCAGATGAATATAGGCAATTGTCAACCAACACAGCATATTTCTGAGCTGTTTAGAGGCTGTGGCACACACTGAGGAATCATGACACTGCGGTGATACTCACACATGACTAAAAATGCCTTTTCGCTGCTTGCAAATGATGTACAATTTAAAGATCAAGTCATTTGATTTTACTTTAGCATTAAGTATAAAGTTTGAAACTGATACAGAACATTCTGAAATTGAATGTCCAAGACTAAGAATACCTGCAGAAATGCTCAAAGAAATAGAATATAAATCTTCAGATAGTTCAATGATATCAGCACCTGAATTATATCCTGTTGCTCAATATGAAAGGAATAAGTATACTACTTGAAACATTATGTACTTTATACAGAAACAAAATCTTAAAAAGTGAGTCAATCCCAGCTTCAAAATAAACTTGAAAAAATAAACATAGAGGAATCTCTTTTGTATTAAACTAAGGAAGCATTGAGAAAAGGAAATATTCAAGTAAAATATTTTTCATATAAAGCAAAGGTCTATCTCTAAAAATTAAAAAAGTCTTTAATAAAGTAAAATGAATTTAATGATTGCCATTAGATTAAATCTTTTTTCCTCTAGAAGAAAGGTAAGGTATATTTAGTGACCTTTTAACAGATATTGTTCACGTGAAGCTCTTTACAGTTATGTGATTATTTCAGTAGGAAGACGTAAGAGTTTGCTTTATTTATTTCCTGAATTATAAGTAATTTAAATATCCTACCAAGCTGCAAAGAGACAATAGTTTTTCATCTTGCAAAATATTTCATGTAGCTATCCTGGTTTTGTAACATTAAAGGGGAAAAAGGTGTGCAAGTATCAATACCCACATTTTATCACTGAGATATAGTAATGGGAAGTACATTTTCCAAGGATGGTGATGTGGTTACGCTTTTTGTCCTCACCCCAATCTCAACTTGAATTGTACTCCCATAATCCCCAGGTGTTGAGGGAGAAACCAGGTGGGGAGGTAATTGAATTATAAAGGTGGTTTCCCCCATGCTGTTTTTGTGGCAGAAAGCGAGTTCTCAAGGGATCTGATGGTTTCAAGAGCATCTAGCATTTCTCCTGTAGCACTCACACTCTCTCCTGCCACCGTGTGAAGAAAACACCTGCTTCTGCTTCACAATTGCACCAAGATGATAAGTTTCCTGAGGCCTATCCAGCCAGGCAGAACTGTGAGTCAATTAAAACTCTTTTCTTTATAAATTACCCAGTCTCAGGTATTTCTTTATAGCAGTGCGAAAACAGACTAATACAGATGGTCTTTATGTCTTTAGCAACTTATAAATAGGAAATAAACTACCTGAGTCAGAACCGAGTTGGAATGCAACATGAGTTTATTGGCAAAATATATACATACATACATAAGAGGATAAATATTTGACATCTGGCTTCTTTTCTTTCATTAGTAATTCCGATGATGTCTAAAACAAGCTTTCTAAATCCCAGTCATTTGCATATTCAAAATAAGTATAATAATACATTGACTTAATATCTGCAGGCTGGAAAAATAAAACTAGTTCTCAATATTAGATATGTGAAATAATTTATTTTAAGTTACCTTTTATTTCTTTGTTCAGGTTATATTTCCAATTTTTAATCTAATTGTTTTTCAGAAAGGCAATTTTCTATGCTGTAGTTTGAAAATATTTTTCCTTGTAGACAATATCCCCAACTCACATACTCTCAAGTGGTTTGCAGTTATTAAGTACTTTTTATTCTCATATTTCAACCTAGTTATCTAATCTGTATTTATAATACAACAAAAAGAAAAAGGACCGAAAAGTTTAATGTTTTTTTAATAACTTTGCCATAATTTCTAGCCTTCATAGGAAAATAGGTATGAAAGGGCAGAAACAGACAAATATTGTTCAAGCTTTTATTTGTTCTTGGAAGAAAAGAAGTGTTTTAATTTTTATACAATGCACGAATCTTTACAGTGCCCTTGAATGTAAAATGCAATGTAATACCACACACAGTAACTTTTATTTCTCTGGGCATTGCCTGTAAAGCAAGGCAAAATTATTTGAAAAGCAAAAGAAAATCTTTGAACAGCATTTTTATAAAGTAAAAAAGGACTTCATTCCTAATACTTTTGATTGAATGCATCTCCAAAGAGAAAAGACAATCAGTGCAGTTAAATGTCCTGTCATATTCCAACAGAAACTTATTTCTCCTGGGTGGATTTCAGCTCTTCCTGTGAAGCTCTTAGGCAGTTCTTGGGCACCATTCCTTGTCTTAATGCTTTGCTTCTAAAATAGGTAAGCTTGATGACTTTAGATTATTGCTCTCCCTCAAAACTTAATCACATTTTACTTCTTTCAAGAAGATTTAGATACTCACAACGCCAGAGTCAACTAAAGATAATTTATTTCTCTTAAAAATTTCATTATTTGAATTTCTATAGGTCTGAGAAAGAATTTTTATTAAGTAGGCCTCTTCTTTTCAGATTTTCTTAGAATTTGTGGATACATCTTACAAATCTCAAGCCATATTGAAAAATAAAGCATGAAGAGAATTAAACAAGTATTTCAAAAATTTAAAATATAGTATGAAAACTGGAGCAATAGAATAGTAATGAGTTGTAACAGGTTTTCACATTGGGTTGGTTTTTTGATAGTACGTAATAATCCTTAAAAGTTAAGTGGATGCATTCAAAATACGATATTAAGTTAGTTAAGCGGATGCATTCAAAATACGATATTCTGTTTCTTAGAAGGGCTTTTGGGAATAATAGTGAGTATAGAGAGTTACTTGACAATACTGTCTTTGGATTTCTCTTTCTCTCTGATAGAAACAATAAAATTAAGTAGGCAAGAATGTATTTTTTTTTACTCATACACATGGCCAAATTATTGATGTATTAATACTTGATTATCATTAAGTGGAACTGAAGATTTTTTCAACTTTTTAAAATTGATTTGTTTTGTTTAGTTTTTTTGTTGTTGTTGTTTTGTTTTTTTAATTTTGAGACAGGGTCTCACTCTGTCACCCATTGTGGTGTGCAGTGGTGCAAACATGGCTCACTAAAGCCTTAACCTCTTGGGCTCCTGTGATTCTCCTGTCTTAGCCCCCTGAGCAGCTGGGACTACAGGCACATGCCACCATGTCCAACTGATTTTTTTTTTTTTTTATGTTTTGTAAAGATGGGTCTCCCCTATTGACCAGGCTGTTTTCAAATTCTTTGCCTCAAGCAATCCTCCTGCCTCAGCCACCCAAAGTGCTGGGATACATGCGTTAGCCATGATGCTGGCCATTTTCTAAGTTGTAGAACAAGTTTCTATCACTACTCTTCTGGAAATAACAACAAAATGATGCAAGAATGCTTGGGCAGGTGGGAGGAGCTCTTTCATTCATGAAGTGGCTTCAGACTTGTAGGATGGAAGTCACTCAATAATGCCAACCATAAACTAGATCACAAAGACTATCCCAAATGACCATCAGAATTAGACATGCTGGCAAATAGGCCACAGTGATAGGCTATTTAAATTGGTTCATCCATTTGACTTTATTTTCTCAAAGTAATCCAGGGGAAAAAATGATATAAGATTTCAGTTTGGTAGCATTTCTGTTTATTTGCAAATACAGTGCCTAATACTGTTCTAAGTACTAATTCATAAGTGTTAATACATTTAACTGATTTAGCATGCATAGGAAGTATATTCTATTGTTATGCCCACAACATAGATGACACATTTGGATATAGAGAGTCAAATCTTTTGTCTAGAGAATAAGTAACCTGGGAACCTGGAATGAGTAGGTCTACATCTAGTAGCTGGACATAGTGGTGCCAGCTGCTGTCTCCTAATGACTTCTGAAAAATTCACCTTAAAACACGTATGTGTGTGTATGTGTGTGAGAGTAGCTTGATGATCTAGTAAATCACAAATTAGAAAGTCAATACGCACTTTTGCTTAAATAGTATATTTACTGTGTTGGGATGTGGGAATGTAGGGACAATTTTAGTTAATTTCTTGACATGGTCAATAAGTTCAATAAATGTTGATCCTTTCCTGCTGCCAGAGGTCCCAGGACATTTATGTGATCCTTTGCCTTCCCTTAGATATCTACTTCACACTTTTTTTCTCCTCCATCACTAAGATTTCTTCCACTTCTTCACATTCTGCTAATGATTTTGCTCTTCTGTTCCCAAGAACAACAAAAGTAACCAAAGGAGAACTTCCACATGTTCCCACTGGAGCATGTTTCTATTGATACTGGTATCAATATGCCTTATTATTCCTTTTTTTTCTATTTCTGTACTCTTCTTTTTTCTACCTAAGGCCAATTTTTATGCATTCACTGTATTCATTAACTCTCAGCTTCTAAAAGATATCACTTTAGAAATTTTCTCCCTGTATTAGCTAACAAAAATATTGAACTACTGTATCATCTTTAAAAAACTCTCCTTTGACCCTGCATTATCTAACAGCTATGTCCTCCTCTGCAATCCAACCACATCAACACTCAACAGCCAAGGACTACTAGTAACAGACCTATATGGTTAACAATACTGAATTTAATTGTGATCCCCAACAAAGGAGAACACACAGTACAAAATCATTGGGCATCATAGTATGAGGATGTTAGAAAAGGCATATTATCAGAGCACCACCTGTGACGTTGATCACATTGGGGCCACTACCTGAGATATTGCCCACCACCTGCAGAGGTCTGGCCTGCAGATCCTGGCTCAACAATGGATGAATAAATGTACTCTCACACCTCGTTCAGTGTTTCAAGTGGGCCAGGGATGGTCAGCTGCTTTCAGAGGGTGAAATGCAACCAATCAACCATGACTCCCATTTATTCAGTATCAATTTCATAACAGAGGTTTAAAGGCAACACACTTGTGGATAATTAACGTAGTTAAAAGAGTGGTTTTATGAGTGATAAAATCGTTAGTTTCCAGGCCCAGAGTAAAGGCTATTACTGGGTAATTCCCCTTTGCTCTTCCTCTGAGAAAGCCACCCAGCACAAAGTTTACATGAGGAAACAGTTAAAGTAGAGACAAAGGGCTATGGGGTAAACAGATTTAAACTGGGAAAGCCTTATTTATTTTTGAAACAGAGTTTCACTCTTGTTGCCCAGGCTGGAGTGCAATGGCATGATCTCGGCTCACTGCAACCTCCGCCTCCATGTTTCAAGGGATTCTCCTCCCTCAGCCTCCTGAGTAGCTGGATTTACTGGCACCTACCATCACGCCTGGGGTAATTCTGTATTTTTAGTAGAGATGGAGTTTCATCATGTTGGTTAGGCTGGTAACGAACTCCTGACTTCAGGTGATCCACCTGCCTCAGCCTCTCAAAGTGCTGGGGTTATAGATGTGAGCCACTGTGCCCAGCCCACAGTGATAATTTGAATAGGATTAAGAGACAATTTAAGGTTCTTCAGTGGCAGATATTTAAAGACAACAACATTAATTACACATAAAATTATAATTATATCTTATCTTTTGCCAGCCTTTAAAGAAAATAATATAAATACCCCTCCATTTTATTTTATTGTGTTAGAGTATACTTTGTCATTTTTATCCTTTGTTTACAAATAATAATTTAAATTTCTTAAAAATACTTTAGGCCGGGTGCAGTGGCTCAGGCCTGTAATGGCAGCACTTCAGGAGGCTGAGGTGGTGAATCACAAGGTCAGGAGTTTGAGACCAGCCTGGCCAACTTGGTGAAACCCCATCTCTATTGAAAATACAAAAATTAGCTGAGTGTGGGAGCAGGCGCCTTTAATAGCAGCTATTTGGGAGGCTGAGGCAGGAGAATTGCTTGAACCTGGGAGGTGGAGATTGCAGTGAGCTGAGATTGCACCACTCCACTGCAGCCTGCAGCCTGGTGACAGAGCAAGACTCCGTCTCAAAAGAAAAAAAAAAAGAAAAAGAAAAAACAACAAAAAACTTCAATATGTAAAATACTTCTCTACTATACTCTGAATCTGTCATCTGGAAGAGTTTTGACAGCAAATAATACTTAGCAATGGCTCAAACCATTAGGCATTTATCATTTTCTTCATAAATACAATGAATAATAATGTACCACTTAAAACATTTTATGATATTTTCAATAGCAACCATAATTTCAGTTAATATTTTTTTAAAAATTCTAATTTTAAATTAATACATAATTTCCATTAAGTGAGTCTATATCGAACCAATCAGATACTCTGTCATTCACGTAATATTAAAAAGTGATATTGGTTACGATCTTTATAGACCTTTATTTTTTTAAAAAAATCAATTGGTTTATTTAAAAATTAGTTATTATCACCTAATATTCCAATAACGGGATATGACCATAACTAATAATTATAACTAATTTTTAAATAAACCAGTTTTATAAACTACATATATATATATTTTATAGATCAACTCTTAGAATTTTGCAACAACAAAAAATATTGATACGTGGAAAAAAATAAATTCTGATTAGCAGGTCTCTGGCAATCACCATAGAAACTATTGTACTTCCAAGTCTGCATTGTATGCATCAGTATTTCCATGTGCAAATCTATCATATTTTATTTTATCTATTTTGATTTATCTGGGGAAGTAAGATAATGCTGTTTTTACTATTCTGTTTCTACTGTAATTAAATCTTTCGTTTGTTATTTATTAAGTGCAAAAGAGGAGATTGCTTTTCGTGATCTGGCAGAAGCCAGACTGTGTCAGGTTGTAGTTTCAGAAAAGCATTTGGAAAAAACATGCCTTCTAACTGTGAAAATACTTGCATTGCATTTATACATTTTTTTTAAGAATCTGGAACCTTCCCTAGCTTTTCTTTATATTTCTTGATCTTGAGATTTTTTGAAAAACATAGGCTTCTTATTTTGTATAATATTCTTTTATGGTTTGTATTGTTTCCTACTTAGAAATAGGTTATACACCAGCACTTTGGGAGGCTGAGGCAGACAGATCACAAGGTCAGGAGATTGAGACAATCCTGTCCAACACTTTGAAACCCTGTCTCTACCAAAAATACAAAAATTAGCTTGGCGTGGTGGCATGTACCTGTAGTCCTAGCTACTGAGGAGGCTGAGGCAGGAGAATCGCTTCAACTGGGGAGGCGGAGGTTGCAGTGAGCTGAGATTGCACCACTGCACTTCAGTCTGGGTGACAGAGCAAGACTCCATCTCAAAAAAGAAAAAAATAATAAAAAGAAATAGGTTAAACATATCTGTTAGGAATAAAACAAAAGCAATATTGTGTCCTCAGTACCTCATATCAGGAGGCATTTCACAACAGCTTTTTCTAATCTTATTGATCAGCTAATTAATTGGTTCAGACAGTGTTTGCCATATTTCTGCACCACAAATTATTTTTCCTCTGTAATTAGTAAATATCTTGTGAAAACAAATTTTGAGTGTTGTGTAAACAACATGTTTATTGTCTAATGTTATGCACTAGTTTTTAATAACCTTTGACGAATTACTGCTTTCATCATTCCTTCAATATTTATTGGTTGGCATCCTACTACAAGAAAGTACTTTCAATAATCTTTAATTTATTTATTTGTTTGTACCAGCATGGACTCATGGATTACATTTGTTTTGCTAGGTTATAATCCGTGCTATTAAAGCAATGTCCTTGTCTGGAGTAATACCCGAAGTTTGTTGTCCCACAGCCATGGAAAACTAGGATGTGGACACACCACATCCTAGTTAAGAGTGGAAATTTAATAGGCAAAAGAAAGAGAAAAGCTCTCTCTGCTGCAGAGAGAGGGTTCCTGGAGAAAATGGGTTGCCACGTCTGTGATGAAGTGCAGAAGGTTATATAGATGAGCTTGAGGAGACAGTGTTTGATTTACATAAGGCATGAAAGATTGGTAGGACCAGGTATGTCATCCACATGGCTTGCAAAAATCTGGCCACCTCTACTCTAATCTTTTATTATGCAGTTGGGTTCTCTACCTGGCCAGTGCCATGTTGCCTGCTTCTTTTACTGTACGCATGGTGACAAAGAAGAAGGAAGATGGAGCCTCCATGTTGAACATACTTGGCCCACAGTAGCCTTTGTCTGCAGCTCTGTTTCTCAGGCTGTTCTTTGTTAGAAAGGTAACAATTTGGGGGCTGCTTTTTATTCAAAGGAAAGCCCTGCAGAAGACCCCTTTACCCTAACTGTCTGCCTAAATAATTTCTTACTAGCTCCTGTATCACTCAGTATTAGTACTTGTTTTGATGGTCAAGTTGCAAGACTATTTGAAGTACTTCAAATTAATGATGATTATAAAACTTTCCTTAATATAGAGACCAGTTGGTTCCCTGGATAGTTTTAGAATTAACATATAAAGATTTTTATTTGCTGATCCCCATGCTGGAGAACCTGACTGAGGCACCTGCTGGGGAATTTTTTAAATTTATTTATTTAGACAGAACCTTGCGCTGTCACCAGGCTGGAATGCAGTGGTCTGATCTTGGCTCACCGGAACCTCCTCCTCCCGGATTCAAGCCATTCTCCTGCCTCAGCCTCCCGAGTAGCTGGGACTACAGACATGTGCCACCACACCCAGCTAATTTTTGTAGTTTAAATAGAGACAAGGTGTCACCATGTTGGCCAGGATGGTCTTGATTTCCTGACTTCATGATTAGCCTGCCTTAGCTTCTCAAAGTACTGGCATTACAGGTGTGAGCCACCAACCCCGGCCGGGACGTTTTTATGGTACTTATTAGTGATCAGGAGGAGAGGATGCCCAGAAATGCAAAGCTTTCCATACCTAGAAATGCTATTCCAGTGTACAATATGAAGTCTGCAGATATACACTAAACGAGAATTCCATTATGTAACAAGAATTACTATGATTTAGGTAATCCAGGAACCACATTCAGAGAAAACTGTCTAGTGGCTCTATAGTAATAATTTTCTTTAACTCACTGTTGGATGGCCAGTCCCCACCCCATACAGATGCTTCAACAGAACTTCTAAATTAATGACTGAACGGTAAGATTTGTAGAAGCTGAATTGAAGATGGGGAAGAATTTCAACATGAATTATAACTAATTTGAATAATAATTTTCTATAAATATCCTACTTTCTTGTTTTAAAATTTTTTGGTCTTTTTTTTTAATACTCCTATTCTGCTCTAAATTATTGTTCTTTCAAGCCACATTTTTTAAAATCTTGCGCTAACAGTTTGAATGGATTTAGGAATGCAGGCACCTTTTTCTATTTTTTTTAATATATTAATAGCCTTGAAGATGACTTCAACTGCAAACATAACATGTTATGGTAATTATCATAACAAAACTGTCGCTTGCCTGTTTCTGATAGTTGTGTTTGTTTCTCAGTATAGACAATACTGAGTATTCTTGTTTCCATCACGCCACTTCTAGGCCTCATCTATTATGTTTGAGTCCTTCACTTCTAATCTTCACAGTTGCTCAAATTGTATATCAGAAATTCTTTTGCATTCTTGTTTGATTTGTATATACACCAATGTGGTGTTATGAAGGTGAACTGATATTTAAAACTTAAAGACTTGCCTACATAAATTTAACCATAAGCCCAGCTCACACATTTTCTCACTGAAACATAGATCTTAAAAGGTTTATCTTTTTAGGGACGTCTGCATTCTGACCACCTGGAGGAAAAACAATAAACTTTAATTACTTATACTTACCTACGTACGTATGTGATGTTAATACCTACATTTAACAGGTGAAATTACCATAATATTATATGAATCTTTAAACTTTAAGCTTTCCTAATAGTGTTAAGGCAGAATGGACTTGACCTGGTTCAGGTCCTGCCCTATCATTCAATGTTTGTGGAATGCTAGCCAATTCATCGAAATTCTTGGAGTTTCACTTTCCTTGTGGGTTAAATGCTGGTAATAATACATGTCCTCAGAAAATATATGTGCAATAATGGTGAAATATACCTTATATAAATAAATTTCTTAAGTTTCAGTAAGGAGCATTTTGTGACTTAAACCTCTCCTGATATAATTATCCATAATAAAAGTAATAATGCATAATGCATATTAAAAATTTCCTTTTTAAATAATCTGTATACATTATTCAACGAATTATCTTCATTTTGGAAGCTAGATATTACATTTTTGGACTAAGGAAAGTGGAATATAAACCTTTTTAAGGTTTTTATATAAGTGAGACTTTTTTTTTGTCTCTTCCACATGCTTATAGTCATATTCATGTTCTGCTTAATCCATCATGAACTAGGAGACTAAGTTTATTCATTTATTATTCCTTTTGATGAGGCAAATGAATAGCTTTAAGTACAAAGGATCTGTGCCTGTCATACAACCCTGGCCTTGTTAACATCTTAGGAAAACAAGTAGTGACATCGTGCTCTCCCCTGAAGCTCCTTTGATGCAAAAACAAGCAAACAACAACAATAACAAAACCGAGCAATCTTTACCTTGAACTAAAACAAAGAGAATTCCCTTTACCACCAAACTGTGAAATGGCAAAAGCACAGGTCAATTATCTTTATGAAACTTTAAATCAAATTATCAAAGACCACCTAGAAGTGGCATCAATCAGAATTACTCTATGATACATCTACTGAGAGCTGAAGAATTGACCCAGTCCTCAGCTCACTCCCTTTTCTGGCTATTGAGTATGTTGTTAAAAGGATTTTGATGGACTAAAGAAGTAAGAAGAGAGTACTTGAAAGAGAAGAAAAAACACAAAATCTTGATTTATGCCACTTAAACACTGATTATATTGTATTTTTCCTGTACAACCTAAATAAATCACCCTTTTATTCGAGGAAAAAGATAGCGCTTCATTTTGATCTTCAATAACCACAGAGAAAGTAATCCAAAACACCACAGAGAAAAAAGATAAATGAAAACACAGAACTCATATTTAATTTTCTGATTTTAATTAAGATTTCTTGGGTATCCTAATCACTTTTCATAGGTGTGCCTCACATTTTGATGAATGTACACAATTTATTTTTGCTAGAATTGAAGCTTCATAAATTTATAACAATATTGGTTAAAGGGACCATTAAGCTGAATAAATTAAACCAAGTCATACAAAGTGGGTAAAGCTTCCTATAAAGTTAGTGGCATAGGAGGCATCAGGTGAAGTTAAGCTATCATTAAAAAGTGAAAGACACCTGGCATGGTGACTCCCACCTGTAATTCCAGCATTTAGGGAGGCAGAGGCAGGAGGATGACTTGAGGCCAGGAGATAAAAGCCAGCCTGGGAAACATAATGAGACCTTGTCTTTAAAAAAAAAGTGGGGACAGTGGAGGTGTCAAATAAGGCAATGGAAAATTTTGGTATTCTGATTAGCAAGGATCACACTAGTTAAAAGCATGTTAAACTCCATATTTTATCTTTGTCCCTTATGTTCTTGCAGATTATCTTTTTTTCTCTATGTGGCAGACCAGTGAATTTCTTGCATTCTATTTTTTAGCTTCACAAGTTTCTATTGCACAGTATCTAATATAGTACCTATACTCTCCATAGTACTTTTAGCTTCAAAGGTATATTTAAATGTTAAATACGGTATTTGGTTATTTTGCAAGAATACACCATCATAGATCTGTATTATTATTACTATTATTACTTGTGTTTCATTCTCTATTTTACACATAGCTTTTTCTTGTCATGTTTCTGATAATAACCATGTCTGAAGTTCTTGAGATTGCTGTGAACCATCTCCTTCATGGTGGGTTATCTTCTGTGTTTGGTAATGTTTGACTACTAACTCATATTTGATCTAAAATAATCTATGGGATATAGAGGTGAAACTGCCCTCAAATGACATTAGCACCTTTATGGGTGTTGGTTTGATGCAGGTACCTTACTGCTTTCCATGGACCCAGCTCTGGGTTGGAGTTGCCCCCATGGCAATTTCAGTGGACCTGTTTGCTGACAGTTTAGCTTCATAAGATTTAGGTTTTTCTTTTTGGCAAAGGTGGAGGGTTTGTTGGGATTTTTCTTCTACCCTTGAGAGCCAATTATTCAAACACGAGTTTATGAATCTGCAAAGCAGGTAACCCTCAGAAAATCTGGCCTGCCATATTTTTGTGCTATTGTCTATTCTTACAACAACATACCACCCCAAAGACGTAATAGAGAATAGATAGAGATATACTGGTGAAATGCCACCTTAATGACAATAGAAATATTTCTATTTTCTCATTACATTGAAACAGAATTTAATGTCACTTCCTGATTAAGTTATTTTTAAGAAAGAATACTCAAACAAGTTTCATAATCCTAGTAAGGGAACTAAAGCCTAATTAAGATTGGAAAGACCAATTATTAGAGTTTCAGGTATCTTCTTGTCCTCCAAACCATCATTTACTGACAGTCTAAGATATTAAAAAAGATAAAGGGCAAAATATCCCTATTATTATTATTAGTTTCTTTCTTTCTCCTCCTCATCCTCCTCCCCCTCCTCCTCCTCCTCCTCCTCCTGCTGCTGCTGCTTCTCCTCCTTCTTCTTCTCCTTCTTCTTCTCCTTCTCCTTCTCCTTCTCCTTCTCCTTCTCCTTCTCCTTCTCCTTCTCCTTCT
>NW_022436970.1:11571173-11591933 GCF_009761245.1 Sapajus apella | reverse complement strand
CTTCTCCTTCTCCTTCTCCTTCTCCTTCTCCTTCTCCTTCTCCTTCTTCTTCTTCTTCTTCTTCTTCTTCTTCTTCTTTCCTCTTCTTCTTATCTTCTTCTTCTTTCTTCTTCACATTTACTTTATGTGTTTTTTTGGCATGAGTTACAGTTATTTCAGGCATCAAAGTTTCTCCTTAAAAAAACCTAACAATACCTAGCTTGGGTCAGTCACAGATTTATAAGAAAATTGAAATCAGGTATATGTTAGAATGTTCTGGAACTTAAAATTATATATCTATACAAAATTTATTATAATATTTTACATTAAAAAATCAGTCACTTAGAAGAAAATTTTAAATTTTAATTACAATGATACTCATTTTCTGTACCGAATTGTCAGGAGGTATAAGTTGGAAACCAGGTTGGCACCACCATCACAGCTTTCGATGATGACAACAGAAGTATTCATTGCTGTGTCTCAAGTCTTTTGAGGTACCAAGAATTGTGGAAATTGTTTTATTCTATATACCTTACTCTGTGACAATTAAAAAAAAATTTTTTAAAACAGCAGAACACGCAAGAAAACACAAGAATACACTGAGCTCTCGTATTCTCACAGCTTGTTTTCCTACACTTCATTCCAGTTCAGAGTACACTTTGTATACAGCTCTGCACTTGTTAATTCTGAAACAGTACTCTATTTCTTACATTTATTTTAAACATCTCAAATACTGAATATTGTAGGAGTCTATTTGCCTAAAAGATAGCACTTCAGTTGAACGAAAATAATCTACTCTGGTTCTGACATACATCTTGACCTCAGGTTTTATGCTTCATGTCTCATTTCCAAGGCTAAGTGAACTGGATTTTCAGGATCAATTCTGCGGTCAATTGAATTAACATTTTTAAGACTCTTTTATATCTATATATTTATACAAGTTACTCTTATATAAGCAAAAACATTACAAAAGTGGATTTCTTTTTAATGTAATTGTAATGGAATCTCATAAACATAAATAATTACAGTTTCATTGAAAATAATGTTGTGTGTTTTACTTATGTGAACTGTTCATTCCTCTAAATTTGAGAAAAAAATTCTGAAATCTGTAGTAAAGAGAAGCTTTATAAATGTGCATTTTTTTCAGTATTTTCATATAATTGTAGAGGTTGGATTTAATACACATCTTAAAAACTAAAACCAAAATATTTAAAAGCCATTTGCTTTACTTCAACATTTCACCTCAAATTGTGTGTGTTCCTGCATGTGTGTATATATGTGTGCACTTTCTCTTTACAAATATATATACATACACACACAATTCAAAGACAAATACATAATATGTATTATATATAAGATGTGTAGTTATTTTTCCTTTTATTTTTGGGTATTTAAAATTACTGCATGTAAAATGAAATTGCTATATAGGTATCTACGGTTTTAAAAAGTTGATTGGTCTTAAAGTATTGGTCATATTCCAGATCTTAATATACAAAAACATAGTGTTTATACTCACAAAAATAGAATATGAAGCAGTAGGGTAGTGATTCATATATTTTTTCCTGCTTATAAAAATACAAACCATTAACATTAATCATTAATAGTTATAATCATTAATAAAATGATTATAACTAATCATTATAATAAACCATTTGCATTAATCATTAATAACTATAATCATTAATAAAATGAAAATGCAAAAGTCTAAGTTTTTGAATGAAAGTATGCTGTATTTTGCAACATTTTCATTAGTTACATAGTTACTAATGTATTTGTTTCTAGTGTCTGTTCACATGAGCATATAATAACCAGATAACTAATAAAGTTGCAAACAGAGCTTATTAACATTTATCTTACGAATATGGCATCACTGACAAAAAGTAGTATCCACTGTATATTACTTTTTTGTTTCCTAGAGTTTCTTCAAATATAAGAGGTTAAGATGAGCTATTGTGAGATATAAGAAGTGATTTTGAGTCATCAAAACAAGAGTACATTGCATTCAGGATTATTTTCGTGTTAAGCCAATATCATTGCATTCTAATTTTTTCAAGTGTATAAATTATTAATTACACATATGTCACTGTGACTTAAGAAAATATTGCATTCTCTAGAACTTCATTTTCTTTATCTACTCTCGATGTCTGGAAGGCCACCTAACTTATCCTCATTATTGTCTTTTTATTTTCTCTATTCCAGTGTTTGTGTTCAGCAATGAGGCTGGCATTATCTAAAGGCCTTAATCTTCCACTCAGTCAGCATCATAAATGGGAAAAATTTCTTCTTTTATTTATAATCCTATGCACATGTGGATATCAGTAATTCATATGAATGATTGAATTAGGTTGAGTTAAACTTCAATCTTTTAAGATCTTATGACTGTATTTGAGTAGCTTCAGTTAGTTATGACAATTATCTCTTTGAATATTCTTTCCCAATTTAGAATACCAAATTGCATGTATTTTTCCTTAATGTATATTTCTCCAAACAGAAATTTTCTGTTTACCATATAACAATAATCAACTTTTTACATAATTTCCCATAATAAAGCTTTATATTTTTATAGTGTTTTACAATTTACACAGTCTTTCACTTAATCATTCACAAGCCTCTGAAACAGGATAGTCATTAACTCAATTTTAATCATGAAGCTATAAAAATTCAGAGAATTATAATGGCATCTAGGGCACAGCAAAAATATGGTGAAACTGAGCTTCTGACCTAGATTTTATAACCGAAGACCAGCAGTAACTTCTGGTATACCACACTGATACCAAAGCCCAGTAACATTTCATAACAAATTATGCACATTCTATATTCTGTGTTAACAATGAGATTAAATCTACACAAAAACCTGTGACAACTATACACATAATTCAACTAAACGTTCTTTCCTTAGTCACCAAAATCCTTATCCTAATATAAATTAGATTGTTATAGCAAATAAGATATTTCTTTTTTCATTGAGTACCATATTTTCTAGTCTTATTGCCCAACAGTCACTTGGCAAGTGACAAGAATACACCAGCACTAACCAGGCATTATGAGACTCTTATTTTTACATTGCTTCAGATACATTTCTCAACATTCCTAATCACACACATAAAAAAAAAACCACACACACAGGCACACATCCTTTTCAATTAAATTCTGAGACAGTAGAAGTGAGCATAATATGAAAAAATCTCAGAATGGAATACACACTGCCTGCCTTGATTTGCTTGAAAAATTACCAATAGAATTATACTTTACTATGTGTGCCAAATCACAGCCTTAAACACCTCCCATTTTTCTTAAGGGCTTATCCCACTCTTCGAAAATAATATCAACTACATTTAAAATGTAAATGCTATTATTCCTTTCTTGATCCTTATTATATCCAGCCAGCCAACATAATTGTATTAGCTTTCATTGCCAACTTTCATACACCGTCATTCACACAATATATATTATTAATACACTAACAGAAAATAGATTAGTTTATCTATTAGTTGTCATACATATTTCACCTGCCTTCAGGCAGTTGACCAGAAAGAGTTAAAAAAATAGTTGAGGCTTTCATCAATTTTAATTTGATCAGGTCAACTGTAAATAAACCTTTAAATGGTGACTTAGAAAATAATTAGGGTTATTATTAGAACATTTTGTAAGTCAATACATGTTAAATTGAAAATCTGAAGATTAATATTTACAGCTAGTGCTTAAAAACTTTAACATGTTTAAATCATTTAGCCTCTTGTAGTATGTTTAGCTTACTTTGTTTTAGGCTCCTTTACATTTTATATTTCAATATAAATGCTAACACTATTTGCATTTGCATTTCTTGGGCACGTGGATCATATTACAAATGTCACATCTACATTGTATAACTATGCAGTTGACATGAAAATAATTGCCTATGTCTGCTTATCTTCCAATGTTGTAAATGTAATTGTGCATGAAGATAAATAATTTAAAACATTCTCAGAGGGCAGAGTGAAAAGGCAGCTACCATCACTTAACCACTATTACTTCCTGCATGTATTTTGTAGACAACTAACTTCATTTGCAGTCATCAGCAGAGCTTTCTGGCAAAGAAAGCTATTTGCCAGTTCCCAGATCTGGTGACTGCTTATAGAAAAATCTACTTATTGCCTCCACAGTGCTACCCTATTTTTCCTTGATGTCTCTTTCCTGATTTTGTTCTTTAGCTAGCTGATCTTAGAATATTTCTCAGACTAATTTGTGAATTGAGATTGATAATTTAGGCTTAATCTCCAAAAGTCCATTTTCTTGATAAGATTTGATTTTTATATTTTTATGCTGATTTTAAAGTATGCAATGATGACAATTCAGATGAAGGGCTTGGCTATATTTCCTTGACATAGACAGTAACAAGTGAAATGCATCTAATTTTTGAATAAATTAAACTGTTCAAAATGGGCATAACGTGGCACGCCCTGAGTTTCTATTGGTACTCCTGTACGGACAAATGGAAAATATTTAAGCGTATTGGCTTCCTGAACTATTATCTCTACTTGAAACTAAGCCATTGCTTTCCATAATGAAGTGAATCCTCTCCCTGTTTACAAGTAGCTCCAAGGATTTCACATCGGGAAATCACTACCACATGCATTTATATTTAGTAGTAAAATATAGCATAAATTCCTTTCATGTCATTATTTTAAATCATATAAATTCATACTATATTTACAATTATGAAATTTCCTTTTATAAAATAATTTAAGCTGTAGAGTGCTAGTAAATGTTTAACAACTTGTTCTCCAGAGAAAATGGTAGTGTGTGCTGATTACTGTTGTGGTCTAAATAATCCCACTATGGCTGACATCAACCAACCAAAATGATATCACTGCACCTGGAGTTGGGAAGAGATGTGCATAATTAGTTGTTGTGAGCTCATTCTAGTTGGTTTCAGAATAATACTAAATTTAAGCAACTTAATATATATTTATTTAAATGATTTTTGGAGACTCTTCCAACTAGATTTAAGATTGATTTTGTCAATTAACTCTTCAATGTCTGTTTTAAAACAAAGCCTACATTTCAAGTATTGTCATACTATGATATATAGCATTAGATTTCAGAAGAAAAAATAAAACTAAAATAAACAACAGTAAAAAATTCACCACTATTACAATTAATCTTAGAATACTTCATATAAATCCTCCCTATATTAGGAACATTCTTCTTCCAGCCATATCAAGAAATTTTTTTTTAATTTTAAAAAATACCACTGAATCAAATTTATACTCTATTGATATAATCATACACACATAAATAGCAATTGGGTATATGCAAGAATTTTAAATTATTATTTAAATATCAACCTTCCTTTTTCCAATCTATCACTGGCAAACATTTAACAAAAAATTAGTGAGAAAATACAAACGTTTTAAAAGGAGAGAAAACAGAGTGAATGATGTGTGTGCATTCCTTTTCTAAAATACATCCACACCTCCATTTACTGATATGCAACAACCAGCAGTTTGGAGAACATAATCCAAATGTACTAAACTATTTTATCTTCTTGCAGACAACAGGAGAGTTATTACAAACTGTTTTCTCAGAGCCTTGTTGATTTAACATATATATAATTTCTGTATCACGCTCTGATTTTATTGAACTGGGTTTAAGTACACTGTTTTTTGTTTTAATTTGAAAAACCTGCATGTGTAACTAAAAGTTATGAACAGTGTCTTTCACTCTGTTATATATAGTTCTAATATATATGCATATTCATACAGCAAGAAGCATATCTATATAGTCATAAAACAATGTCTATAAAACTTTATTCAAATTAAAGGACTGTTTGCAGATAATCAAATTTATTGAATTATTTATTTTGATGAAGCTGAAGGCCACTTTTACATACTTCATTTCTAAAGTTGGGCTGCAAGTTTACAGAATCCTACATAGTTCTTTTTTGTGTAATCAACATATTAATATTCTAATTCCACTGTCTGTCTTTCAAAAAGCACTTTTAGAACATGATTCTCTACACAGTGTTGACTGTTATTAGGAACCCAACAATGAATTATTTTTAAAAGGAGAAAAAAAGGAAAAAATAAATCCATTCTTACTTGAATATATATGCACATTAGACTAGTATTAATCTAGGAAAAATAATAGGTAGCAATATTATTTTGGTAATGAAAATCATACTCTAAGCAGCTCATCTTAAATTTAAACACATGACGACTTGGCAATTACCCTCCTTCCTTTGGCACATTTAAACCACATAGAAATTATACATTGTTTGGTTAATTCTCGAGGGACATGTTTGCATCAGAATTTAAACACAGGTTTTAATCTTTATAACATTATATTATTTAAGATTTTTTAAAAATCAATATTTTACTCAATATGTTTGCAGCAAGAAAGGCTGGAAAACGGATTCTTGAAAGTCTTTGGAGCACGTGGAACTCATGACCTTGACAAAAAATTCTTGCATCAAAGAAAATCTCAATTTTCTCTGAAGTCTTTCCAAAATACAAATATTTTATTCCAATGTTTTGACATTCTAATGGCTCAGAGGAACAATTTATATGTCCTTGTAGCTGTGCTCCTCTTTGAGATGTGAACTGCAACAGGGCTCGATTGCTTTACTATTATTTCTCCATTTCCATGCTTCATTTCCTTCATGTAGCTTGGGCTGGAGAAAAATCAGCATGTTCTGATGAGTTTAATACTATGAGGCAGTATGATGGACCTGAATTTAGTGGAGATTGGAGCTCCGAAATAAATACAACACCATGTGTCAAATGAAAAAGAAAAGATATTCTCCTGTACAAATCAGAAGAGATAATAAAAATCAATGAATAGACAGCAACTTTTTTTTTTATCATACCTACTCAAGCATCTCAAAACAATCACAAACTTTAAAAATTATTTACCTTTCTCTTATTTGGAACACTTCATAATTTATTGGATAAACAATGGTTTATGTTGCCTTAAACCAAATTTTATCAGCTTTTGTGGTAGGGTTTTCAGTTAGGAAGGAATTTCTGAGAATTTACATATTGCTAAATAAAATATTTCTGCTAATCAAGAGCAATAGAATTCTGCTGGATTCTGTAATATAGTAAGCTATAAGCATCTCTGTAAATTAAATTTGTCCCAAGTTTTGATATGCAAGGAGTTCCAGGGTGTTTCAATAGCTCATCATGTTCTATTCCTCTCAATGACAGTACCATGAAGGTATGTACAGGGCATCTTTGACTCACTGACGACACAGGGCACTACTTTCTCATAGAGGTTTGGTGCCTTTGCAGGTATATGAGAGTTGCTATCTATTCACAAACCACTGAGCATTTCTTTTTATCAAAAAGCCTTCAAATGCTCAGAGTCTGTGGTCAGTGCAGTCCCTTAGAGAAGTCTAATGAAGATATGCCTCACCAAGGCAGAAACCTAAACAATTAAAAATGGAGAAGTATTTACAACCATCTTTCTCCAGCAAGTGGAGTTCTTGTTTTCTGTATGTAGTGTTGCTGCTGTTGTTGTTGCTGTTTTTTGTTGTTTTTTTTTTCTGCTACTTTTTCTTCAGTACATTTCAAATTAAGGTTCCAAGGCTATGAGTACAAACTCTCCTGGCCAGTCCCATACATGTCCGCAAGTCGTTTAAAGCGAGGTCCCCAGTCACTAAGGTAGTCATAGTTCTGATCAGAGTTTGAGCTGATAGAATCTAAAGAGCTGAGTGATTCAGCAACTGAGCCATTTCCTTCAAAGGCATATGTCTGCAGAGAGTCATAAGGAGGAGCACCAGGATCAACATCAGCTTCTTTTAGTCTTTCCCAAATAAATTCCCTAAAGATGACATTATCTGGGATGCTTTTAAAAGCTGGTCGACTCAGGAACTGAATTTCTGGAGTCACATCCCTCCGGGTCTTGGTGTCTCGGATGACGTTGAGGTTTCTCAGTGCAGCCATGTCAAATGCTTCCGTGTCCTCCTCTCCCCCGCCCTCATCATCATATCTTACAATGTTTTCTCTGATGTCTCTTTCTTCGTCAAAAATAAGGGGCTCTTTTTTCCGTCTTCTCATAGTGACAATCAGGAGGATCAACACTGAAACAATGAGACAGGAAGAGAAAGTTTCAGTAAATTCACCCACTGACCCACGTCATGTTAAAATTAGGCCTAGGATGCTGAGTTTTCTTTCCTTTAAAGAGAAATGAATTGGCCACCTACTTCCACGAGGATTCACAGCAGTAGATGTGCTAAAATTGCTAAAATTGCTTTAAAATAGAACACTTTTATACATCAAGGAACCCTTTTCCACACCTGTTCAGAACTGATGTCTCCCTCTTTAACGTAACCTCCAAAGTATTTGATAGAAGGAACTGAAGGGCCAATTCATAATAAATATAATCATTTCAAAGCCAGAAAACACAAAGGGATTTTTTTTTTGAACTCGTTAATTGCTGGAAAGGCAACTTGACATTCATAAATATTTTGTGTCTAATTTAACAACTGCAATTTCAGAAAGAAATGGATTACAGCATTCGGTCAGGTTCTTTGAAGAAATGCCTGCTCCTTCTCTATGAAAGTCAACTGTTAAATAAAATCCAGCATGTCAGGCCATTTACAAAGATTAAAAGCTTCTCTATAATAAATTGAGTCCCACTTTCATGTATAAAATACTGAACTTGGTCTTTATCCATTCTACCTACAGAAAGAATACAAGCTGTGAGATTTTCAGTATCTGTCAAAAATAAATTTAAGAAATGAATCACCCTTTTAATGTTAGGAATTTATCTTCCTATATCAAAACTAATAAATCTTAAAGCCTGAGGTTGCACTGTAAAGCAAATAAGAACAATTACCCTGGCTATTTCAGGGACTTAAACCAACAATATATTCTGTGCATTTTTTCACTAGTATACACAAATAAGGAAACTGACCTGGCCTCTGAGTGACCACATGTTCCTTGAATTGGGAATACATTTGATTTCATGGCCACTTTAATTAAACTGCAATGAAGTGAAAAGGGTATTCTTGAATTTTGGAATTTAAAAATACGTAGAGTAGTGAATTATCTTTATTTGTCTATAAATACCTTTTAACAATTTATATTGGATCACCTTAAGATTTTTTTCTGGAAAGCATAAAGAGCCCAAGATATACATAGATTATCATTTAAGGTACATTATTGTCATCATATTTTTAAAAGGGGATATAAAATATTTTTATTTAAAGTATCTGGTGAACTTTTTACTTTGGCATTAGAAATACTTTTGAAAGTAAATATATAAAACCAAAAAGGACAGGTCAAGGTCCTTAACTGCAGTGAACTTAACTGCAGTAACTAGGGGTGAGGCATACTCCATCCTCCACCTCACTCTACTTTCAAGAACCCAAAAGCTAAGCCTTATCTAGTTTTAAATAAAATAAATTTATCTTTAATGAAAATACCTGCTTTCTTAAATATCTGTCGGCTATCTGCTTTAACAATACCAACAGGAATGCCACCAGTGAAGAAACTGTACTGGTGATCTGTGGAAATAGTTGTGAAACCAATTGTTTTTGTGGCATTTTTCCTTTTCTTTCCCACTGGACTCTACCCTACTGATCCTCTCATAAGCTTTGCACTTTATGGACCACCTACAGTTCATAGACGGATACACTTCGGAGCTTTTCTGGCCACCTTCTCATGCTCTCTTTCTTTGTGCTCCTGTTTAATTCATTTGGATGCTTTCAACCAGCTTCACCAAAGGGGCAGATATGTATTAGGTTGATGCAAAAGTAACTGTGGTTTTTGCAATTAAAGTAACTGCAAAAATCACAATTACTTTTGCATCAACCTATGTTCAAAAGTTATTGTGTGAATATCTCTATGTTCCCATAAGGTGTGGTATTCAACTTCCTTCCCTGTTAAGTGCATTGTCCTTTCTTGTCTACTGAGAATTAACACTTTCACCACTCTAATCCCTTGTATTTCTCAAGGTACATGCCAGAATGCTACAACAGGAGCTGCAGCTTTGGTGTCAGGAAGGCCTTGCCCAACCTTCTTACATAGGAGCTGTGTGACTTTGGAACGAGTAACTTTTAAACTAACTGAAATTAGCAATATACAGTAACAATAGTCGACATCAATCTTCACAGTGTGGACTGAAGAGATAAAGAACATTGAAAATAACATAAGTAGAGTTAACAGAATCCCAGTTACTTATCAATATGCAACAGAGCAGGTTTTTTTTTAAAATGAAACAAACAAAGTAGAAAGTGTACCATATATGGCTAGGCATATGTACCAAAGATTAAATGGGAAATAGAAAAGGTGGTAGGGTGAGAAATGAAGGTCTGCACACAGGACATATTATTTAACATCCACAACAATTCTCTAGGGTAGGTGTTTTCCCATTTGATGGTTGTCTTAAACACATAAAATAATCTGTCTAGATGTAATTAAATGCACTGGTGAGTGGTGAGGCATACTCCACCTCAGTCTGTCTTCAGAGCCCTCATACTGTCTGTAACACTGTACGCTTAGTACTTTCATAGAAGGTAATTAAAAAACAAAGCCTAAGGGTGACAAGTATGAAAGCTCAAAAGGCAATTGCTTGCTCAAGGAAAGACAGTTTTTAAAACACATGGATGAATAAACAACTATTTTAGATTTATATACAACTTTAGTTCCCCCAAAATGAAAGTAATTGTAGTAGAAAGAAAGGGGAACCCAATAGGAATTCTTAGTGAGAAAACAAAGTAAAGCAGGGAGTAAAGAGGGATGCTGAGAGAGAATAGTGATGGGATGCACAGGTGGAGGCAGGTAGAAATAAGACATCTGTTACACATGTTGAACAGAAAAATTAAGGGAGAGGAATGTCCACCTGAAAACAAAAGGGTGTAAGAAATGAATAAGTATGAGAGTCAGTAAAGGTATAAATAAGTTATATCATAATTAGATGCTCTTTTAATTTATCAGTGTCCAAGTAGGCAAACATTTCAAAATTCTTCTTTCACTTAATTACAATAAATTTTGTCATAAATATATACCTATATATAGTATATATCAATTATTTCTTATATTCTATTGTAAATGTATTTCATGCTACTGATAAACTTGGCTTTTGATTCTCAAGTCTTCAATCAAAGTAAAACTCTAAAGTATTCATGGGTATAACAGCCCATAAGTACAATATACATCAAGGATATTAATGTCTGATGGAGTTTGCCTTATTTCCCACTCTTGTTCAAGGCAAAGAGAAACGTGGTATTTTGGAAGGTTAGATAATTTAACATTTGAATGACCTGATAGAATGTTAACTTCTAACCACATAAGCACATATAAAAAATAGGTTTTAATGTTTATTTAGAACAAGTATTAACTGTTTTTAAGAGACTACGGTGTTAATCACTGTATTAAAAAGAATACTCTGCTTAAGTCAGCATAAGATCATATATTTTATCATTCTATAATATTTTATCATTTGTCTTTTATCATTTATCTTTTCTGTCATATGGCCTCTACTTCTGAGTAGAGACAGAAGAAAAGTTTTAGCTCGAGCTGAAATCTAGCCATGTGTGACACTTACATTGTTCTGGTTGTTCAGGAATTTACATATCTCCTTAACAAATATATGTTAACCATTTACTAGATGCACTAAGTATGGTAGTGTAATGTTGCAAATGGAAGCAGACATAAAACATTTACTCGTGGACCTTATGATTTAGTGGGACCAATAGATATTGACCAAAACATTAAAATAAATAACTGTAAAAGTAGAATTGTAATAATTATTCCAAAGCAGGTAAGCATGATCTTATAAAGAAATATACTAGGGGAAATAGATGCAGATGAGAAAGACTTAACCGAGGATAGCTGGAGGCTGAGTGCAGGGATGGGAAGGAGATGTGGTGTGGAAGAACATGCTTGGTACACTGATGACAGTGAGCGGATACTTGAGGCCAATGTGGCTAAGAAGGCAAAGAAAGAGGTGAGGTACAGTTGGAGCTTTCTTCAGTTTAATTCATTGTTTAGTGGCTAATACTACAGGTTGAAGGCCCACATTTCATTTAATTCAATAATATTTTTTAATGAATACTGATTTCCTAAAACTGTAATACTGATTTGCTAAGCCATATGAAGGACAGTGACTTTGTTTTCTACAGATTTACCCTAAGCACAAAGAATAATACATGATAGTATGTGCTCAATAAATATTTGTTAAATAAATTAATAAATGATAGGCAAGGGAATGTGACTAGAAATACGTAGACTTGTTGGACTTGGCCATCAGCAAGTCCAACATTTTGAATAAAAAATAAACAGTTAAATATTATAGAATAAATTAAATATATAGGAACATAAAATATGCTAGGAAGATGTTGGTCTCATAAAATGAGTTAGGGAGGATTCCCTCTTTTTGTAACATTTGGAATAATTTCAGTAGGAATGGTACCAGCCCCTCTTTGTACATGTGGTAGAATTCGGCTGTAAACCCGTCTGGACCTGGACTTTTTTGGTTGGTAGGCTATTAATTGCTGCCTCAACTTCACACCTTGTTATTGGTCTATTCAGGGATTCAACTTCTTCCTGGTTTAGTCTTGGGAGGGTGTAAGTGTCCAGGAATTTATCCATTTTTTCCAGGTTTACTGGTTTATGTGCATAGATTTGTTTGCAGTAATCTCTGATGGTAGTTTGTATTTCTGTGGAATCGGAGGTGTATCATTTTTATCATTTTTTATTGCATCTATTCTAGGCAAAACCATTCAGGACATAGGCATAGGCAAGGAATTCAGGACTAAAACACAAAAAACAATGACCACAAAAGCCAAAATAGACAAATGGGATCTAATTAAACTTAAGAGTTTCTGCACAGCAAAAGAAACAATCATCAGAGTAAACAGGCAACCAATGGAATGGGAAAATTTTTTGCAATCTGCCCATCTGAAAAAGAGCTAATACCCAGAATCTACAAAGAACTAAAGCATATTTACAAGAAAAAAACAAACAACCTCATTCAAAAGTGGCCAAAAGATATAAACAGACACTGTTCAAAAGAAGACATTTATGAAGCCAACAAACATAGCAAAAATGCTCATCATCACGGGACATTAGAGAAATGCAAATCAAAACCACATTGAGATACCATCTCATGCCAGTTAGAATGGCAATCATTAAAAAAAATCTGGAGACAACAGATGCTGGAGAGGATGTGGAGAAATAGGAACACTTTTGCACTGTTGGTCGGAGTGTAAATTAGTTCAACCATTGTGGAAGACAGTGTGGCGATTCCTCAAGGATCTAGAAATAGAAATTCCATTTGACCCAGCAATCCCATTACTGGGTATATACCCAAAGGATTATAAATCTTTCTGTTATAAAGACACATGCACACATATGTTCATTGTGGCACTGTTTACAATAGCAAAGACCCGGAACCAACCACAGTGTTCATTAGTGATAGACTGGACAAAGAAAATGTGGCACATATACACCATTGAATGCTATGCAGCCATAGAAAAGGATGAGTTCATGTCCTTTGTAGGGATATGGATAAATCTGGAAAACCATCATTCTCAGCAAACTGAAACAAGAACAGAAGACGAATCACCACATGTTCTCACTCATAGGTGGGTGTTGAACAATGAGAACACATGGACACAGAGAGGGTCACATCACACACTGGGGTCTGTTGGGAGACTGGGGGCTAGGGAAGGGGCAGCAGGGGGGTTGGGAGGTTGGGGAGGGATAATATTGGGAGAAATGCCTGATGTAGGTGACGGGGGATGGAGACAACAAACCACCATGGCATGTGTGTACCTATGCAACAATCCTGCAAGATCTGCACATGAACGTAAAGTACAATTTAAAAAAGAAAAAAATGAAATGAGGTCATGTTCTTTGCAGGGACATGGATGCAACTGGAAGCCATTATTCTCAGCAAACTTGTGCAGGAACAGAAAATCAAATATTGCACGTTCTCACTTAAAAGTGAGAGCTGAATGATGAGAACGCTTGGCCACATGGGGGGAACACCACACACTGGGGTCTATCAGAGGGTCGGGGTGGAAGGAGGGAGAGTATCATGAAGATTAGCTAATGAATGCTGTGCTTAACACCTAGGTGATGGGATGATCTATGCAGCTAATTACCATGGCACATGTTTACCTATGTAACAATCCTGTACGTCATGCATATGTACTCCTGAACTTGAAATAGAAGTTGGAAATCAACAACAACAACAAAAATATGCTAGGAAAATATGTATGGAAAAGTGATTATTTCTGCTCAGGATGCTCAGAGAAAGTCTAACATAAGAGATGACATTTGAGAGGTGACATGAGAGATGAGTAAGCCTTTACCAAAAAACAGCATTAGCTATACGGTCTCTTAGGAACAATCATAATTTCTAATTAGCTATAAAATAGTTGTCTAAATTTTCATTGTCTACCACAGTTGCCACTAGCCACATGTGGCTATTGAGCACTTGGAATGTGGCCATTCTTCACTGAGGTGTGCTCTAAGTGTAAAATAAACATGTTGAAGACTTAAGTTTTGTTTTTTAAAAATAAAATATTGTCTCAATAATCTTCATGGATTACATATTAAAATGATAATAGTGTTAATAGTTTGGGGATAGTATGCTCAAAATATATTATTAGCATTTATTTCAATCGTTTCTATATACTTTTTCTAAAAAAAGCTAGGTGAAAATTTGAAATTACATATGTTTCACACTGATGCGTCACAATAAATTTATTTATGACAACTGATCTAAACAAAAGGCTCAAATACTAGAATAATCCTAACCGCATATGGTCTTAAAGTATTCTCGTATTTATTGTCAAATGGCATATTGAACAATAGAACAGTTACAATCACTGTAATTATTAGTGTCCCTATAAGGTATACTTGAAAAAATAACCTAATCAGAATAAAAAAATCTGCTAGCACAATCTGTATACAATTTCAATAATTTATTTTAAACAATCATCCACATCGATATGCAAGTAGAACTTAACCTTTCAATAACTGTCTATTGTTTAATGCCTTGCCATTTTTTGATCCTGTAGATTTACATAAAGTTTATTAAAAATCTGTCTGATTTTTTCTACCGGGGACTAATTAAGTTTTAATATTCTTTTTTCCTTTCTGTTTAATTTAGAAAATTGTTTAATTCAGTTTTTTACATTTTTTTACATTTTTGTTTATTTATTTATTTTAAAACAGTCACTCTTGTTGTCCAGGCTGGAGTGCAATGCTGAGATCTTGGTTCACCTCAACCTCTGCCTCTCAGGTTCAAGCAATTCTCCTGCCTCAGCCTCCCGAGTAGCTAAGATTACAGGTATGCACCAACACGACTGGCTAATCTTTCGTATTTTAAATAGACACAGGGTTTCTCCATGTTCATCAGGCTGGTAGAGAACTCCAAACCTCAGGTGATCTGCCAGCCTCAGCCTCCAAAAGTACTGGGATTACAGGTGTGAGCCACTGCACCTGGCTATTTTTAATTATTCTAGAGACAGGTTCTTACACTGTCACCCAGACTGGACTGATCATGGTTCACTGCAGCCTCAAACTACTAGGCTCAAGCAATTCTCCTGCCTCAGCTTCCTGAGCAGCTGGGACTCTGGGTACATACCACCATGCCTAGCTAATTGTTTGTTTTTTGCAGAGAAAGAGGTCTCGCTTGTTGTCCAGGCTGGTCTCAAACTCTGGCTTCAAGTGATCCTCTGGCCTCGTCCTCCCAAACTGCTGGGATTATAGTCATAAGTCACTGCACCCAGCTTAATTTTCTTTTAATATTTAACGGAGCTTGAATTTTGTTGGCTTCGGATAGATCAGAAATAACCATGATGATGAAACATGCTATCCTCACTCTTTTCAGGGTTGTCTTGAAACTTCTCCACTGTCTCCGGGCACACTATTCCATCAGCGCTCAAAAGGGAGGACATTAAGCAGAAACAGTTTCCTGAAATTTTGCAACCCACAACTTATCTTCATATACCCTCAAAAATATTAATTTGTATTTTATGTAAAGTTAGCCTACTCCACATTTCTACTTTCTTGTATCCTGATTGCTCTCAACCCAGAATAATTTGAGTTTTCCTCATTATTTCCAGGGACCAAGGCTACAAATGACTCATATTTTGCTAAACCCAATGATTACTTTGTGGTCTTTTTTTTTTTTTTTTTTCCTACACAGCATTCCTGTTCTATTGAACACAGAACTTCGTGGGTCAGCTATCTTGAACTTACCTAACAGTAAACATCGCAGCTGCTTGCAGCCAGTTTAAAAGAAAAAAAAAGTTTGCTCTCTTCTTTCAAGCCATGTTTTTAAATAGCTACTCTTTTCTAAGAGTACTTACAGTAAATCTTCCTCAAGTTCTGTACTTGGCTTCTTCGGCTTTTCACCCCACACTCTTCCTAGGCAAGCCCAGTGAAACCTCAGGTTCAGCCATCTCTGGTATGGCAAGAGCTGATATCTCTGTCATCTAAATCTCTCATCTATTCTCTGGATAACCAGAGCTTATTTTAAAATGATTATTCCTATTTTTGATGATAAAAACATATAAACTTGTTAGAATATAATAAATGTCCAAAATGGTAATTATCATTGTTATGGTTTGTTATAACCACTTCCTTTACTGATAACTTTCTGCCCAGTGGCTTTCACTCTTACAACATCCTGAACTGTTAGGTTTAATTTCATTAACGTTCCTTTAATTTGTTTCCTATCTTGTGCTCTTTTTTCAAGTAAGAGAATTCCGAAACCTGAAACTCCAAGTCAGCTTTGACTCTAGCTTCTTCATTTCCTCTTTGCTTCAACTCTCCATCACTGTATGCTCCACTCAGTCAATTCTTCTTACTCCTTGTAACTGAGTTACAATGAACAAGAATATGGCTCAAGTCCTGTCCCTCAGCCCATGGCTCCTGCCTATTTAAGGGCCTCATCTGCTTTGAATCCCTGTTATTCCATTCCCTGGATGTATGAGGTAGGTGAGATCTTTTATTTCTCCTTGCCCAAGTTTGCTGCTCTTCAAAATGAAAATAACAGTCTTACTTTTAGAAAGTATCTCATAGTAACTTTATGAAGATTATGTGAATGTCTATTTGTAATGGGCTTAAGTAGTGCTACCCACAGTAAGGAGATATCTGTGTTTATTCAATAATAAGGCATAACACTTTAGAATTTCTACAATAAATTCATACAATTGAGTTGCAAATATTTTGATTCCTGCTAAAATTTGAGTCCTGTACCTCATCCACAGATAAAATGTAAACTTTACCATGCTCTCACTTGTGATTTTGATGACACCCTGTTAATTTAGTTCATTTATCTGATAACTATTCCATCTAACTGATGTAGAATCATGAATTATAGAGGATACTGGTTCTATTCTTGAGGGGATTAAAATATGTGGAAAAGGTTGCAAAGTTTAAAATAGAGTGTAATAGATAATATGTACAGATTAACAATATTATGTCTATATGTGTCTATGATAGGCCCCAATAATATACTGGTTAAGAAGACAGACTTAAAGATCACTACACTCAAAAGCTTTTATATTTGAGCAAAGCAAACAAGCATATATAGTTACAAGTTGTGATAAGTACTACAAAGGAAATAAATACTGTGATGGAGAATAGTGGTGCTTAGGACAGTTCTCCTGAGGAAATAACGCTGAAGCTGAGGCATAAGACAACCTAAACTTGACAGGTGAAGGAGTGCAGCAAGAATGTTTCAGGAGGAGGGTAGCATCACTTGAAAATAATGGGAAGAAAGGTACCGTGGGTCCTTCTACAGGGTGAGGGAAGGATCAGACAGCCTGATACCTGAGAGATGTAAGCAGGTGGCTGAACATGCCTTGCTTTGTGGACCATGAGAAACATTCAGATTTCATGTAAGTGCATCTGATGCTTCTGAAATGTTTCAAGCACAGATGTAAAATAATGTATGTTTTAAAAAGGAAAGTGACAGGAAAAACGCAGGAGTACCAGCACCGTCTGGTTGTGATCAGAAAAGGATGTCATCAGAAGTGACATTTAAGCCAAGATCTGAAGGGTGAGTGGAAATCAACTTGTCATTTTTGTCTGGATTTACGTGCTATGGAATCTGAAGCATATGCAGATGCCCAGTAAAGCAAAGCTAAAATTTTAACTTGCGCTTATGGACCTACTCTATTACTTTTATTTTTGCAAAGGATAACTAAAGATTCATAATTGGTATGATCCTGGTGAGTGACTGAGATATCAACTGTTAACATTTAGCTGAATTTTAAACTGATAGGTAAACTATCTCTGACATCTCTATGCGATATTTTCTCTATCTACCTTTAGTCATATATTCTAATTTTTTTCTTAAGCTCTTATATAGTTCCATGACTATTAACCTGAAAACATCACTTAAATCCTTTTAATCTGTGACACATCCATTTTCCTGAAAAGTTAAATAGATAGAATCTCTTAAAAATGTCCTAAAAATATAGAGTCTTGGGAAATAGAAAAAACAGTGTCTAATGGAGATACTCCTATGGGTAATAAAAAAAAAGTCAAATAAAATATTATTTTCCACAATTGAGCACATTCAAGTCATTCATGTTTCATTCAGCATGCATGTGTAGAATGTTCTGTATGTGTCAGATCAGCATTTGATTAGCTGATACATATAATGATAAAATAATGCTCAGTCCCTGCCTACAAAAGCAGTCTACTGAATGAGATGAACAAGGAGACAAACCAATGAAGCAGACAAGTCAGCCATATCAGAAGCTGGAAGACTGCTAGACACAAGGTGTTACAGAGTCCTTAGGAACAGCACCCAACCTGGACTCCGAAGCCAAAGAATTGAGTCTTGAATACAAACAAAACAAAACAAAACAGTGAGCCACTTTTATATCCTGGGAAGAGATATTTCAAGCAGAAAGACAAAGCAAAATGAGTCTTAGAAAAAGCAACTGATGCAATTTGACTAAAGTAAACCAAGTGAGTAGAGAAAAATAAGAGATGAGAGCTGTCTGGTCCTAGAGAGTCTGATTTTAATCTGTGGACCGTGGGGTTTCATGAAAATATGATTTTAAGCAGAGGTGTATCAAAATCCCATTTACTTTTTAAAAGCTTACTCTGCAATACTGATGGATTAGTTCTGATAGAGAATGGCAGAGTTGCCACAATTCAGGAGGAAAAAAAAGGACCCTGGACAAAAATTAGGTGCAACTATAAGAGGCAGAAACAAATTGATCTAAGGCCCAACAAAATTAACAGAATGTGTGGACTAATTGATCATGGAGGATGCCAGAGAGAAAAGGGAAGCCTGACTCATTTCACTCAGGAAAACATATAAGTGGGGGTTAAATCAGGAAAAGAGGCAGGGATGTAGCAACATTGTTCGGGTTTGATGTTTCTATGGAGATTAGATTCTAGTTTCAGTTCTCCAACAGAACAAGAAATATGCATCATTAAACTTGCTGTGATAGATCATATGCTTAAAGGGGATGATTCTTTACAGGTCTCAAGAAAGGCAAAAGTTTAACTAAAATGAATCTTTTCTTTCCCCAAAACAAGTATCTCAAAATTCATTTCCTTTAAACGTGCGAAAGAGAATGATTTCCCTCTATTTTCAGTTAATACAGGAAAAAAAATTCCCTAAGTACAATGAATCGTTTATGCATAAAGACAATTTGTGTTTTAGATTTTGGTTGTACTTTAATATAACCTCAAATTGAACATATCCTCTTCTAAATGTGTTTTCTAAAAATCGGAAGGAATTGGAAGATACTGTAAAATAGATACTCAGAGTTAACCGAAGAAATAATAAACTCGCTATGTGAAACAAAGCAAAGATACTCTTGCACCTAATTTGGCAATGCTCAGGCTGTGATTCCCACAGTCCTTTAGGCATTTCCTAGAAATGCAGGGATATTTCACACGGGGAAACACATTTGGAAAAATACCTTATAAAGAACATTTGGGAGTCAGCCTTCCCTGTGTTTGCATCCTCAATCTGACGCCCATTCGCCCTATAACTTTTTGTGTATTTCCTCTAAGTTGTAGTTTTCTTATATAAAATGTGGGCATGGTAATACTTGCCTAGGAAATGTGTTATGAGCATTAAATTAGATAATGCTTGTAAAGCACTTAGGCTGATGTCTAGCACATAGTACGAGCTTATGAAATGTAATTCATTTTTTATTATGCTCATGCATGTTTGAAAAAGGAACACATCTGCTATCATAAATTAGCCAACTGTAGTCTGCACATTATTATCTCTAGAGCTGCTATGACAATTATGTTCTATCATTATGGATGATGATGGGGATCCATTTTTGTTACAGAGTGATATCACTTTTTTTTCTCCACAGTTTAATGGATATTTTTCTTCAGTAGCATTTGCTATCACTTGCAAAAATAAGAAAGAATTTTTCTGTTGGAAAAAAATCATGAATAGCCACAGTTACAAGTGGCCAACTGTAGTTTAGTACTTGGGAGATCAGGGAAGAAAAGTGAAAAGATGCGTGACAGCTGACTGTCAAGCTGACCATCACAGAAACATTGAAAGAGACTGACTCCCATGCAATGAAGAGCCAGTTTCTACAAACAACTTATTAAACCCAAGTTTATGAAGCTGGGCTTATCTAACTAATCCCAATTGTGTCAGAAGAGCAAAGAGCTGGAAGGAATGCTACAGGACTTCAATTACTGGGACCTCGAAGTCCAAGTACAAAAACACCCAAAACATTAGAGTAAATTCAGTAGCAGCTTTATAGTGCAAGAAACAGGTTTTATTTGTGTGTGTGTGTGTGTGTGTGTGTGTGTGTGTGTGTGTGTGTGTGTGTGT
>NW_022436970.1:11462972-11571163 GCF_009761245.1 Sapajus apella | reverse complement strand
TGTGTGTGTGTGTGTGTGTGTGTGTGTGTGTGTGTGTGTGTGTGTGTAGGAGCAGAAAGAATTTAACTATAATATTTTCAGAATAAAAGTACAATATTCAATATTGAAACCATATTTTTAAAGAAAACAGCTGAAGTTCTTCCTTTTTATTTTTTTTTAAATCTGCTGAATAAATAATCTAATGTGCCAGTCATTCGTGTAATTTTTTAAAAGTATTTTTAGCCTAGTGGAAGAATAACTATATATCTGTAAGTATGAATTTAACTATGATAAAAATGCATAATTAAATTGATATCAATGTTAGTGATGGGTTGTAATTTCTATTCAAAATTTAGAATACCAGAGTATCTTGCCATATGTTGATGAAATTTTTCTGCATAAAAAATAATTGAGGCACCTAATTGATTATTTTATCATGAAATGTGAGCTCATTGAAATTATAGCTCATTGAAATTATACTCACTGTAAATTAAGAAATCCCATGTTCTAACTTTTGGGTCTTTTTTTCTTCATTTAGAGAATTCAGGTGCAAATAAATTAGAGAGGGAGGTGATAGCAAGAATGAGAAATCAGAAAGCAGTTCATCCATAAAGTTAAAAGAATACAGATAGAGGTGAAGACTGACATCCAACTTCAGATACCATAAATTATTTCAGCACTAAATAGGAGTAAACATTTTTTATAATTTCAAGATGTATTTCTGGTGCAGTTTAATAAAATTCAGTGATTGAGAATAAGGAGTCCCAGAATCTTATCGCATCATATCCTCTACCTTGTGATATGAACTCCTACAAGTCCTCAAACCTACCTATACCTTAAGTTTTCCCTCTGTAAGGTGCATAGGTTTGGATTAGAATCAATTCCTGGGATGCCTTTTGGCATTACATTTCTGAAAATATCAGTGCATCCCACCTGTCATGTTACAAGTTTGTCACATCACTGAAACACAAACTTAACACATAGTTAAGTACCTTTTTTGTTAAGAGTCTAAAAGTCCAGGTGCTTTTATAATTCATTATTAATTGAACTTGATTTTCAAGTTCTTACTCCCCATCCCCACCTCATCACCTTGCTTTTTCCTAGTAATATTTGTTCAGAAGTCTGAAAAGGTTTGAGTTACAAATCCTGATACCTAATGCCTAGACATGAGATTCACACGACTTTCTGAGGTGTCGTAAACAATGAATTATTTGTGTACTAGAAATCAAGCTCCATGCCAGGCTGTGTGCCCCACTTGCACTCCCTGTGAATACTTCATCTCATTGGCTTCAGCACTTATTGTGTGAAAGTCCAGAATCTACGGCAGTGGTGACAAAATCAAACAGTATAAAAATTCCTGATTATCTGATTTTAAAAACTTGGGAAATAAGAGACCACATTTCTGAGCCAAAATGCTAGCATTTGATGATACTGATTATTGTGGGGTTACTATAGAAATGGAAGCTGCAGGCAGAAGCCCCTTGTTCCGAACTGTATTTCAGTACAATAGACTTTGTTTTATTTACATTTTTGGAGACTTGGAGTAACTCTTAAAAAAAATGAATAAAATATAGGGCACAAAAACTTGATCCTTAGAAGTGGAAGAGGCATTTCAAATTTGGTGTCTAATTAAGCAATATGTTCAAATTTAGCAGAAAGAGTAGTCATGCTTAAATGTTGATATACTCTCCCAAATATTTATGCACAGACACACACACACAAACACACATGTACATACTATATATGTATACTCATAAACAGTATATCTAAGAATAAAATAGAATAAAACTCTATTTCAGTTACTTTCAGTAATAATTAGCTGATAATTCTTAATTAACTGTAATCGTCAAGCAACTTAAATTGCAAGGAACCCCAAAGTCAAAGGTGAAAGTATTTACTAAAGTGAAGCAAGTTTCTTCAGACAGCCTTAAAATAATCAAAAATCAATTCATTATTGAGGATAATTAAAATTTGGTGAATACAATCTTATTCCTTTACAGTATAATCTGAGTTATGATAAACTGACCAAACTTAAAAAGTCTTCCACACACCATCTACTTATCCTTTAATTATTCTTTCTGATTCTGTGCTTTCAAGCTAAAGATATTCTAAACATGAATGAATTTTAAAATCTTCTAATGTAGGTTATTCTGCTACTATAAAATAAATATGCAATTTACATTTTTTTTTTTTTTTAGAGAGTTTTGCTCTTGTGGCCCAGGCAGGATTTCAGTGGTGCGATCTTGGCTCGCCTCAACCTCTGTCTCGAGGTCCAAGCCATTCTCCTACCTCAACCTCCTGAGTAGCTGGGATAACAGGCATGTGCCACCAGGCCCAGCTGATTTTTTTTTTTTTTTTTTTTTTCATATATTTAGTAGAGACGGGGTTTCTTCATGTTGGTCAGGCTGGTCTCAAACTCCCGACCTCAGGTGATCCATCTGTCTCAGCCTCCCAAAGTGCTGGGATTACAGACTTGAGCCACTGTGACTGGCCTGCAATTTACATCTTTTTTATTAATGTTTTACATACCAAAATCTATTTTTATTAATGTTTTAGAAGCCAAAATCATTTGGCTTCTCTGGGCCACATTGAAAGAAGAAGAATTGTCTTGGGCCACACATAAAATACAATAACAATAGCTGATGAGCTAAAAACCAAATAAACAAACAAACAAAAAAAACCCAAAAAACATTTCATACGGTTTTAAGAATGTTTAATCATTTGTGTTGGGCCGCATTCAAACCCATCCTGGGCTGCATGTGGCTTGAGGTCCACAGGTTGGACAAACTGGTTTTAGAAGCTTCTAGACCAATAAAAAGTGGTTTGTTTGCAATGGTTTCACCTTTTTAAAACTTTAATCCCTTACATTCTAATTATATTTAGCTGGTCATTAACTTTCATTTCTAATGAAACTCTGAAAGTTTCAAAATCTGTGTAAAGCTCTATGAAAAATATAGTTTTTTTTTTTTTTTTAGATTTACTTGTTTAGCTTAAGTTACTTAAAATAATAACTTCCATTTTTATGAGAGCATTTACAATGTATTGTTAACTAGGTCTTAGCTTAGAATTTTCCATCAGTAACACTTAAAATTTATTGAATGTTCACTAAATGATATGGTATATTGAATGTTCACTCTGTTCTTTACATGAGATGTTTCATTTAATTCTCACAACAATCTTATGAATCTAGTTTGGTTATTTTTCTCTTTTAGATAAATTAACCAGCTATTGAAGGATTAACATTAACCTTGGGAAGGAGTGCATGTTGGAGGCAGAAATAAAAGCTAGGTTTACCTCAATCCACAAATCTAGATTGTAAACATTATACAATGGTGATTACCATTGTAAAGGCTGTTATTAACAATGTCATAAGAGGATTCACTAATTCTATTAAACCCCAAGAAAACACAGAGTATTGTTTTAAGTAAAATATTACATTCTTGTCCTTGTTACAGGAAATTACACTGTGAAGGAAAATGTTGCTTCAGAATAAACCCGTTATCCAATGTCCACATTGGACGTCTCCCAATTTTTAAAACGATGCTGCAAAATCTCTTATGTAACTGTAAATATGAGTTACAAAACTTATTTAACTGAGTAATGAAAAGTACAATAGAAAAGTGCAATTAAATGTTAGTATTTAATACTTTAAAACATAACATTTGCATTTCTGAAATTGTAATCATTTCAAATTTGCAAATAATTTAAGAAAGCCATCTTAAATATTTTCTTTAAAAAGTAGAATACAAAGCCACAATTTCTAAAATAAGCATATAATCAAAACAATATAGAAAATGTACTCTCCAGTCTAGTGTATCTTCTCTGCATAGTGCTCTAAAGCAAAGAATTGGGATAAGATAGATTATTTTTAATCGTAAAAAAATAATTTAAAGTATAAGCCATTTATCCTTACTGTCGTTTTGGAAATGAAATTGATACAACTTTTTTTCTGAGTTATACTTTAAATATACCACTGGAAAGTGTGGCCAACAATTGTGTCAGTTAGTGAGCATAACAATATCCAGGCTGGGAGCGGTGGCTGTCTCTTGTAATCCCAGCACTTTAGGAGACCAAGGCAGGTGTAACGCCTGAGGTCAGGAGTTCGAGACCAGCCTGCCCAACATGGTGAAACCCCGTCTCTACTAAAAATGCAAAAATTAGCTGGGTGTGGTGGCACACCCTTGTAATCCCAGCTACTCAGAAGGCTCAGGTGGGAGAAGTGCTTGAACCCAAAAGGCAGGGGCTGCAATGAATAGAGACTGTGCTACTGCACTCCAACCTGGGCAACAGAGTGAGACCCCATCTCAACAATTGTAGCAACAACAACAAAATCATCATCCGGAAGAATATCTGCATATGCTCACCAAATGGAGAAGAAAACAGGCAAGTTGTGACACATGGTTATTGCGACAGCTCTTACAGAGCAATTTCTGGAGACAGTACCTACCCAATAATGTCAAGACACAGGCAAGTATTGCTATCAGGGCTCCTGTACTGAGGCCAGCAGGTAAGACATAGGCCTCCGCATTGCAGGTCTGGGCTATGCCATCGGCGTCACAGTCACACACTCGGATGGTGAGGGTGTTGGTGCTGCTAAGTGAAGGAGATCCACTGTCCACAATGAAAATTGGCAGATAGTAAACCGATTGTTCCTGTCTCCGGAAGCCGTTTCTCCTGGTCAGTATTGAGGCTGTGTTGTCTAGGATAAAGAAAGCAAATGTATAACACAAGATTTCTGATGGAACCAGTCTTCCCAAACTTTAAGTCACTCTGTTTACTTTGATGCCTTAATTAGGGAAATCTCTGGAGTTGCAGATTTATTTCAACAATTCTCTTTGAGTTCTCTTGGACAAGGAGACATTTCCAGTTTAATACATTATAAGACATTTATGTTCTTTTATACAGTATAACAAAGTTATAAAGTAAAATAAAATATAAAAATGTTTATGCACCACTTATTACATTAACTGCAACTTTATCAAAACTACACCTTTTTACTTATCTCAAATTTGACACCATAAACTTATAGAAAGGATGGTACATATTGAAAGGTTAAATATTTTGCAGCATCATATGGTACAGATAAAATTTTCAATCTATCCTCTCTTTGACAGGTTTCAAGACCAAAATTTATATTTAAAATGGTAAAATCAGCTACTTTAGCTTTATTTAAATTGAATATGCAGAGATATTCGGAATAATTTTATTGTAACAATTTAAAAATAATATATTGATATTTGTATTTACTCTGTGTGTATAAACATTTTGTCAGTGATAAGGCCATTTATGTTAAACTTCTATTTAATATTTTACTTCATCTAAGCAATTATGGTAATTATAAACTTAAAGTTAACAATGTCTATGTGTGTGATTTATATATCAAAAATAGGTTTGTATCTGTTAGTCGTTTTCCAACTAACTTGTCTTAATTAACTAGAGTATGAGATTTTTAAAACTAATGGCTATTAATAAAAATATAAAGGAAAAGAAGAAAAATCAGGATCGGGGTTTCATGCACTGTGCATTTACATATTTTTCTCTCTTCTAAATTGTCAAAAGGATTTATTCAATGATAGCATGAAAAAATTATTACACTTGTGAAAGAGGAAGATGAAATCTCTCTCAAACAGCACAAAACAGCAAGCTCATATTAGACTGCAGAAAATGTATTACATGCAATTATAAAAGAGACAGTAATAAAACAGTTTGATTTTCAGATTCCATCTGGTAGGTTTTTATGTAAACAAATCATTCATATATTTTAAAATGTATGAATTTGAGAAGGTACTCACTAAAAAATTAAGCTGGAGTTGTTAAAGGATGCTGTTTTGAGTAAGTTCCTATACATTTCACAATAGCACTTAGGTCTATGCCTTTGCCTCCTACCAACTCAGATGTCAGATGCATTTATTACTTGATACAAAAAGTTTTAGAAAGTCGTTGATTTGTAATCAATCTAACATGACATATCAAAATGACACACACCCACACACACACAGAAACATACACACACAAACACACATACACTTGGTGAATTGAGGAACACAAGCTGAAATGCCCAAAAAGTGAAACTATGACTCTATAATCAGAAAAGTGATCATAAAATTTATAATGTCCCATGTTTGCTCCCTAAGATGGAAGACTTCTTAAGAACTGACTTTCTCTGTATTCATATGTTTTCCTTCAAGGTACAGTCAAGGGAGCTCTGGGTATAAGCCAGAGAAGTTTTCAATTGTGTGGCAATGTGGATGTCCTATAAATGGAGAAATTTTAGTGCACATGTTGTACATCAATCATGGTGGTACTGAATAAGAACACACGGGGGATATATTCACATTCTCCTTGTGAAAGACATAAATTCCTTTCTCTGATTTTGTACCAGATAAATCTAAATGCTGAGAATTATCCTTCTTAACTATGATTAAGTCAGTGAGTCTGTAGTTACCCATGTAGAGAATGCTCTACCTTTCATATTATTGAAGGGACAAGATAGTATTTTCATTGAGTAGAAAATAGGATCAGGAAAAATTATTATTTTCAGATTGAAGTTTTGAGGCCAAGGGCACTAAATAAGGTGATTGCTTCAGACAAAAGTTCTTATCCACCTTTTGAAAGTAAGTCTTTTTTTTTTTTTTTTTTTTTTTTTTTTTAAACACAGAGTTTTGCTCTGTTGCCAGGCTGGAGTACAGTGACGAGATCTGGGCTCACTGCAATCTCTGCCTCCTGGGTTCAAATAATTCCCCTGCCTCAGCCTCCCGAGTAGCGGGGACTGCAGGCTCGCACCACCACACCTGGCTAATTTTTAGTAGAGATGGGGTTTCACCATGTCACCCAGGATAGTCTCGATCTTCTGACCTCGTGATCCACCCACCTTGGCCTCCCAAAGTGGAAGGAAGTCTTTTTGAAACAAGCAAGAATTGACAGGCAAATCCATTTCTATATTTTTCCCTGAAACCAGATTTACATAAACAATATAAAGTTTTTTAAAAAATATTTATTTTCCATGTTGTTGGGGGATAGTATTCACTCTTTATATCGGTTTCAAATGCTCTCCTTCTGCCAAAGTAAATACCTTGAATAAAAACCCACTCAAATATATAATTCAAAATTAGACAAAGATAGAAGGTTCTAATGCTTTAAGTTCTTATAATTGTCAATATATATTATTAAACAAAACTAAAATTTACTTATAGGTATTTGTAAACATGTTCCTATAATGACATTTAGGAAAGCGCTAAGAGTATTTACCTTTGAAGCAGAGAAATGCAATTTGATATGAGAGGGAGATATTCTGTTAGTTTTAATTTTATATTTCTTAGGATCATAAATATATCATTATTTTATTATTTGCATGAATTACATTTGTGTTTATGTAAAATAAAAGAGTAAGAGATGTTATTATTGAAAACATTAAGTTAAAGTTGATTCAGATTAAAATGTATAATGTCCAGTTCTTTTTCCAACGTCTCAAGTGGCATCTCTGAGCATAGTACTTATTAAGGTATTTAAATAACCATCAACTTAATAGATTATCTGGATAATGAACTTGGTATACAAATAAGAGAATGAGTGTCTATAAGAAAAGCAAAAGAATAATCCAGCTTTTCCTCTTATTTGGCTTTAGGCCTAAAATGATTTAAATAGCAGCTTTTCCTTCATGACAGTAAATCCATAGATAAAAATTACTTTAGGTGCTCATTGCTCTTTAATTAATTAATGTCCTTTCTTTTAAAAAAAATTCCGTAATCAGCACTTCTGAGGGGGAAAAAGTGTTTGCTTAGAGTATCTATACCTGCTACCTCTATCAGTAACAATATTAATACCTTACCTTTGTTATCTTTCAATGAAAAGTTGTGGTTATTTGTTGCATCTGTTGTTAAGCTGAAGTAAAACTGGTGTCCATTGGATGGCTCATCTTTATCAACAGCACTGATTTTCTGGATAACCTAGGAAAGGAAAAAGTAAAACAGGAAAGCACACTGTTGTGCTATGTTTAGTTTTCTGAGGCAGGACAGAGTAACTTTACACTTTATAATAAATATCATCTCCCTGAATGAGCTAGGGAGAAAGGATCAGATGTATTATTATGAACCCCATCTAAAAACAGGCTCTGAAAAACAAATCATGTCCTTTTCATAGTTCATGCTTGACTTCACTTTTGTGAACTTCAGAAATAAGCTGCACCAATTGATTAGACATCCCAGTAAACATCACAAGACACTGAACAATAGATGAACAAACCAACTGAGATTGCACTGCACTTAATTCTTAGAATTTTAAGATACTTAAACCCTGTTGTGTAAGGTGGGAAACAGCCCAATCAGTTTACTATGCTGTATCTTTCTCCATAAAGGAGTCTAAGTTCTTAGCCATTTAACAGGGCTTTTACAATGTTTACCTTTTCTTCCTGAGGAATTTTCATCACCCCAATTAAACTGAAATTTGAAGGTTCCTTTAATATTAGTTCATGCTACACATCAAAGTGTTAGTTTTGCTGAAACAAGCCGATTATATTTTATCTTAAAGCTGGAAGAAGTTCAAAGGCAACTGCTGCTGGATATTTTTTAAGAAATCACAAATTAGAAGCAAAGCATTCTGAAGACTCTTACCTGCCCTGGCTGGGCATTTTCACAGACGGTGGTCTCATAGTCCATGGCAAACTCAGGGGCATTATCATTGATGTCAAGTATTGTGATGGCCACATAGCCTCTTCCTACTTGAGATGGATTCTCTAATAAATAAGAGAGTTTCTTATGATTTACTCTTTGCCTCTCTAAAGCACAATTCTAATATCAATAACTAAGCTGAGAATAAAATCTAGAATCATAATGCTGTATTACTTAAAAGGAGCTTTGGATCATATGAAAATATGATCGAAATACACACACACATTCCTATGTATGTATATGTGTACATGTGTATACATACATATATGTACATACATATGTGTGTATTTGGATACACATGTATGTATATATATCTTAATGTATACTATAGTCTATACGTGTACTTGTAGTTTTTTAGTCCCTGATGAGAAAATTACTGAAAGAAAAATGAACAGTAAACCACAAATTTCAATATTCTTTGATGGTAGAGCTCATATTTGCATGACTATACATTTGCATTATCAACACATGTATTATAAATGCATACATATTTAAATATCCAATATATCATAGTCATATACATATGCAAATATGCATTCTTTTTTCAATCGTTTTCATTGTATTTTATTATTTATTATTTTATTTTATTTTTTATGAGGGACTAAAAGTTCAATATCAGAATATTCAAATCCAGTTGTCATGGTTACAGATCAAGTTACTAATTATTAAAAACGATTTCACTAACTACATACCAGCATAAACACAATATGTGAATTGCAATCAGAAAATAAGAAGGTACTACAGGCCCATTATTTTTTAGTCTTGGATTTTCATAAATTTTGTAAATGTTAGCATATAAAGACAGTGAATGTAAGTATATTTCACAGCTTAGAAGTTTGGAATTTTCAAGTTTTTATTCAATTCAAATAAGCAACTACTTTAATCAAGCTGAATTTATAATCTCATGACAATCAATTCTCCACTCACTGTCCTCCATCTTAATTTAGTTTTAAGCCTCACAACTTACGACTCTCCATTGCAAGGACTGTGATATTGTGAACAGCATTTGTCTCTCGATCCAAAGACTTGGCAGTTGTGATAACTCCACTGTTGGCATCAATATTGAAGTATCTCTCCAGGTCTGTGTTTCTATCAATTGAGTACCTAATTGAACATTGAATAAAGAAAAGTCTTCAAAATGTATGTCTGATTATAATTTGTTAAAATGATTTCATTATTTGTGTAGCTCATCACTAAATCCTGCGGAGTCCCTGATCTGTCATATTAATCACATAAATGCATGCCTTATTTAAAACTCTACTTACCTACTAGAAGGTTTATAACCTGTGTCTCACTAATATGTTTGCTTTTCTGTCAGACAGTACAAAATGAACACCACAGTAATCTTCACAATGGCTTTGAATATGTCATTTGAATTTCAAATTCATCATTATTACTATTATTATTTATTTATTTTTGATACAGGGACTTGCTCTGTCACCCAGGCTGGGGTGGAGTGTGTTAATGTAGCCTCGAACTCCTGGGCTTAAGGGGTTCTCTCACCTCAGCCTCCTGAGTAGCTGGGACTAGAGGCATGCATCATCACATTTGGCAAATTTTTTTTTATTTTTTGTTGATGCAGGATCTTGCTGTGTTCCTTAGGCTGGTCTTGAATTCCTGGGCTCAAGCAATCCTTCAATCTCAGACTCCCAGTATGCTAGGGTTATAGGTGTGAGCCCTAGTCATGATTATGGTTAAATTTATTCCTATTTTTATTATTATTATGACTCCTATAAACCATTTGCAACATTTTTGGTAACCCTGGTCATGATTATGGACCCTTCTAAAATGAAAGATGTAAACATCTTGCCCATTTGCATATACTTAGTAACATCTTTTGTTCTGATGGCACCAACCTGTTATTAACCCTCTTTTCTTTTTCATTTCTTTTTATATTTATTTTAAATCTTACTCAGTGGCCTTGACCGGGATTCTAAAGACACGTTTCAAAGTGGAATCCCTGAGATTGCATGGCTACTTTTGCATGTAAAAGCCTTTTCTCAAAAAATCTGTAATCCAAATATTTTTCCAGCAGTGAAAAATTACTGTTCCACTTATATTTTTAGTCCAAGCTATTACTTGTTTTATAGGCAGATTTTACCCTGCTTTCATGATGATCATCTGCAATGTCCCCTTACAGTCTTTCTGGTTGGGTGAGATGGCTCTCATTTAAAAACAAAAAATTAAGCAAACAAATGAACAAAAGAACAAACAGAAAAACAAAATACACCCATTTTAGGCATGATAATTAGTAGCTGCTTCAACTACACTCATGATCCATTAAACATAATGGCCTTTCATATTCTTGATCTCCTTGACTCCAATTTGCTACTTTGCTCTAATTATCATGGATTCTTATGAACATACCCTTGGCTTGTCAGCTCTAATATATGCACTACTGTTGGAAACTCTACTTCAACCATCTTATTCTCTGTCTACTACCTCCCACTCCAGCAATTCTTCATCTTGATAGGGACCTACAATTTATTGATGCTAGCAACATTTTCTTAAAATCAATTTGCCTTTATTTCCTCACATCTCTTTTATCAATTTATGCACTATGAGCCCTCATTATTATTACCCCTATGTATATGCCTATTACTTGTAATACATCAAACTTAGTAACATCAAACAATAATAATAAAATATTATATATGCTTTTTTTAAGTCAGGAATTTGAGCATGTGTTCGTAGGACAGCTTTAGCTCTTGATCTTCCAGGGAGTTGTAGTCAAATATTGGCTGGGTCTACAGTCATTGGATGATTTGACTAGGATTGGGGGATCCAGTTTCGAAGTGTCTTATTCACACTGATGGCATGTGCATGGCATGGATGGCGAGTTGGTGCTGCCAAGTGGGCTCTTCTCCACGACACTCCCTGAGCATCCTCACGGTGGGAGAGTCAGTTTTCGCCATTTTTTTTTCAATTGATCAGACAGTGTGTTTTTTCTTTTTTAATTTCTTAATATGATGAATTATATTAATTAAATTTTTAATATTAAACTGCTCTTATGCTTCTAGGATAAACCCTACTTTATCATGGTGAATTATTCTTTTATATATTGCTTCACTGAGTTATCTAAATGTTCACTGGAAAATATATGCATGAAAGTCTTGTTCAAAGTTTTCTTTTCTTGTACTATGTCTACCTGGTTTGGGTAGTAATGATAAGACTGGAGTTGTAAAAAATGTTAGGATGCATTCCCTCTTCTTGTATTTCCTGAACAATACTGTGTAGACTTGGTAATTCTTCTTAAAATTTTTCATGGGCTTGGATATTTCCACTTTCAGAAAGTTTTTAACTAAAATTATAATTTATTTGACAGTTATGGGATTATTTAGGTTCTGTATTTCATTCTGAGTGAGTTTTGAGAGTTTACACTTTTTGAAGAATTGATCCATTTATTTTAAATTGCCAAATTTCAATTTCATTGGAATTATAAAATTTAGGTCAGTAGATCTGTTTATAGTACTTTCTTATTCTGTTTTTTACGTTTGCAGGGTCTATGACATATCTTCACTTGTTCATAATATTTATCATTCTTTTCTGCTTTTCTTTTTCTTTTGTCAGTGTTGGTAGAAGTTTATCAATATTTATGTCTGTTCAAAAAAACAAGGTTTTAATTTTATTGATTTCTGTATTATTTGTTTTGAAATGCATTGTTTTATTCTCTTACCTTCATTGTATTATTTCTTCACCTTGCTTTGGATTTATTCTGCTAATGTTTTTCTAATTATTACTCCAGGACAGGGGACAGAAGAAGGAAAATAATGGTAAACTCATCACAGGTTTGGAGATACTCTGTAGTACTCTTCTTCACTAAACTATCTGCTAATATTTACTTTCCAGAGTCCTGAATGGCTGCACTCTATCGAGGTTTCATAGCTGCATTTACTGTGAGACACAGGGTTAGAATGTGCTTACCTAGAACAGGATTATGTGTGTATCTATGTACGCATATATATATTTATATATGTATGTACATATACTGCATATACACATATATGTATGCAACCAATATACATATATAAAATACACTTCTATATAAGTCATATCCAATAGCAAAAGGACAACTGATATTAGTGTTTAATAAGAGAATTTTAACGAGATTATAACCCATACACTCATGCATCAATTGAGCCAATAGTAAAACCTGAATTGCTCTGTCAAATCTCAAAGTTAATAACTGAGATAATGTTTGAATATTTATGAAAAAATAGATGTCTAGATTCTTAAAAGCAAAAAGGTCTTGAACTTGGCAGACATCAGTCTAAAGGAATTCATGTTATTCCCCACAGGGCTAAAGTCAATGATTAAAACACTTGCCTCTCTTATCAGTAGTCTCAAAGATCCTAACATTAGAATAAAAAACATTAAAGTTGAGAATTTATTTAATATGTTAAATGTCTCCAACCACTGTTTGCCTCATAGAAAACCACAAATAATTTAGGGATCTAGCTATAACCTAGGCCTCCATCTGTTTTGAAAAACATAGGCAACAAAAGTTTCTATCATTCAAATAGTTATCATTTTTATGAACTGTGCAGCTGTGTTTATTTATTTAGACAAACTCTTACTCTGTAGCCCAGGCTGGAGTACAGTGATGTAACCACAGGCTCACTACAGCCTCCACCTCTCAGGCTCAAGTGATTTTCCCACCTCAGCCTTCCAAGTAGCTCAGACTACATACGTGTGCCACTGTGCCAAGCTAATTTTTATATATTTTTTTGTAAAGACACAGTTTCACTATGCTGCCAGGGCTGGTCTCAAACACCTGTGCTCAAGCAATTCTCCTGTCTCAGCCTCTCAAAGTGTTAGGATTACAGGTTTGAACCACACACCATGCCTGGTCCCCCTTCTAAATTGTGTGTATTTGCTAATAACTATAATCCCCACTTAGATCACACTAAATAGTACAGATTTATATATATAGTAATTTGTAATATAATTTTCTTATTTTATATCTTCCATTTATTCATTTATTCATTTACACATTCAGCACTTATTCTTGAGCACCGGCAAGTGACATTCTAATTCAGAACAAACATTACATAAATAAATATTTTTTTTAAATGCAACCGAAAAAATAAATATTGAGGAAGAAACTAACAAGTTGCTACGAAGAAAGTCAGGGCAGGTTTGGGGAAAGATATTGGCTTGAGAAGAGTTGGGATGCTTTGGCAAAGACAAGAATTAAACTGACCATCCAGAACAGTTCTAGTGCCTGGTGGTTATTACATTTCTTTTCTTGATTTTTTCTTTTCATTCTTTCTTTTTTTTTTTTTTTTTTTTGAGACGGAGTTTCGTTCTGTTGCCCAGGCTGGAGCACAGTGACATGACCTCAGTTCACTGCAATCTCTGCTTCTCAGGTTCAAGCAGTACTCCTGCCTCACCCTCCTGAGTAGCTGGAATTATAGGTGCCTGCCACCACCCCCAGCTAATTTTTTGTATTTTTAGTAGAAATGTGGTTGCACCATCTTGTCAAGTCTGGTCTTGAACTCCTGACCTCATGATCCACCTGCCTCGAACTCCCAAAGTGCTGGAATTACATGCGTGAGCCACTGCATTATTATATCTCTTAATGACAAGGACTTGGGATCACCTAGTATTAAGGTGTTTCCTATTTCTACCAGCCCCTCTGCATATGCAAAAAGGTTACACTGTTGTGTGAAGCATTAGCTAATGTATATAGGTACTTGAGGGGAAAAAGAAATCCTTAGATAAGGAAAATAGAAGCACTTTTTAGAATGAGAAGTGTAAAATATCCTTGCCTTAGTAATGTGGGAGGACTAATTGAGCCAAAGAGAAGAAAGGTCCTAAAAGAAGTCTGGAGGAAGACTCTATCTGATTCTGTGAATTGACTGGCCTGGGGACTGAGAAATGCAGTTGCCTGAGTTGTTGGAGACTGAATTAGACAGGTGAGGATAGGTGATTTCCTAATCATGAGCCACCATTAACTATAATGCAATTTCTGACGCCATTAGTGATGTGTGAACTCACAACAATCTCTCTAGCTTCTGCAAATTACAGCCTAAAATACTTGGCTTACTTTAGTGTATGTTAGAGTGGACAATGAGAGAGATCACTTCCATATTTTTGCAGCAACAGCAGTTAAGCTTCTGCCCATCCAGTTATTATGCTGACAGCTCTGTATCTCAATGTCCAGCCTCAAACCAGTTCCTGAGATTTTGTACACTGCTTTACAGATGTCTTTACCATCATTAATTCAATCTCAATCTATCTATGAGCAAATTCATCAACCTTTTCGCCAAATTACCCTACCTTCTAAACTTTTCTTTTTACAGGATGTAATCTTTAAAATATAGTTTACCTTTTTTCCTTAATAATTGAAAAACTCCTTAAAGAATGGGTGATTGTTGTTAATTTACCTGGTATTTGATTTTTGCCCTTCCCCTTTCTCTCACCTGGGGCATAAACACATGGAAGAGATCTGGAAGCCATATTGTAAATAAGCAATTACAAATGCTTAAAAAATGAAGCCAAGGCACTTAATGACATTATACTGCCAAGGTATCAGTCCCTGAGAGCATAGCTCCAGACTTCTCTTTAGGAAATCATTAGTGATAAGCTTTGCTGCTACTAGCCAAGCACAATTTCTAACGAACGCAAGCAGATATTATTATTGAGATTATTTCGATACTGGACTCTAAAATTTGGATCAGTTGAAGGTATGATCCAAAAGAATCATGACTAGTTTTCCAGTACACTATGTTGCCTAAGATTAACTTTAGTTTCAGTCACCTACATCTCTGTAATTCAGCTTCCTTTTGTTTTTTTCCCCTCTGCTTTCCTATCTAAACTCCTAACCAGTCAAACTGATGTATTAACTGGTGAACAAATATACCACACACATCCCCAATTCTGTGCCTTTCCTCATGTTGGTCATTCTGTATTCCTCTTTTTCCTCCTTTCCAATTATTTTAGTCCTGCTATTCCTTGAAGACAAACGAGTAGCATTAAAGCAGCATACCTTTTCAATTACATCAGAAGTCTCGCGCTTTTTAAAGAAAACCTTCAGGGTGTGTGACCCACGGAGTTCACCAAATGCTCCTTATGCGACACCATCAGGAACCACACGTGGAGAATTAAAGGACAGTGTTTCTGGCCACGACCCTGCCACTAACCTACTGTACTAATTGGAGATTTTCATCTGTGCTTTTCTGTTTCTTCATCTGTTCAGTGAGAAAGTCTTACAAGATGAATTCTTATTTTCAGATTTAACACTGGATTTTTAAAAATGAGTTTTCATGTAAGATCTCTTCTACAGCTACATAACAAGAGGGTTTCTGCAAAAGACCATATCTCATATATCTGTGTGTCTTCAGTGTTCTGAAGGTCTGTTACAAAATGAATTCCCTAATGACTGCTGGTGATTATCACTACAGCTATTTGATAAGCTAAAGAGATCAATTAAAATGTTCTCTTTATATTCACAGGTAGCATTCTTATCACCAGCTATTAATTTGCATAGTAGTGTTCACAAACAGAAAGTGCAGGTGAGTGAACTAGATGAACACAAATATATCATCAGTACTCCCAAAATGCCAAAAGTTAATGTAATACAAAAGCATGGGGAAATTTAATCAATCAAAATAGATGAATCATTTAAATTGAAATTTTATTCTACTATAAAGTTTGTTGATATGTGTGTGTACATATTTGCGTGTGTATGTATATTGCCGTAAGGATCATGCAGGTTTGATATAGATTTCAGCAAAATCCTGGAACCATATTTGCTAGCTGTGTGGCCAGGGACCTATTTACTTATAACATAGGAATAATACTACATGCCTCTAAGGGATTCAATGTTAAGTAAACTTCAAAATAAACTACTGAGGCCAGGCACTATGGCTCACGCCTGTAATCCCAGCATTTTGGGAAGCTGAGGTTGGTGGATTGCTTGAGTTCAGGACTTAGAGACTAGTCTAGGCAACATGGCAAAGCCTGGTCTTTACAGAAGATTAGCTAGGCATGGTGGTATGTGCCTGTAGTCTTAGTGGCTGGGAAGCTGAAATGGGAGGGTTATCTGAGCCCAGAAGGTGGAATTTGCAGTGAGTGGTGATTGTGCCACTGCACTCCAGCCTGGGTGTTAGAGTGAGGACCGGTCTCAAAAAATAAATAAATAAATAAAAAGAATAAAAATGAATTATTTCTAAACTTAATGATAGCAGATTAGCAGACACCATGCTTGTATTCTCATCCTCTCTTCTGATTATGTCAACACAATTTGCCTTTAAGGATTTAAACTTTTTTCAAATTCATGCAAACTTGATGGTACTCAAGATGTCCAGAACATTTTGGAGAAGAGATGGCCACATATATGAAGATATGCAAAAACAAACAAACAAACAAATAAACAAACAAAAAAACTCTACAGGAAATGTTAATCTTAAACAGAGCCTAAGCAAGTGCTGCAGCTGATTCATCACAGTTGCCACATTCTGAAGAGCCTGCTACCCTTGCTACACTTATTTACAGAGGGACTTCATTCCTCTCTTTTCTGAAGACTGGCTACTCAATTTTTTTCTTTGATTCTTTGAGCAATACCCAATTATTTCAATGAACTTTTTTTTTTTTTTTAGTTAATCATGGGCAATTACTACTGATTACAATTAAACATTTTTAAGAGGGCAGTTCATGATAAAAGTAATATTCCCTAACTTTTTAACTCCATTAATAATTCTCTACAATTAACCCCATGAATGACTCTATGATTTACACCAAGAAGACTGAATTTTTGTATTCCTTTATGAATGTGATTTTTCAATGAGTATTTATTTTAACATATTAATATATAACATTATATTACATTACGTTATGTTTTTTTGTGGCAGGGTCTCACTCTGTCACTCAGGCTGGCATGATCTCAGCTCACTGCAACCTCCAGCTTCTGGATTTAAGAGATTCTTCTGCCTCAGCCTCCCAACTAGCTGGTATTACAGGCACGTACCACCACTCTTGGCTAATTTTTGTATTTTTGGTAAAGATGGGGGCTTCATCATGAGGGCCAGTCTGCTCTCGAACTCCTGGCCGCAAATGATCCACCCATTTGGCCTCCCAAAATGTTGGGATTACAGACATGAGCCACGGTGCCTGACCCTCAATAAGTATTTTAGATGTGAAAAATACTGTAAGAAACAAATCAAAACAAAAGTAATTTTCAGTGAATTTATTTTACCAAGTCTGCCAAAAAGATAATTAAGAAGGGTCTTTGCTGACAGCAGAGCTCTCTAATTCCAGAGCAATATAATGAAACATAAAACATGGTCCAGCGCCATGGCTCATACCTGTAATCCCAGCACTTTAGAAGGCTGAGGTGGGTAGATCACCTGAGATCAGGAGTTTGAGATCAGTCTGGCCAATATGGTGAGACCCCTGTCTATACTAAAAGTACAGAAAATTACCCGGGCATGGTGGCAGATGCCTGTAATCCCAGCTACTCAGGAGGCTGAGGCGGGAGAATCACTTGAACCCAGGAGGCGGGGGTTGCAGTGAGCGGAGAGCCGAAATTGCACCACTGCACTCTAGCCTGGGCAACAAGAGTGGAAGTACATCTCAAAAAGAAAAAAAAAAAAAAATGGTTCAAATAAATTAGGCATTTCCTTCAAAATTTAACCCAGTGAAGATTATCTCGGGGTATTCTAACAAAAACACATGTTATGTTTTCACCATACATGGACATATAATTTCTGTTTTCATTTTTAGTGGTCGTTATGCTAAAATAGGCAGCATTTTGAAAAAGAGTACAGCTTATAGTCTTCTCACAGAATTAACATCTGCTACTTTTTAATCAGTTTTACTGCTAGTATTATTTTTCTGTATGTTATGTTACTGGTTTGCCAATTTTCTTAGACTAAAATAGATATTCACAAATAATTTAGATTTCATATGTGCACATACATGCATGCATACAAGCTACACAAAAAATACACACTGAATTATTCAAACACCCCAAATACGTTCACACTCATCACATTATATACAGTAATTTCTGATACAATTCTATCACTTTTTATGTGAGGATATATAATAATAGGAATGCTGAAAAGCCCACAGGTAAATATTATCCAAGTATCCTTTAACATAAGTATAAACATAAATCTATATTAAAATTATTAGGAATGCTTAAAGTGATGCCTATTCCTTTTTATCTGCCTGTCTTCATATCTGATCTTATTTGTAATAACATCATGTTTCAAGCCATCGGCCATTTTTAGCCAGGGACTTGGGGCTTGCTGTGATGCCTACAGAAATGAATTTGCTGATTTTATAATTTGGTACTAGGCTTTTAGGATATAACTAAATAAAACATAAATGTACTTTGCATGATATTTTCTTGGCTTGTCCAAATCCTGCCATCCCTTGAAGTCCTACTTATACTGCCACTCCTTCAAATGAAATCTCACAGCCAGTGTACTTGGAGTGCTTACTATTCATCTCGCAATTTGCCAAAACACAGTGCTGGCATATTTTTCCCAATATTGTTTAACTTTTATGAGATCTTATTACTTCATCCAGATTGTAAGTTCCTTGAGGTCAGAGGAAATGTTTATTTACCTTTGTTTTCTCATTAGCACTTCCCCCAGTGCCTTGCATAACACAGGTTTTTAATGAATGCCCGTTCAGTCATTGATCAGTCTGCCAATGCTGACGTGAGAAATGAGTCAAATCCTCTAGACTCTAGGCTGTTCTTACAGCTTTTACCAACTTGGATGAGAAACACAGAAGTTTCCATCATTCAGAAACATGACCAGAACCAGCAGACCACAATCTGTCCTTCCAAGTTCAATAGATAAAGCCTGATATTGAGTAGTTAGGGCCAAAATTTACATGCTATGATAAACAGCTACTTATAGAGTAACAAGCTAGAAACATGCTTGCCCTCAATTACTCATTTTTCTTAAAACAAAAACAAAACAATTTTTCCTCCTCTGAGTAATATCTCAAGTATCAACTGACTTCCACCCTTGGTTTTGACTGCAATTTTAGCTTACATATGGTTTTATTTCCACACACACTCCCGCCCCGCCACAAAAGGACAGTGCAGTGTACATGAAATGGTGGTCTAGGTAGGCTATCTGGATGTTGGGTGAAGTATAAAAAAGACCTAACATTCACAATCGTGTTATGTTCTGGCCAATTACTAGGCTTCGGGTTTAACTTTTCCATCTATGACAACTACACTTGTAAATGTCAAAATGACCACGTTTCCACAGTCGCATAGGCGCTCAGTCTTCTTTTAAGGAAAAGGCAGATTCATAGAGAAGAGTTTTGCATAACCTTTGGTTGACACTTTAGTAATGTAGGTAGAAATTTAAAAATGTTGTGCAAGGCAGGGATCATGTAGGAAAACAGTATCAACTTTACCTTGCTGGGAGTAACTAAATATATATTTTTCTAGAGTTCTAATTTACTGCCTCGTATATCAGAAAATACTATGAACATAAATGGCATATGCTAGATCTCAGTATTCTACAACAAAGAATGTCAATAAATTTAAAACTAATTCCCATTGGCCACGCTGTTTTACAAGTCAAATCCTATTGGTTTAATTTTAAACAATTACAACAAAACAAATAATGCTTTTCCATTGCTCAAAGAACTACAATATTTCTAAAGGCATAAAAGCACAAAGCTCACATTGTTAAGAATCCTCATGTCCCATCTCAATCTGGAGATTCACTTTTCCTAGTACCTCAGAAGACTGTGCTATTTATCCATCCATTAACGTGTTTTATTATGTTAAACATGTATTATGAGACAGCATTTATATTTTGATAGTTATTTGAGTGCCTAATGCAAATACATGTTCATATTTATCAGAAAGCTACTCAATATTTTATATCTATTGGAATATGTGTGAGTACAAGATAACCTGCAATATAGATCACCAGTATGGTTGTATATAAAATCCAAGTCTCTTTTCCTGACTTCATTAATCTCACAATGAAAATGGCATGAAAACACAATAATCTATAATAATAGCAATGTATAATGATAACACATGGTAATATTTAGGTCATAATTCACAGTTTAAAAGCTTCATTTACTTTCTCTCTCTTAATCATCAGAAGAGCCTGGAATAAAGCATCAGAGTTACTTTTCCTTTTTGCTGGTTAATACAAAAACATAGGAAGCAAGGTGACATCTCCTAGGCCATTCCACAAACAGCAGTGCTGGGAAGGGAATCAGTCTTGCAGAGAATGCATGAGAGCAAACACATACTCAACAAATTATAAAATAAGGAGACTCGCCTCTTAAGTGGTATTGTAAATGGATAGCGGAACAGAAGTATGTGAGAGACAAATGCAGAAAAAAAGCTATAAATAATTGTGCTGACCTTACGAATATATTGTAAAAAAATAAAAACCTTTCAAGTATGTAAGTATTAGACGTGAGTCAAGAAATTCTACAAAAGCATAAGGAATATTCATATATACAAAATAAAATTTTAATTCACTGGGGACAAAGAATGTCTATTTCTCTATTTATGAGATAAAGAGGTAAGCTAATACTAACCTGAACTTTCAAGTCACCTTCATTACTTTTAAGGAAATGAAAGTGAGGGTAAAATATAATGAATATATGTATATGTGTGTGTGTATATAGACATTCTTTGTCCCTTTTTTTTTTTTTTTTTTTTTTTTTTCGTTGGCTAGGTACTCTTTCGCTGATAAAGACCACAGAGATCTTTACTTCCAAAACCCAAAGTTCAGCCTTTGACCACTGTGCTTCAGAGAACAGACCTAGAGCTCACTTCATCTCTCTAGTCACTACTCACTCTTTCTCAAGTCACTACCTACTTGGGCCTACTCTTCCTTCTTCTTCCTCAAATTATTATATAATAATATTGACATTTCTTCAAAGAAAATATTATAAAAAGTGAAATATTTTCTATGAAAGTCTTCAACAGAATGACAAGGGAGTGGGTAATAGAAAAATATGAACAGGATAAAAGTATCAATGCAATCAATGAAAATATCCTTAAATCCTTTCATTTTACTTATTCATTTATTTATTTTAGAGACTGGGATCTCACTATGTTGTCCAGGCTAAAATGCCATGGTTATTTACAAGTGCAATTGTAGTTCACTGCAGTCTACAACTCCTGGTCTCAAGTGATCTGCCTGTTTCAGCCTTCCAAGTAGCCAGAATTACAGGCATTTGTCACCACACCTGGCTCCATCTTAACGTCTTTCTCCATATCTCTAACTTTAGAAAGCATGTCTCTCTCTCTCCATTAAATTAAATGATTCAAGCAAAAACCAAATTGTCCTAAATAGCTAATCTATGCCAATAATTATGCTGTGGTTGATTGTTCATGAGGACAAGAGACTCAAAAGTTTCATTAAGAGACGGAATGCTATAAAAAACCTCAAACTCATGTTTGCCCAAATTAATATGACTTGGTATGTGGGGCTGAACCGTGGTTAGGAAGTTTTTTTGGCAATAAAGGCAGGGCAGTTACAGAGAAGAGTAGAAGGCTTATTCTATCTGCTACATTTGTGATTCATAAATATTCTTGTGCACAGATTATATTCTTAGAAATGGTCTATTATCACCACATTAATAATAGTACAGTCATCAATACATTCTGCATTTGCTGTATAAAGATATAATATGTATAATTTTATTTTTTAAATAACTATTATTCTATACCAATCCTTTACTAGGTTCTATTAATGTCAGGCAAAGAAAAGGAAAGGAGGGTACTAATTATCTAAGTATATATATATACTACTTTAAAATATATATATATGTGTATGTATACATGCACATAATCACTTTATTACTTTAGAAAGAAACAACATTATGAGCTATTTTTAACCCAGAAATGTTGTTATAGATAACTCTTCATGACAATTTATAGCCAACGCGCAGACTTAGCTCAAAAACTCTTACCATTGTTGAATATTATTTAAATCTAAAAGTCTTTGGATAGCTTATAATTAAACATATCTCAATATAAAACAATCATTGTGTTTTCATTTTGTTTTACTTAATAGTCTTTGTAATCAAAATCAAACTTTCACACTGAAAAGTGAAGTATTTTGCTTACAAGCCCAAATAAGAACTATAATATGACATTCTATTTATAATGCTAACTCAAAAAAAAGTCTCAAACACAAAAACACAAGCATATACACAAAATCACATAGATCTCAGATTATAAATTATAGCTAAAAAGCGCAAGATGTAACGTTGACATATTTTGAAATGCTGATATATCACCATTGTGTCGGTCTTAAATACATTATTTGGCTATAACAGTGTCTAGCCTAGATACAAGACTACTGCAAGGATATTTTTAATAGTCTTTATATGTAGATAAGGTTTTTTTTAATTTTTTAAGTAGAAATATTAAACTGAACAAACACATACTGTTCAAGTAGACCAATATTAAAACAACAATTTTACAAATTAGCCCCTAATTTGAATTGCGGGTACAATTATTTTTCTAATAGACACATTTATCCTACAACTAAAACATGTATCACTTCATTTTTGAACATGCTTTGCTTTGAAAGAGATTCAGGATAGTTGGTAGAATAGGAACATCAGCTATGGCTTGTGGATAATAATGGATGTCTAAAAATATGACAAAATGATAATGGCCTTGATAATCAGATGACATTTTTGAGTTTGGTAAAATGTATGATTCTAATTCTGTTTCACCTCTGCTGTTAAAACTTGAGTGTGTGTGTGTGTGTGTATATATATGCTGTGGTTGATTGTTCATACTCGAACTTGTAATATATATTATATATAATGGATTTTTATTTGTTATGAACAAAGAAGCACCATAACATAAACAAGAGTTGTAAATAAGGATACATTTTTATAAAAACCATAGAAAAGGAGAGCAATGAATTTTTACCTCACAGGGCTATTGGAAGAATCTGGGTCATGAGCTGCTACAGTGCCAATGATATTTCCAACCTGGGTAGCTTCTGACACCTCCATAGGGTACAAAGGTGAAGAGAATACCGGGGGCTCATCCACATCTTCCACAATTATCTTCACGGTTGTCGTGTCACTGAATGGACCCAAGCTTAGAAAGCGAGGGTCGGCATCTTTATTTGCAGCTTCTATCCGTAGTGTATAACTTGTTTTGGCTTCAAAATCCAGCTCCTGTAAAGAAAGTCATTAGGAAAATTAAATTACCAGCTAAATAGTCAGCAAAGCAGAGCCTTTTCATTTGTAAATGTCAATAAGCATAGGAAAGACTCTGCCATGTAAATTCACCGTCAGCATTCGAAAATAATAAATAACAATGTCAATCAAAATTCTTGCTGCTTTCCTGGCTCACAAACAATGGTTAGTGCTTTTGAATCACTTCATACACTCTTCTGTTATATGCCACATGAACAGACAGATGCAGGTCTTTGGAACACTATTTGAAAAAAAGACTGGTCAAATGTAATTTTTTTTTTTTCCAACAGGGACTTTGTATGTAACGTTCTTCAACCATGTAATTTAACTATACTACCCAGGGTGCACTTTAAAAATGAAGAAAAACATTACTTTCCATTGAATTTCTCATTTAAAAGGTCAGTGATTTGGGGGACTGCATTAGGATTCTGAATTTCCAGAGGACTCAAAATGTGGCTGCAGGGTCAAGTGTGCCATCCTAAGGTTGTTCAGTGTGCAAACATGGACAATTCTTCTCCATGAAGCACCCATCACGTTTGCCTTCACTATTCCTCCATCAAAATAGACTAGATCTCTCTTTATTTTAGGAGGCTAACAGTTACATCTTAGAATCTACAGGCTGTTTCTAGTTTTCCAAAAGGATTTACGTGGTACAATTTTCCTAAAAAATTAGTTACCAACTCAAACCTCATTGGAGCTAAAAAACATTGTAAAGAAAATTAAACGAGTTGTACTAGTAAAGCACCATCTTTGAAAAATAAAAATCAAATACATAACATGCAGAAGTTGTTTGTGACAATAACATGCTTCTTTTCAATGGATAGAGAAACGAACAGCTTTTTATGACTTTCAATTTCAATCTCTCCTTTGCAAAACTGTCCTCAAATCCTTTTTACATTTAAGGATGTAAAACAAAAAGCTTTAAAAATAGTAAAGAACTTTACAGAAATACTGCAAAATATAACACATACTTTACTTAGTTGTCAGTATTTAAAAATAAAGCATTATCAAATGTGAGCTAATGTGTAATACTGAGAATTGTAATTCAAATTCATTCACTATATGTTTGGGCAGGCATGCATCTATTCCAATTTGTCCCTCAAATGATGTGACAACCAAAATAAATGAAACAATATAGTTATATAAATATAAAATAGGCTATATACACACATACTGTACTGTATATCATATATCCCAAACTGTGTATAGTGCATATAGACTGTGCTACATACAATATAACACATATATATGTATATACATTACATATAAAAATATATGTATACACATTACATATGTATATATATGTTTGCACATAAATATTATATAAAGAGATCCCATGGCTTATCTCTGAATAAGAAAAAGAAAAAAATATATATATATATATCAATACACAAAATAGGCTTATGATATCTGGACCAGAGAGTACTTACTTACAAAAATGCTTATTTAACATCTGTCTCAGCCACTAGAATTTTAAGCCCAGACAATTCTGTTCATCACTATTATTCTCAGTACCTAAAATGCTTTTGATACACAGGGAAGTCTCAATAAATTCTTGAGCCTCCTCTTCTTGAATTAACACAACAACAAAAATTACAACACAGATATTCAGTGTACAAGAGGCTGAAAATTGAACTATACATCTGACTAAAAGAATCCTTGTAATCCCAGCACTTTGGGAGTCCAAGGCGGGTGGATCACAAGGTCAAGAGATCCAGCCCATCCTGGCCAACATGGTGAAACCCCATCTCTACTAAAAATACAAAAATTAGCTGGGCATGGTGGCCCACACCTGTAGTCCCAGCTACTCAGGAGGCTGAGGCAGGAGAATTGCTTGAACCCAGGAGGCAGAGGTTGCAGTGAGCCGAGATAGCACCATCGCACTCCAGCCTGGGTAACAAGAGCGGAACTCCGTCTCAAAAAAAAAAAAAAAAAAAGAATCCTGCAGGTCAAAGTGAGAGATAAGGTAAGAAATACAGTCAGGTATAGCATTTTTTCTTGAGCACAAAAACACTTTATAGAATTGCTCCAGAACAAAAACATTTTAATTCTTATATGAGGTTTTATATAAAAATGTTGGGGCACATGGAAAATACTTCCATAACAACATTGTAGAAACAAACTCAGGAATATTTTTATGAGGCTAATTCTTTTTGTTTTTTTTTTATTATCTCAGAGTTTGTCTTGTCAAGTGATAGTCAAACAACGGTGAGAATCAGAACCTACCAGAGACCCTTCTAAAATATGTGTGGCCCCTTCCAAGGGAATTTGATTCAGCAGGTGCAGGATGAGGCACAGGCAGATATATTTTTAGAAGGCTTATTAGGTGATTCTGATGTAAATCTTCTCCTAAGAAACCTGACCTAGTCATTAAAATTTTCCTGGGCCTATATATAAATTCCAACCTTTATTTTGGGGAAACTCTAAGAAGCATTCTCATTTACCTAAAAGCATTTACTGAGATGCCAAAATGTACTTGTAAATAGTTTGGATAATAATCTCTGTTTGTTCTTATATTCTTTACAAAAATTACTTATGATAAGAGAAACCTTATATCCAAATATGATGTGTCTACATGTAAAAAATTATGCTTAGAAATCCCATTTGTCAGCTCCTTTCAAATCAATGCAAAACCACAACCTTTAAGTTATCCATTCATGTTTTCACATTAGCAGAAGGCATACCAAGTATTTCTGTATTCAAGTAAAAGTTTGTCTCCCTTATGAAAGAACAATTTAAAATTTACTGCAGAAATGAATGCAATTTTTATAGTAAGTTGTTTTTTTTTTAATGTGTCTAAAAGGCAGCAACATGAGGTATAGACATCTGGATGCTAAAAAGTCATGAAGAAACAGTGTATTATGCATGATGATTGGTTGCCTAAAAGCTATTATGAAAATAAAGCAATAAAAGAATTCATATGAAAGTCTATGAATCAAGATTACAGACAAAAGGAATTGCTTCACAAAATTATTTTTAGAACATATAAGAATATGCTGAGATTTAGTTTTCAGAGAGAAGAGTAGTGTGATGAATAAGACTTTTAAGCATTTGAAGATGTTTTTGCAGTAAAATTTTAATTTTTATTTGATTTCTCATTATTAATTTCTACATAAGTAATACAGTCCATAACTATTAGATTTCTCTATTAATATTATAATTGAAAAATAACAATTGAGAAAAGACACCAAAGAAGGAAATATAAAATAACAAAAACAATTTCTAAATAAATTATCTCAATATTTGAAAGTATATTGTATTAGTTCGCTTTCTCACTGCTGATAAAGACATACCATACCTGAGCTGGGGCAATTTACAAAAGTTAGAAGTTTAATGGACTCAAAGTTCCATGTGGCTGGGAGGTCTCACAACTATCACAGGAGGTGAAAGGCACATCTCACATGGTGGCAGACAAAAGAAGAGCTTGTGCAGGGAAACTCCCCTTTATAAAACCATCAGCTCTCATGAGACTTATTCACTACCACATGGGCAGGATGGGGGAAAACCATCCCCATGATTCAATTATCTCCCACTCGTTCCTTCCCACAATGCATGGGAATCATGGGAGCTACAGTCCAAGATGAGATATGGGTGGGGACACAGCCAAACCATATCATACATATAAGTGGATAATTACATAATGGGAAATTTAATCAAAACACTGTTCACACTATAGACCACACATCAAGGACAAAGTAAGATTAATAGGAACCTAGAATCAAATATGAAACAAACAGACACAGGCTAGTGAATTCATACTCATTCTTGGAACCCTAGTACATTACTCTTTTATATATCACATGACATCTGTGTAAGAGACATTGAAATAAACAAGCAGCTTTTTTGGTGTATTCGTTTCCACACTACAAAAGTACATTGTCAAGGAAAATTAAATTAGGATTAAAAAGAATTCTGTGCAAGGCAAGAGTCTGCAAACTATTTTGTAAAGTGTAAATATCAGTGAATATCAGTCTTTGTAGGGCATACATTCTCTGCCACATGAAAATGAATGAATATGATTGTTTACAAGTAATAATTTTTTGATACGTAACTCAGATTTTAAATTCTATATAGCTTTCATGTATCATAATACATTCTTCTTATTTTGAGTTTTTTCCAATCATTTAAAAATATAAAACCATCTTTAGCTCATGGGCTGGGCTAAAACAGGCAGGCCGTTGTTTGCCAATCTCTGATCTAAGGAGCCCAAAATGGTAAGGCTAACATTGAAGGCCTTCCATGATCAACATCCCACACACCATCTCTCTTTTAGTGTATAAATATATATATATGTGTGTGTGTAGATATATATCACCTCCTGCTCCTTCTTAGATGATTCAAAAATTTTATTTATTTCTTACATAACTTTGTCATTCCTCTCAGTGAAATCTTTTAGAGACTATCGCCTTCTTTATAAGCTTTTCCATAATCCTCTCACCTACATAATAAGGAAACTTCTTTATATTGAGAGCTAACTACAAAGAGTTTTACACATACATCTTTAATATGCATTTTGAAATATGTAAGATTAGTGTTTGTTTCGCATTTCATATTTGAAATGCCCCCCGCACCCCACCACCAAAATTCTTACGTTCAAATCCTGACCCCCAAGGTGATGCTATGAGGAGGTAGGACCTGTGGGATGCAATTAGATTTTGAGTGTGGATTCCTCAGGAATGGTAATTAGTGTCCTTATAAATGAGACCTCAGAAACCTGCCTCACCCCTTCTGCCACATGAGGACACAGGATATGGCTGTGTATGAACCAGGAAGAGGGCCCTTGTCAGACACCAAATCTTGATGTTCGACTTCTCAGCCTCCAGAGCTGTGAGAAATAAATGTTTGCTGTTTAAAAACCCAGCGCATAGTATTCTTGTTACAGTAGCCCAAACAGACTAACACAATATTATTAATACACGTGAAAACTAAATAGCAAAGAGTTCTAGTAGAAGTCCAAAAAGTCCATGTTTAAGGGGCACAGATACTATATGAACTCACGGTCATGTATGTCCACCACACTGCATGATGTTATCATGTATAAGCCCTTGCTGACCTCATCAACCTCATGAGGTTTTGGTAAATTATTTTGAAATAAATAGCACCTAGAACAGTGACTGACACAAAATAATCACTGTATAAATATTTGCTGCGGTTACTATTATACTGCTATTAGAAGCACTATTTCCTGCTAGATTATACGCAAACGAAAAGTAAAGAATATGTGTTTCTCAACTCTGTTCTGCTCTGGCACCCAGGTTATTGTCTTTGGCAAATTCAGTTGATAACATTTATTGTTGGATGAAAAAATGTGACCATCACAAATACTGGAGTCTCAAAGTTTTCCTTGACCTTTTTTTTTTTTTTTTAGCTTTTTCAACATTAAAACAAGTTAATGTTGAATTCATTTAATAAAATCATTGCACTGCATTTTTCTTCATTAATATAGCTTTGCTTCTGGTCTATGGCCAAATATATACTTGTTAAGCTCAATGACCTCCTTATAGATCTTATACCTTTAGCCAATGATGTTGTTAATGTTTCAGGAATTGATCCAAGTTAAATCCTTCTAAAATTTTCCATTCTGTTTTCTTTAATGGTAGCATGACACTCTCAGGGCTGGACAGTGTACATGTACGTATGTGTCTATATACCTAATGTCTTATGTTTAATGTTGATTTTGTTCAAAAGTTCTGTCATCGTCATCATTAGGAGTATTTCTTTCTCTGGAGATTGCAGCTATTTTTCAGATGAAAGCATATTTTGTAGCTTTCAGTATCTGAAGCTTTTCCCCACTTCTTGAACCAACAAATATAAATCTTTTTTTCCCTAAGAAAATGGGCTTAAATGAGACCATGCCTATGGAAAAATAACCCTCAATTATAACTTTTCCCTTACAATAATTTTACTCTAGGTCACGCGCAGTGGCTCATATCTGTAATCCCAACACTTTGTGAGGCTGAGGAGGGTAGATCCGAAGGACAGGAGTTCGAGACCACACTGGCCCTCCTGGTGAAACCCCCTCCGACCAAAAATACAAAAATTAGCCAGTCATGGTGTCATAATCCTGTAATCCCAGCTGTTCTGGAGGCTGAGGCAGGAAAATTGCTTGAACCCATGAGGCGGAGGTTGCAGTGAGCTGAGATCATGCCACTGCACTCCAGCCTGGGTGACACTCCATCTCAAAAACAAAACAAAAAGAAAACAAACAAACAAACAACAACAAAAAACAAGAATCCATCTTAAAAAAAAAAAAAAAAGAAACAAATTTTAAAAAACCCAATTTACTCTAAATAAATATACTATCCAGAACCTTAAACCTGCTCTACAACCTTGGATGAGGTACAAAAGCAGGAATAATTCTGTACATTTCATTATAATGATTTCCTAAGAACTTTTCAAAGCAAAACATATCCACTTTTTTATTAACAACTGCATTCTGTGGTTTCTATTTTCTTATTGCCCTGGATTGTGACCCGGAAGGCCTTATGCTTCTTCTAGCTTGGGTAAATTTAGACAGGTTTCTTCCTAATTTTAGGCCCCCGACTTCTCTTTAGGAAACTTGTCATTGTAAATATTTTCTCTACCCTTTTAATATGTAAATCTTTTAAAAATCTTCTTGACATTTTTATTACCAAGGAAAGTCTTCCTCAAGGGCCCCAAAGCCATCTCTATAAAATTTTATCATCAAGGAAGACAGAACCAATACCTCCCAGTTTCTGTAGGAGGGTAAGAGCCTAACTTCAGCAGGAATCTTGTTCCAAGTTGTAAAACTATACCCTGTCCTGATGATATGAGAACATTTACTCTCCTATTGGTTAAAGCCAATTATCAAACACAAATGCCTATATGGTTCCCATCCTCCATCCTAGCTCATAAAAACTCTGCAACCCTTTGCTTTAACCAAGTGGAGTTTGAAATGAGTCTGGTTTCTTTCTCCTGTTGCAACAGCCTTGAGTAAAGTCTTCCTTACCTGTTTAACTGTCCTGTGCAATTTTTGCCTTTTGCAGCAAGTGATTTGAGTAGGTAGATGAGGGCTCTATTTTGAAATTTTTGTGACTCTTGAAACTGCCGATTAAGCAAGAAATTGTATTTTATAGGAGAGAAGGTGAGAGAAAGATAATATATAAACAATAAATACTATATTCTATCTAGGTGCACCCTGTTGATTCATTCACAGAGGTCTATGGGTTACTGGGGAGAAGAGTTCTGGAGGTCTTGCCAGCCCAGTGTATTCTCTGTAGGAGGACTGACACTTTCCTATCTTTCTAACTGTACTAGACTTGGATCTAAACTTTGTTAATCTTACAAATCTACAATACATACTAAGTTTTTGAATAAAACACAGATTTACAGATTTACAAAGAAAAAATACCTAAGGCCAAACAGCCTGAAAACAGTAAAATAAGTGTAAGCACATTTAGAATAAGCAAAAGAGATTACTGGGTGTCTCCATGTCCATCTCATACTATTATGACAGTCATTATTATAATTATTTTAATTATACTTGAACACAGGTATTAGGATAGTACATAAACAAATATCTGCAGTTTGCAAATAGATTATTACCAGTACATAAAAAGTGTCTGTGCTCCAAAGGTAGATTGAAACAAAAATACACTGAATAATTGTAGAAATGATTTGAGCCTAAAACCATAAATTATACAAATATATTGTCAGAAATGAAATAATGATATAAATATTAGGAGTTACCATTTTCATCATCTAATAACACGTTTCCTCTGATTTCCCTAAGTACTTAATGCTTTATGTATAATGAGCCCGTATTATTAACAACACAGTTACAAAAATGCAAATGGCTCTCCTAACCTGCTGTCTCCATCTTGCCACAATGTTTTCTATATCTATGACAATGAACTAAAACTAAAATGCAACACGTTTCAAATTCTCAGTTGAACTTATTGCAAAGAGATAGTACCATATACTGCTAAATACAATTCTCACTAACAATACATATTTTTATACTCCTTACCAAGGGCAGTTTATTGTTCCAGGAGTTTTACAATATTAACTCATTAACTGCTTATTAATTCTCACAACTTATAATATATATATATTGACAGATCTTTTAGACAGGTCTGACAATGGCATCAAGAAGCATTTGCATTTCTTGCTCACAATCACACAGGTAATAACTTTGGTAGTGTGGTTGTTGCATCTGTGTTCCCACAAATTTATTTCTAAAAATGAGAATAAATTGGAAGCATGATGCAGATAATCTAAAACAAAAAAGACCAGCAGGGAATGACAGTATGATGACAAAGGAAAAAAGCAGGATAACCCTTGTAAACCTGAGGTAGAATGCAAGCTGCCTATATTAGAGTGGTGAGACACATTTATTTGTATAAATCCAGCAGAACTGATGAACAGTTAACGGGTAAAATTAGCAAAATTGCTGAATTCAAAGAAAGAGACACACTGAGGAATGTTATCGTCAAAGTAACTACAGCCATCACGTATTACTTTAAACTGAGCACAGAGTTTCTGGCTCTGTTTCCAGATACTTATTCATACTTAGCTAATGAGTGTCTTCCTTTTTCTCTTCTGTTCTCCTGTCTAGATCAGCTTTCGCCCCCACAGAAATGTTCCATTTTGACTTCTGCATTAATTGATTTCATACTGCTACAGTAACAAATTACCAAAACCTTAGTGACTTAAACAACAAATGTATTGCTTTATAGTTTGGGAGGTCAGAGGTCTGAAATCAAGGTGTTGGCAGAGCTTCATTCTTTCTGGAGGCTTCAAGGGAGAATCGTTCCAGTGTCCAGAAGCTGGGTATATTCTTGGCTCCTCCATCTTCAAAGTGCATCCCTCTAAGCTTGGGTTCTGTTACTGTATCTCTTTTTTATAACACTGACTCATCCTGCTTTCCTCTTTAAAAAGCCTTATGATTATACTGCACCCAATTATGTGATCCAGGATAATGTTCCCATTAAGCTCCTTAACTTAATCACGTTTCCAAAATTCATTTTACCACATAAGGTAAAACATTCGAATATTCTGTGGATATCTTGGTGAGGCTGTCTACCACAGCCTCCTACTGTGAACTTAGGTAGTCTGTTTTGATTTTATAAGCATAAAGTGGAAAACAAGCCTTGGAAATGACTGCACTTCTGCCCAACATCTAAAACCCCGTTTACCCTACAGCTCAGGCCAATTCCCTGATTATGCTGAGGTCAATATTTTCCAGCATGCACTCCAGCTCTGCCCAATAACTTCTAAAGTGGTTCATACACTGCCTGGGAAGCAGAATCCACATTATGACCTGGAGACAACTTGGCATATGTTTCCCTGGACACCTTCATCAAACAGTGGCAAATCTTAACTGATCTTGATCAAGAAAATGACTTTGTGAGATAGGCTAATAAAGGAGAATGGATGATGATAGAAGTAGGCAGACCTGAGATTCAGTATTGCCTTTGCCATTTCATGAAGTGTAACCTGAAGGTTAGTCTCTCTGGAACAGAGATGAAACTCAATGTATTTTTTCTACTTTCTCTGTATCCACAATACTTTATTGCTTCTTTCTTCTCAGGGATGTTTTTCCCTTCACTACCTGAATCTAGGTTGTCCTGTATCTTGCTTGGGTCAATATGATGGGGCAGAAATGATGACATGTCAACTCTGCCAAACAGCCTCAAAAGACCATACAACCTCTGTTCTTACCATTCTTGGAACAAGCCCAGGTTAGCCACAGAATGATGGGAGGCACAGGTCCAGGGTTCTTGTTTTCCTGGCAGACAGACAGCCACTTCCATAGCGGTAGAGTCACCAAGCTGACCAGTAGCTGATGCATGTGTGACCCCACTTAAGACCAGCATAAAAATACCCTACTGAGCCCAGACCAATTACTGAACACATAACCATGAGCTAGGGAAATTAAAGCACCAGGCTTGGGGATGATTTAATAAGCAATAAGGTAGTTGATGCAACCATGGACAGAAAGAGAATGAGAGTTGTTCACCAGCTTTTGTCAGGTGATGGCAGCATATCCAGATAAAATGAACCAAAATAAACTTGAAATGGCCAAATTTAACAGTGGGAGAGAAGTCAGATCTCGACATGTGAATTTCTTTGAACTCAGCGAGAGCTCTAGTTCCTTGACTATTCCATTTGTCTTATCTGTTATGTCCCATCATTACTGTCTAGCACAGATGTCAGGCTCCATCAATTCTCTCTTCTATTGATAACATATGCAATTCCTTCTATTCATCTAAATATAAAATTTTGTTTATTAGCCTTTTTGATAAGTTATTTTTAACCCTTCTTAAAATATCTTAATTGTGGAAGAATAAAATAGTTTGCCTTCTCTGAGTCTTTCTTTGCCATGCTAACTTAATTTTTCAGTTTCACCAAGAAATGTCTAAAGCTTTCTTTTCATCATTTCATTTATGTCCTCCATGGATATTATCAATAGTCTCTTTAATTTTGATTGCCATGTGTGTGCATATGACTCCTAAACCTAAGATTGCATTCTTGACCTTTTCCTTGAACTACAGACGTATATTCATGATGTTTTAGACATAGTTACCTGGCTACTACAGTGCATCAAACATAATGATCCAAGCCATCCTAAGCATCTCCAGCCCATTCTCAAAGAACAACACAAGTATTCAGCTGCTTACACAAACTAGAAACACTGCCTTTGTCTTTAAATTCTCCTTTTAACCTCCCGCATACAATCATTAAATTCTCCCCTGTCTATTTCTTAAATATCCCTTTTTTGGAATCCTACACATTGAAACTGACCTAGGAATCAACACACCATGGGAACAAAAAAAAAAAAAAAAAAAAAGAAGGACAATTTTACATGATCTGTGACTTGTACACAGCAAAATAAATTTTGTGATGGACTCACTGGAAAACATTTTTTGATATACACAAATTCTGAGAATACTGCTATAACAACTATCAAAATTTTTTAAAAAATCAAACAGAAGCTGAAATACTCCTAAATGAACAAAATCAACAGAAGCCGAAATAATCCTAAGTGAACAAAGTCAGTGCCTTTTTATAGGTCAAACGTGTTGACATGTCAATTAGTATCATTTTCTTCAAAGAATGTTGATTTCTGATTTTTTTAAATAAAACTCTATGTACATCTCTACTCTTGACTACTTAAACACAGGTAAATTTACACCTTAATAAGCAAATAATAAGCATATATGCACAAACAATGATTAAAACAATGTAAGTATATACTTATATACATCATAACAATGATTAAATTAAGTGGAAAATATAATCTGAAGTTTAGAAGCTCACCAAATTATCTTGACCTTTATAACTAAAATAATCCAAAATGTATGCCTTTTGATGATCAAATGAGAGCAATATTTTTGCCCAATTTTTAGAAATATGGTTCCTGGGAAGCATGATTAATTGAATAAAATGTTTGAAAGTAGAAAATTTATGAGAGGAAGAAAAATAAATTGGAATTATCCTTGGTTTGATTTTCCCTCACCACACACACACACAACATTTATGAAATACAAAATGAATTACATACTTGATTGTAGTAATTAGCCTTCAATATTACAAGTAGTAGGTAAAAGACGCATTTCAATACAAGATAGTAAACCCCAGATAGTCCAAATTGGTGCAGCTGAGTTGAAGGCTGGAAGGACACTGTGCTATCTAACTCTATCCCAGTGCATGGCGTTCAGGCAGCATTACTAACGCCTCCACATAATGCTCTATCATTTTGACTTCATTCACCCTTTCACAGGGTGTAGATATAAGCATATTATGAAGCTAGCACAGCAAAATTAGCCTTTAAAAGCTTGAATGTCTTAATAGTGTGACAATGCGGGCCACCTAAGAAATCATTCACATGTCAGATACTGAATGCATAGTTATTTTTCATAGGAAATTAATTTTGAAAATGCTCATTTTTTTAACCATACAGTAACTATAATAATGCATTTTATAGAAGAAAAAATTCCATATTTAATCCAAACTGAGGACTTATATTGAAAACTGAGGTATATTAGAGGAAAGATTGCCATATATTAAAGAAAAAAAAAACAAAAAAACAAAAACTAAAGTATCTAATTGTAAGCTATGATACCAAAACATAAGAAGAAAGAATTCTAAATGAAATGAAAATATAGTTTTCACTCAAATGTGATAATCTTTATGTTTACACTTTGTAAATTTTGAAGTCCTATTTAACTCGTTATAAAGGTGGTCACAGAAGCATTCACAAATGGTCAAGAAATAGCATTTGCATAGCTTTAACTGTTTAATATGAAAATTTCATCATCATTTTTATATTTAAACTATATAATCATGTTTATTCTTAAAGTCTAGGAGTGATTAAATCATAAGAAAACTCTATGTCATTATTTATAGCAATCTTTCACCTTGTGGATTCTGCACATTTGGTCATATTAATAAGCTTTTTCTGTATAAGATATTGGAACAATAATAGAATAATCAAAGGCAATTTGTCACTATTCTCTATTTTTTCTTTTTCAAACATATCTTTTAAAAAGTACTGTTTTTCTTCTTTTCTCTTCTTGCTCCTAAAATTATTCTATGCCAAGAACAGCACATTCAAATGTTGCAAAATACAATGATAATTTTCACAAACTGGAATGAATCTCATTATGCATATAATAGTACAATGTTTATGAAAAGGATATGGACCAAAGTTTTATTGTATTATAGAGTAAAAATAAAATAAATTCAGATGATTATCAAGCCTGGTCCTCAGGTAAAAAATAATCTAATTCCAATAGAAATTATCCAGATGGACATTGAAACTTTATTGTCCAAATGTGAAGTAATATTTAGACATTCAGAACCATCAGAACAAATTCATTTATGGTTTTAACAAAAATCTTGTCAACATCCAAGCAGTACCTGGTTATAAATGTTTTCTTATGTGTAAAAGAGACTGGAAAACCAAACAAAAAACTGTTTGTTTCAGTGGACTGCCCATAGCAGTCTATTGTTTATTTATCTCAGTAAAACTTTTAAAATATTCTAGGATAATGAATGGAGGCCAAATTTATTTAATTTTTTTCATAATTTCTGGGTTTTAGTCTTCTGACTCAGATTCAAAAATCCATTCTAAATTTCACAGGTAATGCCACTACTTTCTGGTACACAAAGAATACTGAAATTAGGTGACTCATATATTGTTTTGCAGACTCCCCTTGCTGTGAAAGGTCCCTGGAAAAGTTTCATTTAGGGTATAATGTAGTCTCCATGTTCATTGAAATCTTGGCAAGTAGAATTGAAATCAAAATCCTGTCCTGTTAGGGCCACAAACAGTAAACTGTTAGTTCAGACTGAAATGTATCTTAAGAACAAGACTTCCTTGATTCTGGGAAAACAAATCCAAATAAACTCTAGTTACAAAATGGTAAGCAAAGATTCTCTTCCAAAATTGAGTATAGGTACTGTTGGCCTTATGATGGAAAGACACTTTGATTTGGGGGTAGCGCCTGCCTTTGCTAGGCCAGCAGATCATGTTCTTTTAAGATGCAAGATTTAGGGATATGAATGAAAGTGATGGATATTCCTTACACAGGTCCTCGTAGGGTACTCTTCCATGGTTAGATGAAGCCCAGAAACTCACACCAATGTTCTCATGAAGTACATATAGTGAAACTATTAATTTTTAACTTGTTTCATAGCTCTCATTCATGAAAGTTCTCATTAATTTGATAAAATTTAATAAATTATTTTAGAAATTCTAAGTATATAATAACATTCTATAATAATTATTTCATGGCTTCCTTTCAATTGTTGGTATTATTCTGTCTCATTCTCTCAGTGTAAGGTAGATTCTTTTAAGACAGGTTGGAATAATAAAAATACATAGTTTTGCGTTTTAAACAGAGATTGTTTAAAAAGATGTATTTAAAAATGGAGAAGTTAGAAGCAGGCTGGGAGTTGGGGATGGTGGACATTCAAATAACTTAGGAATGAAGCAATGATCACTAAGCTTAGGATATATCAAAGCGGGGGGAACCAGCCAAGAGTTATCAAGACAGAAAGAGGCAAAAAAAAAAGAAAAAAAAAAAAAAAAGAAAGAAAAAGAAACTTAAAATGACTTCAAGGCTAAGAAAGAAAAAGAAAAACAGAAAGACAGAGAGAAAGAAAATAAATAGAGAAAAAAAGAGAAAGAGGAAAAGAAAAAAGAAAGAGGGAGAGAAAGAAAAAGAAATGAGGAGGAGGAGTGGGAGGGAGGAAGAGAGGGAGGGAGGAAGGAATGGAGGGAGGGAAGAAGGGAGGAAGGGAGAAAGGGAATGTATTTGTAATCAGGAAAGTAGTAACATTTTAAATGAATATTGGTATTTTTTATAATACAGTTCTTTGAAAAGAAGTGAAAGTCTTGAAATGAATTAAAGTTATCACAGACACTTTCACGAATAAGTGTTCAAGAGAAATAAGCAGATATTTTAATTTTCTACTCATTTTTTTGAGTTGTACCTAAAATGCCTTACAGTATGTATTACTTGTAATCCATTCTATTTGCAAAGGACTGTACACATATGTTCCTATTTACCAATAGCGGTTTTGTGAAGGAGCATTCAGAGCCCTCTCATTTCCATTTCCTCGTCTGGTGCCCACATTCCCTTCCTCATTATTCTCCTTGGAAATTGCCCTAGTTCTTCCTTCTGTATTTAACAGGTTATCTCATAAATGAGATAAAATGTTTTTCTCGGGTAGACAAGGGAAAGCGGTACAGGTGGTAACCTCTGTGCCGCTTTCCCTTGTCTACCTGAGGAAAACAGTTTTATGCATCCACTATTCAATTTCTTCCCTAGGGTATGTTCAAATCCTTGAAAGCCCTGGTAGGACTGACCAGTTGGCTGACAGATGGGGTCTGAGTTCTCTTGGACATTTCTACAAAGCCTTGGATATTTATTCAATCCTTGTGGCCACAGCTAAGTCTATGAAAAAAATCACAATATTTTTGAAACTGGGACATCTACATTCCATGATTAGACTAGCTCTCATGATTGAAGGGACACACACACACACACACCCTTCCTTGAAAAAAAAAAAAACACACACACACACACATCTTGCTGGTACAGACCCTGTGCTGCTTCTGTTTACTATTTAGTCTGAAGACAAAATATGAGGGATTTTTTAGACTCAAAAGGTGAGTTACGGTACGGGGGGGCAAGAAAGCAGAGCACAGGGGAGTCAACAGGCAGGAGGTTTGAAGAACTGGAAAAACTACATTGCTTTTCAGGAATTACAAGTAGTTTAGTGACTATTCTAGATTGTTGAGTGGAACTGAGGAATAGTGAAATATATATCTGCAAATATGAGTCTGAAGCATCATAGTTTTTTTTTTTTTTTTAATTTTATCCATTTCAAACAGCAAAGTTTCAGATATCTGGTCTAAATACACATGTATCCTATCATGATGAGTTAATGATCATAAAAATTTTACAGATCATACTGCTTAGGTTCATTCCTTCTGCTGCTATGCATTACTATTTTCTAATGGTTCTATCTCAGAATGGTATTCTACACATTAAGATAAAACTTAAAAATCAGATCTATTTTGCATATTAGAAAACTGAAAGCAAGTTTAAGGGATCTCAATTCTCGGCATCCAATCGTTCTTTGCGGTTCATAGAAAGAGTCAGAATATAACCAGTGTTTGAGGATAACAAGACAAACCCTGGATTATTCTGGAACCAAGTACAGGGTGAGAAGCATAGACGCTACACACAAACTGTGAATTATATATTTCAATAAATTAATGAAATAATTGCTGAGAATGAGAAAGTTATAAATTAATGGTAAATTTTCATCTAAAAACTAGATGAATATACAATTGGCCACTGAAAAACATAGGGGTTAGGAGAACCAGCCCTACACAGTCAGAAATGTTTGTATAACTATGGATGGCTCAAAACTTTATTAATATCCTACTGTTGACTAGGATAACTGATAACACAATTAGTCTATTAACACATACATAGACTAATATCTTCATATATTTTAGGGACTCGTTACATAACTTCTTTTTTGTCAAATTTTTCAAGATCTCTAGGCTACATAAGTCATTTGTCAGTATTCTCAAATTGTCACAAATATCCAAAAAAAGTAACATATTTATTGAAAAATTCCATATATAAGTGGACTCACTCAGTTAAAACCTACATTGTTTAAGAATCAACTGTATAACACTACGAACAATTTCTGCAGGTAAAAACAAAAACTTTGTAATTAGTAAGCTTAAACTGCAGTAAAATGCAAATGTATCATTTCCACTATTTTTAGTCAACTCTTACAGGAATTATTTATTTATTCCAATACAGATGAGAAAATAGGATTCTTTGGACACTGGAACATATTAACTGGATAATGAAAAACTGAAATATTTTTAAAAATTAGTTTGGAGATGGAAGGAGCTTTGGAAATAAAAATTAAGGAGCTTTGGAAATAAAAATAAAAATAATCATGTATACTAGTTAATTTCCCCACTATCTAGTATCTATTCAGAACCACATGGAAAAGAAAGAGAGTAGGAAGAAAGTAAGAAGTAACGTTTGGTAAGCCTAATGACTTTTAACATGGAGAAAACTGAGATTTTGTTTTCATTTATTTCCATGTTGATATTATCTGTACTGTATAAAAGCACCAGAGTTATTTTTAATACAAATTTTATTTATTTCAAACAGCAAAGTTTCAGATATCTTGTCTCAACACAAATGCATCCTATCATGATGAATTAATGAACATAAAAATTGCAGACCATACTGCTTAGGTTCATGGCATTTGTTGCTATACATTATTTTACTTTTAGAATCTAATGGTTCTGCCTCAATATGGTATATATATTCTCCACATTAAGATAAAACTTAAAAATCAGATCTCTTTTGCAAGTTAGAAAACTGAAAGCAAGTTTGTGCAACGCCCTTTAAAAGTAATAAACCATGACTAACTTCTTAGTCTAAATTATTGTTCTTACAAATAGTGTGTTTCGGCTCAAAATGATATAGAAAATCATGTTGGCATTCAACATCTGAACTGTCTACTGATGTATTTAAAATCTCTGGATTTAAACTAAATGTGGCTTTTTTGACCTTTGATAGCTAGTCATTTTGGTTCTCCACTTCATAGTAATACAGGATGAACAAGATTTGTTTTGTTACATATTAAAATTTATATTGGCTATTTATGGCACAGAATTCATATTACTAAATTTTTCAACACTGTTGTATCTCAAGGTTCGTCTGTACATTGTGTGAGTGCTTAATTATTTCTAAATAATCTTTGATGTTATCAAAGAAAACAGATAATTAGATAAGAATTTATGTATTAGAAGCCACTTACGAAAACAAAATTTATTTTTAGTTGCTAACAATTGCAACTAAAAATAATGGTGTTTTGATCTCATATTTAGAGAAAGAAATTGTTAAAATATTTAGCTAACTTCTCATATAGTGGCTGATGAATAAATATTTAATAATAACCAATTATTGACTTTCATTCGGTGCAAAGCATCATTCAGATTGCTGGGCAGAAGTAAGGAATCTCAAGCATCAAAACCAAAAATTATATTAATCTGAATCCTTAAAAATTTGGAATGGTTTTTAATCTTAATTTATTAAATAGAGGATTATGGTTTTTTAATACCAAGAGAACTTCAGCAATACACAAAATTTAAGCCCACTGAATAACATCTTCTGTGATTTATTTCTGCATTTGTAAAAGAATGTTTATCTCTAATAATAGTCAAAGTAGATTATAAAGTGATTTTAATGAGACATATCAATTTGGTCTTTGAATAACTCTTTTATACATTTTACAACATTTCAATTATAACAATGATTAGTGAATATTATTGAAAAATCAGTAAAGGTAAGGTCTAGAAATGATACTATCAATATTTTAACATTTTCTTGTAATCTTTTATTCTGTATAAGCAAAATTTTCATAAAATGTGAAAGACTTTGTAAAAGTCTAGATATTACCTTTTGATAATTTTTAAATAAAAATTTTCCATATTCATTTGCAAAAACAATATCACAACATTACTTCAATGACGTACAAAATTTCCATCACTGATATGATAATATCACAAATTATTTACCATCTCTTCCATTGTTCAATATTTTATGTTTCTATATTTTCAGTGTCCTAATAGTCATTTCATGAGATTGTTGAGAAAATAAAATAAAGTCTCTAAATTGCTCAAAAAAAAAAAATCCTGACAGATATTGTTACCTATAAGAATAATAACAATTATTTGTGTTGTTTTATATTATTGTAAGTTAGAATCAAATTTCAACTTACAATTTTTTCATGGGTTTTATGCTTTTAGATGACATAATATTTAATCTGCGTTTTGTATGTTTTCTTTTCTAACAATTTTCCAAAATTTCTAGACATGATTTTATAAAATTAGGGACTAAGAGTTTTATATTTCCCTCAGTAAATTAAATATGTTGTATCAAATTTAGAATTTTCAAAAATTCATGCTATCTTCATTATAATATATAAAATACAGATATTTATTGAATAAAAATAGTTTCAGTTTGCATTTAAATTTCTTGAATGTGAACAGATTGATTTCAGATGACTCTTTGAAATCTTTGAGCATCAGTGTACCTTACTAAATTCTTTTTATTTTAGACAACAAAACATTTTACCAACAGTTGGCCTATCCTAGTTATTAAACCTTTTGTACACAGATTGTCATCAGCTGACCTAAAACAACAGCTTTCCAGTGGAAATAACTGCGGAAATGTTTTTTCTCATTGGCCCGAAATCAAACATGTGTTTTCCTAAACAACTAAAATATAACTTTTTTATTGATATGTGCTAATTACTGAAAGCATTAATTACAAAGTTATACATTGGATTTTCATACTGACAAAAAATTTCGTATCTGAGGGGTCAAGATAGTAATATATTTTGAATATTTCAAATAGTTGATAAGACTACATTCTGAAATAATAGCTTTTGAGTCATTATTTTTGATTAAATGTTTGTCAAAATCATATCTCTATATTGAAAAGACAGTAGTTTATTTTCACCCATAACTGTGTTGAGAGCTAATTTAAATATACTATAGAAAATAGTCTTTAGTTGTTTCAGCTATACTGACTTTCAATCTCTTTTGAACTCTCTCCGTAGAAATTATGATAGGTTTTAAAACTTTTCATGCTCTTCTTGTATGAAATATTCAAGTCTTCCAATTAGTTTTTTAAAAGGCAATAATTGGTAATATAGCAAGTCTTCAACATTTTGGTTTCTACTTCAAATTATATTATTTCCATTTATGAAGAAAATAATAGTGTCCATTGTTTGCATACACAGGCTTTTGGTTGATTTTAGGGTTTCATTAGTGTAACAGTCAAGGCAGAAACATATTCATGTCTCCAAATAGGTCTTTAAAACAGCACATTTGCCAGTGTGCTTTATTTTTATAGTGCTATAGATAATGGTTGTGAGTTTCTTAAAGGATAGAATTTATGGGTGTTATTACAAATGTAACTCAGGGTTCCCTAAGATTCTGAAATCTAAAAATAAATGCATAGCTTATCTTACTAAAATTAAAATAGTAATGGTCCCATATGGCCATTCGGTTTGTCTAGTACATTCTCCCATAAAACAGATAGGACTTCTCAGTAATCTGTGATAAAGGATAAAGAAAGAAAACATTACCTTCTGTATAGTAATGATTCCTTCCTGTGTCTCTTTGTCAACAGAAATCTTAAAAATGCCCAGTCCATCACCATCCACAATTTTGTACTCCATTTCAGCATTAGCTCCAATATCTGCATCAGCAGCTTTAATTCTGGCAACAACTGAGGCTATAGGCAATGATTCTGGGACATTATATTGGTAAGAACCTGTGAAATTCAAAACAAGAAATGAACACATTACACCAAGCTAACCAATAAAAAGTTAAACTACTGGGTTATTTTGGTATCATCTTAGGTTAACGTATTTTTATTTTTTAATAAAAACTATACTACAGTAATCGGAAACGAAAGACAAATTTCATATAGCCTTAAGAAATTTGATGGGAATGATTAGCTAATAATCACTGTGACAGCAGAAATAGATGGTCTGAGGAAAGGCAAGAGTGGAATCTCTAATTCCTGTATTTCTGGTGGTGAGAAATATCCTACATTAAAAAATAAAAATAAATTTAAATTAATTATAATTGATATATAATTTTAAATGTAACTATTATAACTATATTGAATTACATTAAAAATTATATATGTAAAATAAGAAATAAATAGTAATATAAAATAAATAATAAATAGTAATTTATAGTAAATAGAAATAAAGTTATATAAAATACTAAGAAATAAAAATAGAATAGATTGTGCTTCAAATGAACACCCACAAAAAAGCCTAAATCGTTTTCACAACATAATGTTGGAATTTACTTAGCATCTTTTACCAAGAGAGTTTCAGAAAACTGGGTAAAAAAGGAGAAGAATGATGTCTGTGGGTGGTATGTAGAACTGATTTGGGGCACAATGGTCCAGAATCCTAGGCAATATTATTTGAACCAAAAAAAAAAAAATTAAAATAGAAAAAAATAACTTTTTAAAACTTTTGTTTAACTTTTGTAATAACTCCTCTTCACCATCCCTAAAGAAAATGTTTGGGGGCAGACGAAGAAACACATGAACCATCACTCAGAAACGTGGAAACACCTCAGCACGCTATATTCCCTGACGATTGTTTCTCTAATCATTAACATTTTTCTGCCTCCTGAATCTTCTTCTGTTTCCTTTGATTGTTAAATTGTGGTGCATTTGTCCTGTCTTATGAAGGGAGAAGGAAGGATTCTCTCTGAGTAGAATACAGAAAGGAAAACGTGCCTGTATGACGGAAATACGTATTAGATTTGGAGTTGTTTCCAATTTTCTAGAATTTGTGAATTGTTACTTTTTAAAAAAATGATTATAACATATGTTATCACTTTTGAGTGACTCCTTTCACACATCTCAAAGTATCCTTTGTAAAATTAAAAAATGTCAATGTTAAGCTAGTAATTCACTGGTACAGAAAAATCCCAGCAAAAGCGAGTAACAATGATATATCTTTGACTTTATACACTTTAATAAATAAATCTATAATTTATATAGGGGATCTATAATGGCCTAGAAAACCTGTATCTTACTAAAATTCTACATTTTTTTAAATCATTCTAGGCTTAAACGAAAGAGAAGCTGTTCATTTCATTATGAGCCCAAGAAATTGGATCATTACATTATTTTAATTCTAAAAGTTCTTCCTTCTTCTTTATGATAGGCCATCAAGAACACAATTAAGAATAGGCTTAAAAAAATAATGCTAAACTTGGGGCCACTGTTTTATATTACCAGGAGATACCATTTGTTGTATAATAATATAAATATTAAAAATATATAGATAAAGGTAAAAAAAGTTTTTAAAGCAGTCATTGAAGGAAAAAACAATGGCACTCATATTTGCTCAGGCAGCTTCCTTTTTTGATATAATTCACTTCTAAATTCTGTTGGTAGGGAGTTTAGTTTCCCATTTCAACTGGAAAAGCATTTTGGAGGCATTGTACAGACATTGTAGTCTGTACGATCTCTTTATTTTCTTGAATGTTCTAAAGAAATAGCACATACACTTAGGGGGGGAAAAGGGAACTGAAAAGAGAATGAAGTGAAGCGTATTTTCCAAACAGCACACCTCTACCTAGATATTTTTTTTTCTTTTTTCTTGGTTAAATTAAAAGCCGCTTTGGTCAAAGAAGTAGAATTGAGGGCATTTGGTTTTCCAGTTCTTTAGATTGATTTTTAAAACACTGAATGTTTGCACAAGAAAGATGTGGGGAACTGCTAAAGGAATGCTCAGGGTGAATGAACTGGCTTAAAAAAATGTGAAGTGAAAAAATGAAAATGTTTATTACCCTTTTCTCATTTTCAAAAATAAAGCAGTATTTTAGTGCATAGAATGAATAAAACATATTTGACTATTATTAACTGGCAACAACCTTATAACTTACAAAATATAAAAAGGATAAGTCTTAGAAAAAAGACTAATACATTAACACAATTAATAATTGTCTGGTATTCACAATGTGGATGAAGGAAAAATCTTACTACATTTGAGATAGAAGTAATGCAAATATATGATGGCTTCTACTTCTGCCCAATACTATTACAATCCATATTGCTCAATCAAAATCATATCTCTAACAAAATGTAAATTTGGGAGAATGAAGTAAGATAATTATTTGCTTTAAAAGTATTTGAAAAAAATTATAGATGTATTTATGACTTTCAGAGAAATTTACTGCACTTGTATCCCTTAAGAAAACAACTTACTTCGAGGAAAGCGAGGTGGATTATCGTTGACATCAGTTAGGGTCACAGTGACTGATGTAGTTCCTGACAGTCCTCCATTTTGACCAACCATATCCTTTGCCTGAATAACAAGCAAATACTGGTCTTTAGCCTCTCTATCCATGTTTGGAAGGGCAGTCTTGATGACTCCTGTAAAATTTCAAACCCCAGTAAAACGCATCATGAATCACTGCATTTACACTAACAAAGAATACTGATACAAGTAGCAAGTCGTTCTTGAGTTGTTGCTTTCTGTAGTTTTGTTTACTTTAAATTTTTTTGTGTGTATTAAAGATCAAATAAATACGATAGTTTTACAGTAACAAAACAGAGAAAACATTATTAACTTGATTTTCTCAATACTGGATAAAAAGGATTATCATTAGGTTTCATGGAAAAGTGGTCAATGAAACAACAATTTACAAATAAATAAAATGGCCTTTTACCTAGAATAATGAACAGTCACCTGTGCAAGTGCAAAGCAACGAACTTGCCTTTTTCTTCCATCTCAACAACTTATAAAAATGTATAACCACCTATTATCAGTTTTCAAGTTAAATAATATTTCCACTATCTTTAGCAACAATATTTTTGTTTAAATCTGAGCACATGAGCTCACAAACACAAACACACACATATATCAGCAACAGATCCATATTTTAAGCATATAAATTACACTTATTTGAGTAGTCCAGGTTGCTTATTTTTTTTTAACTTATTCATTTACTGCAGTTGGATGTTATTGTCACAGCAATCCATGCTGACTTTAAGTAACACTTTCAATGAATCCTTACGTCTGTCTACAAACTTTAAAATTGATCTTTGAAATATTATAATAAAAATGAAAAAAAAATCACATACAAATTAGGTCCAGGTGATAAGCACCCAATATACAGATATTCTTCTTAGAGCCAAAATGATTTTATAGATTTTTCATGTTTGTTTTTCTAAACTTCTATTAACTCTAGTTTAAAACAAAGCAAATATTGACTTCCCTAATACTGTCATCAAACATAAACAAACTTGGTCTGAGAGTTCTGTAACATAAATATCTCCATCTTTTCCTTTCTGGTTTTTCTGTTTGTTATTATTTGCTATTATTCATCATTATTTCTATAACTCATTTTTTAAAAATTGAGCGTTGCTTATTTTGAATATGACCAAAATGTATTTCATTTTTATGGAAAATTATTGAGTTATTTTTAGTTAAGTCCCACTTATTTTTATTTTTAAAAAAATTCTATTCGTCTCTCATTTTTCCTTCTAATATCAATATGTGTGTTATCTTTGCTCATTTATTGTGATGGAGAGAAGTCTACAACCACTTAACTAATCAACAAAGGAAACACTGTAACCTCATGCTCTCATAGGTTTGCTTAGTGGAATTATTTTTGAAAGGAAACCCAGCGTCATAAAGATAGAAGTACTGGTAGTCAAAGTTTCTCACTTATTTTTCACACATCTAATTGTCTCTTTATAAGTGAGCCTATAAATAACACATTTCCAAGGCAGAAATCATCACAAAGTTTGCAAATCAATGCAGGTAGGAAAGGTAATTTCCAAATGCCTCAACTATTGAACATATTTTTGACAAGAATAACATAATTGGGAAAAGTTGATTTGAAATAAGAACACCCACTAATAATAGATTTCTACTTGTATGGCATTTGCTAGCTTTTACTTTTAAGTGAAAACTGTCTAAATTTGGAAAAGCATTCTCATACATTGGATTTCAAGTGTGTTTTGTCATGTATTACATAATTGTGTATATAAATACACACGCAGAGAGAAAATTGTTAATACCATATGACTGAACTAGTAAAGTCTAGTCTCGACCAATTGGATACATATAACTCTGTGAGATTTTCATGCATGATAACAATATTACATAATTTTAATATTCAATAATTTTATGTCACTTAGGCTTAGCAAAAAAAAAATTCTATCTATGGGTTCTTTGGAAAAGACACTGGCTCCTATTTTAGGGTTTGTGAATCAGAATTTTTTCATGGCTATAACATCTGACACCATAACTCAGAACTTTTCATTTATTTAGTATCCATGTTCACAGAAAGCACTGTGCATGTAAAACATAAACATATTGCTATTGTTCAAAAACTGCTTTAAGTATAGGAAAAAAATTCTGATGATCTAATATCCTATCAGCCTCAAATGATTTTTTTAAAGCATATTCTGCTACTATGGAATCTCCTTAAAAATTTGGTATATGTACTCCACGTAACAGACAAGAGCCATTTCTGAAATCTATCACACTTTAGGGAAGCAATGGAGCATAGGCGCTGCATATTCAAGCTTTAAATTACCCTCAAGAATCTAGGCAACCATATGAACCCAAATATTAATAACAGGGGCTGGGGATATTCACACTGTGAGGGCTCAATCCTTTAGGATTTTCCTCACTAAAACTAAATCAACATTTTTGGATATCACTTTGACTGGACTACCATTCCAAGGGGAATCCCAATATTGCAGAACCACCTTTCTCAGGAATCTTGTTAACTGAGGAAGTAACAAGGTTACTTCTCACAGTAATCAGGACCTGGGTCATCAGCACTTCCAACTCCCCAAGCCCTTTATGCTCCCCTCTCTCCATTACAGACTTTATTGTCTATAGCTACTCTAAGAATTCTAAAACCATACAATTAGACATTAAAGGTATTGGTTTCCTTACAGCTTGTATTTACTTAATATATATCAAGAGGTAAGTGATACCAAAAAACAAGGCCCCTAGTTGGGGCTTAGCCCAAGAGGTTCTTTGCTTTGCCCACGAAGGAATTCAAGGGCAATCCTGTGGTTTTGAATAACAAGTTTTATTAACTGGGACTACTCTTTGTGGAGCAGTGCTAACTAATAGGCAGTATGCCCAGACTCTGCAATCTATGGTTTCTTGGCAAATGTATTTTTACTTACGTAAACTCAATTTCAATTACATGTCAATTAAGGGGTGGGTCAACGAAAATTGAGGGGAAGATTATTTTGAAATTTCTAGGAAAGGGGGCAGTAACTTCTGGGTCATTGCAATGGAAAGAAGTGGTAACTTCTGGGCTATTCCCATGGCAATTATTAACTGTCATGGCACTGATGGGGGTGTCTTATGCCAATGAGGGCAGCTAGGGATCGCTTTTGTCAACATCTGCTGGTTTCTGCCACTTTCTCTACTTTATCCTGTCTGGAATAGATCCTGTTTTGGTTAGCAGGGTTTTGACCAGAAAATAAGTCCTGCTGGTCTCCTATCTCATAAGGACCAGGAATCAACTAAAGCCATTTGGTATGGCCATCACCAAAATGGAGCAGCCAGTGAAGGGAGCACCATTGAGACATGAGCAGGAGAATCATGCACCAGCATAAAGTCATTTAAAATACATGTAGTTTGGCTGTTTGCTTTACTTTTAACAGAACTAAAATTGGATATCATGTTAGTCCTGTTGGTAACTCCTTTGGAGATAATTATTTTTGTGTGATTATTTCTCAGTGAATGCAAATAATAGATATGACTGTAATGAACTGAATATGTATTCATGTATTCAGTTTCTATCAATATGTATTCTGAGTATTTAAAATATCTCAGTGATGCTTGTTACCAAGATTCCCTTATTCTGTTTTTCATTGTATAAATGAGTGTTATGTTACTTGGAGTTTAGAAATATAGTACATATTCAGGAAAATATGTCCAATATAATGTTTTGCTAGTGAAGTCACAATTGTATATTTTCATGCAATGTGATCAGCTATTATGTTATAGGTGAGAGTACTCCCCCATGCAAATTCTGACTGGATAACAATGATCACTTTTGTAAATTTATTCTGAGTCCTAACTGCCACTTTCTTTCCTGGGGAGAGCTCCCATCAGAGTAATTCACCAATTGTAATAAACCCAACTCATTCTGTAATGTAAAATATTGATAAATATTGAAATTAAAAAGGAAAAAACTCAAAACTTATACAAAGTTCATTAAAAGTAAATTAGAAATAGAATGAAAAATGGGATGTACAGACATTCTTAGGTGTCTGTATCTTTGAGACTTGAATTGCACTGTGAAAGTAAATATACCAGTTTAGATTTTTTAAATATCATGAGTGCAATATATTGTGAAGTCTTATGTTACATATATGTAGAACTACAGAGAAGAATACAGATTGGGGTCAAGAAACACTCTTTGATGTAAATGTAGACAGTGAGGCATGAGGAAATAGATCCTGAACAAAGCAGTTTCAACTCAAAAAAATACTAATGATGCTTGAAAGTCGAATTTCAAAGGAACTTAGAAACTGAAATGGGCACAATATTTCAGGCTTACTTTCTGTTTTTAAAAATATCCTTTGATAATAATAGTTTAAATACTAGAATATAAATTATAAATGAATTTCATATAATAGGCAATAAAATCAAGTATGGTACTCTTATTACTGATATTTATCAGCAGTAAATCAAATATGAGGGAAATGTACGGCCCTGGCTATGCAAAAGCTATGTTACTAATTAATATGAGAAAACTCTTGGGGGGAAAATATTTATAAAACTAATATCACAAAAGTTTTTGAATGCCCATTTTCTTTTACACATAAGATAAAAATCTGCTAATGAGTTTCAATTTCTTTCTAAATTTTGTCCCTAAGCTCTGCATTATTTTGCTTGTGTATCTGTAGTATAGATATAAGAGAACTATAGAAAGAGGGAGAAGAGCCAACAACAGTGAAATAGTAACGTTGGAAGCTACTGGAATATCAAAGAATTCCGGCGTTGGCAGCAAAAGAAGAGTCATTGAGGAAGGGACTCTTCTTGAAATTTGTGGGGGATGTCCTCAGCAAGCCTTCAAGAGGCAGCACCCTTGCATAGCACGAGAACCGGACATGTGCAAAGGCTGTAGTTGGAAGGGTCGTGTGTTAAGACAATACCACCCGCAAAAATTATAATGTAATAGGTATGCATGTAACACAATGCCGCCACCATGTAGCCATACTTCTTATGTCTAAAAGAGAACTCCTAAATGACAAATGATGCTTAACATTCAATCCATTTTCCAAGGCTTGCTTCATGGCCAGGTGACCTGTGCAGTCATACTGACCCCGTACTTAGTTAAAAGCTCTGCTGATGATGTCTTTAAATCCTTAATCATTTAAGAACAAAGGGCCTGCATGTTCATTTTAAGCTGTGAATTAGGTAGCCAGTCCTGCCATGAATCAAATAGACCCAAAAAAGGTATCTATTTGCTTGTGGGTTGAAAAATAAATAAATACACCTTAGAATAATCCTGAGTACATCTGATGGAATAAATGTAATGTCTATAATCTCCTGGTAAGTTTATGGACCTTATGAAGATAGGTGATGAGAAGTTCCAAGGGAATGTTGCTTTATCTTGTTTCTGGTGCCATGCTACCTTGTATGTTAAAGTCAACTGTTAACACTGGGTATTGCAATTACTCACATTCTAGCTTGGGGAAAGGAGAAATTAATACAGAAAATATAGTTACACTCTGGTCATTTGGGCTGCAAATAGTGCTATAGATGAGATTTGTGCTCTGAGGTTTTAGTCATGTTATTTTCTTAGAAATTGAGAAGAAGAAATTTATAGTAATGCATCTAACAGTGATGACCTATGCCTATGTTTACAAAAATATCTAATTTTTTTAGCATAATTTCAACATTTTTCCTGTCAACATTTTACTTTATTCCCCAAAAATCCTTAGATTTGAAGTGGAAATAATGTTACTTCTCACGTATAAATGAATCAGACAGACATCAGGAAAGGAAGACTAACAGGACTCACGAAACCTTAATTTACAACTCTCCATGCCCTTTAGGTCTAAAAACTTTCCATTTTGGTCAGAAAATAAAATGTAATTTATTTTTTCTCCCAAAAAAATGTACCCTAAATATTATAAATTAGCAGAGGGCAAAGATGTACAGAATATCTCTGAACTAATGACCATGGAAAAAGAAGTTCTGGTGATTACCATAATTATAGCATTAAAAAAGAAACTAAACTTTCTTATTTTCTTGTAACACACAATCTTTTCAACTCTGAAATTAAAATCAGGTTTGAAATGTTAATAATTTAATTCTGTGACATATACTATTGTCTAGTTGATCAGCCGGTAAGGCTTTATCTACATAGGGTTATATGAAAATCCTGTTATTTTGTAGCAAAGCCAAAATCACAAGCCAATCATTAGTAGCAGAAAAGTATTTAATCGTTGGACTTAATACATGCTATTTTTGGACAGGTTATATAAGGCAGGAGTGTATGATTGTGAGAAAATTGTCAGAAACTTGTCAATGTCTTTTCAGATTGCCAAGAGTAGGCATATAAGGGAAGAAGTGGGTGTTTGAATTTAGGTTTCTCAGATCTATCATTCAGTCAAACAGAAGCACACTTTCCACATTAACAGGATTCATATCACACATCAAATACTTTCATTTAATTCTCCTTTAATACTGCTTAATCATGACTGTTTCTTCCCTATTAGACTTTGCATGTAGTTTCCAAGCCCTATCACTACACTGGTATAAAATATGCATTCCATCTCTATGAAAGCTCTAACAAATGAGCTAAGATTAAATTTACTTCTCTGTTCATGCACATTACAATGGTCATTCAGAAAAAGGCATGGAAAATATTTATCCCTGCAGGGATTTTAGAATAAGTTAATACTGCCCTTTTTGTAAATATGGAAAGCAGAATCAATGGCATTAAAATATTCATTTAGGATTATAGGTACTGATTAATATTCATAACCATAAATTTATATATTTGAATTTTAGCTCCTTGATAACGGCAAAAATATTTTTTTAAAGAAAAAACTTGGATTTTCACAGTGTTTAAAAACATCAGTGACACACACTCAATAATATGCACATACACCCACCCTTCCCTACACACATAGGACCAGAAAAACTGAGTGTACTAAAATATCAATTAATATCCAAGGTAACAATGTTCCATGTTATAGCCTTAATGTAAACTGTTTCAGCTTAGAAACAAAACAGAACAAACCAACTACATATTCTATCCATACCACTTTTCGACTCAGCAAAAACTGTTCCCCCAAATTAAAAAAATATATATGTATATGTGTGTGTGTGTGTGTGTGTGTGTGTGTGTATACACACACACACATTTAATTTATTCCCTTTTTGATGTAGCAGATCATCACCCTAATTGTTATGTTTAAACTAATTTCCCTGAGAAAAGTAACGTCTGGAAGAATAAACTGAAACTACTACTATTATACTACATGGCAGAGAGGTTTCTGCTTGAGATATAAAACTTACCATGTGTAATTTCCCATGTGAATTTAAAAAAAAATACAAGTAAAACTCTGAGATAAATAATCAAAATTTTCCTAAGCATTCAGGAGATAGAAGCTGAAATACCTTTGAATATATAGCATTCTTTCAAACTTATTTTTAAAAAGCATAATAAAATAGTATGCTAGTGCCAACTATATTTACAAATAATAACTAATATTAATTCTAAGCAATGTATAAATTATGGTTTACAAGAATGTCACATGTCAATTTTTACCTGTCTTTGGCTCCACTGAGAAGTATGGCTGTCCCTGCAGAATACTGTAGACCACTCTGGCACTGTTGCCATACGTAGGATCATCAGCATCTGTCGCTGTCACTTGTACAACTGAGGTCCCTAGATGCCAATCCCAAAACCACTGAATTAAAAACTTCCAAATGCCACAAAACAAAATAACTCAAAAAATGTTACTGATTCCACATTAAACTTATTTGAAAGTTTTCATTTATCTTTTTTCAAGGCACATAAAAATTGATACAGTATTTTTTTTAATAAACCAACCCTAAAGAGATGATAAATATTAACAAAACCTTTGAAATATTTAAGGGATAAGAAACATTCTGGCAAAAAATACTATCAATGATACTCCTTAGGCTGGGATATACTCCGAATCAGATGGGACTGAAATTTTAGGCATCTCATCCATGGGGCTCAGGTAATACATTTTCATCAAGCACAGCTTCTAGCAGACTCAATCACTGTCTGGAAAGCAGCATGACAATAGCATCTTGGACACTCCAACCACTGCGGGTATCCAACTGTCATAGTTAGGAAGACCCAGACAGACACCAAAATGTCATTAAATGACAAAGAAGATTTGATCCACCTCACTGGATCAAATGTGGCTACCCTATCTCCTTGGGAATTGTTTTATTGTTTCCAGCATTTAATTTAAAAACAAGACAGAAAATGAAAATTTATACCAAACCCCTTCCAAAAGAGAAAAACCATGGCAACTTTAAAAAGTGTATCAATATTTTTTTCTTTATTACATATGATGAAATGTTGAATTCTTTCTTCATTTACTATATATTCACACATTAAATATAGAAAGCATTTCTCCCAATCTGTTATTTTTTCCCGTTTGGAATGTAATTTTTAAAATATTAGAGACTCATGTTTGCCTACTTTACATATGGAATTATATACTATTATTTAGTAATTATCTTACATTTTAAATACAGAACAAGTCCCTTTCTTTATGTATTCTTTAAGGTCCTAGCTTGTTTCAAATAATTTCCTGAATATGACATTTTAAAGCAAACATATTTTTTAGATTTATTTCTATGTAAATATCTCTTTCTAAATCTCTTAAGCCAGTAATGTACATTTTGCTATAAATCTACTTTATTTTCTATATATATTTGCTTGCCAATTTCATTTTCTTTAAAATTATGTAGAAATTATGAAAGTTAAGTGTACAACACTATTCTTAAAATCCTGAAGTTTTTAATTTTATGGACTTAGATGATTGTGCTCTGTGGATATCTGATAGGGCCAAGATGGTAAATAATGCATATTTTAAAATCTTTTTAAGAATTAAAGTTTGAATATTTTTAATGTTATAATAAATTACATTATGGACTCTCTTTCTTCTATACGCATCACCTTTCCAATGTTTATTTTGGTACTATGACTAAGTATGATTTTGCTACTTCATTTTAAAAGAAAGTAAACAATTTTAAAGCAAGTAATAAAAACTAAACTTCAGTAAGTTTGGCTGTGGACAATAAAACAGGTTTTTTTCTGAAAAGTTTATTATCTTATTTAACGTATATAGACACACACACTAAATACACACACATATTCACAAATAAATTTAAACTTTCCATGCCTGTCTATGTTCTTCTGGCAATAAATAAAGTATCCTAAAGGTTTACTAGTGTTTTTAAAATTTTATCATTAGTTAACATCCGATTAAAAATAAAAAAAAGATCCCTGAATATTAAACACCGATAGCTTGCATGGTATATTTCATACTATTTGATGGCTATTATATTTGGTTAGGCTTAAGCACTTTAAATATAGTGTTGATAAACTGTAAGTTCATACAATATGTGTTATGTAGTATAGATATTCCATGTTCTATGTTCCGATTTTTGTGTTAACTTAGTGATCTGAATAGGTGTCATGTACACCCTGAAGACATCTGAAAATAATTTTCTAAAAAAGTTCCAATCCCATTTGAATCAGCTAAGTAAATAACTTAAATATAAATTATTTAAGTACTGTGATATGAAATGGCATGACTACTGTGCACATGTAAATAACATAAGTTATTTTATTTACAACATACATTATTTAAGTGTGCATAATGGTCATGCCGTTTGATGTCAGAGTACTATCAAAATCAAAATGACAGTGTACTATTAGCTTCTAAAACAAAAGTTCACATGTACCCAATTTGCATAGCTATATTCTATGTAGGAAAGGAAAACCTTAGCAAGCCAATGAAAAACCACCAAAATGTCCATGAGAATTGGAGTACGAAGTTGAATTGAATTGCTCAAACAGGTCTCAAAAATTCCTGTTTTACTAAACATTGCTAATTTGGGGAGGAAAATAGGCCCTTTATTTTTTCAAAATCCTCCAAAACCTTCTAACAGTTACCGGGCCTGCTGCTCTTGTTGGTAAGCAAAGAGCAGCAGGAAGCACTTGGAAGGCGTGGACAGTAGTGAGAAAGTGTGAATACGTCTATGTGGTCACAGAAATGCTAGCAATGCTTACATATGTGCTAAGTATAGTAAGATAGTGCCACTGTGGTTCAAATTCCTCCTGTCCACAAGGACTGATTCCTGTCTCATCATTTGCTGTTCCTCTACAGGCTAGAGCTATGGCAATGGCCCAAATAATTTCCCCTCTCTCTTCTGATAGGAACAGAAATTTAGGGCCACTGAACTGTGATTCCCCTAATTAGCACACATGATACACATCTTGCAACCCCAATCGTCAGTGTCTTGGTAATGCTGACTGCATCACTGGATGAATGAAATGACCTTCTTTTTAAATAAATCATATTGGTTAAAATCCCCATGTGTTAAAATATAACTTCCATTATTATTTTATATAAATTTCCTATTTCAATATTTTAAAAAGCAGGAAATAAATATATAAATCAATTCATCTCTCATCCAATTTCATATTTTTTACTTTTTATTTTTGTTAAGATTGCCTAAGCTTAAATTACATACTGGCCATAAACTATTCCAAAATTATCTGGATAAATGAAATTAAAAAAAAAGAATTTCTATTATTAGATATAAATAAAATACACACTAGAATTCTTTACTTGACATCTTTCTAGTAATGCTGCAATGACCAAAGGCCTTTAAATAAAAAAGCCTTCATTTTTTAAATATATATCTCCAAATGGTATCTCCTTACCATTGCTATAAATTCACTACAAAGTTTCACGTATTTAAGTGTTTGGAGAAATTTTTGAAAACACGCGGTAGCATGGACACATGGCAGGGAACAACACACATTGGGGCCTGTCGGAGGGTTAGGGGAGGAGGGAGAACATCAGGAAAACAGCTTAGGGATGCTGGGCTTAATAGGTGATGAGATAATGTGTGCAGCAAACCACCACGGTACAGGTTTACCTATCTAACATGCGCATCCTACACATGTATCCCTAAACTTAAAATTAAAAAAAAAATCAGTGGTGGCATGTGGATGACCATTTGTGGGTCCAAGGATACTCATTACAATTAAATAGACCAGCAGTCCACATATTAGCCTGGCTAGCCATCAACGGCCTTATTGATACATTGGTCCCAGAGATATGTTTAGGATAATGAATCAATATCTCAATATAATGGAAAGAAAAGTAAAAGATCATCACTGGCCTGTGTCTGGAAGAATTCTGTTTGTTAACTTCTGAGGCATCACTGTAATCATTTAAAAATAAATAAATATCAAGTTGAAAAAAATGTAAGATTAAAGTAATTTCCTGAAAACACTGAAATAGCTGTATAAATAAAAACAATTTCCTAATTTTCCATACAAATAAATAATGTTAAGTTGATGGATATTGGATACCAACATGGCTCAAATGTTCTCCTCACCCTAATGGACAGTTACTACACACATACTAGTGTTTGTTTGTTTGTTTTTCCAGTATTTAATGATGATTTAATTTTAAATACAAACCTCCCCAAATCAGCCACAAGCTACAAAAGCAGAGTGCTCTTTACTTACCCACAGGAGACATTTCAGGAACTCCTGCCGTGTATGGGCCATCCAAAAATTTGGGTTCATTGTCGTTGATATCCTGAATTTTGATGACAAACTCAGACTCGGGCTCCACGGGCTTGTTGGTGAGCCTGTCAAGTGCTTGAGCTCGGAGCGTGTAGTAGGCCTGCTCCTCACGATCCAGTCTCTTGGTGGCATGAATATCCCCAGTGTTCTCATCAATAATGAAAATGGAACTTGCCCCTTCGCCTGACAAGATGTATTTGATGGAACCATCTCCTTTATCAACATCAGAGTGGAGCTGGTGAAAAATTCATGTGAGATGAGATTAACTTACAAGAGAGTCAGCGATATGGAGATATGTAAAAATAATTCTTATGTCAGGCAGCAGTACATGAAATGTTATTGTTCTTGGAAAGATAAGCTGAACGCTTATTGTGCACAGCAGAAAGGCTATTAGAATGTGTCAGCTGGTACTTGTGAGCAAGACAATTTCATTTCTTCCTGTAAACAGTCTCATTTCCAAAGGTATTTTATATCATTCCCAAAGTTGGGAGCTGGTTGTAGTGTTACTTTTGATTTGATCTGTTCTTGCCAGTGTTAGCCATCTTCTTTGAACACAGCAGGCACTCAGTAAATGTGTATAATTGGTTGATTTGATCTATTTCAAGCAAAGAAACTTTCTATAGAACACTTGTAAATCTAGTTCTAATATGTCATTTAATATTCTTAGACACCCCCACATTCTTTTAGGGTGCCCTTTTCTTCCTCCTCCCTGCCCTGTCCCCACTCCCACTCCTTTCTGTGATTAACGAGTCTGGCTGGATGTCCAGTCTCTAAGTCTGTCTCCAAATCCCATCCTATATTTTAAAATTTGAAGCTGAAAAAAATGACACTGCTCTCTAAAGTAGGAATTTTAAATCAGTATGTGCATGGGACTTCAACTAAAACCTTTCTTGAAATACCAAGAACTGCATTAGATTTGCATGATTAAGCACAGCATCAGCAGCAGGGGCAGCAAATCCCGATTTGCATTTCCTACCTGGAACTGTCCCTGCTGTATGTCAGAACATTATGTTGAACAGAGGAACCTCAGGAAACTCAGACGTAATTACACATTTCCCTGAACTTCATAACCTGAGAAACACACTACTCAATCTGTCATTTCAACAATCTTTCACCCTCTATAAGTGCCTTCATTCTGTACTTCGGTTAATATGAATGTAAAAACCCAATTTACCAAACAGTAAAGCTTTTCACTGCCCTATAGAACTATATTTGCATTTTTAAAAGACAAGGTGCTAAAAATATATAAAATATGGGGAAAAAAAACACCGAGGAAAGTATGGGCATGGTGCATTTTCATCCTTCCCTGGTAGCTGTTGCGGACATAGCTTTTTACACCTGGAATTTCTGTAAGTGACTCTTCCACTGCACTGTTTAACAGCTGTGTTTATCCTCTGCTTCCAAGTACTTGAATACCTCATTTAACTTTTGGTTTCTGTAGTTTTTAGTCAGGCCTAATTAATACAAAAAAAAATAATCTCTGGCACAAGTTATAATTTAATTTTTTTTTCAGTGTGGAATTATCTAGTGGATTCTACTCCACATGTTTATTCAGTGTATGGAAAAGGTGTGTTGTTGAGCTATTGTGAATTATTTAGCTTTCTTAAGTCATTTTCAGGGTTACTATTATATGTGTATCTCCCCCTAATTTATAATACAAAGGGTGAAATGTGAGAATTATTATAGTTTGAATTATTAGGAACTTCCTAGATGTCAGTCACTATGCTTAACATTCTTTTAAAAACAAACAAACAAAACTTTATTTTAGGTTCAGAGGTACCTGTGAAGATTTGAAGGTTCGTTACATAGGTAAAACATTCTTTAGGTAGTAAGTCATTCAATATTCACATCTGCCCTTAATCCCATTAACAAATGAGGAAACTGAGGTAGAGTAAGGCTAAGAACCTTGCCTGAAGTGGCCCAGCCAACTCTCTGGCAGAGCCAGGATTATGAAAACTGGCAGCCTAAAGTCCACATTCCCAGTCCCTCTAATGAGATCCACCCTCCAGGACAGAACTGCTGCGCTGTGTGCTAGGGTCTTCAAGTGCTGATGCAAAGGAGAACTTAAGGAAAGGAAGGAATATGCAACCAACCGCACCTGATAATTCCCCAAATCTTCAAGATCCTCAGTGCTTCGAGATGGTTTCCATCTGTACATTTTATGACTTATAAGAAGGGTCCCTTCTTGCCATTACATAACAATAAACTCCACCACACTCAACAATACATAGCAAAACACTTGACTCCCAAGACCAATGCAGATGATGGATGAAAATAAGTTGGTTTTAAGCTTCCAGTCCCTGGACCGCCTAAAAGTTCAATGCAGCTCTCCTAACGCTCCATTACCTTCCTCTGCTCCTCTGGAACGGCACCTGGTGGCAACTTATCTACGTGTTACTGCTGACAGTGGCAGGAAATGTTAGAACATCCAGAAGAGCACAAGAAATATCAGTTATACATTGGTCATGTCTTTAATCAAAGCTTTTCTACACTGAAATTACATTGAGGTCTTTCACTTATAGAACAAGCCCTTATGATTCATTTACCTAATTCCTGCCAACTGATCGCTGTTTTCGTGGTATGGTGATACAATGTTCCTGTGGTATTCCAAGTATGAGAAAGAAAATAAATTCATTTACAATAAAAATCACACAGTAAGCCTTGACTGTGAACTTCGACCTGAGCTCTGATGCTGCATTTTATTAAACATTACTGGCTTGTCAGTTGTTCTCCATTACTAACAGCATCAAAACTTAAAAGTAAAAGCTTCATACCGTTTGCTTCTCCAATCATTCAACAGTCAAATTCTTTCTCTTCTACTACCTACCTGTGCCCCGTCCCCCCAACACACACATCACACACATCCTGTTTCAGGAGTCCTCAACTTTATTATTCTTCCCATCACTGACAATTTTCTCCCAGCCGGGACTATCACTAGGCTTGTAACCAATGCCAAAATTCGCAAGCAGAAAATTGCTTGGAGTCTAAACTCCGTGTCCATGCAAGGTTACTATAAGCATCTGTGGTTAAAAGTGACCAACTTTGAATTGTTAAGATGGGGACACAATTATCTGAGGCATTCAGACATTTAATCTGTGAGACTTTGTGCATTATACTAATCCTAATAGGTGGAGTGAAATCCACACTCTTAGTAAAAAAACTACTCTTTCCTTGATAAAAACAAATGCTCAGCAAAGAAGAGAAATGTTGCCAAGTATAGAAATAGCAAATCATGTTCTTAAGTTGGCAAGTGTCTATGTAGGCACGGGCACACTCACGGACACGCACAAACACACACACACACACACACACACACACACGGATGCCTTTGTGAATAACTATTACAACCCAAACTGAAAAATGTTGCTCTCCCCTGTGAAAACTTTGACCAAGACAAAAGCAAATAACTATCATCCTATAAAATGGTAAATAAGTACATAAACAAAATAAAAACACAACCAAAGAGAAGTATTTGTGCTCTATTTGGGGGCAGAATAGGAATCGCCGAAGTCTATTGTCCTCACAAACACCCCTGTAAATGTGATCCTGAAATTAGCCTAAACAATAACCAAAAAAATCTCTATTCATAAGCAGACAAAACTTACCTTTACTGCCTGGGTTCCTAAATCCTTTTCAAAGTATTTGTTTTGACTTCCAAGTAATTATTTGCATTAAAATTTTTTTTTCAAAAATGAGAACAAAAAGTGAGTGGCATAGAACCCTTCGTTGAGCCTAGCTCACGATAAGGCAAAAGATAAGCTGAGGCAGAGGTACAATTAGGTAAATCCAGTGTTTTTAGGTCAGCATCATGTATTAATATGTAAGAAATATCAATCAGGCTTTCATAAACTATGTAGACCACAATGCAAATCACATTTTAGAATATATTTCTGAATAATCCATTAAAGCTCCATCAGCTCCTGAGTGATAGAGCGCCCCCCCCCCCACCCGCCCTGCCATGTATCTATTATACTGGAGCCCTTTACATTCATTCTGAACTACAATCCTAGTTTAGAATCTTCAAACTTTTCATTTGGGCTATTTCAAAACACCTCAATTACTTTTTAATGTTAGTAACTCACATTGTTTAGGCTGTCATAATCAAATTATTTCCTCTAAAACACAAATTATATCATACCCCTCATTAGGTATGGTTTTGTGGCCAGGCACAGTGGCTCACACCTGCAATTCCAGCACTTTAGGAGGCCAAGGTGGGCAGACCATGAGGTCAGGAGTTCAAGACCAGCCTGACCAACACGGTGAAATCCCAACTCTACTAAAAATACAAAAATTAGCTGGGTGTGGTGATGCGTGCCTGTAATCCCAGCTACTCCGGAGGCTGAGGCAAGAGAATCACTTGAAGCTGGAACCCAGGAGGTGGAGGTTGTGGTGAGCTGAGATCTCGGCGCTGCACTCCAACCTGGGTGACAAGAGCCAGACTTTGTCTCTAAATAAATACATAAATAATAAATACAATTTTGTCCACAAGAGTATCTTTATTGATGAGTACTGAAACATAATACTGATGATAATATCACATATTTGCACAATAATGTTAGCTCTGAAGAACTTTCATGATGGATCAGCCCCTGGGTGTGGCCTGTAGCTTCCCAGGGGTCCAGCCAATTGTGGTTGATCATTCCAGGAAGCATCAGTTGCTATGTATATGCTCATTTTAGAGACTATGGAACTTACATCTTTGCTGAGAATTCAACTCTTTTGCAGTTATTTCAAAGCGAATGAAACAATTACTTGGCTGATTCTTGATCCTTCTTCATTGGCCTTTTCAACGTGCTCGGCAAATATATTTAATTGCTTCCCATGATCTATGGATTTGACCGAAAATTCTAGGCATGAGTCCCAATCTGACTCCATACCATCTCCCTGACCTCGTTTCTCCACCACAATTATGTGTATTCTATGCTACAAGCATGCTGGACTAGTTCTCAGTATCTGAGCATAGCAAGCATTACCATGCTTCCCAACACACGCACTCACTGGCATCCAATTCAGCTCCATGCCAGTTCCCTTTTCCTGAAGTCTTACAACTGTCCTATTTATTTCCCATAGCTTCTTGTTTCAATTTCTATGACAGAATTCATTTAATTCTGCTTTATATTGAAAATCTAGTTTATTTTTATATCTAATTTTATCAACTCCTTAAGAACTAAGTTCTTTTTATCACTATGTTCTACATTCTTAATAAACAGTCTGTTGTATTAAATTTGGTAAATGTATAATCCATTTTGTAAAATAGTAGTTATTTGTTTTATTTCAATTTCTGTCCTTTTAAATTCCAATAGCTTTTTGAAGAAAAAAAATAAAACAAACAAAAAACATCCTTTATCTCTGATTTGTTCTCCCTGATCCTCTGAACCGCCTAGATGGAATTCAGATACCTTGCTTTGTTGCTCATGGTAACAGTGTGTGATTTTGTACCTTCACACTTACATGTTTGTGTTCCCCAGGAGACAGAGCCCTGGCAGAAACGGACATCTTTCTTATTCCTGCTTCCACAGCTTTTATACAGTAGTTCTCTCTCCCTTTTTTTCTCTCTCTCACAAATACACAGGCACACACACACAAACACACACACGCAGAGTGTTAGAGTTGAAACCTGCTTGCATGTACTTGGATGCCACTCCATTGCCTTCATTAAATTTTGATTCACCTTACTTTTAAATTTAAGATGGTAGGCTGGGCGCAGTGGCTCATGCCTGTAATCCCAGCACTTTGGGAGGCTGAGGCGGGCGGATCACAAGGTCAGGAGATCGAGACCATCCTGGACAACATGGTGAAACCCCATCTCTACTAAAAATACAAAAATTAGCTGGGCGTGGTGGCGCGTGCCTGTAATCCCAGATACTCGGGAGGCTGAGGCAGGAGAATTGCTTGAACCCAGGAGGTGGAGATTGCAGTGAGCCGAGATTGCACCACTGCACTCCAGTCTCGCGCCTGGCGATGGAGAGAGAAGCTGTCTCAAAAAAAAAAAAAAAAAAAAAAAAAAAAAAAAAAAAAAAAAAAAAATTTAAGATGATAGGGACCAAAACCAAAAGAGCAATGCATTGCTGTTCTGGTGATCTTTTTACATCTATATAACCAGAGGAAGCATGATATGAGCTACCTGGTCTAGCACTTTCAATCCATTTGCTTAAATAAAAGTCTGAAAGTAAAAAATACTGCTCGATTTAGGAGACAAAGGTTAAAAAAATCAACTCAATATATTGATCAACTTTTCTTTCCTCTAGTACTTCTTAAAGTTTGCTTGTTATTTGATCTTACTGATGACTTGTCTTTACTATCTAATACTTAGCCTTGTAAAATGGAGATAAATATATCTACTCTTGGACTTCATTGCATAATTGTGACCACTACTTGAGATGGTATGGTGGAATACAGTTCATAAAGGTAGAAATTATCATGTTAGAGTTCTACTTTTTAATGTTTTTGCCTTTGAAAAAAAATACTAAATTTTCATGTCACAAAAAGACCATCTATAGACACAAGGTGAAATTTTATGAAAGAGATAATATGTATTGTGAAAGCTTTAACGTTAATAAAACAAAACTAGAAACTAAAGCCTCTGTGATGCTCACTGACTTATTTACAATAAGGATGACAATAATCGTAGTTTTGTATTACGTTTTTCCTTATAATGAATGTTGGAAAAAGAAATAATACATTGCAATATAAATAAAACTTATACTGCTATTGCATTTGTGTCAAAAAATGAATGATGGCAAAGTAAGAAGTGTGTTTTTTTGGAGCAGTAGGTTAATCAATCTGAGAGTGATTTAGATTACATATTAGCACATTATTAAAAGTAAATTTTACCACTGATTTACTTATTATAGATTCCTGACTTTTAAAGTTTAAAAGTGTATTCCAGATTATTAGAACCCATGCACGGTAATTTTATTAAAATTTAACAAGGTCAAAATTATAAGTATAGAAGGTAGATTTAAACAATAATTGGCAGACTTAAAACTGCCTGAATATACATATTATAAACAAGTTTTCTTTTCTCATTATGTCTTTTAGTAAATATTTTCCACATAACGCTGGATATGTTGCAATTAGCAAGCCGCTGAAGAAGTGTTATGGATGAAAACAAATGTATGAGTCATTTCTTTCTGGTTGAAGTATTCCTAATTTATAATTATTATTGTGGTTCAAGGTAATGGAACACAATTTACTTGTAAAGCATCTCTAGTGAAGACATGTGGCTTAAGAAATAAATATATTAATTGCTTTACAAACAGGAATAAAGGAAAGAGATATAATTCAGGAAGTGCATAGGTAATGTTAATATTGCCCAAAAAATCATTTATTTTATTAAGTAACAAATAAAAAGAAAAAATACTGCTCATATTGTTTTTATTTGCAGAAACAGTTCACAGTAATACAGTTGTGACAAACATGCATTCTGGGGGGTCAGAGTCCATTTGCTTAGAAGCGGAATGACCCAATTGGAAGGTCAATGCAAAGAAGCCCCAGGTATGGCTACTGAATCTCCATTCTTCTCTATATTGTGCTGTCTTGATGGTACTTGAGTCCTACTTTACTCATCTGTTATAGATCCATTTCTGTATATGTACAATTGGCTTTGAATGTTGAAGTGAAGATAAAATAAAATAATGCATTTGGAAGTAAGTTTGTAAAATGAAACTTTACATCCATATTAACAAATTTCCATATAGTGGTGTAATACAATTATCTTCATTCCTTAGGGAAAACAGTCTTGCTCTGGAGTGAAAAAGTCATAGAACTGAGCCTATGACACATTTACTCAGAGCTTCATGTTCACAGCTTTCTCATCAGGGACCAAGAGACAGCAACTCTTGTGGAATAAAAAAGCGTTTTTTATTCCACAGGCTACATTCACTTCCCTAAAGAAAACCCCACTCATCCTATCTCTGATTGCTGTCTCCAGGCCAGATCCAAAACTCTCACACAACTTAAGAAATCCGCCTGCAGTCGAATTCTTAATGATCAAAATTAAAGCTGAGGCTTCATCCTCGCGTAGCGTAATTGCGAATGCTTCATGTTCTCTACTTCAGGGCTCGCCGGACAGGAAAATACCTTGCTCTCTTAGTTATAAACTCCATGAAATAGGCCAGAAGCACTTAAAGGCAACCCCTGGAGAGACTCTAGCTTTTTATCAAAATAATAACTTTTAATTTTACTTTTTACAATGAGGTTGGTTGAGCAGAAAATGTGTATAACCAAGGCAAAAGCATCACCAAAGTGTGGTGTCTATTTGTCTGAATTAAGATAAATACAGAATTTGAGAGGAACGGCTTAGCAACTGTTACAGTAAGCTCACCCAGGAATTTCATGTCTGCTGAACCCAAGTACAATAATGAAAATAATGGGAATTGATTTTTTTATCTAAGAAATTTATTTTTATTTCACTTTACAAAACTAGCAGCAAGTGACAATAGTACAGTATCTTCTTAGAGAAACAAATGTGTACACAGGAACACAACCAACAACAAAGCACACCTCACCCTTTCATCACAGATCCATTAAGAAGCAGCGGGCCTGTGAATAAAAACCCTACATGGAAACTCTTTTGAATGCTTCGAGGCAAAACTCCATCTAACACTTCTTCCCTGTCATAACATGAGAGAAGCCTGGAAGATACTCACCACAATGAAGGCAGAGAGCAATCTGAGAGATCATCTTTAAGACTTGTGCAGTGTTTTGCACCTGGCGTTTTGGAGAAGGTATGCAGGTACATGGTGCAGATGGCAACAGCATAAGGTGTTTGCAAAACATTTCTTGGGTGTTTTCTGCACTACACTGCCTTGTCCATTAGAAAATAACAATAACAGCTAAAGCAATGGAAATAAAATTTTAGAGTATGCATTTGGTTGAGGGGAGAAAATGTCAACACTTGTATAATTTAAAGAGATAGTTTTCTAAAGTATCTTTTCAATTCTAATATAAGAATGATATTTGTTCAATGTGGCCTAATGGAAGCCAATGTCTGGACAAAGATACGGAGAAACATAGACTGTCAGAGACAACACAGAACAAGCAGGGCAAACTGAAAGGGAGCTAGCCAAGAGGAGGGCAGATAGTGACTTAGCCATTCAACTCTTAAACTTCTATCTCTTGGTAAGGAGGCTCTGACAGTTAACTCTAAATCCATCGTAAGTATGTATGTACACTGTTATTTGGTAACATTTATTTAGAAAAGTTGGTCTCAATTCTCTTTTGGGTGTTTAGTATTTGTCTTGTTCATCCTTTCTAACATCTTTATAAAAATTACAGATTAGAAGTGTCCCTTTAGCTGTTATTTGAAGTACCATGTTAAAATTAGTAACATCTAGTGCACATTAGCTATTACGTGGACTAGATGGATATAATTTGCATTATCCTGATGCCCAAACTAGACTGTCCTGGTGAATTGAATCTATCCTGTTTGTTTCTTCATCCTCAACATATATTAATCACATATTAAAAATACCTATGGACTATCCACTACATGCCTGGCTTACTGTGTGGATGGAAAGCAGAAGGGGTAACAAGAGTGAGCCTAAAATCTTGAATGAAGTAGCTGAGTTTATGGTATGGTAGACTGTCAGTGTAGAAGGTTGAACAAATAATCGTTAATTATGGTGACCACACAAAAGCCCCCAAAGAGCACCAAGAAATCATATGGCAGGAAAGCCAAGCAGAGCCCAGGAAAGTGCTTTTTAAAGAAATGATATTTAATTTGGGACAAAAAGGATATTACTAAGAGTTAGTTTCAGAGTGAAGGGAGTAACCTGATTTCCAGAATAAACTTGACTAAAAGATGAAATAAATTCTTTTCTAGGCATACTCTGACTAACACACAGAATTCAGCAATGTATAATACAGAATAATTAATTTTGGCAGGAGATCTATAAAAAGAGGCCTTATCACATAATTATAATCTATATTCTGTAAACATCTGTTTAAATAATTTTTAAAAATTTAAAGATTAGAATAGTTTATTCATCTTATACTGTTTTGCTAATCACTTTATTATTTTATGAAATTTCGTATGTAGGTTTCTAATTTCCAACATCAAGTGGGATCCTGGTTAAAATGCAAATTTTTGAGCTCTGCCTGAGGTCTACAGAACTAGAATCTCTTTGAGATGGGATCAGAAACCTATTTTCAACCAGCACCCCAGGTCAAAAACTATTGGTGTAAAAAATAACACCGTCAGCACACAAACTTGTTTTTATCAATAACATTAGTGTTGAAAATAGTTAATTCCTTTTAAGTATATTTAATTTAAAATGTCTTCTAGAGTTGGCTGGGCGTGGTGGCTTATGCCTGTAATCCTAGCACTTTGGGAGGGTGAGGCGGGCAGATCATGAGGTCAGGAGATTGAGACCATTCTGGCCTACATGGTGAAACCCTGTCTCTAATAAAAACACAAAAATTTAGCTGGGCATGGTGGCACATGCCAGTAATCCCAGCTACTCAGGAGGCTGACACAGAAGAATCACTTGAACATGGGAGGCGGAGGTTGTGACAAGCTGAGACCGCACCACTGCAATCAAGCCTGAGTCACAGAGAGATACTCCATCTCAAAAAAATAAAGAAAAATTTAAAAATAAAATGCCTTCTAGAGTTGTTACAAAAAACTATACTCTGTTTTGATTTGTTTTATATAATTTACTCAAAATGGTCCCTTCTCTAACTAAAAATAGTACAGAAGAAAAAGTATGCAGTGTATATTTATGTACCCATAAAATAGCATGTGTTGATATATTTTTTAAAGGAACTATGCTTAAATTCAAAATCACTCCAAAATTATTTCAATCACTCACGAGAGAGAGAGAGAGGGCAAACAATTTCCTTTTTGCCATAGTTCATGTTTCAGGGGAACCTGAAAGAATGAGAAGCTAATTTGGTGAGTATTCACTGTGGGTATATTTTATAGGTACAAAGTTACAGTGTGTTAATATCAATCACATGTTGTGTATAGAACAAGCTCATATTATAAAGAAGCAGGGATGCTTTTAGGCCCTTAGCATCCTTCTGGGTCTAGCAGGATCAATTAAGAACAAAAAACCCTGCTTATATTTTACAAGATGTTAATATTGGTCAGAGCCAGAAAGGTAGGGAAAACACTCCAGGAAGTACAGGAACTGAAAGCAACAGCATCCATGACCCCGTTGTGTTGGCATGCTCTTTATTCCAAAGAAATCATTTGTGTCTGCACACACACAAAAAAAAATCAATATTTTCAATTACTGTATATTTATGTTTATAAAAAGTTGGGAATTTCAAGGAAACCAAGAAAGGGGGAGAGAAGAAAATATTTATACAATCTCAACTAAACCTCAAAGTTTATTACAAAGTATGAAATCGTCTCTAGGAGATCCACTGGTATATCACAGATATGCTAGCACACCTTCACCCCAGAGCTGAAACACCCATTTCCCTAACTGCTGGACATGCTGGTATCTTTCAGCTCTCACTCAGCTCATTACTTAATGTACTAAAACCCACCCTCCACTGAAGCCAGGTACACTGAAGACCAAGAACCAAAGGATCAGAGTGGGATTGTCTTCCTACCCCACTCCTATTGACTCACTGGGGGCCAATGTGTGCTTCTCATTCCTCCAGCAGCTTGACTCTACTAGGTTGACAAGGTATGTCTGCTCCATTCTCTTGGGACTCTGAGCACCAAGGGACCAGCGGACTAGGACAAGTGTCACAATCCTGGTAGGTGTAACCTATCTTGATCATCATCAGAAGGTGGATTCCTGTTACTTAATGGGGGCTTCTGCTAGCATCTGGGCACTGGAGGGTCTCTTGATTTTCTCTTGACTATTTTAATGGTAAGTGGACAAGTCAAAGAGCCTGTCCCAGGAGGAGCTGGAGATGAGAGGGATGTGATGACTACCACTTGCAACCTGGAGATTCTTAATCTTCTTGTGAATTCCAGCAGGAAATAGGGCCTAACATATTTCTGCAGGAGCTGTTTCCTGAACTTACTACATGAAGCAAGTGGATGTGAGTGGTGCAAGGGGTTGACTCTAAGGCATGTCATGAAAGCCTCCAAGATCCCTTCCTTGACGCACCAAATGAAACACTGGTGTTCTGCTGGCCAACACATCTCGGCTAAGTCCTTTCCAAATATTGTCCTCAGTTAAAGAGAGCCACCTTGACCAAAGGTAATGCATCTTTTTTAAGAACAGATCACACAAAATCATGACTGTCTGCTGTGAGCCTTCAAAGCTCCTCCTTCTCCCCATCTTTGAAGACCCTTCCCTACTCTTGAACTCCCCACAAAATCAGCCAAGTTCTAGGTTGCTCTGCTCAACAACTTTTACTGTCCAATCCTATTTTCTTCTTTTCTCCTGCACAAGTGTTTATTCCAAGGACACACTCCAATAAATTCCCTAAGGGCAAATCCCTGTCTTCAAGTCTGTTTCCTATGTAACCTGACCTGCAGCATGCAGACACATTACCAGCTCAGTAAATGCTGAATCGCAGGGCTTGGCTTCTTGATACTCATGCATCCCATGCTCGCTCCTTCAGAGGCACAGGTGATAGAGGGGAACATTTATGTAATTTGGTGAGAGATGTGCACTTGCTGATCAGAAGCAGCAGCCACTGAAGCAGAGGCTGTCGAGTGGCAAAACTCATAAAAGCTGTAGCCCCAGGCAGTGTGTCACTTGTTTCTTTCAGGAGATATCTGACATACTCTTATTTTTCCATGCTCTCAAATACTTTGATTTATGGAAACTTCACACTGTGAATGGACCAATCCCAAGAGCATGAAGAATTCACTCTGGTGTTTTTTTATTTGAAAAGGGAAGGAAGCAAAGTTGCCTTAGCTCAGTGAAGCCAGGGACCCAGTTTGCATGCATTCCTCCTCAGTTCTCTATGCCAAGGGTTGAATATCTTATGCTCACTCAAGTGCTGTGATGCTCAGACAACAATACTGAATAATTCAATCAAAATGTCCATCCATAGGCCCAGGCTTTTTTTATCTGTAAAAGCTTCCTGGGTCAACCTATTACATACTAAAGGTAAGAGCCACTGGCCTAAAAAGAAGAAAGAAGTACAGAGGAAGTTTGAGGAAAATGTTCCTCCACTGAACTGATGCTATCATTCTGAAAGACAGAGGAAAAATAGGTTATTAACTAGTTATCAAAAAGGGAAAATAAGCATGTCTGCAGCACGTTTGAAATAATTTGCTGAGAAGGTACAAATTTTTTAAAGCATACTTCAAAAAAATCTCTGACATAATTTCAATTTCAAAACATTAAAGCTTCCTAAATGAAAAATAAACCTTGTTCACATAACAAGAGCCACCATGGGATATGTAATTGTCTCTTTTAAAATAGAGCAGATATAAAGAATAATAAGACTATATTCTGGCCCAGGTGACATAAGAGAGGTTTTCTTCTCTAAGAAAGGAGAAGAAAAGGAGACCTAAGAGAGGTTTTCTTCTCTAAGCAAAATATTATTTAGAAATATATGAAGAAAACAAAGTCTCTTCTGAGCCCTCTCAGGGCCTCATCTCTGCAACCAGAGAAACTTCCATCCTCTGCTTTCCTGCACACTAACAATCTTGACTGTAGTGTTTAATGCCCTGAGGATAAACTTTTTCATAAAGAAATGTAATAAAATTGGCAGAAATCAATAGGAAGAAAAAGGGAGAAAAAGAGAATGAGGTGGAAGAAACAGATCATAATCACAATAAAGTCAGTAATTATGCTGATGTGAGATAGAATATTCTCAAATAGCTATTAATATTATCCCACGGGCTCTGGAAAGGCATATTGTTTTTCCTAGTAGAGATTGGCCATGATTTGTTATTGCTATTGTTTTTGTCTTTGCATAATTGGTTGCTCTGGTATTAACGGGGACACCATAACACCTCCTGGAGAGAGTTGACTACATCATGAAGCTGAGGAACAGGCAAGGGAGAATTAATAACACCATTGCTTGAGAAAGATGGCTTTCCACAAAATTCTGTTTAGCTTTTAAGCTGTTTAATTTCTGTCTGGATTTTTTAAATGTAATAGGTTTCAACCATGTGCAGTGGCTCACAGCTGTAATCCCAGCACTTTGGGAAGCCAACATGGGCGGCTCACGAGATCAGGAGTTCAAGACCAGCCTGGTCAACATGGTGAAACAACGTCTCTACTAAAAATACAAAAATTAGCTGGGCATGGGGGTGGGCACCTCTAATCTTAGCTACTCAGGAGGCTGAGGCAGGAGAATCACCTGAACCCGGGAAGCAGAGGTTGCAGTGAGCTGAGACTGCAACAACACTGCACTCCAGCCTGGGCAAGAGAGTGAGACTCCACTAAAAAAAAAAAAAAAGAAAAACAGTAATTTCTATTTGTTTAATTGCTACATTTATTTCATAGTTTGACTCTTCACTCCTTCTGCCCAAGTATCAAATTACAGAGGTATATTCAGTTATTTATTAATCCACAGAACCATGATTCAAGATGAATCAAACAGCCTCTTCAGCAACATAATTAGAATTACTCAAGCAAGGCAGCATGATATTAAAACTGCTTCAAGCCTGTGCTATGCAACACAACACAAGAACCATGGGATTTGGGGCCTCATGCTCTTGTGTCGCTCTCATGTTGGACAACCTGGGGCCATCGGTACTTTCTCTGATCTTTAATTTGTTCATCTACAAAACAGATTGAACAAAGGAGTCTTAAAGATTTCCTCTATTCCCAAAACTCTGTACATCTCCTCTAAATAAACATGGGTAAACTAAAATAATTGATCCAGTAAATGAATATGTAGTAGCTACCATATATATACTGTACATCCCAGGAACTGTACAAGGCATGGGAGACTGAGTTCTGGGTGTGTAATATTGCTTTATTTTTAAATAATTCATAACAAGACACAAAGGAATTACACAATTATGCCACCTTGAGAAAGTCAGAAGTGTTTTTTAGAATGGTTTGGACTATTGTATCCCCAAAAAAATTCTTCTATAATTTTAAAATATCTATTGAGTAATGGCTTGTGAAAAAAAGGAGATGAGGTCATTTATTTCTGGGTGCTTGGGAGTGACGATCTGTGATTTCTTGTGTATATCAGCTTGCAATTTGATTAAGATAATACAACAGAAGAAATTAAATTTTGATTTAAAAATCTATGTCAAGAACATACACAAAATAACTTTAAAGGATATTTTATTACTCCATTTTTTACTACTATGAAGAAATACCCAAGACTGGTTAATTTATTAAAAAAAAAAAAAAAAAAGAAGAAGAAGTGTAATTGACTCACAGTTCTGCATGGCTGGGGAGACTTCAGGAAACTTACAATCATGGCAAAAGGCACCCCTTCAACAGGCAGCAAGAGAGGGAATGAGTACCAAGTGAAAGGGAATGTCCTTTATAGAACCATCAGATCTTGTGAGAACTCGCTATTATGAGAGCAGCAGGGGGACTGCCCACATGATTCAGCTACCTCCCACTGGGTCCCTCCCATGACACAGGGGATCATGAGATTACAATTCAAGATGAGATTTGGGTGGGGACACAAAGCCAAACCATATCAAGTATGTCAATATAATATGTTGCCTGAACATGCAACTTTCAGGACAAGTGCATTTATTTGAAAGGGCATAATATGAATGGTACTTACTTATAATTTCTCTAATATCATGCACAAATCCAATTAATATCACTTACAAATATATACACTAAGAGTATTCATTTGCTCTTCATTTCTCTGAGATGTACAATGTTATATATTTTGTCTGTACTTCATCCTGTCACATTATAGATACATAGTTTAGATGCATTATTCTATTTCAATCTGAACTACTCGGAACTCCTTGCAGCAGAACTGGGATGATAATAATTTCCTGGTAGAAGCCTGCTTCTGAGGGATATTAATACAGAGGACCATTCCTACAGGGCATAATTTCGGATGGGTGTTTCCTCCCCTATTATCAATGTTGCTACCATTAACTAAAACATCCTTTGCTGTGGGGGGAAAAAAGTGCCAACTGAATCATCTTTCTTTTACGTTGCTTATAATTTTAAAAACATATTCCATAACTGCATGGACATGTGTCAAATATAAAAATAATAGTATTCACTGTTATGAGTTGACTCTGAATTTTACTACTATGTGAAATAGGAACCTTTTAGCAATGGTGAAATTATGATAGAACATTTCCTGGCACACTTGATCCATTCTAATTCAAAATCCCATCACTGCGATTTCTCTATTCCTATGCTACTTTACTTCATATTTGCAATGCTGAATTTTATTCACTCCACTTTACAAACTGTTTTATGGCTTTTACTCAAATAACTAGCAGCTAATATTTATTGAGCATAATTATGTGTCAGATACTGTGGTAAAGGGACTTTTAATTCTTCTGACAAACTTTTGTGGTAGGCATTATTGTCCTAATTTTATACATGAGAAAACTATGATTAAGAGGATTCTGGCTTTTGCCCAAGTTTACGCAATAATTCCACAGACTTGAATGCAGGCCTCCCCAACAACAAAGGGTGCATTCTCACCCACTAACACTCTCAGTGTGTCCATTTCCACTCCCACCCATCTCCTCTCAGAAGAGACAACTTAGATAAGCTTGGATTCTTACATTTTCCCACAAGAAAAATCCAATCAATAAGGCAAAATGTGAACTTAAAACTACTGAAGTTTCAGGGTTTTATTTGTGACCCTTCCTTGTCCCTTGCTCCCATTGCCCAATTAGTTGTCAATTCACAACGTTCCATCTCCATAGCTCATAACTCCCCTTCTCTTTGTTTCCACCCCACCTATGACTGCCCTGAACCAGGATGGTTTTATTTCTCACACAGATTAACAGCATACCAATTTATACTTCATATAGTAAAAAAGACTTGCGGATGCTTAAAGGGTCACCTACTCTTCAACATCTCTGATCCACAGTATGACATGATTGTCATGGGCATCTTATGAAAACAAAATCGCTATTCTTCTCTAGATCAAAATCATGGACAGTTCCCTACAACTTTCCATATTTTAAAGCTCAGCTTAGTATTCAATATGTTCAATGGTATGATCTCATTGACTGTGATGTACACCATAATCCTATATACTAACAAAAGAAAAAAAAACCTGTATATTATCATATGTATTGACCATAATGTTATATACTAACAAAAGAAAACAAAACCTGTATATTATCACTTTAAAGTGTTATCATAACAAGCATCTTGATTTCAGAAGGTAAAATGTGGGAATAGATGTATCTTATAATTGATAGTGTGTTCTTTTTTTGATTCCTATCTCCTACTTCCTACTTCTAATTCCGTATTCCTCTATATTCCCCCTTCTGCCCTGGGAATGCACCGGGCTTTGCAAGACAGCAGTATATCGCCCAAAGCTTATCTACAATCAAATGAATCAAATTCTATAGCAAAATTATTCATATTTTGGACCTATCTAACATAAAAATCAAGAAAAGGCAAATGAAGGTGTAAGGAGCACACGAAGTCATGAATATTGTGTGTTGTTCAAAGAAACATGACAACAGCTTCAATCAACGCCAGCCTTTTGTTTATTACTGCTACTGCATGTGTTTCTTTCACATCTTTTAAGATTATCTTACTCTTATTTTCTTTGCAAAATCAAGCCTCCTTTGCAATCACACTGAATGACAGGATACTTTGGTGATTAGTATAGTTTGATGAGATGTTCTAGCAACTTATAATCACCACCATTAACAATAAAACTTACCTAATGTTTGAGATATGATCTACAGATTTAACTGTGATAATATTGTTTTACAGGCCTTTAATGCAGTGAGAAATATTTATGTTTCATAATGAAATAGAAATAAATGTATTTGCTGGGATTTTTCTTTTTCTTTCTTTTTATTATTATTATTTTTTTAGACTGGGTTTCACTGTCTCCCTGGCTAGAGTACAGTGGCATTACAAGACTCCACCTCTCAGGCTCAAGCAATTCTCCCACTATAGCCTGTAGAGAAGCTGGGGTGACAGGTACATGACACCACATCCAGCTAATTTGTGTATTTTTTGTGGAGGCAGGGTTTCGCCCCAGGCCAGTCTCAAACACTTGAGCTCAAGTGGTCCACCCACTGCAGCCTCCCAAAGTGCTGAGATTGCAGCTATGAGCCTCTGCACCTGGACTTGAAATTTTTTTTATATTTATTTAGATAAAATGTTTCATAACCTTGATGGAATGGAGAGTGAGAAACTCACCCACTGCACACAAATGCTCAAGTTGTAAAGGAATTACTAAATTTCTCAATACAACTGAAAAAGAGCGAGATAAACCAGTAGCTGATGCTCACTGGAGTACAGCATCAAGGAAAATACATTAAACCCTCCAAGGCAGGGTCTCAGAGGTGGGACAGCCACGGGCAGAATGCCAGATGAGGATTTGTTAAGAGGGATGCTGTACTGCACTCCCCACTGCCTCCCTTATCTTTAATAATGATTTTTTTTAAATGTTACAAAACGCTTGATGTAATTGGATTTTTTATGGAAATTGGCAAAGAGCTGAGTTTTCATGCATGCCCAGCAAATCAGCCTGGATGGATAAGAGGGTTTCTGGAGACTGGGTAACAATGGATACAGCGAAGAGTGTTGTGTTTTTTTCTTGTTTGTTTCTCTAGAGGGTACAGTGCTACAACATTAGAATACAACTCTGTGGCCAAGTAAAGAAAAAGAAAAAAGCTGAAATCTTATTATTCCAGAATACAATATTATTCACACACATATTATCTTGGAAGGAAGATAAACATATTCGTCTATCTACACAGTCCTTTCTTAAAATATAAGGCGAAAACACTGTAACGTAAAACGGCTAACATGCAGCCCTAGGGTTGAGTACTGCCTGCTGCCTCACCTAAAAGCTTCTCTGAGGAAAATGACATGGGAGCCTTTTCAAGGTTTAGTTGTTTGATTCTTTACACTTGTACTCAACAGATATTGACCTCCTTTTGAGCCCTAGGGGTCTGATCAATTCACTCTTCCCGAGTATAGAAATCAGAAAACCCTCTTTTTCCTTTTCTTCTTCTCTTTCCCAAATTCTCTAAGATGTTTTCCCTGTTTTGTCAGTCTTAAAGATTAACAACAACAAAAAGAATGGCGGCAGCAGCCATTCTGGGGCAGCATGGAGTAGAGCTGGAACTTCTAAGAGCCATTTTTAAATGTACGGAATGTCAGCCTCAGGGACACTTAAGAAAAATATCTAAGATGTCCCTAAATAATAACTAGTTAATGTACTCTTCAAGACTTAATGTCTGGGTACAGTATAAACACATTAGCATACTAAGCAGAGAAAGCTTATTTAGCCAAAGGCCATTTAATTAAAAGCCAGAGATGGCCATTTCAAAGAAAGGCCACAGAGAAACAGATGAAAGATGAGGATGACTGGAGAATATACACAACCATTAGAGCAGAAGGAATTTAAACTAGACAACTTGTATTTGTTTCCCCAATAATCCTGCCATATTCTAAAGAAATTATGAAACTAGCGACAGTGTTTACTGAACAGAATCCGAGTAAGCATTAAACTATTACATATGTTATATCATGTAACAAGGCTACTAAGAATTCCATAAGCCATTTTCTATATCTTTAAAGAGCAGAAAATAAGTCTTGACATATGCTTGCTACACAGTAACACTACGGGACCAGTTTATGCACTGAGAATTTACAGCATCTGACATCATATTAAACAGAGAATGGCCCAAAGTAGAATGGAGAATATGATCTGTGAGAAAGTAGGTTTGACTCTACTGCTTATTAAATATGATTTCATCTTAACTTTTCCATGTGCACAAATGAACTAGTGATAACAATGTCTCCTCTACCTCAAAGACGTTTTTAAAGACTCCAGTGAAATAATCCAAAAGAATATAGCTTACACATCACATAATATGAAATAAAGGGAGTTATGTTAGTGCTACTGGATTAAGAACACTACATAGAAAGAACAGGGTTCCAGACCAAACTGTGTTACTAATTTGTATGTATAAATATATGCAAAGAGCTGACTGATTAAATGTGTAACAGTGTAATATAAACAAATATGCACAATATATAAACACACATACATATACACTGAGACATTTCATGTTTCAAATGAAGATGATAACCACAGACTAAAAAACAGATGTGTCATTTTGAATATTGAGATTAAATACTTCTCCAAACATTTTATAAATGTAAAAGAAATTTACCTCAAGAATATTAATTAAATCTTTAAGTTAAACTTTTTTTTTAATGTTTTTGGAAGCCCTTTTTATTAGTAACTAGATATTTTTCTGTTCGTGTCTAAATAATGTGCTGTTACAAAAACAGCGACTGTTCAAAGGTACTTTGTACTTTAGTGGGTCCATTCTGAACTAATCAATTACCTTTTGTTTGTTTATTTTGTTTTGTTTTGCCTTGTTTTGAGACTGAGTTTGGCTCTGTTGCCCAGGCTGCATGCGGCGCAGTGACGCAATCTTAGCTGATCTCTGCTTCCCAGGTTCAAGCAATTCTCCTGCCTCAGCCTCCTGATTAGCTAGGATTACAGGTGTGTGCCACGACACCTGGCTAATTTTTGTATTTTTAGTAGAGGTGAGGTTTCACAAGGGTGGCCAGGCTGGTCTTGAGCTCCTGACCTCAAGTGATCTTCTTGCCTTGGCTTCTCAAAGTGCTGGGATTACAGGTGATCTATTACCTTTTATACATAGTACAAAACTATAAAGACTACTTTATTCCTGACTACTTGGGTCAGAAAAAGAGAATGAAGAGGAAAAAGAGAATATAAAATTCAGTGTATTGTAGAGTACTTGTTCTTACCCTTCCCTCTCAAGAGGCCCTGTTAATAATCAAGTTTAAAGTCTATTCTTTATTGAGAGGTATTAAATAATACATGCTTCGCCATCAACCAGCTTCAATCATTTTTCCCACACACCTCTATATTTAGAAATCTGACTATTTCACACATGCACACCTCCACATAGATATCCCTCAGGCAACTTCAAATTTAACATGGTCGAACTTCAACTTAATCTTATATTTTCTGCCTAGAGCCAGAAACAGCGATTTTTCGTTCATTGAAGAGTACTTATCACGTGAGAGGTCCCCTTGCTGGTGATGCAGATGCAACAATGAATAAGACCCTCCCCACCTCCTTTCCCACTGCCTGGATCCCTCATCACATACTCAACTCCATACTTAACTCTTAAACATCTCACAACTACTCTACTTTCCAAATAACTGTTATCTATCTGATCCTTTTAGCTTCATCCATGACGAATTTCAGTCCTCATCATTTTCTGCTTGGAATATTTACTTCTCCCCGGCTTGCTTTTCTTACCTCCTGTCTTACCCACCACCCCAAATATTACAGACTTTGACCTAACAGAACTGACCTTTCTAAAGTGCAAATGGGCTCAGAACCATCCCCAAACTTACCAAAGGACAAACAAAAGCAGAACAAAACAAAACTAATACTGAGTGTATGTATTAAACTTTCGTGGTGTGGCTGGCTGCTGTTGCTTCTTGTCTCAGTTTTCATTCGTCCCATTCTTTGGCCATCTGAATCACTGACAGACTCCCAAGCAGACTCAAGTATCCATGCCTTTGCATAAGCCACTTTTTTCAACAAGCCATATTTTCTCAAGTATCCATGCCTTTGCATAAGCCGCTTCTTTCAACAAGAATATCTTTTTCTCAGTCTCATTTATTTGGGGGTCACTTTCTCATCCTTCAAGGCTCAGCTGAAATATTACCTCCTCTTTAAAGATGTGCCTGAGGCCCCAGGCTGATTTTGATGCCCTCTCCTTAATCTTCCACTACACACTTATAAAATTCACCAGCAAACAACACTGAGATTACATGTGTGCTTCCTCATATTACAACTTGCAGGAAGGACAATAATATTTCTTTCCATATTTTAAATCTGCAGTATAGCTAGCCACATGAGTGTACAAACTACACACTCCATAAATATTTTTTCAAAGAGTAAACTAATAAATACCATTAAAAATATTCATGATAGCTTTTTATACAACCTATAGACTACGTATTTCTTCTTGTTTTTTACACTTCCTTAACCCTAAGTTTGATTTTCAACTAGGCAAACTGTGTTAGCTATAGATAAAATCTAAACTTAGGTAGGGCAGAACTGTACAGGATATTCTTACTAAAAACTTTTACTCACTGGAAACTTTTCCATCTAAGCAAAAGCAGGTGTAACTCTATTTCTTTTTCCCATTAAAAATATATAAAAATAGCATTCACTATTCTGTTCTTTGAAGTGCACAAATATCTGGCAAGTGGTATCATCCGAGAGGTCTATCTGGTCCATGAGCTGGTATTTTCAGAAGGCTGCAGGCCGCTAGAGGCTCAAGCAAATGCATTAGTTGAGCAAACCGGCAGATGGCCCCTGTGATCTCTGCATCTGAAGTGATTATCTATAAACATACCTGCTCGTGCTACACAGCATGGCTTGCAGCTACCAACATTAACTTTACACAACATGTGATAAGTAGGGTCTTTCTTTTTCTTTCTCTCTTTCTTTTAGAATTTCAGAATTTTTTATGTGTTGTTTAGGATGAGCAGATTAGGTAAAACACTCAGAAGCCAACTATTTTAGTAATGATGAACACATATTGTTTCCTGTGAGCAAGATTTCTGTCAGTAAACTTAACTGATGATTTTAGACAGTAGTGTAAATTTTGCTATGAGTTTTAGTGATGTGTCCTTGGTACATCCAGTCAGGATGTTCATTTTAGCCTATGTTTTGACAGTAATCAGCCCTATGTCCAGAGCCCAACAGTTTCATAAGTTGTTCACCTGATAAATTTGAATCAATTCCTGATTATACAAGCTTGTTTTCAGAGTATGTTCAAATGAAGGACAGAATTCAGTAAAAACATTGCAAAAAAAAAAAAAAACCAAAATCTTTAGAGTTAATACACTTTTTTCTTTTTGCCTAATATTTTAAGACATGATTTTAACACTTTGAGCATGATTTAATTTTTTAAAAAGTAAATAGAATTTACTTTTCTCCATTCTTCCCACTAACTGGTTACTTGCTTTCTCTTAAATTTCACCAACATTTTCAGGAAATACATTACCCATATGTCTGCTGATTGCATGGTCCTGTTAGCCTCCAACTACTTAAAAATTGTAGTATTGTAGCTATGTTCACCTGTGTAATGTATTTTAAAAACACATATATCAGATCATCCAGTAGGTGCTGAGAATGCAAAATGAGAGCAGATCCTCTCTCACCTGAGAGAAGAACATTCCACTAAGTGGATAATCACAGCTTTGCCTTATGACTTTGTGGTTCCTACCTTTATATATCTGGTAAGTCCATCCAGTCTTTCAATGTGTAGAATTTTAAAATCAAAGCAACTCCAACTTTGTCCTTTTTCTGTCTGGACCTTGATTACTTAGACCAAATCTCCTGAAATTTAGATGATGAATTCCTTAAAATATGTTACTTGTATTTGGTAACTACTCTCCATCCTCCTGCTACTAGGTAAACACGTGTCGAATCTTGTAGAATCAGTGGCAAACGCTCAATAAATCCTTGTTAAATTAAATTGAACTGATGTCAAATCATTTCCACTAGCAGGAGGAGCACCAACTATGGCAGCAACAGAAGCAGTCGTTCAGAACAGTGGATAACCACCCCCCAATCAAGTTCTAATAATCCTTCTTATATGTAGAAGGAATGTATGTTGCATAATTCGATAAATTTAAAACAATAAAACGTTTTGTCAGAAAAGCCCTTTCTGACATGTATGTATGAAATCATACATATGAAATGTATGATACATATGAAATCATGGTATGAAATCTACTGAAATGTTAAATAATTTTCTATAAAAATTTTCTGTTTCATGTATGACTTTTGGGCATGTGTTGACAAATGTTGCTAATGGTAATGATCCTGAATTTGTTTTGGTAAAAACACATAAAAACATGACAGTCTTGTGTCAGAAAAAAATAAGTTTTCATTGATAGGTATGAAACTTAGGAAACAGGCTGGGTCTAGTGGTTTGTGCCTATAATCCCAGCTACTAGGGGGCTGAGGCAGGAGGATCATTTGATGCCAGGAGTTCGAGACCAGCCTGGGCAGCATAGAAGACTCTGTCTATAAAAACATAAATTTTCTTTAATTAGCTGTGCATGGTGACATACACCTGTAGTCTCAGCTACTCAAGAGGCTGAGGCGAGAGGATTGTTTGAGCCCAGGAGTTTGGGGCTGCAGTGAGCTATGACTGTACCACTGCACTCCAGCCTGTGCAACAAAGCAAGACCTTATCTCAAAAATCAGAAACAAACAAACAAAAAGGCGAGAGAGAGATAGAGAGAGAGAGATAGAGAGAGAGAGAGAAAGCATAGCTAGGAAAATTATCTCTGACTCAGAGAGTTATCATACCTTTTAAAGCTATCCTTTTACAACATCACTTTAAACAGGAGCTGAATCCCATCACAGACATTATATTAATATATTCAATTAAACATTATCAGTACAGATTTATGGTTTGCCCTGAGAGGTAGATTTACTCTGAAGCTAATGCAGGCTAAGATTTAGAGCCTCACACTTGCATAGGTCATTCTAAAATCCAAGAACTGGGGGGAGGCTGTGGGCTTAGCAATGTAATGATGATTTTGTAAAATGTCCAAAATAAATTTTTATGTTGTTTGAAGCTTTAAAATCCATATATTTTATGCCAACCTGAGGCCCCATGAAACTCACATCTATCCCTGGTTATCACTTTAAATGTTCATTATGCTTCTAATGTCATTTGTCAATCAAACCAAACTTAGATTGAAAAAAAGTAATTTCTCATTGATCTCCCTGATATAATGAAGTACATTCAGTGTACAGACAGAAGCTCGAAAATATGTTAGATATCACAATGAAAATTTCATCGTTTTTCATTCATGTTATAACCATATTAGATGGTTAGATCTAGGTTCCATTAGATTTTTTTTGTTGTTTTGCCGCTTTTTTTTTCTTTTTATCAAATAATTTAGAGGTTTTCTCCTATATATGTAATATCTACCCCATGGGATAGAGCTGTCTTAGAAAGCTGGCTAAGAATTTATTATTAATGTACCTTTTAACAAAAAAAGCTCTAAGCCAAAGAATGTCATCCTTAAATAACCAGTATTTACCTCAAGAATGACTCTAGTAATTCCATGCTACAACTTTAACCAAACATATTTTTACTAAATTGTAATTAACATTGTACACAACCTGCTCTAAATAGTATCATCATATTCTAGTAAAATAATCCAATTTTCATTTATCTCTACATGATAGCTATCTTTCATGCTATTCAATTTTCATGCTATCTCTACAAAAAAACTATATGTCATATTGTTCCTATTATTTGAGAATTGCCTAATACTATATATTTATAACATATATTGTATGACATATATGCTTGTTTTAGACACATCATGGTTCTCTAATAATCAGTTTCATAAAACTTGTTAGGTACAACATACTGGATTCAGCCAACTTATAATTTAAATGTATTGCTTTTCAAGTGGATTGTTGCAATAAATTAACCAAAATTCTAGTTAACTGTAAATCAACCCAAAAGTCATTAATTGAACTGCAGTTGCCACAGATATCATAAAAGAACAAAAGTTCAATTTCTTGATTATCTATCTTCATCTGCCTATTATGAAAATCTTCATCTGGAAGGGAGTTACAGTGGCTTACAAAGATACTAAATATAATGTAATAACGTAAATGAACAAGGGTCATAAATGGGGAGACCCAGAAAGGAATCAGCAACAGGAACAAATCAAAACATGCTATGCAGAACTTCTCGACGCATTTGTTAGGTCACAAATTAAGTTCTGAGAATTGTGGCAAAAATTGAAAGCTTACAGATTTAAAGATTCAACACAGAAATTAAATGCAATGATTCCTGATATGAAGACCACTTAATGACTTTTCTCAAGGAATTCATGAAAATAATACTGTTGAATGCAATTAACAAGATTAAGGCCAATATCTCCACAACAGACATAAAGAGGTGTTTTCTAGGACGTTTTCCTTATGGTATATTTTAACTGCAGTCCAACACCATTATATCAAAGAGCACTTCACCCAGTGAAATTATATGGTGGGTCCGATAATTCACCAACTTTGTGAGAAGCTGATTCTCCTTTCCTCTCATATACTACTTACTCCAAACTAGCCACACTGGCCTTTCTTTACTTCCTCAGACATAGTAGGATACTCCTGCTTAAGAGTCTGTGTTCTTGCTGTTTCCCATGCCTGGAATTCACTTTCCTCAAGTGTCCACTTTGTTCATTCCTGAATTTCCCTCTGGGCTTTGTAAAAATATCACTTTAGGTGAAGCTGATCACCCTTTTAAAAATTACAACTTTTCAGCCAAGCCTGGTAGCTCACGCCTGTAATCTGAGCTCTTTAGGAGGCTGCCATGGTTAACTGAGCTTAGGAATTTGAGACCAGACTAGGCAACATGGCAAAACCCCATCGCCACAAAAAAAAAAAAAATTAGCTAGGGTAGTGATGCCAGCCTGTAGTCCCAGCTACTCAGGAAGCTGAGGTGAGTGGGAGCATCTCTTGAGCCAGGGAGCTAGAAGTTGCTGTGAGCCGAGATTGCACCATTGTACTACAGCCTAAACAAACTGACTCAGTGTCAAATAAATAAATAAAATAAAATAAAAATTATGACTTCTTTATTGACATCCTTCATTTCTAATTTCTTATGTGATGTATCTAAAGTATTTATCAGCATCTCTTACATTCTTTCTTTTTTAAATTTGATTTTGTTATGTCCCTCACTAGAATGTAAACTGTCACATTCTTGGTATCCTTATCTTCATTTTCAGCCATTAAGACTATTTTTTGAATGGCTGTAGTCAGGATTTTCATGAATATTTTCATGAAAAAAGCTAAACTAATAAAATACAGTGTCAGGTACTTGTGAACACTCTTTGGAGTCTACATCAGTGGCCCTCAAGGTGCTTTCTTCAGCCCACCAAGGTCCTCACAATTTCTACAGAAATTTTTGGACCACTAAATTTTCCATAGAAACTCTTTAAACTATTAAGGGTTAGTGCAAGTCCCCAACTAATTTGGTATTCATAATCTAAAGTTATGACACAATGGTCATTTGTAGATTAACTCGAAGTTCTACAAAAGACATGCTGTTAAGAAATAGTGCATTGCTTTGCCAACCTCCTATATTGTACATGTCCATACAGTGATTTAAAAATCCTTTGTTTCAGGAAGGGTGCTGGATGATTAATGATGTTCTAAGTTTTTCAGAATGTTCCACTATTGCTATTCTTGCTTTATAATCATCTGTCTGTTAATTTGCCTTTATTTTTGTCAATTTTCTTTTCCCTGGATTGTTTACTTGGTTGGATTCACTACCTAATAACTGAACATTGAAGCATTCATTCACTGTGGTCCAAAAATGACCCATGCTTACTGTTTCCCAAATAGAGTTGATATTTATTATTGCAGAAATCTGTGTTTGGTAATTCATCTACTCAATAAAATGTATCTATCTGTGGTCATTCTTGAACACACACAGAGCAGCAAACAATCTGAGTGTTCTGATTCACACAATCCGAACAAAGGTTGAAGAAAGCAACACCCCTATCTCCTCATTCTGCTTCTATAGTGTAAACACTTATCCTTTTTGCAGTCTGTTTGTTGACACATTTTTCCTATTTTGCACTTGGTTTGTGGTTTTGCTGTTTAAAATGACCCCCAGATGTAGTGCTGAAATGCTGCGTAGTGTTCCTAGGCACAAAAAGGCTGTGATGTTCCTTAGGGAAAATACTTGTGTGTTAAATGAGCTTTTTCAGGCATTATAGTGTGTTGTCTGTGAGTTTAACATTAATGAATCAATAATACATATTAAGTAACATACATCAAATTACACAGAAACACACATGAAACAAGGTTAAGGATTGATCGGTTCATGAAAATGTTGGGGCCACAGTCTCACAAGAATCTAATCCATATTTCCCCTAAAAGCAATGGTTACCTATGCACCAATTCAGTGTTCACAGCATCTTTACAAAGATAACTACCATATATGAGTATCAAAAGTACATAAACTGTCACCTATCCAAGAGAAATTTTGCTCTATTTTAATACACTTGTAAACTAAATTCCACTTTCACCCACAAATAGAAATCAGGCTGAGTGAGGTGGCTCATGCCTGTAATTCCAGCTCTTTGGGAGGCTGAGGTGGGTGAATCAATTGAGCTCAGAAGTTCAAGACCAAACTGGGCAACATGGTGAAACCCTGTCTCTGCTAAAAATACAAAAATTAGTCTGGTGTGGTGGCACATGCCTGTAATCCCAGCTATTTGGGAGGCTGAGGTGGGAGAATTGGTTAAACTTGGGAGGTGGAGGTTGCAGTTAGCTGAGATGGCACCACCACATTACAGCCTAGGCAGCAGAGTGAGATTCTGTCTCAAAAAGAAAAAGAACAAGAATCTACCAATAGTGTAGCTAGACAGAAAGTTTGTTTGCTCTATTGGTAGCTCTCCCTCTTTAGTATCAGACAGCTATTAAGATGTGATAAAACAATGATTTTAAAAACAAAATAGAGTGCAGAAAGTGGAAAAGGTAAGAAAAAGGGTTTGAATCACATGTACTATATTTTGTATTTCTTTCTCTCCAAAAACATTGCCTTTTAAAATGTCTGAAATGTGAAGTAATTCCAAACTTGTACCAAAAAGCCACATTCGAGTATATAAAATGTTCAGTGTAAAAATAGTTACGTATGCTTGCATATATTTCTATGTAATTTATATGTATAGTCAGATTATTTCATGCTATTTAAAACATAAAATTTAAATGTTAACCTGATTCCTTATTTAAATTAATGTTTCTTTTCCCAATCATGCTTTATTACCTACTAAATGTGGTTGACATAAAATTAAATACATTTGAAATATATACAATGAAAAGGAAAATGAGGCTTATCTAAGTAACAGGGCACTAAGCACTGCTTCCGAATCTTTCTGAGGATTCAGTGTCAGTTCTCTCATAAACTGGCAATGACGAAGCCATGAGACAGAATCACATTTAAGTTCTGCCAGCTGTTCCTTCTAAAACACTGAAAGAGATGCAATTCTTCCCATTCCAACACCAACTTGGGGAGTTACTTGTGTTTTATAGCTCCACTGACTTCCAAGGAGTATTTGATGAAGAACATATGTGACTCAAGTGAAGATGGGACCTGAGCATCAGAGAGTTGGAAAGAAAAATCCTATTCCCTGACAAAAAAAAAAAAAAAACACACATACACACACACACATACAAAAACAAAAACAAAAACAAAACAGGAATAGAGAAAGGCAAACAAGGCAGCAAGTGTGCAAAACTGAAGGAGAAACTATCTCAGCAGTGGGCAAGTGCTAGCCCTACACTGGTACTTTCCTGAGGGTGAGACCTTTCTTTTCTTTTCTTTTTTTTAATTATACTTTAAGTTCTGGGGTACATGTGCAGATCGTGAAGGACACCTAGGGCACAAAATTTTAAAAGGTGCTCACTCTTAGATTCCTGTAAGTTCTGATAGCAGAAAAAAGTAAATAAATAAAGATGGTGGATATCCTGGGAATAAAAAGAGATGTTTCCTCTGTGCATTTTTTCCTGTTTTGGTTTGTAATTTAGCCCATCGTGTTCTATTGTTCTGTATGAATTCAGGGATATATGCTTTTGAGTCAGTATGGCACAAGTTCTTTTCATTCATTTTATTTTTGCCACTATGTCCAGCTAATTTTTGTATTTTTAGCAGAGACAGTGTTTCACCATATTGGCCAGGCTGGTGTCAAACTCCTGACCTTGTGATCCACCCACCTCAGCCTCCAGGCATGAGCCACCCCGTCCGGCAGGCTCTAGTTCTTAATAAAAATAATAATAGACACAGGTATCCATCACATTGTTGTAGATCAGCATAAAATATAAAGGAAAACTCATTGAGTCCCTGAAAAATACTGACTAAAATTACTAAATGGCCAATAATACTTTTCAGTAAGATACAATCAAGCTGAGACAAATGTGAATCTAGAATTTAGCCTCTCTAAGGAGACACTACAACAAAACCCACAGAGGTGGCACTTGCAATGACCATATTATATACTCTCTAAAATTTAAAAATTATGTAATAGTTATAATTTCATGAGTAGTAAATTATACTCTGGTGGTAAGTGGGAGGGCAGCATGCATTCCTACTAGAATTTTCATTCCATGAATGGCAGGGAGTAAGGGAGGAGGCATATTACCCTAAGTTATATAGTGATGAATTTGTGATGCCAAGGTAAGTATGCTCTCCACTCATCCAGATGCTTCTGGCTTGGATGGATAAAATATAAATACATCTATTTGGGTGGATACATTTGCTTCAGGTTTGAAGAGTTTTACTTTTCACCTGTAGGCTAGCCTCACTGCAGAGATCATATAATAAATCTCCTTTTGGAGACTCTGGAGCTTTTGGAAAGTTTAACATGCATTTTATCAAGAAACCTTGAGTATTTGTATCTCACATGTAGGGAGTTCACCTTAAAACTCATCTTCATCTGGGTATAGTCAACAGACGTGATTGTTTTTGTTCAGGAAGAAATACTTAGCTTCACATTTCCTTTAGCTTTATAGTGCAGAATTCCATTACAGGAAGCCCCTGTGGATAATTACTTTCAGCATCAGGGTATTCATGTTATTTAATTTGTGAAAAGAAGAGGAAAATAACCTCTGCTCTTCATTTTTCTTCTGGTTTTTCCAGAACACCTGCCTACCCAAATTGATGTGTTAGCAATGGCAACTCCTAAAAGCCTGGCAATTATAACCCTTTTGGACACTCCATGCCCCTCCTTCCATATGTCAGTAAATGATCAGAATTGCAAAATATTTTGTTTCTACTCATGTATCTTTCCAAAGGTATAAAAATGCCTGTTTATAGAAGTAAATTATATTGAGATGTTCAGTACCTTTTCCCCACAAACTGTCTGAATTTCACTACTCTAAAATAATGTTATACAATCAGTATTAATTTTGAATACTTAAGCTGCTGAGGTTTAAATGCTACCATTTGTAGAACTAAAATGAATTTTTCAAACTCAGATTCTGAATTTAGAAGTGTATGGATTATAGGATTGGTAAGCCTTAGCGATGTGATAGGTTGGAGCCAAACTTCAAATTCAATGATGTTCTAACCTAAGGCATGGTCAAGAAAGAGAGAGACAAAGGAGAGACAACAAAAGACAATTAACTGAGAGATTAATAATCCCATTTATCAAGTTCCATTGAACACCACTTTTCTTCTGTAGAATCCTAATGGCACAAGAATTTCTTGCCTCCTGGGAAACCCACAAGGATTTCATTAGCTTTCAGGTTTTGAAAAGTATTTGAGAATAGAACAATCCTCTCTCTCTCTCTCTCTCTCTCTCTCTCTGGGTTTGTGTGTATGTGTGTTCTGCACTTTCTTCAAATGTGTGATTTAAAAAGTTATCCTATGTAATTTTAATTCTGATTTGATTCTGAATATGTAAATTATTAAAACAGCAGCCAAATCCTAGAAGTGTTTCTGGTATATATAAAATATTACTTGCTGTGGATAGTGGGGTACACCTGTTGTCCTAGTTAATGACAAGACTCCATCTCTAAACAAAAATAAAATATAATATAAAATACCATGTATCACTCATCAATAATTGCCAAAATACATTTCCCAAGTATTACCCATAAATAATTACCAAAAGGGGTGTATGTGTTGCCAATTCTGTTCTTACTCTAATATTTTATAAATATAACTAGTACCTGCTCTTCCCATCATAAATAACTTTTATTTAACATTAGATACTTTATATATTTCAAAGCATTTTAGCAGAAGTTATCTGATTCAAAGCTGACTCCAACTTTGAGGAGAGAGACCTGGCATCACAGTCCTTTGGTGATAGATGAGAGAAAAAGGAAAGGTAATTTAGAGGACTTGCCTGTTGTCACAAGTATGCCAATGTGATGACTACTTGAGTTCATCCTTGTTTTTCCCTTAGACCAATCTTCTCCAGCTGAAGGCCTGGAGGCCACATGCAGCCCAGGACGGCTTTGAATGCAGCCCAACACAAATTCATAAGCTTTCTTAAAACATTACGTATTTTTTTTCTTTAGTTCATCAGCTGTCATCCATGTTAGTATATTTTATCTTTGACCCAAGACAATTCTTTTTCTTTCAGTGTGGTCCAAGCAAGACAAAATATTAGACACCCCAGCCTTACCCTTTAGGTTATCTAAAAAATATTATTGAAAAGAAAACACCTGAATTAGGACAGTTATGGAAAGTAGCAATTGAATGCAGAATAAAAATATGTACCACTATTATTAACAGTTAATCCTTAATGAACATTTTCTGTATATAAAACAAGAAGTTCTCTATATATATTAATCTATATATTCTTGACAACAACTTTATTACATGAGATCTATTATTAAACCCATTTTACAGAAATTAAATGGTGAAAAACCGAGCCATTTCAAAGTAAATGGCAATGCTGAGATTCACCGTCAGATCTTCCATATCCAGTACCACAGTGAGAACTACTAGGCTAAACTCCCTCTCAATGCACTGGCATAATCATATCTCATTACTATCTATGCCATCTGTATCAGGTAACATAGCCAAAGACGAGCATACAACATAGGAACTGCCGCATAACTTCCAATTCTCTATGAGAAAGCAAAACAAAACAAAAAGCTTCCATCTTTCCATCTTACTTCTAAATTCCTTACTTTTTGGGTTCAACCCCCATTTCCTGTCTGTTATCTTCAATACTTTACTTATCAGGAAACCAACTGAAATCTTCTTACCATCTTTGCTTTGAGAGAGAAGGATGGGTCATACATTGAACATTCCAGATAGCCACAACCTAGCTCTTCTTTCCCTTCCCCACCTCTTTTCCTATGTTTATTTCCTTCAGCTTGGTGTGTGGGAGATTTGAAATAAACCCAGGACCATCCTAGGAATTAGAGGGATGCTAATATCCATGATCTCCATCATCAGGGTGGTATAACCATCGTTCAAATCCAGACTTTTCTTTCTCCCAGGCCCCATATCTTTCCATTGCACTAGACTATCCTGGAACCCAGGGCTCGAAACCTTGTCTGAGATATGAGAGTAGCTGTAGATACTCCCAATGTCAGCCCCAAGGAAATCATGCTGACTCAGGCACAACAGATTCAGTAACGTGGAAACCGGAGTGTCAGGCCCCCACACCTATGCAATGTATTACCACTGCGATAGGCTAACATTCTGCCTGGAGGAGAGAAAATTTGAAAAAGGTTGTTTTAGTTTGTAAAACCAAAGAAGAATGTGAAAGGTCTGAAGGGAAGGGTAAGCAAGAACAAATATTGGAATTTGCTATGAAAGAAGATATACTGGGCTTCCCATTTGGCAATTTTAAGAAAAATAATTTTTGAAAAAATAGATTTTGGCAAAAAAATTAATTTCATTATAGGTTCTTTCAGTGTATTCACCAGTTATTTCTAATCGTATATATTTAGTCTCAAAACCTATTTTTCCTTAGATTGTTTTTCTCAAGAGATAATGCTATTAACAGCAATAATAATAATGCGATCATGGCTTGTATTAATAGAGGTACAGAATTTACGCCAAAACCAAGAGAAATAAAAATCTCGATTTTTATTTTTTGAATTGACTTATGAACTGTCACGGATTATTGAAGTTCAATGTTGACCTTCATGTTTTAGGATGCTGAGAAGCCAGCACAGCTAACTATAAGGACAGTCTGAGAAATCATGTCATACAAAATGCTTGAGATCACTAATTATTTAATATTTTTAAATGCTTACTTAAAACAGTGTGGGGTATAAAAGTGTTTCCTTCAATGATTTGAATAGCTAAATGTAATCTAACCTCCTAGAAATAAGAGTCATCCTAAAACTCAAAATCCTCTCACAGCAACACTCACAGTGCCTCATAATTTCATGAGCTTCCCATGCATTCAGTAACCATCCACTGAGTACATACAGATGCTATGCTTGGATTTGACACAATCCCTTTCCTCATTAAGCTCACTAACTTTTTTTTAAAATGTTTTATTATAAAAAAAATTCAAACCTATACATAAATACAATATACTCCCATGTATATTGCCTAGTTGCAACGATTGTTATTAGCTCATGTTTCGTCAATAGCCTCTCTTATTCTCCACCTTCTGACACTGAGGATTACACTGAAACAAATCTCCAACAACATATCAGTTCTCTCCATATATATTTCAAAGTATCTCTGAAAATAAGTACTATCTTTTTAAAATACAACCATAATTATATTATCTAAGTGTTTTATGACTGATTAGATATTTGATGATGCTAAGAAATTATTATAGATAGAAGCTCACTAACTTTTAAAAATGCATTTTTGGCCGGGCACAGTGGCTCACACCTATAATCCCAACACTTTGGGAGGCCGAGGTGGGCAGATTACAAGACCATCTTGGCTAACATGGTGAAACCCCGTATCTACTAAAAAAAAAATTAGCTGGGTATAGTGGTTAGAACCTGTAGTCCCAGCTACTCGGGAGGCTGTGGCGGAAGAATCGCTTGAACCCAGGAGGCAGAGGTTGCAGTGGTCTGAGATAACGCCACCACATTTCAGCCTGGGTGACAGATGGAGACTCTGTCTCAAAAAAAAAATAAAAAAACATACATATTTGAGGCTTTCATGTGCATTTGCTATTTCTCTTTATGTGTACAACAGCCTTGTGAGGGTGGTATTGTTGTTCTTATTTTATAAGGGAATGAAATGAGGAAATAGGTTGTTTGTGTGAAGTCACATCATCTGTAAGTGGGGGAGCCAGTATGCAAACCCAAATCATGTGACTCTGAAATGTGTATTTTTAAGACAACTCCCGTGTCCACTAAGAGATGGACCTCAGGCTACTTGATCAGTCATCAGGGATTTGTACAAAGAATTTCTGAATTCAGGGTACTAAAATAAATGAGTTTCAGAGCCCTAAGAAACTCTAATATTAAAATACAATAAGAATATATTTTTTATTTTTAGTGAAAATATTTGATAGTCATATAATATTTATATTAAAGTATAAAGCACTTATATAATTTGATAAAAACATTATGTGTGACTTCTGTGTATTTTACAACCAAAATTATATGTTTTATGTTTTTTGCTGAATTCCAAGATGATACTTGGAAAAATAATAAAAAGAGTTGTTGTATGACTGTTGAACCTCTGAGGTGGCTTAAAGTCCTTCCTCCTTAAATTTTCTATTTCTGGCACAAATGTCTTAGCTCTGGTGAGGCAGAAGGTTAAAAGTTAAGTGAAAAACTGGACTTTATCGATGTGCCCAGAATTCACAGAGAAATTAAACTTAAAAATTGGAAGCCATTATCAGTGTGAAGAGAATAGCACTGTGAAAAACATACAATTATAAGATGTTAATCATTTGAATATTATTTTAGTCATAAATATCCACTGTGAAATCTTAATTGGATCAGAAACAGAATGCACTTCTTCCTCTGACCCTGACCTTAAATCTGCACTCACTCGTATATATTTTCCATCATCAGTTGTACTCACGTTTCCCATAGATGATCTAATCAATGGGATAAACGATCTTGTTTCAGATCATTACTCTTCACAACTGCTCTTCCAAAAGCACTGAATGCAGCTGTTCTGCCATAGGTAAAAGTCTACTTGCAAGTGTTACAATGATCAACCAAAAAGATAACTTAGCCTTTGTATTAAAGCTTGTGTTTGTAATTTCAATATCAAGAGTTAAACTGTATCTCATCATTAGATACTAACCTTGTAAAAAATCACTTTTCTAAGGTTGTGTCTATGCCCTATAAGGCAATTGCTTTTATTTTACTCTATATTATAGACTTTATATTTCATTGCAAGCCCTATGTATGATGTTAGCTTTACTAATGTGATAATTTTTCAATGTGATAATTTTCATCTATTTCATTGGTAATCATTTTTAACTGCTGATGGCTACATTTTCTTAGGTGTAATTAAATCTAATTCCAATGACTACAGCTCCCCAGTATCTGCTTCTCTCGATTAAGCAAAACATATCAGTTAACCACCTAAATTCAGCTCTTATGATTCAGTTGAGAAAATTATGTAAACTGCGTCAAGGATAGAGTAGATGAGAAATACAGAACTGAGTTTCTCAGATATTTTATGGGAAAGAAAAATGCCGATTTTTATCTTATTTCTTCTTCATTTCAAAGAATCAAGTGCAGAATGTGTAATCTTTTCCTCTCCATACAGATTCCACTCCAATATGGACCCTTAAATGACTCACAAATCAGAAAAATCTAATTTAAGCATGGTTTGACTAATTTCACTGGTGATCATCACAAATGTTTCAAACTCACATCTGTTGAACATTATGTATGTGTTGTCCAAATTTTGATTGTGTGTTTTCAGTTAAATACCTTAAAACATGTCAGCATTTTAACGAAGGAGATAAGCAAACATTCTAAAGGAAGCATTCTTATCAGATAATTCTGCACTGTTTACACACACAACTTGCTAGAATGATGTTAATCATTTTGGTTCTGGTACTTTAATTACCATTCCTGTAACACAGCCCCATCTTGAGAAATTACTCCTCTGCATTTATCTTGCAAAAGACAAAGATTCTAGCCTAACTAGAAATGTAGATGGCCTCCCCATACTGGCTTGTTTTTCTCCCAGTATCTTTTGGCTCTCTCTTTTCTTGTTTGTATGGCAAAAGGACAGAAGGTAACTCTCAGGCTCTTGGTCTAAGACCTACAACTGATTGAAGCAAACATGGGTAAAATTTCTAAAGCCTCAGTTAAACTATTTTTCTAATATATATTTTTTTCTTTTGAGGCAGAGTCTCACTTTATAGCCCAGGCTGGAGTGTAGCAGCACAATCTGGGCTCACTGCAACCCTCACTTCTGAGGCTCAAGTGATTCTCCTGCCTCAGTCTTCCAAGTGGCTAGGATTACAGGCCCATACCATGATGCCTAGTTAATTTTTTTTTTTTTTTTTTTTTTTTTTTTTTTGTAGAGACAAGGTTTCACTAGGTTGGCCAGGCTGGCCTCAAACTCCTAACCTCAAAAGATTCACACACCTCAGCCTCCCAAATTGCTGGGATTACAGGTATGAACCACCATGGCCAGCTCTAATACATTTTTGAAATTGCCATGTAAACTTCTACTTGCTAAAACTAAACTACAGATTACATTACTATTCAACAATTACTTGTTAGTCATTCATTTCCTGTGAATTATAATGAATTTAGGTACTTGGTATGAACTGAGTCGTGACCCTCCCGGCTTCAAAATTCATTAGCTGAAACCCTAACTCTCAACGTGACTGATTTGTAGGTAAGTCTTTTGTAAGGTAACTAAGGTTAAATGAGATTACATGGTTATGACCTCAATCCCAAGCACTGATAGCCTCATTAAAAGGGTAAGAAATTTTTCTTTTCTGCCATGTGAGGGCATGGAGAAGGCTGTGCTGTTCTCAAGCCAAGAAAAAAGCCCTCATCAGAAAGTGACTTTCCTGGCACTTTAATCTTGAACTTCTCAGCCAGAACTATAAGAAAGAAATTTCTATTGTGTAAGTCATCTAATCTGATATTTTGTTATGGAAGCCAGAACAGACAAATATGATACTGAAATTGTATCTATATTTAAAATATGATTGGTTGATATTATGACAAAGTAGTATTAATTTTAGTTCAAACTCTTCTAACATTTTAAGATTTGAAAAAAAGATAATTATTCAATATAGACAGCTGATATATCTTCTAGCTTTTCTCAATTATAATTCTAACGGCTGTTCCCTTACTCTGTTTATTATCAAACATATATATTACTTGAACTCTAATATAAGAACATCTCCTTTCTAATTCATGAAAGCTTTCCAAAGATTTAATAAGTATTGACTAGGCAACAGAAATATTATAAGCTTTAAACAAGAATAATTAGAATAAACTGTCATTACAATTTTTTTCAACACTGAATATAATTTTATGAATTACTTAGATTTCAATCTTGTAAATACATTAAAATGTAATACATCAGATTGTAATGTTTTGTGTCAATTCTTTACACTTATAGGACTCTAAGTGTCCATTATTTTCCAAAACAATGTTTCATTTGTAATTATCACGGCTAAGTATTTGGGGCCCAACCTTACAATGCAAAACAATTCTTTAGATTTTGTAGGCAATGTGGGGAGAAAGCTCTTATTTTTAACTCTACATTAGCTGAAACTTTCCCGCAATTCTGAACTATAAAGCACATTATTGCATGTTTCAGAAAAAAAATAAGTAAAATCAATTGTCCTTTGACATCTTAAATTGATGTGTTTGTGAGAAACACAGTCAATGGCTACATAAAATTATGAACATTATCTAACAGTATCATAGATTTAAATCTGGCTCACACTGTTCATTCTAAACATGGACAACAGATTGTCCTGAATCAACCCTTGCACGTCCCTCAAATCAGCAGTAGTATTTATTCCCATCTCTAATGAGAATTTAGATTATTTTACATCTCTTTCAAGATTTTAGAACTTTCAAATAATGTTAATTCTGTGGAGGAACCTGGCAGACACCACCTTAAGAAGTGATCAAATTCAACATCACTATGAATGAGTCATGTCAACATCTTCTATCTTCTGACGTGATACAGTCAGAAGGGAAAAGCATCACTTCTGTCTTACACTTGCCAAAAATACATTCCCTGAAATGTATGCATTAAGAAGACGCATGAGACAGGCCCAGATTGTGGGATATTCTACCCAATTATGGGTCAAGAATGACAATGAAAGACTAAGGAACTATCCCAGACGGGAAAAGTCTAAGGAAACAGGACAGATAAAAGGTGTGATATTGAACTGGTTCCTGCCAGAAACAAGTATCTAATATTTCATTAGAACAATTGGCAAATTTTGAATATATTTTGTTAACTAGTAAATAGTATCATACAATGTTAATTTCCTAGGTTAAATAATTGCTGCAGTCATATAAAACATTATATTTGAAAAAGCTGGATTAGAGAATAGCACTTTGAAACTTATTTACAAGTTTAAAATTAGTTCAAAATAAAAAAGTCTAAAAGTTTAAAACTTTACCACTTTGACCTCATTATAAGATGAGAAAATCAAAACTTGTTTCAGGGCTGTGTTAAAAATAATGAGAAAATTGCTTCTTTAACCTGGAGTTTCTGCTTACTGATCTTTCTACTATACAAAGCTTCCCTCAGTACAGTTTTTAGAAAATTCTGCCCTATTTTCAAAGAAGATAATTTGTTTTTGCTTTGATTTGAGGATTGTATTTAAAAGATACAAAATTACAGAGGTTGCACCAGGTGTCCTCATGCAAGCTTTTGTTCTTGGATCTGTGAGTTCCTTCCTCTGTGGTAACTACCTCCACAGCTGTTGGTTAGCTGTGGAATTTACTGCTTTCCATTGCCATAGGGTTACCTGCTTGGCTTATCAACCAGACTGTGAATTTTATGAAAGAGTTTATTTTTTAATGTTTCTATTTAGTACATTATCTATCACAGTATAAGTATGTGACAAATATCTAAAGGAGAAAGGAGAGAGAGAAAAAGAAGAAGAAAGAAAACACAGAAGGTAGGTTTAACAACACGCAAAAGAGATTTTCTTGGATACAATGTTAAGCATGTTTGTACAAACTAGTGTTTGTCTCAGGTAATCAACCTAAGACATATAATCAATATAAATCATACAAAAATGATGAGGACCCAATTTTTCCCAATATAGTCCTTGCCTACATATGCTCAACCCAGCCAAGGCTCAGTGACTGTCCTGCTGCTTATCTAATTCTGTCGTGTATCCTGGTGAGTCATGAAGGGCTGCAGATCCTGTGACTCTGTATCTATGAGCAATGCACATAAAGCTTGTCCAAAGAATAACAGCGCACTTTGCAGAGAAAGAACTCAATCATCATTTCACTTTATATCTTGTCCTTTGCACCAAAAACCTCTATAGAAATACAATGTTAAAATACAACTGATACACACTTTGGTAGACCGAGGCGGGCAGATCACTTGAAGTCAGGAATTTGAGACCAGCCCGACCAACATGGCAAAACCCTCGTCTCTACTAAAAATACAAAAATTAGCCAGGCATGATGGTACACACCTGTAGTCCCAGATACTAGGGAGGCTGAGGCAGGAGAATTGCTTGAACCAGAGGCGAAGGCTGCAGTAAGCTGAGATTATGTCACTGCACGCCATCCTGGGTAACAGAACGAGACTCCATCTCAAAACAACAAGAACAGCAGCAGCAAAAAAAACTAATATAGACTGCATTTTAATATGTATGCTGTTTTCTTCACAAAATAGGAGGCAAGTAGACTGCATATAAATACAAACATGTTTAAAAAGAATTTTACATGATTTTGATCAACATACATAGACAATCAGGAAACGTGCAGCCCAATCTAGAGTATCGAGTTGGGCTATAATCAGACGTATAACTGAAAATCTTCCACTCTGTCCAACTTTTACCTGCATAGTTAAAGCCTTTGATAATTATAACCTTCATTTCTAAACCAAGATATCTTTTTAAAAAAGAAATAGCCATATTAAGCTGAATAAAACATGGGTTTCTGAATTTTAGTGGCACAATCTAACACAGGTTATTTTCAAAATGGTAAGAATAAAAGAAAATAACAATTTATTTGTTTACTGGAGTATTATACGAGCTAAATATAACCTCCAAGAAGTATTTCTAAAAATCTGAACTTATTTACATCTCACAGAGCTAATCCATGCCCAAATTCCTTTTGAAATCACTAGGAATTCCACACTTCTATCAGCAAACTAACAAAGAATACACGCCTTTACAAATTAATTCTGGTTATAAAGTTATTATGAAAACGGTGTTTCTTATCATTCCAATTAAAAAAAAAAAAAAAAAAAAAAAAAAAACTCTCTTTGTTTTCTCCTAAGAGTTGACCTGACCCTAGGCAATGTACACTTTCAGAGGGCACTTTTCCTGTTTTCCTCTTCCCAACTAAAATCTATAACCTGTAAATTTTACTATGATGACTATGCTGTTCCCTGCTGCTCATACTTGGCCTCCATTATTTATCTTTTCCATATCTAATATAAAAATTTCCCAGTTAAGGAATCTAATTTGTAGCCCAAATTTTTTAAAATAAACACAACCTATTTTCAACATGAAACTTTCTTTTTTGGAACTCTGAATGCATCTTCAGATATCAGGAGGCAGATGATTTCTTGGTCAGAGATACTGCTGAGGTAAAATTAAGTGCACTGAAAATGCTCACCAACACTTACAAGTAAGCTTAAATTTAAAGCAAAGCCAATCCTGCAAACAGCATTTCTATGTATTTGATTTCTAGTGGAGTAATAGGTATAAATTTTCCCTGAATGAGTTGAGAAGAAAGGGAAGTAGCAAAAAAAAAAAAAAAAAGCAAGAATGATGTTAACAGCTAGGGAAGCAACTGTGGAAGAGGCACGAAGCTCACATTTCAGTGAAAGTAATGGCCTAGGGCACAGCAATCGGCTGGCAGCCCATTACAGTTAGGAAAGATGAAAAACACTTAATACCTGGAACAGAGGCTGAGGGGTTTGGTAGACAATTCTTTTTTTTTTTTTTTTTTTTCCTCAGATAGTTAGGGGACATCAAGTGAGTAAAAGAGTGGGCTGAAAAAAAAATACAGCGCGATGCAAGAAAATGGGTGGAAATTGTGACCTCCTACTGTAAATAGCCAGGGGAAAGGTGATATAAAGTAAAAAGGAGAAAAGAAAGGATTCTCTCCACTTCATTTTTTCCATATAAAAATAAGAAAATGGGCATGATGGTAATTAAGATATACATGTAAGGAAACGGGCACTGTTATTCTTTAAAACAGAACTCGTACACCATTTATTAAATTGGCTAGCCATGTGCGGAAAACAGAAACTGGACCCCTTCCCGACATCTTACACTAAAATTAACTCCAGCTGGATTAAAAGCTTAAACATAAGACCTAAAAACATAAAAACCCTAGAAGAAAACCTAGACAACACCATTCAGGACATAGGCATGGGCAAAGACTTCATGACTAAAACATCAAAGCATTGGCAACAAAAGCCAAAATAGATAATTGGGATCTAACTAAGCTCCAGAGCTTCTGTAGAGTAAAAGGAACAATCATTAGAGTGAACCGGCAACCATCAGAATGGGAAAAAATTTTTGCAATCTACACATCTGACAAAGGGCTAATATCTAGAATATACAAAGAACTAAAGCAGATTTACAAGAAAAAAACAAACCCATTCGAAAGTAGGTTAAGGATATTAACAGACACTTTTCAACAGAAGACATATATGAGGCCGACAAACATGAAAATATGCTCATCAGCATTGGTCATTAGAGAAATGCAAATCAAAACCTCATTGAGATACCATCTCATGCCAGTTAGAATGGTGATCATTAAAAAATCTGGAGACAACAGATGCTGGAGAGGATGTGGAGAAATAGGAACACTTTTACACTGTTGGTGGGAGTGTAAATTAGTTCAACCATTGTGGAAGACAGTGTGGTGATTCCTCAAGGACCTAGAAATAGAATTCCATTTGACCCAGCAATCCCATTACTGGGTATATATCCAAAGGATTATAAATCGTTCCATTATAAAGACACATGCACGTGTATGTTCACTGGGGCACTGTTTACAATAGCAAAGACCTGGAACCAACCCAAATGCCCACTGACGATAGATTGGACAAGGAAAATGTGGCACATATACAGCATGGACTGTTACATGGCCATGAAAAACGATGAGTTCACGTCCTTTGTAGGGACATGGATGAATCTGGAAACTTCATTTTCAGGAAACTGACACAAGAACAGAAAATCAAATACTGCAGGTTCTCACTCATAGGTGGGTGTTAAACAATGAGAACACATGGACACAGGGAGGGGAGCATCACACACTGAGGTCTGTTGTAGGGGAATAGGGGAGGGACTGTTGGGGGGTGAGGAGGTTGGGGAGGGATAACATGGGGAGAAATGCCAGATATAGGTGACGGGGTTGTGGAGGCAGGAAAGCACATTGCCATGTATGTACCTATGCAACAATCCTGCATAATCTGTACATATACCCCAGAACCTAAAGTACAATTAATATACATATATATATATATATATATATATATATATATATATATAAAATAAAATAAATAAAATGACAAGAAAAAAAAACTCAGACTAACATCCAAGGACTCCTTCTTTAAGTCTATACATTTAGAGTCAGCAGTTTATCAACTTTTTTGACAAGCAAATGATGGAAAGCTAATGATACGGGTTGTACCATCGGAGTCTAGCACAGTCCAGAAGTCTGTGCCCCAGTGATTCCTGAGTAAGGGTTCTAGAAGCATTCCTGGCCCCATTCAATAGACTCTTTTACTTTGGTCTTAGATTATCATATGTAAAAAACAACTCAGTAAATTACCTAAAATAATAAGCTTGAAAGCCATATTGTAGCCTCATTATCTCCATTGTCTTAATGACCAAATTTTATTCACTGCAGAGTCATTTAATTGATCTTGCTGGTCATCTGCCATTAATATTGACTCCAAATCTGAAAGTCTAAAAAAACTCACAGACATAATTTCTCTAACATTAGAAGTTTCTCTTTAAGGATTGAATTTTTTACCCACTAATTGTATCTCTGCCATAGTTTAATCATATGTAAATAATTTTTAAAACTGCATTGTTAAGCACTGCCAAAACAGACATTCCTATAATTAACTGGAATAAATATAAACACTATTAGAACGTACAATAATGCCAGCTTTCATCTGAGGAATCACACAGATAACATGTGACATGTAACAAAATAGATGATCCATAACTAAGTTAATTTATAATTAATATGTAGTGAAATATAAAATACAATAATGTCCAGAGTAATTGAATGTCATAAATAATTTAATTGGATTTATTCAGTAACAGAATTGAATCGTAGATATCATTTTTCTATTTTAGAGATTAGAAAACTAAACCTTAATAATATTAGGCAACTTGCCCCTAAGCTCTACAACTGGTAGAAAGTGGTAGAGCAAGAATATAAAACTGATGTCAATTTGACACATACTGTACTTATCCATTATCTGATCAAGTTAAGGTATAAAATGTATTAAAGTCATCACTTACATTTTCCAAATTACCCAAGTAGCTAGACTTGTGTTAGGATGACTAAGAGTGTGACCATCTAACTAGCCTAGGTTGGATACACATCTGTGACAAGCACTGAATAATCAGGTTCTTTCTTTTCTTTCTATGATTATCTGCCTAGCTATTTCTCCACATCTTCTTCTATAATTCTTAGTTCTTTCTGTCCTATAAACATTTCTGGGCATAGACATCACCTCCCAAACTGAAAAAAGAAAAAAGTATCTATTTTATTTACCCAAGTAATAAAAACTGTACTTAAGTCAAAGATTTTATTATGTTTTTGCTTATTCAGACCACCAAACTATTAATGGAAATAATCATTTCATCATCTCAAGTATAAAACCTATAGTACTCAAGTTCTCTGCCACTTTTTTCCAAGGATATATGAAAATTGTTCTTGTAAGGTCTTACATTTGTCTCTCCTGTCTATAAATTCCCCCTCCATCTCAAATTATTTTACAGCCCTTTTTTCCCTGTATTTTAGATGATTAAAATATTTCTTTTAAATATTAAATCCATTTCTATCCTGGACATTTTTCTCTGAAAGGCGATATTGAACTGCCGATATACAGCATGCAAAAGATAAAAACAAACTAACTTTTCTGTCATATAAAAATAAGTGACCTTCTTTGATTAGTTGAAAGGGAAGTACATAATATTTCTTGTTACTTAATCAAGAAACCACATGATTTCTCTTATGAACAAAAGGCCTTTGCCCAATAACTTTGTATGCTTATGCAACTTAAGTAACATCTTCATAATTTTAAATTGACTTGCAGGCGTTATATGGAATAAGCATACTGAATTATTATGTGAAGGTTATGAAATTCAGAAGAAGGGCATTAAAATTTTAAAACTATTGATTTTTAAAATGTCAACTTCACCCAAGCGGCTCCATTTAATACCAAATTAAATGGCATTTAGTTTAAAAATATTTTTGTTGGTTTTAGAAAATTTTACATTGTCACAAAATATGATTTTACTTAATAACTATTACTTTCTTTTATATATTACTTGAATATTGTATATCTGTCCATTGAAGAATGTTTGATGACTTTGTTAAATGTCCATTAAAAATGAATGAAATTAAGAGATGGTTTCCTAATCAAATCCTAATCATTACAGTTATTCCTCTTGATTTCTTTATAAGAAAACAAGTAACAAGGGAATGAGACAGAATTTTAACACACATACACACACACACACACACACACACACACACACACACATAGCGTATATGATTGTGTTACTGTTAGAATGGCCATAAAAAATACATTTGTACACAAAACACCTTTGTGTTTACATAAGTTTAGGTAGGAAAATGCTATGACTGGGCCAAAAAACTAATAAAAATCCTAATTCACATCTCTAGAAACCTTTAACTTATATTAACATCCTTTTGTTTACAAGGCAGCAAAAGTCAGTATTTGTAAAATATAGACACATTAGAAGAAATAATACATATAATACAGATTACCTTGATTGACATAGATGCTCTTCAACAAAAATAATTTTCACCCTCACTTAAGGTGTGCTCAAGTGAAAAAAGGACCCATGCAGTAAATCACCAAATTATTCCTCTATCTTTTAAAGTTGAAGAATTGATTTACAGATAAACTCATTAGTTAGGTAAGCTTCATTTTACCAGGAAGACACACATAAAACTGACAGAGAGAAGTGTAAAAATACAGGGGCACAGATTTCTTGCTAAAATTCCCTACTTAGAAAACCTTCACCAGTACTCACTACCAAACTGAAAAATTCAGTACACCTTTACAAATATTAAAGTAATTGAACCTGAAGTAAACTAGGAACTGGGAACATGATATGACAATGGCAGAGAAAAGGGCAGGCTTTCTAGAAGCACCTTTTGGTTCAGGAAGCTCTCCAGTGAAAATCTCCTTCTCAAATATTCAGACAGAAGGAAGTCGTGAAAAACAAAATGTCTATCCAGCTAACACCCGGACACCCAATCAATGCACCATGAACTGCCCATCGCTTGTCTAATATCATTTCTAACTGACTTCTGCCCACAATCATTTTTAATCCAAAGCAAAAGTTTTAAAGCGAGCTAAAACACACACACGCAAACACAGAGGGGGTGCCATCAAAACAAGATTGCGAAGAAATGTGGATTGGAATTGTTCATAATTTAGAAACATTAGGCTCAATAGTTTCATGATGACGTTTTTCCACTGCAAGTATCAGGGAAGGATACCTAAGTATTAATGTTAGTATGAACACCATTTTCATAATATCCTAAAAGCAGCAGCTGAAACCAACTCGCTATAAGAGCTTACTACTCTTCATTTATTACAAATAGTCTTGCTCTACTTTGGTCATGACGTCTTTATCAGTGTGTTATGATGATAGTGGTTTAAACCAGGCCTCTGTAGAATCCTCATCTGTTTTTAGAAGTGAAGCATCATTCCCTAAGATACGGCTTCACTGTACTGAATATAATACCTCGATTACAACTTCGCAGTGGCTATGGCCAAAGAGTTTCATAAACTCTTTCACAGAAATGATGTCATGTGTTTACCATCCTCATACAAAAAAAAATAGCAGTTTTTCATCCAACCACAGACATGCACAATAATCATTTACAACTTTGAAAGGTCACATACCCTACCTTTCCTACATAGAGGGGGTCTGAACCCATGTATTCCTCCAGAACAAAGAACTGATTCCACACCCAGCTGCGCTTGGTCCGGGACCTCCCTGTTTGGAAATAGGGCTTTGATCTGGACCTTGAGAGTTCTGCTTGACTCATCCCAGAAAAACACAGGAAAAGAGCTATTAGCTGCAGACAATGGCAGAACTCCACTTTGCCCAACTTCATCTTTTTTTTTTCTTTCTTTTTCCTGTGTAAGAAAAAAACCTTGACAAGAGAAAAGGCACAGTTCCAGTTGGCTTAGTAGCTCTTGCCTCCGGCAGGGTGTCAGCTGAAAGTCCAGAGATAATAACTTGTAGAGTATAGGATTGGAAGAGGTCACCACTGCTGAATAGCCTTCGCCAAAGAATGGTGTAATAGGTACCTATCAGAACAGAGAAGAGATGGTATCAGGAACCAAAACATATAATAACATTTAACATTCATTTGCTAACTTACTACTGATCTTAAGAATATACAAATTTCCTAAGATTATACAAATATCATTATTTGTATAATTATTAAAATATTAATTATACACTTATAAAATCATAATAAACACTGGTATATTTGTGAATTACCTAAATACAGCTGATGCAGAATTATCTTCATTTCATAACACAACTTTAAAATATCACTTTTCTTCTAGGGCATTTTATTTGAGCATATGGTTTATTTTACACAAATGTGGCAGCGTCATTTTAAAAATCATTTTAATATAGCCCTATTTTTTTCTTTTATATTACACTAATTTTCATGCATTGGTATTAGAATGTGAAAGCAAAGCAACTCAAAGCAGAAATTTAACCAAATGGCAAGGACATATGCTGGTTTAAATCTCTTCTGTGAAACTGTAAAGAGAAATAAAGTATGAGGTGATTCAAAACTGGTTGATTGATTCTGAGTCACAGAACACCAGCTGTTTGATGTGTTCTGATTTGATTGTGATCAGCTGAAAAGCTCAGTAGTTTCCATTTTCCACCCTTCGAACTTATTGTCATGTATGCTGTGTAGCATGTTAGATTATGCTATTGCAATGAGGTTATTTGCTATTTTGTAATTATTTATTGAACATCTTGCAGCATGAGTTGTGCATAGTAGGGCCTCCCTCCACAAACATTTACAGAATTGAATTATTTTGATCAACAGAAGAGTGAGAAAGCTCAGCTGTATTTGTGAGGCCCATTCATTGTTGGCATGCACCCAGGAGGTGCTTTAGCAGCAGCATGGAAAAACACTTTTATTCTAATGTCTATTTATTTCAGTTACAGAATTCTGATTATGCAAGAGATATAAAATCAGTTACAAAACCAACTTTCGAACACACCCCTAAAACACAGAGGAATGAGAATTTATGACAAAGTGCTCACTTAAATCACCATGTTGCACTTTGGTTTATGAATTCATTTTACTTCCTATAAATAAATCAACAATAGAATGATTAAGGCAAAGAAGTATCATTTGCCTACTTCTGTTTTTTTTCTGGGGATGAGGATAAAAATATAGTTTTGAGAACATAAAGCCAAAAGATGCCTCCCTATTAAAGCAGAAAATGCACTATCCTGAGCTTTTCAGTCCCTTCTGTTAGAAGAGTATCTGTTATACAATAAAAAACTTTACCACCAAATTTCTTAATACTATAGTTAGTAGGAGAAATGTGAAAGAGGTATATAAATAGACACAAGTTTATCAAATATTTTAAATAGTTCACACAATTAGAATAAACGAGTTGCAATGACTTTGTGCAATGAACTGCTAAAATGAATGCATACATTTAAAATATATATCCATAAAGTTGTGATATTCCAGAGGGCATTTAAGAAAGATCCAGTGTTCATCTAATTACTGTATGCTAAGAAGCACCAGAACGGTAACCCTTACTAGGGCACATTAACTGCAGCCTGTGCATAGAACACAATCTCCCCAAATCCAGATACCTTATCCTAGGATGAAAAACAAGTTTATTCCATTTAGAAACCACACTAGAGGGCCAGTTGTTCTAGACTTTCAATTATAAAGTACAAGCAACTTGGTATCATGCCTTGATGTTCCAATGTGGGTGCCTTAATTAAGTTGAAAATTTATTGTAGGTAGGTCTGACTAACCTGCCTGAAAGGTATGCCTTCTATCATTTGAAAAGGCAGGTAGGTGCTTAAACTTTGAACAGCATATGATGTGCCAGCGTAGGGATGAGTCCAGTGATGAGATGAGAATTGTGAGGAGTGATCTTAAGTAAGAACGACTAACTGTATGAGAAGGGGCAAAGTCATGGAGCTTCTTCCTTCATCTAGTGGCAAACCAGTCTCCTGGGGACGGGGAGAAATGGTTTAGAGTTGTGGTCAGATGGCTGGGACAAGCATGTGAAGCCTGTGGCCAGAGGACAGTTCCTGTTTCACTACTATCCCTTCTCAAGCGAATGAAATATCTCTTAAAGATGATGACATAAACACTTTGACTCCTGAGAATATATATTTTCAGATGCAATAGAGCAAAATTATATTATGTAGGCTACTTTATGAATTGAGTGGATGTGGTAACATTGTTTCAGGGTGACAATACATCCAACTCATAAAAAAACTAAACAGCAAATGAACTTTTGGAATTCAACATTTGAGGAGTCAGTTACCAATGAAGACTGTGGGTGTCTGTATCAGATAAAGATTCAAATTCTGGGCCTGTCTTAACTACATAATCTTGGATAAGTTACATTCTAAAAAGTTCCAGAGATGAAGCCTTAAGTCTTGTAAGGCCGGCTGCCTCGCAGAGGGTTAAACGGACACATCCACCTCTCTCCCGTCTGATAACTACGTCATCACCCAAGCTTGTTATCTGGCCTTGCCGCATGGCTTCCCCGCACCCGCCTCCGCATACCAGACCCAAGACCACATTCAGCACTAAATTATTCATTCAACCCCCAGCCCGCTGTTGATAAACCCTGCAGGAAAAGTTTTTAAAGATGCTCCATCAGACCCTGCCTGGTAGCAGTCTGCTCTGTATGCCCCCAGCAGGCCCACTTACCCATGGTCCCACCTGCCTACCTATGACAACTAGCTCCATGTATTTCCTGCTTCTTAATAGCCAATAAGATTGACTTCGCTTTGTTTCCCCAACTGCCAATCAAGTCCCACTTACCCAAAGTCCCACACGCCTACCAATGGCAACTAGTTCCAGGTATTTCCTGCTTCCTGACAGCCAGTAAGATTGCCTTTGCTTTGTTTCCCCAATAGCCAATCAATCGCCTTACCTCCCCATAAAACCCCATGACCTAAACAGCCGGGCGTTGCCCGAGAGCTGAATAAATTAATTTCTCATTTTTTTATACTTGCCTCAGTTTCCTCATTTTACCTCATCAATAAATCTTACAAGTCCCTCATCTAAAAAACAAAGACCACAATAACAGCATCTACTTCACAGGATTAAATGAGTAAATCATGAGATACCAATAATAGTGCCTTGCAATCAAAAAGGAATTTTTAAAAAGCTGTTGGGATTGTTATCGTAGGTTTTGGTTTGAAACTGGCTACGTTAAAGTTAGGTTATGGGTT